>NC_057794.1:88440522-89130055 GCF_018294505.1 Triticum aestivum | reverse complement strand
GGGGGGCAGCAGCCCCCTAGGGTTTCCAACCAGGGGGGGCAGCGGCCCACTAGGGTTTCCAACCCTAGGCGCCTTGGACCCTTGGGGTGCGCACAAGCTCACTAAGGGGCTGGTTCCCACCCAACTACAGCCCATTAGGTCCTTCGGGGCAGGTGGACCCTCCCGGTGGACCCCCGGAACCCCTTCGGTGGTCCCGGTACAATACCGATAAACCCCGAAACCTTTCCGGTGACTAAAACTGGACTTCCCATATATAAATCTTTACCTCTGGACCATTTCGGAACTCCTCGTGACATCCGGGATCTCATACGGGACTCCGAACAACATTCGGTAACCATGTACATCTACTCCCTATAACCCTAGCATCATCGAACCTTAAGTGTGAAGACCCTACGGGTTCGGGAGGCATGCAGACATGACGGAGACATCTCTCCGACCAATAGCCAACAACGGGACCTGGATACCCATGTTGGCTCCCACATGCTCCACGATGATCTCATCGGATGAACCACGATGTCAAGGATCCAATCAATCCCGTATACGATTCCCTTTGTCTATCGGTATAGCACTTGCCCGAGATTCGATCGTCGGTATACCGATACCTTGTTCAATCTCGTTACGGCAAGTCTCTTTACTTGTTCCGTAACACATCATCCCATGATCAACTCCTTGATCACACTGAGCTCATTATGATGATGTCCTACCGAGTGGGCCCAGATATTCCTCTCTGTCATACGGAGTGACAAATCCCAGTCTCAATTCATGCCAACCCAACAGATACTTTTGGGGATACTCGCAGTGTACCTTTATAGCCACCCAGTTACGTTGTGATGTTTGGCACACCCAAAGTACTCCTACGGTATCCGGGAGTTGCACAATCTCATGGTCTAAGGAAAAAGATACATGACATTAGAAAAGCTTTAGCAGACGAACTACACGATCTTGTGCTATGCTTAGGATTGGGTCTTGTCCATCACATCATTCTCCTAATGATGTGATCCCGTTGTCAATGACATACAATGTCCATGGTTAGGAAACCGTAACCATCTATTGATCAATGAGCTAGTAAACTACAGGCTCACTAGGGACATGTTGTGGTCTATGTATTCACACATGTATTACGATTTCCGGATAACACAATTATGGCATGAACAATAGACAATTATCATGAACAAGGAAATATAATAATAACCATTTTATTATTGCCTCTAGGGCATATTTTCACCAAGCTCGGTGTTCCTTATATGCTAAGTTTCCATTAATTGATGGCATTTTATGAACACGCCACCGTTTTCTGCCATTTCCTCACCTGTTTCCTGCCACCTAACGATATTGTGCATAAACCTAGGTGGCGCGCGATGCACGGAGGCACAAGCGCAGCCTGTATCACATCCACCTTTTCCAAGCATGTCAACCCAGCAAAGCGCCACCTTTGTCATCAACCTCGTCGACGACGAAAACAAGCAGGTGCCACGACCCATCGAGACCGAGGTGCTCCCCGGCAACGCAATGGACGACGCCGTGGTGCGCGTCATCGCCAGGGTTGAGCAGACCCTTGGCGCATGGCGCTTCAGCGCCGCGAATCAAGATAGGCACGTCAGCATTGAGAGGCTGCAACTCGCCGCACAACATGATCGATGGCATGCCGCAGAGCAAGCTAAGCACGTTTGCACCGATAGGCTGCGGCTCGCCACACAGCGAGACCGTTGGAGTGCCATTGAGCGAGAGGCACATTGCGCCGCACAGCAAGAGCCGATCAATCGGTGCTTGCCTGCTGTCGACAGGGTATCGCAGCTGCGTAGACGTCCCATCAGTACCCCCATTCCTTGCCAGGAGTGGGCAGAGGTCGGCCGCGCCGTACTTGCACCAGAGGCCGGGCGCGCCGTACTTTCACCGGACGCCTGCCGTGCCGTTCGCATGGGTCGCGTTGTTCGCCTTCTCCGCAGCCCGCTTGATGCCAACGCGCTAGTCGGTAGGCTCGGCCGCCTCCTTGGCCCAGGTTTCCACCTGGGCGCAGTAGAGGACACATGGCCATCACATCCTCGAGCTGGTGATCTCTGATAAAATAGCCAACTTGGAGCTCGAGATCGCACTCCAGATGTACCACGAGCATGTCGACCGCTTGGACGAATGCTTGCACGAGTTCAGGCAGAGCCAAGAGCTACCGTAGGCAAGGGCTGCTGGTCATGGCCTCGTGGACGCGTTTTATTTTGTTGAGTCGTTTCGACGTGGATAACTATGTATTCACAGCAATCATAGTATTGCTCTGTTTCAATGTGTGTACTCTGTTTTCCGTTCTTATGTGTTCTGTTTCAATGTGTGTATATAAGCTTTCCAATCTGTATATGTGGATGATAACAGCTAGATTCAAATTAGTATACAAAAACAGATAGAACACGGAATTCATAATATATATATATATATATATATATATATATTAATTGTTCATTAGTTCATCACTGAATATATAACATCATCACATATACGTGATGATAGTTAACTACTAGGTACAACGCATAAAATTGAAAATGAACAATACTGTCGGTGTCTAAACCGGCGGATCTCGGGTAGGGGGTCCCAAACTGTGCATCTAAAGTGAATGGTAACAGGAGGCAGGGGACATGATGTTTACCCAGGTTCGGGCCCTCTTGATGGAGGTAAAACCCTACGTCCTGCTTGATTATTCTTGATAATATGAGTAGTACAAGAGTTGATCTACCACGAGATCGGAGAGGCTAAACCCTAGAAGCTAGCCTATGGTATGATTGTATGTTGTCCTACGGACTAAAACCTTCCGGTTTATATAGACACCGGAGGAGGCTAGGGTTACACAAGGTCGGTTACAAAGGAGGAGATATGCACATCCGTATTGCCTAGCTTGCCTTCCACGCCAAGTAGAGTCCCATCCGGACACGAGACGAAGTCTTCAATCTTGTATCTTCATAGTCCAACAGTCCGGCCAAAGGATATAGTCCGGCTGTTTGGAGACCCCCTAATCCAAGACTCCCTCAGTAGCCCCTGAACCAGGCTTCAATGACGATGAGTCCGGTGTAGTGTTGTCTTTGGCATTGCGAGGTGGGTTCCTCCTCCGAATACACCACAGAAGAGTTTGAATACAAGGATAGTGTCCGACCCTGCAAAATAAGTTCCACATACCATCGTAGAGAGAATAATATTTCCACAAATCTAATCTGCTGACATGTTTTGGCAGCACGACATCACGCCACGGCCCAGTAATTATTTGAACCATTTTTCTTTAACCAGCCCCGCACATAACGCGAGGCGGTTTCTTGACACGTATTGTCAAAGCAGAGATCGTGTTCCCCTTATCACGGGATTCTCATCAATACAAACATGGGTAACCCAACCATGCCTGTTGGTATGACTCCTAGATCTTAGGTAAGTCTCGAACGGCCACGAGGAGGACGCCTGATATTCATCCCCTTTATAAAGGGACAAGGCTTTTTCTTTTTTCGCTCCCGTGCTCAATCAAATCCTTCCCCCGCCTCGAGTTCTAACACACAAAGCCCAGGTCAGGTGCTTCGGACATTCAATCATGTCCGGATCCAGCCTTCAAGGCCAGTGGATGCCTTCCTCCATCACGGAGGAGGACATCAAGAAGTTGAGGGAGGCCAGATATCTGACCGCCGAAATTTCACATAGGCTGCCCACCCGAGGGCAGGTCGTCCCTACTCCCGAACCCAACGAGAGCGTTGTGTTCATCTCCCACTTCCTCCGAGGACTAGGCCTCGCTCTGGATCCCTTTGTTAGGGGTCTTATGTTCTATTACGGGCTGGATTTTCATGATCTAGCCCCGGATTCCCTTCTTCACATCTCGTCATTTATTGTCGTTTGTGAGGCCTTCCTCCGCATTACCCCTCACTCCGGCCTGTGGCTTAAGACCTTCGATGTGAAGCCGAAGATGGTCGAGGGGCAGTACGCAGCGTGCGGAGGTGCTCTAATAACCAAAATTGATGATGCTCCATGGCCAAAGGGTTCCTTTCCAGAGGTGTCCGGATTGTGGCAATGGTAATGGTTTTACATCACAGCTCCCCGAAGTGCCAAGTGGGTAGCTGCCGCAACATTTCGCTCAGGCCCTCCACCACAACTGATGTCATGGATCAGCAGGGGGCTGAGCTGGGGTCCAGCCAAGGACGTGCCAATACTGCAGAGATGTATCAGAGATCTCTTCGAGGGAGATTTCAATCTGGTTATGGTAATGCAAGTTATGCTGGTTCGTTGAGTCCAGCCTTGCAAACGCCGGCCCCTCCGCATGTGGGAATTCAACCCGGGAGGACCGCGCACTATTCAGAATTTCCTCGGCATGACGCATGAGGAGATGTACAAATTGTTCTTTGGACCCCAAATAGAGTGTCCGGACACTACCGAGGACGTGGGCCTGAGCTGCAACCACCCTGTTGCCCAAGTAAGTAATCCCATGGCCGAATACACTGTCCTTTTATTTATCATGACATCATTCTGAAGAATCGCTCTTTGACCAGGACTAGATAACAAAGGCGAAGATGATCCGGTGTTCGACCCCCCTTCCTGAAGGCTTGGACAATTTGGTGCTAGAAAAGATGCTCGAGCCAGCACCTTGTCTAGTTCCCTCAAAGGAAGATGAAGGGGGGAATAAAGAGGGCGAAAGCGGGCCTCCATCGCTACCTATTCCAATCGAGGGAATGAGCACCTCCGCGAGGGAGGATAACCAAGGGGAAGAATCTGACATTCTCTCTCCCCGGGGAAGGAAGAGGACTACCTCTGAAGATCCGGAAACTAAGGTTTCCAAACGGGAGAAGAAATCTCCGCGAGAGGGTCCTGCCTCGGAGGGCATTCTTGCTGCACAAAGTCCGTGCGAGGATCAGCCCTCTACCGAGCTGTAAGTAACCAAAAAGTACTTAATAGGGAAGATATCCTACCTTACTTCTGAAGACAATAGCCGATGCTTGTAAATTGTAGTCCAGATAGCAGCCCTTCTCGACAGAGTTCATCTTTGGGGGATCTTCTTTCGGAGATGATGGAGAGCAAAACGCCTCCCACGGACTCCCCAGCTCAAGAAGCGGGCGACCTTGAAGTGTCGTCGCGAAGGGTATCTCTGGATCCAATATCGCCAGAGGATAACCCTTTGGCTGCCCGGCATCTCCAGTATCCGGCTCCTGAGGAGGGCGACAGCAAGGGTCCGTACTTTGTGCGGTCGGACACGCTGAAGGATCTTCTGGGGAAAGCTGTCGTCTTGGAAGCGCATCGTACGCTAATGGGTACGGTAATTGAAAGGATTTCATCCGCCGAAAGCGGTTTGCACGAAGCTTTTATGAGTCTGCTGAAAGGCTTCGAGGTACGTAAAATAATGTATGCCTTTAATAGTACCACATACGTTAGGTATGCCCATGCAGATAGTATCCCCTGAGACTCTAGTTGTCGTCGAGAACGGCAGCAAACAGAGGATCATAGTCCCAGATAATAACCAGACCGCCTTTATGTGCAGGTGGTTGAAGCTCCGGTGGCTATCCGGACTGATGGGTTTGCCAAACTAAAGCGGCAACTGGATGCGGCAGATGCCGACATTGTGCTTGTCAACAAGCGGCTTGATGAGGCACAGGGTGAGTGATTTTTCTGGTGATCGTCACATAATAAGAGCAGTATGATGCCAGTATCTTTAAAATGTTGTGACTGCAGATGGAGCGGCCATCATGGAGACCCTTCGGGCGGAGCTTGCTCGAGCCAAGGAGCAAGCAACGAGTAGCAATGCGCCCGCTTTACAGGCGGCCGAAGAGTTAAGGGCCGAACAGGCTGCACATTGCGAGAGCAAAGAAAAAATTTCCAAGATGGCCGTGGAGTTAAAAGATGTTGCTGACTGTTACTGGCTTCTTGAAGAGGAAAACCGGGCGAAGGCGACGGACCTGGAGAAGGCCCGGGTGGCTGCCAAGGAAGCCCGCTCCAAAATTAGAGCGATGAAGGAGGAGCTGAATCAAGCTGCAGATATCGTGCCTGGGAAGCCCTTCTTGTTGCGAACTAAGTTCGGAGATCCGAAGTATGCTCCTCTGGACCGGCTATGGAGTTCTGCGGACGCGTACATGGATTTGGCTGCAAGTGCTGCTGATGTAGCCGAGTACTTCAAGGATCAGAAAGGTCCCGAAGTGGAAAAGCTGTTCTGGTCATAGTTTCACGCTCCAGTCCGTCCGATGCTGCTGAATGAGTGATTAACCGGTTGGGCCGAGCTCCATAGGTTGTCCAGACTTGCCATGAGGTCCATTGTGGATCACCTGCGGCCGGGAGGGCCAAGGCCGAGTAGCTACTTTAGCTTAGTGCAACAATTCCTTGAAGCTATGCCACGCATCGATGTTGTAAAGAGATCAGCGTGCATAGAAGGTGCGCGGATGGCCCTTCCTCGTGTCAAAACATACTGGGCGGAGATGGAGGACACCACTGTTGTGGCACAGGGTTCGGCCATGGGCCGATTGGCTGCCGAGCACTACTTTGAAGAAATCCTTGAAGGCGCTCGTTCGATAGAGGCTCAGTGCTCGAAGAATATTATTTTCCAGTGACATGTAGTCCCATTGTACAAACAATGTTTTATTGAATTTATCAAGGCTGTATTTATACTTTTGCCCGAAAGTGCTATGATGCCTCCTGTGCGGCCGTTTATGTATATATGTATATAACCTGAAAGATGGCAGTCGTTGGCTTCAGCCCCCATGCATATAATGCGGGGGTGTACGCAGAAAACGCATGTTCACACTTGATCCAACGTCTTGGTCCATTAAGGAGGTGATAGCGCAGCGAACTAGGCAACCGGCCTATAATGCTTTAACACTTTCACTTAGCCAGAGGAGTTTGACGCTGGGGCTACTATATAGCCCCTGGTGGCTCCGCGCTCATTCGGATTCGGGGCGCGTACATGCCTGGCCGGGAAACGGCCCTTCGTTAAGGCGGAAGAATCCCAAAGATTCCGCTAGGTCATCGAGTGGTTGACCAGTCTCATGCTATATCATGACAGTCAGTTTTCGGCTTTCTCTACTGAGGTGCTCGTCCGGATGAACCAGGGCACAACCACAGTGGTTCTCCTAGTGCCGCTTTAGCCGATAGAGTGGAACGTAAAGCAGCAAAACACAGGAGCCGGGCAAACCCAACATTTGACAAAAGGCATGATTCGGAGCTGATGCATATAAGGCCAAACTCGTGACGCCGAACACTCCCTAGGGTATTCGGTCTTTATGTTGTAAACCGGGTCGAAACAGTGCCCTTTGTAATAAACCCTTGGTGTCCAGGTACGTGCAGTATTCTAACGTGGCCACATGCCAATACGTCAGCACCCTTCTCAATTGTACTGAGAATCCGAGGGATGTGTATCAACAAGAGACAGTAAAAAAGGTTTACGCAGGGTCTTAATCTAAAAAGAATCCTTGGAACGGGTCCCTGCTGCACGTCTGCGTGTGTGTCTCCGTTGTGCCATATTCTGGACGGGTGTAGCACGATGGTCATCCGAAAAAGAAAGGAACTTAATTGAAAAGTTGTTGTGCACAAGGTAGGTTATACTAAATAAACCATGTACAGTTCAAAATGAGTAAAGTTGAGCCTAATTGTCACTTGTTTGCACGCGTTGAGCCCCTTGCATTGTAATAGGGGTATAGCCATCAAACCTGTATCAATTACATATAGCTGCGCCGGACTCGCCCAACCGCGTCCGTGGTCTTAACGACCTGCCAGATGCTTTAGTTGGTGAGGCCGTTTAGTGTGCGGTTGTCAAGGCAGCCGCACAGTCTTCCGCACACAAGGAGCGCTCAATATTTCCATTTACTGTAATGATGCCATGTGGACCGGGCATCTTAAGCATGAGAGAAGCGTAATGCGGTATTGCGTTAAAGCGAGCAAAAGCTTCACGTCCGAGTAGTGCTTGATAGCCACTTTGGAACGGAGCGATGTGGAACGTTAAAGTTTCGCTATGGAAGTTATTGGGAAAGCCGAATATAACCTCTAGTAGCAGGGAGCCCATGTAATGGGCCTCTGGGCTTGGCGTTACTCCCTTAAAGGTAGTATTGCTGCGGCTAATTTTTGTTGGGTCTATCCCCATTTTGTGGATTGTGTCCTGATATATCAGGTTTAAACTGCTGCCACCGTCCATCAGGACTCGTGTGAAGTGGTATCCGTCAATTATTGGGTCTAATACCAAGGCAGCCCATCCTGCACGCCAGATACTTGCCGAGTAATCTCGGTGGTCAAAGGTGATTGATTGGGACGACCAGTGGCAGAACTCCGCGGTGATAGGCCCTAGGGCATGTGTCACTAGGACTGCCGCTTTGTTTCTCCCCTTTGTTATGTGTAACACGTTTACTGTTTTGACTTCTAGTGGGAATTTCTTCTGTTCCCCAGTGCTTTGCTTGCGAGGCTAGTCCTCGTCTTCGCTTGGTGTATCCTGCCCCTTATGTTCGGCGTTGAGCTTGCCGGACTTCTTGAAAACCCAACATTCTCTATGGGTATGATTTGCAGGCTTATCGGGGGTGCTGTGGATCTGACATATTTTATCCAGAATCTTGTTTAGGCTGGACAGTTCGTCTCTGTTGCCTTTGGAGGGCAGCTTTTGTTGACCTGGCCGAGAGCTTCTAAATCCGGCATTTACCGCCGTGCTCTTTGGGATGTCTTCTTTATTCCAGCGCTTGTTTTTGCTGCGTCGTGGTTTCCCGTTTTCGTCCCTGACTTCGGATGTACTTGGGTCGCTGGTGCTGCATCGGGCTAACCAGCTATCCTCGCCCGCGCAAAAGCGGGTCATGAGGCTTGTTAATGCTGCCATTGTTCTCGGCTTTTCTTGGCCGAGGTGTCTGGCAAGCCATTCGTCTCGAACGTTGTGCTTAAAAGCTGCTAAGGCTTCGGCGTCCGGGCAGTCGACTATTTGGTTCTTTTTAGTGAGGAACCTGTTCCAAAGCTTTCGGGCTGACTCTCCGGGCTGTTGAGTTATATGACTCAAATCGTCTGCATCCGGTGGTCGGACATAGGTCCCTTGAAAATTTGCCCGAAAAGCGTCTTCGAGCTCTTCCCAGCTTCCAATGGAGTTTTCGGGGAGGCTTTTAAGCCAGTGCCGAGCTGGCCCTTTGAGCTTGAGGGGTAAGTACTTGATGGCGTGGAGATCGTCTCCTCGAGCCATATGGATATGGAGGATGTAGTCCTCAATCCAGACCCCAGGGTCTGTCGTTCCGTCGTACGCCTCTATGTTTACGGGTTTGAATCCCTCTGGAAATTCGTGGTCCAGCACCTCATCGGTGAAACATAGGGGGTGTGCGGCACCCCTGTATTTGGGTGTACCGTGGTGTTGGGATGTTTGTTGTGTTGCATTGCATGCTGGAGCGCGCTTGCGTGGCCCGTAGATGGATCTGGTTGCGCCGTCCTTTTGATGCGAGCCCTCACGCGGATCGCGTACTGGCTTATGTGCGGCGTCGTTTGCCGCTCTATGTTGGCCACGAGGTCGTCTATCCGACCGGATGGCCGTTTTGTTTTTTGATTGCGGGGGATCTAAGGCCTCCTCATCGAATTCAGGTAGCAACTTTCGCTTCGGGTAGCTCTTGGTGTGGCGATTACCGCCGTACTTCGCTTCAGTGTTGAGTACTTCACTCCATCTGATTCTGAGTGTGTCTTGTGCAGCCCTGAGCCTTTGCTTCTGCTTTTTCAGACTCCTCGCAGTGGCAACAAGCCTTTTATGGGTATTCTGTTGCTCCGGGTGCCTGTCCGGTGTGATGTTATCCGGACTGTTATCTTCGACGGAGTCGGGTTGTTCGGTTTGATTCTCCGTGTTGCCGTGGTCGGACGATGGTTCAATGCCGTGTTTGTCGTCCGCTGGCTCGCCTTGCTCTATCGCTGGGTTTATATGATCGCTGCTTCTGCCGAGGCGGGATTTGGAGCAGCGCTTACGCCGCCGCTTTGACTGCTTCTCGAGGGAACAACCCTTTGCTGTGTCCTTCCGTTCTTCGTCGTCATTTTCTTTGGGTGTGTCCACCATGTATACATCATATGATGAAGTGGGCGTCCAGTGCCCTATGGGCAGTGGTTCTTGTTTGTCTCCTGCATCGTCGTCCATACCGTCGATGCCTTCGGAGTCGAAGTCGAGCATGTCGGTCAAATCGTCGACAGTGGCTACTAAGTGGGTGGTGGGTGGGCGGCGAATTTCTTCGTCATCCGCATCCCAATTTTGCTGGACATGGTTCGGCCAGGGCTCTCCTGACAGAGAGAGAGACCTTAATGAGTTCAGTATGTCGCCGAAGGGAGAGTGCAGAAAGATATCCGCGGAGGTGAACTCCATGATTGGCGCCCAGTTGGATTTGATAGGCACGGGCGCAGGCGGTTCGGAGTCCGTGGTCGGGGAAGAATCCGGCAGTTTGGCGTCACGGCTCTCGTGAAGTGTAAGGTCGATACTCGGCTCGATCACTGATGAGAGTGCGGCCTCCGCGACGGGGTCTATCCACCTGTCACTGGATGGCGCAATTGACTCTGATTTGAGGGTCGGAGCGGTCACCGGTGCAATCTCCCGAGCACTGTCTGATGGTAGAGCTAAGTCGTGCTCATCGTGACCGTGCGGCGCACTCAGCAAGGGCTCGAATCCATCGAAGATCAAGTCTCCGTGGATGTCGGCTGTGTAGTTCAAGTTTCCAAATCTGACCTGATAGCCAGGGCGTAGCTCTCGATCTGCTCTAGATGGCCAAGCGAGTTGGCCCGCAGTGCGGAGCTGCCGAATACAAAGATCTGTCTAGGACAAAAGTCTCGCCCTGGACTGCATCACTATCGATGATCGAAGGAGCCATCAAGCCTAATGATGACGACACAGAGGAACTCTCAATGAAAGCACCAATGTCGGTGTCAAAACCGGCGGATCTCGGGTAGGGGGTCCCGAACTGTGCGTCTAAGGCGGATGGTAACAGGAGGCAGGGGACACGATGTTTACCTAGGTTCGGGCCCTCTTGATGGAGGTAAAACCCTACGTCCTGCTTGATTATTCTTGATAATATGAGTAGTACAAGAGTTGATCTACCACGAGATCAGAGAGGCTAAACCCTAGAAGCTAGCCTATGGTATGATTGTATGTTGTCCTACGGACTAAAACCCTCCGGTTTATATAGACACCGGAGGAGGCTAGGGTTACACAAGGTCGGTTACAAAGGAGGAGATATGCATATCCGTATTGCCTAGCTTGCCTTCCACGCCAAGTAGAGTCCCATCCGGACACGGGACGAAGTCTTCAATCTCGTATCTTCATAGTCCAACAGTCCGGCCAAAGGATATAGTCCGGCTGTCCGGAGACCCCCTAATCCAGGACTCCCTCAACCGTCATAACATGCATAATCTCAGGGATGTATCGAGCCAGATTATCCATGGATGGGCAGCCCAAATCGACTTCATATTGCCACCTGCACTCGCGTGTATGACAACTGCAACTATGCTCTTGATCGGAAGACCATGAATATTGCATTTCGTTGCACCCACCATCTACCAGGAGCTACCTGGTTATCGGCCCACCTCCACGCAACAATGAGGCGCCCAGCACCTTTGACCTTCCTCGCGAAGTACTAGTCTTCGTACACCTCCTCCGCATGACGACACGCTCGCCCCCAAAGCTCCGCCACCTCCTTTTTCCAGGCGGCATCATAGGCTTCACAGGCCACCTGGTACCTAGCTTCCTCCTCCGCCATCTCCTTCTTGAACGCCACTCACCTGGGTTTCTCAGTCGGTGGCAGCAACTTCCCCAGAGAAAGATTGTACTGGCCCCAAAACTAATCCAAAGTTGGGGGTTGCTACCTCTTGAGCTTGCCTTGGTTTTCCCTTGAAGAGGAAAGGGTGATGCAGCACAGTAGCATAAGTATTTCCCTCAGATTTGAGAACCAAGGTATCAATCTAGTAGGAGATAGCACACAAGTCACCTAGTACCTGCACAAACAAACAAGAACCTCGCAACCAACGCGATAAAGGGGTTGTCAATCCCTTCACGGTCACTTACGAGAGTGAGATCTGATAGAGATAATAAGATAAATATTTTTGGTATTTTTGTTGTATAGATTGGAAAATAAAGATTGCAAAATAGAAATAGCAAATTGATAAGAAAATAATATGATGGAAGATAGACCCGAGGGCCATAGGTTTCACTAGTGGCTTCTCTCAAGATAGCAATTTCTATGGTGGGTGACCAAATTTCTGTCGAGCAATTGATAGAAAAGCCAATAGTTATGAGAATATCTAGGCATGATCATGTATATAGGCATCACGTCTGTGACAAGTAGACCCAAGCAATTCTGCATCTACTACTATTACTCCACACATCGACCGCTAACTAGCATACATCTAGAGTATTAAGTTCATAAGAACAGAGTAACACATTAGGCAAGATGACATGATGTAGAGGGAAAAACTCAAGCAATATGATATAAACCCCATCTTTTTATCCTCGATGGCAACAATACAATACGTGCCTGCTACCTCTTGAGCACTGCGTTGGTTTTTCCCCGAAGAGGAAGGGATGATGCAGCAGAGTAGCGTAAGTATTTCCCTCAGTTTTTGAGAACCAATGTATCAATCCAGTAGGAGGCTACGCGTGAGTCCCTCGTACCTACACAAAACAAATAAATCCTCGCAACCAACGCGATAAGGGGTTGTCAATCCCTACACGGCCACTTACGAGAGTGAGATCTGATAGATATGATAAGATAATATTTTTGGTATTTCTATGATAAAGATGCAAAGTAAAAAGAAAAGTATTGGAAGATTAATATGATGAAGATAGACCCGGGGGCCATAGGTTTCACTAGTGGCTTCTCTCAAGAGCATAAGTATTCTACTATGGGTGAACGAATTACTGTTGAGCAATTGACAGAATTGAGCATAATTATGAGAATATCTAGGCATGATCATGTATATAGGCATCACGTCCGAGACAAGTTGACCGACTCCTGCCTGCATCTACTACTATTACTCCACTCATCGACCGCTATCCAGCATGCATCTAGAGTATTAAGTAAATGAAAACAGAGTAACGCCTTAAGCAAGATGACATGATGTAGAGGGATAAACTCATGCAATATCAAGAAAACCCCATCTTGTTATCCTCGATGGCAACAATACAATACGTGCCTTGCTGCCCCTAATGTCACTGGCAAAGGACACCGCAAGATTGAACCCAAAGCTAAGCACTTCTCCCATTGCAAGAAAGATCAATCTTGTAGGCCAAACCAAACTGATAATTATAAGAGACTTGCAAAGATAACCAATCATACATAAAAGAATTCAGAGATGATTCAAATATTGTTCATAGATAGACTTGATCATAAACCCACAATTCATTAGTCTCAACAAACACACCGCAAAAAGAAGATTACATCGAATAGATCTCCACAAGAGAGGGGGAGAACATTGTATTGAGATCCAAAAAGAGAGAAGAAGCCATCTAGCTAATAACTATGGACCCGTAGGTTTGAGGTGAACTACTCACACTTCATCGGAGGGGCTATGGTGATGATGTAGAAGCCCTCCGTGATGGATACCCCCTCCGGCAGAGCTCCGGAACAGGCCCCAAGATGGGATCTCGTGGATACAGAAATTTGCGGCAGAGGAAGTAGGGTTTTGGCTCCGTATCTGATTGTTTGGGGGTACGTAGGTATATATAGGAGGAAGGAGTACGTCGATGGAGCAACAGGGGGCCAACGAGGGTGGAGGGCGCGCTTGGGGGGGTAGGCGCGCCCCCCTACCTCATGGCCTCCTCCCTTGTTTCTTGACGTAGGGGCCAAGTCCCCTGGATCATGTTCGGTGAGAAAATCACGTTCCCGAAGGTTTCATTCCGTTTGGACTCCGTTTGATATTCCTTTTCTTCGAAACCCTGAAATAGGCAAAAAAAACAGCAATTCTGGGCTGGGCCTCCGGTTAATAGGTTAGTCCCAAAAATAATATAAAAGTGGATAATAAAGCCCAATAATGTCCAAAATAGTAGCTAATATAGCATGGTGCCATCAAAAATTATAGATACGTCGGAGACGTATCCTGCATCCCCAAGCCTAATTCATGCTCGTCCTCGAGTAGGTAAATGATAAAAACAGAATTTTTGATGCGAAGTGCTACTTGGCATAATTTTAATGTAATTCTTCTTAATTATGGTATGAATATTCAGATCTGAAATATTCAAGATAAAAGTTCATATTGACATAAAAACAGTAATACTATAAGCATACTAACTAAGCAATTATGTTCTCTCAAAATAACATGGCCAAAGAAAGTTCATCCCTACAAAATCATATAGTTTATTCATGCTCCATTTTCATCACACAAGAATGCTCTCATCATGCACAACCCCGATGACAAGCCAAGAAATTGTTTCATACCTTAGTAATCTCAAACCTATAAACTTTCACGCAATATATGAGCGTGAGCCATGGATATAGCACTATGGGTGGAATAGAATATGATGATGGGGGTTATGTGGAGAAGACAAAAAGGAGAAATTCTCACATCAACAAGGCTAATCAACGGGCTATGGAGATGCCCATCGATTGAGGTTAATGCAAGGAGTAGGGATTGTCATGCAACGGATGCACTAGAGCTATAAATGTATGAAATCTCAACAAAAGAAACTAAGTGGGCGTGCACCCAACTTGCTTGCTCACGAATACCTAGGGCACTTGAGGAGGCCCATTGTAGGAATATACAAGCCAAGTTCTATAATGAAAAATTCCCACTAGTATATGAAAGTGACTAAACAAAAGACTCTCTATCATGAAGATTATGGTGCTACTTTGAAGCACAAGTGTGGAAAAAGGATAGTAGCATTGTCCCTTCTTTATTTTTATTTTTTTATTTGGCATTTCCTTTTTTTATTTGGCCTTTATTTTTTTATTTGGGACAATGCTCTATGAATGATGGTCATCACACTTCTATTTATTTACAACTCAATGATTACAACTCGATACTTAGAACAAGATATGACTCTATATGAATGCCTCCGGCAGTGTACCGGGATATGCAATGAACCAAGAGTGACATGTATGAAAGAATTCTGAACGGTGGCTTTGCCAGAAATACTATGCCAACTACATGATCATGCTAAGCAATATGACAATGATGAATGTGTCATGATGAATGGAATGGTGAAAAGTTGCATGGTAATATATCTCGGAATGGCTATGGAAATGCCATAATAGGTAGGTATGGTGGTTGTTTTGAGGAAGATATAAGGAGGTTTATGTGTGAAAGAGCGTATCATATCACGGGGTTTGGATGCACCGGCAAAGTTTGCACCAACTCTCAATGTGAGAAAGGGCAATGCACGGTACCGAAGAGGCTAGCAATGATGGAAGGGTGAGAGTGCGTATAATCCATGGACTCAACATTAGTCATAAAGAACTCACATACTTATTGCAAAAATCTACAAGTCATCAAAAACCAAAGCACAACGCGCATGCTCCTAGGGGATAGATTGGTAGGAAAAGACCATCGCTCGTCCCTAACCGCCACTCATAAGGAAGACAATCAAATAACACCTCATGTTTCAAATTTGTTACATAATGTTTACCATACGTGCATGCTACGGGACTTGCAAACTTCAACACAAGCATTTCTCAAATTCACAACTACTCAACTAGCACGACTTTGATATTATTACCTCCATATCTCAAAACAATCATCAAGCATCAAACTTCTCTTAGTATTCAAAACACTCATAAGAAAAACAATTAATCTTGAACACCTAGCATATTAGGATTATTTAAGCAAATTACCATGCTATTTAAGACTCTCAAAATAATCTAAGTGAAGCATGAGAGATCAATAGTTTCTATAAAACAAATCCACCACCGTGCTCTAAAAGATATAAGTGAAGTACTAGAGCAAAACTATATAACTCAAATGATATAAGCGAAGCACATAGAGTATTCTAACAAATTCCAAATCATGTATAGCTCTCTCAAAAGCTGCGTACAGAAAGGATTATTGTGTTAAACTAAAAAGCAAAGACTCAAATCATACAAGGCGCTCCAAGCAAAACACATATCATGTGGTGAATAAAAATATAGCTCCAAGTAAAGTTACCGATAGAAGTAGACGAAAAGAGGGGATGCCTTCCGGGGCATCCCCAAGCTTTGGCTTTTAGGTGTCCTTAGATTATCTTGGGGGTGCCATGGGCATCCCCAAGCTTAGGCTCTTGCCACTCGTTGTTCCATAATCCATCAAATCCTTACCCAAAACTTGAAAACTTGACAACACAAAACTTAAAGTAGAAAATCTCATGAGCTCCGTTAGGAAAGAAAACAAAAGACCACTTCAAGGTACTGTAATGAACTCATTCTTTATTTATATTGGTGTTAAACCTACTGTATTCCAACTTCTCTATGGTTTATAAACTATTTTACTAGCCATTGATTCATCAAAATAAGCAAACAACACACGAAAAACAGAATCTGTAAAAAACAGAACAGTCTGTAGTAATCTGTAGCTAGCGCAATATCTGGAACCCAAAAATTCTAAAATAAATTGCTGGACGTGAGGAATTTATCTATTAATCATCTTCAAAAATAATTAACTAAATATCACTTTCCAAATAAAAATGGCAGCAGTTCTCGTGAGCGCTAAAGTTTCTGTTTTTTACAGCAAGATATCAAGACTTTCCCCAAGTCTTCCCAACGGTTCTACTTGGCACAAACACTAATTAAACACAAAAAACACAACCAAAACAGAGGCTAGATAAATTAATTATTACTAAACAGGATCAAAAAGGAAGGAATAAAAAGAAAATTGGGTTGCCTCCCAACAAGCGCTATCGTTTAACGCCCCTAGCTAGGCATAAAAAGCAAGGATAGATCTAGGTATTGCCATCTTTGGTAGGCAATCCATAAGTGGCTCTCATAATAGATTCATAAGGTAATTTAATTTTCTTTCTAGGAAAGTGTTCCATGCCTTTCCTTAACGGAAATTGGAATCTAATATTTCCTTCCTTCATATCAATAATTGCACCAATCGTTCTAAGGAAAGGTCTACCAAGAATAATAGGACATGAAGGATTGCAATCTATGTCAAGAACAATAAAATCTACGGGTACATAATTCATATTTGCAAAAATAAGAACATCATTAATTCTTCTCGTAGGTTTCTTAATTGTGGAATCCATAAGGTGCAAGTTTAGAGAGCAATCATCAAAATCACGGAAACCTAACAAATCACACAAAGTCTTTGGAATCGTGGAAACACTAGCACCCAAATCACATAAAGCATAAAACTCATGATATTTAATCTTAAATTTAATAGTTGGTTCCCACTCATCATAAAGTTTTCTAGGGATAGAAACTTCCAATTCAAGTTTTTCTTCATAAGATTGTATCAAGGCATCAACGATATGTTTAGTGAACGCTTTATTTTGACTATAAGCGTGAGGAGAATTTAGCACATATTTTAACAAGGAAATACAATCAATCAAAAGAGAAATTTTCATAATTAAATTCCTTAATCCAAAATAGTGGGTTTAGCAACATCTAGGGTTTTAATTTCATCGATCCCACTTTCATCAATTTTAGCATCAAGATTTAAAAACTCTGAATTCTTGGAACGCCTTCTAGGTAAAGGTGGATCATATTCAGTCTCATCATTATTAAGATTCATATTGCAAAACAAAGATTTAATAGGGGACACATCAATAACTTTTAGATCTGCATCTTTATTTTCATAGGAACTAGAAGAACACGCTCTTATAAAGGCATCTTTCTTAGCACGCATCCTAGCAGTTCTTTCTTTGCACTCATCAATGGAAATTCTCATGGCTTTGAGAGACTCATTGATATCTTGCTTAGGTGGAATAGATCTAAGTTTCAAAGAATCAACATCAAGAGAAATTCTATCAACGTTCCTAGCCAACTCATCAATCTTAAGCAATTTTTCTTCAATCAAAGCATTGAAATTCTTTTGCAAAGTAATAAATTCTTTAATATTAGATTCAAAATCAGAGGGCATCTTATTATAATTTCCATAAGAATTGTTGTAGGAATTACCATAATTATTAGAGGGATTACTAGGATGAGGCCTAGGATTAAAATTTCCTCTATACGCGTTGTTCCCAAAATTGTTCCTACCAACAAAATTCACATCCATAGATTCATTATTATTCTCAATCAAAGTAGACAAGGGCATATCATTAGGATCAGAAGAAATACTTTTAATATCAAATAATTTCATAAGTTCATCCATCTTTCCACTCAAAACATTAATTTCTTCTATCGCATGCACCTTTTTATTAGTAGATCTTTCAGTATGCCATTGAGAATAATTAACCATAATATTATCTAGGAGTTTAGTAGCTTCTCCTAAAGCGATTTACATAAAAGTGCCTCCCGCGGCCGAATCTAAAAGATTTCTAGAAGCAAAATTCAAACCGGCATAAATTTTTTGTATAATCATCCACAAATTCAAACCATGAGTAGGGCAATTACGTATCATTAATTTCATCCTCTCCCAAGCTTGTGCAACATGTTCATGATCAAGTTGCTTAAAATTCATAATATCATTTCTAAGGGAGATGATCTTAGAGGGAGGAAAATACTTGGAGATAAAAGCATCTTTGCACTTATTCCATGAATCAATACTATTTTAGGCAAAGACGAGAACCAAGCTTTAGCACGATCTCTAAGCGAAAAAGGAAATAGCTTCAATTTAACAATATCATTGTCCACATCTTTATTCTTTTGCATATCACACAAATCAACGAAGCTATTTAGATGGGTAGCGGCATCTTCACTAGGAAGGCCGGAAAACGGATCTTTCATGACAAGATTTAGCAAGGCAGCATTAATTTCACAATATTCAGCATCGGTAAGAGGAGCAATCGGAGTGCTAATAAAATCATTGTTGCTAGTATTGGTAAAGTCACACAATTTAGTGTTATCTTGAGCCATCGTTACAAGCAAGCAACCCAACACACAAGCAAACAAAAAGCAAGCGGCAAAAAGAGGCAAACAGGAAAAGAGAGGGAGGATAGGGAGAGTGAGGGTGAATAAAGCGGCAAGGGCGAAGTGGGGGTGAGGAAAACGAGAGGCAAATGGCAAATAATGTAATGCGGGAGATAGGGATTGTGATGGGTACTTGGTATATTGACTTTTGCGTAGACTCCCCGGCAATGGCGCCAGAAATCCTTCTTGCTACCTCTTGAGCACTTCGTTGGTTTTTCCCCAAAGAGGAAGGGATGATGCAGCAGAGTAGCGTAAGTATTTCCCTCAGTTTTTGAGAACCAAGGTATCAATCCAGTAGGAGGCTACGCGTGAGTCCCTCGTACCTACACAAAACAAATAAATCCTCGCAACCAACGCGATAAGGGGTTGTCAATCCCTACACGGCCACTTACGAGAGTGAGATCTGATGGATATGATAAGATAATATTTTTGGTATTTTTATGATAAAGATGCAAAGTAAAATAAAAGCAAAGTAAAAAAGAAAAGTATTGGAAGATTAATATGATGAAGATAGAACCGGGAGCCATAGGTTTCACTAGTGGCTTCTCTCAAGAGCATAAGTATTCTACGGTGGGTGAACGAATTACTGTTGAGCAATTGACAGAATTGAGCATAATTATGAGAATGTCTAGGCATGATCATGTATATAGGCATCACGTCCGAGACAAGTTGACCGACTCCTGCCTGCATCTACTACTATTACTCCACTCATCGACCGCTATCCAGCATGCATCTAGAGTATTAAGTTAATGAAAACAGAGTAACGCCTTAAGCAAGATGACATGATGTAGAGGGATAAACTCATGTAATATGAAGAAAACCCCATCTTGTTATCCTCGATGGCAACAATAAAATACGTGCCTTGCTGCCCCTACTGTCACTGGCAAAGGACACCGCAAGATTGAACCCAAAGCTAAGCACTTCTCCCATTGCAAGAAAGATCAATCTTGTAGGCCAAACCAAACTGATAATTAGAAGAGACTTGCAAAGATAACCAATCATATATAAAAGAATTCAGAGATGATTCAAATATTGTTCATAGATAGACTTGATCATAAACCCACAATTCATCGGTCTCAACAAACACACCGCAAAAAGAAGATTACATCGAATAGATCTCCACAAGAGAGGGGGAGAACATTGTATTGAGATCAAAAAAGAGAGAAGAAGACATCTAGCTAATAACTATGGACCCATAGGTCTGAGGTGAACTACTCACACTTCATCAGAGGGGCTATGGTGATGATGTAGAAGCCCTCCGTGATGGATACCCCCTCCGGCGGAGCTCCGGAACAGGCCCCAAGATGGGATCTCATGGATACAGAAAGTTGCGGTGGTGGAATTAGGGTTTTGGCTCCGTATCTGATCGTTTGGGGGTACGTAGGTATATATAGGAGGAAGGAGTACGTCGGTGGAGCAACAGGGGGCCACGAGGGTGGAGGGCGCGCCTAGGGGGTAGGCGTGCCCCCTACCTCGTGGCCTCCTCCCTTGTTTCTTGACGTAGGGTCCAAGTCCCCTGGATCATGTTCGGTGAGAAAATCACGTTCCCGAAGGTTTCGTTCCGTTTGGACTCCGTTTGATATCCCTTTTCTTCGAAACCCTGAAATAGGCAAAAAAACAGCAATTCTGGGCTGGCCCTCCGGTTAATAGGTTAGTCCCAAAAATAATATGAAAGTGGATAATAAAGCCCAATAATGTCAAAAACATTAGATAATATAGCATGGAGCAATCAAAAATTATAGATACGTTGGAGACGTATCAGTGCCTTTCTGCCCCTGCTGTCACTGGGAAAGGACACCGCGAGATTGAACCCAAAGCTAAGCACTTCTCCCATTGAAAGAATGATCAATCTAGTGGGCCAAACCAAACTGATAATTCGAAGAGACTTGCAAAGATATTTAAATCATGCATAAAAGATTTTAGAGAAGAATCAAATATTGTTCATAGATAATCTTGATTATAAACCCAATATTCATCGGATCTCGACAAACACACCGCAAAAAGAATTACATCAAATAGATCTCCAAGAGAATCAAGGAGAACTTTGTATTGAGATTCAAAGGGAGAGAAGAAGCCATCTAGCTAATAACTCTGGGCCCGAAGGTCTATGGTAAACTACTCACACATCATCGGAGAGGCTATGGTGTTGATGTAGAAGCCCTCCATGATCGATTCCCCCTCCGGTGGAGTGCCGGAAAAGGTCCCAAGATGGGATCTCATGGGTACACAAGGTTGCGGCGGCGGAAATAGGGTGTGCTCCTGGATGTTTTCGGGGTATATACAGGAGGAAGAAGTACGTCGGTGGAGCTGTGAGGGGCCCACGAAGGTGGGGGGCGCGCCCCCATGCCTCGTGGCCTCCTCGCTTCTTTCTTGACGGCCACTCCAGGTCTCCTGGATCACGTTTGTTCCAAAAATAACTCGCCCGAAGATTTGATTCCGTTTGGATTCCATTTGATGTTCCTTTTCTGCGAAACACTGAAATAGGCAAAAAACAGCAATTTGCACTGGGCCTTTGGTTAGTAGGTTAGTCCCAAAAATAATATAAAAAGGTAAATTAAAGCCCATTAAACATCCAAAACAGATAATATAATAGCATGGAACAATCAAAAGTTATAGAACGTTGGAGACGTATCAAGCATCCCCAAGCTTAATTCCTGCTCGTCCTCAAGTAGGTAAATGATAAAAACAGAATTTTTGATGTGGAATGCTACCTAGCATAATTCTCAATGTAATTTTCTTTATTGTGGCATGAATGTTCAGATCCGAAAGATTCAAGAAAAAAGTTTAATATTGACATAAACATAATAGTACTTCAAGGATACCAATAAAGCAATCATGTCTTCTCAAAATAACATGGCCAAAGAAAGTTATCCCTACAAAATCATATAGTCTGGCTATGCTCCATCTTCACCACACAAAATATTTAAATCATGCACAACCCTGATGACAAGCCAAGCAATTGTTTCATACTTTTGATGTTCTCAAACTTTTTCAATCTTCACGCAATATATTAGCGTGAGCCATGGATATAGCACTATAGGTGGAATAATGGTGGTTGTGGAGAAGACAAAAAGGAGAAGATAGTCTCACATCAACTAGGCGTATCAATGGGCTATGGATATGCCCATCAATAGATATCAATGTGAGTGAGTAGGGATTGCCATGCAACAGACGCACTAGATCTATAAGTGTATGAAAGCTCAACAAAAGAAACTAAGTGGGTGTGCATCCAACTCGCTTGCTCGCAAAGACCTAGGGCATTTTGAGGAAGCCCATAATTGGAATATACAAGCCAAGTTCTATAATGTGAAATTCCCACTAGTATATGAAAATGACAACATAGGAGACTCTCTATCATGAAGATCATGGTGCTACTTTGAAGAACAAGTGTGGTAAAAGGATAGTAACATTGTCCCTTCTCTCTTTTTCTCTCATTTTTTTATTTGGGCCTTTTTATAATTTTTATGGCCTCTTTTTTTATCCGGAGTCTCATCCGGACTTGTGGGGGGACCATAGTCTCCGTCATCCTTTCCTCACTTGGGACAATGCTCTAATAATGATGATCATCACAATTTTATTTACTTAAAACTCAAGAATTACAACTCGATACTTAGAACAAAATATGACTTTATGTGAATGCCTTCGGTGGTGTACTGGGATGTGCAATGACTCATGAGTGACATGTATGAAAGAATTATGAAGGTGGCTTTGCCACAAATACGATGTCAATTACATGATCATGCAAAGCAATATGACAATAATGAAGCGTGTCATAATAAACGGAACGGTGGTAGGTTGCATCGCAATATATCTCGGAATGGCTATGGAAATGCCATGATAGGTAGGTATGGTGGCTGTTTTGAGGAAAGTATATGGTGGGTTTATGGTACCGGCGAAAGTTGCGTGGTACTAGAGAGGCTAGCAATGGTGGAAGGGTGAGAGTGCGTATAATCCATGGACTCAACATTAGTCATAAGAACTCACATACTTATTGCAAAAATCTATTAGTTATCGAAACAAAGTACTACGCGCATGCACCTAGGGGGATAGATTGGTAGGAAAATACCATCACTCGTCCCCGACCGCCACTCGTAAGGAAGACAATCGATAAATAAATCATGCTCCGACTTCATCACATAACGGTTAACCATACATGCATGCTACGGGAATCACAAACTTTAGAAAAAGTATTTATCAAATTCACAACTACTAAACTATCATGACACTAATATCACCATCTTCATATCTCAAAACAATTATCAAGTATCAAACTTCTCATAGTATTCAATGCACATTTTATGATAATTCTGATTATACCCATCTTGGATGCCTATCATATTAGGACTAATTTTATAGCCAAAGAAAATTACCATGTTGTTCTATAAGACTCTCGAAATAATATAAGTGAAGCATGAGAGATCAATAATTTCTATAAAATAAAACCACCACCGTGCTTTAAAAAGATATAAGTGAAGCACTAGAGCAAAATTATCTAGCTCAAAAACTATAAGTGAAGTACATAGAGTATTCTAATAAATTCTGATTCATGCATGTCTCTCCCAAAAGGTGTGTACAGAAAGTTTGATTGTGGTAAACTAAATAACAAAGACTCAAATCATACAAGATGCTCCAAGCAAAACACATATCATGTGGTGAATAAAAATATAGCCTCAAGTAAAGTTACCGATAGACGAAGACGAAAGAGGGGATGCCTTCCGGGGCATCCCCAAGCTTAGGATTTTGGTTTTCCATGAATTTTACCTTGGGGTGCCTTGGGCATCCCCAAGCTTAGGATCTTTCCACTCATTATTCCAAAATCCATCAAATCTTTACCAAAAACTTGAAAACTTCACAACACAAAACTTCAACAGAAAATCTCATGAGCTCCGTTAGTATAAGAAAACAAACCACCACTTCAAGGTACTGTAATGAACTCATTCCTTATTTATATTGGTGTTAAACCTACTGTATTCCAACTTCTCTATGGTTCGTACCCCCTGATACTAGCCATAGATTCATCAAAATAAGCAAACAACACGCGAAAAACAGAATCTGTCGAAAACAGAACAGTCTGTAGTAATATGTAGGTTTCGAATACTTATGTAACCCCAAAAATTCTGAAATAAGTTGGTGTACGCGAGGAATTTGTCTATTAATCATATGAAAAAAATAATAAACCTAATTGCACTCTCCAGTAAAAAATGGCAGCAAATCTCATGAGCGCTAAAGTTTTTGTTTTTTACAGCAAGATCACAAAGACTTCCCCCAAGTCTTCCCAATGGTTCTACTTGGCACAAACACTAATTAAAAAAAGAAAACCACATCTAAATATAAGCTAGATGAATTACTTATTACTAAACAGGAACAAAAACAATAAACAAAAGTAAAATTGGGTTGCCTCCCAACAAGCGCTATCGTTTAACGCCCCTAGCTAGGCATAAAAACAAGAATAGAACTAGGTATTATCATCTTTGGTATGCAATCCATAAGTGGCTCTCATAATAGATTCATAAGGTAATTTAATTTTCTTCCTAGGAAAGTGTTCCATGCCTTTGCTTAACATAAATTGGAATCTAATATTTCCTTCTTTCATATCAATAATTGCACCAATCGTTCTAAGGAATGGTCTTAAGAATAATAGGACATGTAGGATTGCAATATATATAAAGAACAATGAAATCTACATGCACATAATTCCTATTTGCAAAAATAATAACATCATTAATCCTTGCTGCCCCTGCGTTCACTGGGAAAGGACACCGCAAGATTGCACCCAAAGCTAAGCACTTCTCCCACTGCAAGAACAATCAATCTAGTAGGCCAAACCAAACTGATAATTCGAAGAGACTTGCAAAGATATTTAAATCATGCATAAAAGATTTCATAGAAGAATCAAATATTGTTCATAGATAATCTTGATCATAAGCCCACAATTCATTGGATCTCGACAAACACACCGCAAAAAGAATTACATTGAATAGATCTCCAAGAGAATCGAGGAGAACTTTGTATTGAGATCCGAAGAGAGAGAAGAAGCCATCTAGCTAATAAGTATGGACCCGAACGTCTGTGGTAAACTACTCACACATCATCGGAGAGGCTATGGTGTTGATGTAGAAGCCCTCCATGATCGATTCCCCCTCCGGTGGAGCGCCGGAAAAGGCCCCAAGATGGGATCTCACGGGTACAAAAGGTTGCGGCGGTGGAAATAGGTTTCGTGGTGCTCCTAGATGTTTTCGGGGTATATGGGTATATATAGGAGGAAGAAGTATGTTGGTGGAGCTGCGAGGGGCCCATGAGGGTGGGCGGCACGCCCCCTGCCTCGTGGCCTCCTCGCTTCTTTCTTTACGGCCACTCCAAGTCTCCTGGATCATGTTTGTTCCAAAAATAACTCTCCCAAAGGTTTCATTCCGTTTGGATACCGTTTGATATTCCTTTTCTGCAAAACACTGAAATAGGCAAAAAAAACAGCAATTTGCACTGGGCCTTTGGTTAGTAGGTTAGTCCCAAAAATAATATAAAAAGGTAACTTAAAGCCCATTAAACATCCAAAACAGATAATATAATAGCATGGAACATCAAAAGTTATAGAACGTTGGAGACGTATCAGGGGCTCCGACGCAACCTCGTCCGGCGATGCATAGGGGTCCTCGTCGCTGCTATTCGAGTGAGCGTCCTCGGGGGGTGGCGACTCCTCGTCGGCGCGTGGGCAGACCAGCGGCGCCATGGCAGAGATTTGAGAGAGAGAGAGGGCGAGCGAGGGTAGGATGTAGATGAGAATGCAGGCGGGACGACGTGGGCAAGGTAGTATTTATTGGCGGCCGGAATCTAGATCGGCGGGAACAATACACACGCCGGTCGCCAGAATTTACTGTAGTTTGAATTACACATGATTCCCGCAGCAAAATCTGTGTGTGAACTTAATAGCTGGCGGTTTCCAATTTAGAACCGTGTCTTATTAATGGCCCCCGCCACTCACCTACCAAACCTTGAGCCGCGAAATAGAGTGCCAATCGTGTGGGGCCGGTTGTCATGCCAGATCTTTACATTTTCTTTTTTGAACACCAGATATTTACATCGTCTGATGATTTTTTAACTCGCACACAAGTACACAAAAATATGAATTTTCAAACCGTTATGGTTAGCCGTTGCATGTAGATGTAGTTCAAATTGGAATTATGGTCATTAAATGGCTAGAAAATCACTTAAATGCCTTTAAAAGGTCAAATGGCCCCTAGAATTTTCCAAATTTTCACATGATAGTTGTAGTAGTGCATGTTAAACATAGAAAAAATTTGAAGTCCGTAAGAGGAAGCTATCTCCCGTTCGTCATCAAACATGCATTGTTCCCTCTCGGAACCACGAGCCTTCTAGTGAGTTGCTCCGGTTTGTGAGGGGTGTGTATCCACACTTTCGTCAAATAGGCCAATTTTTTACCATATCATCTTGGTGGCATGACATTACATCAAGCAAGGTTTCATGTTTTTTGTGATCATTTTTTATTTTTTTGGAATTTAAATGTCATGGCACTCCATGCATGTGTCCATGCCGTGAGACCAATATGTTTGAAAATTCCTTCTAATTTACTCCACATGGAATTAACTCGCACACAAGTGCACAAATATGATTTTTCAAACCATTTTGGTTAGGCGTTGCATGTATATGTAGTTCAAATTTGAATTAGGGTCATTAAATGGCTAGAAAAGCATTTAAATGTCTTCAAAAGGTCAATGACCCCTGAAATTTTCCAAAATTTCACATGAAAGTTGTATTAGTGCATGTTAAATGTAGGAAAAAATTGAAGGCCATAGGGGAAGCTATCTCTCGTTCGTCATCAAACATCCATTGTTCCCTCTCGGAAACAAGAGCCTTATAGTGAGTTGCTTCGGTTTGTGAGGGGTGTGTGTCCAAACTTTCGTCAAACATGCCAAAAAATTTACCACATCATCTTGGTGGCATGACATTACATCAAGCAAGGTTTCATGTGTTTATGATCTTTTTTTAATTTTTTGGAATTTAAATGCCATGGCACTCCATGCTTAAGTGTGTCATAGCCGTTAGACCAATATGTTTGGAAATTCATTCCAATTTACTACACATGGAATTAAATCGCACACAAGTACACAAAATATGACTTTTCAAACCATTATGGTTAGCTGTTGCATGTAGATATAGGTCAAATTTGAATTACAGTCATTAAATGGCTAGAAAATCACTTAAATGTCTTAAAAGGTCAAATGACCCCTGAATTTTTCCAAAATTTGACATGACAGTTGTATTAGTACTACAAATTTTCTCGTCCATTTAAAACACCATCCATTGCCACTTTACTCCAAATTCGTCTTTCATAGCTAATAAAAAATATCCACAACATCATGCACAATTTGTTTGTAGGAATCGTTTGCGATGAAAATTTCTAGGTCTATTTAAGTCTTCCTCCTTAAGTTTCGCCGGCCCGTCCGCTCCAGTGACGGCAACCCCCGAATCCACGAATCCCGATCCCCATTCCCGCACCCCCTTCTTGCAAAGACGACGCCATGGAAACGCTTCATGAAGGCACGTAGGATGGTCGCGTCCTTCCCGAGTGCCGCCGCCTGCCCCAAGAGCGTGGCCGCCTACGCCGAGAGTGCCCCTGCATCCGCATTGAGCGTGGATGCATCTGCCAAGAGGGCGTCTGCGGCAGCCGACACGGCAGCAGCAGTCGACAAGGTAGCTGCAGCAGCCGAGACGGCTGCAGCTTCTGCTGCGATGGAGGCTGCAAAAGCTGAGAGCGCTCGAGCTACCGTCCGTGCCGCCGATGTCGCCCTGGCCTGGGTCGAGGCCATCCATGCCAAGATCGAGGACACACATGCCAAGATATTCCAGGCCACCTCGGAATCCAGCATGCAACCCATGTATGAAAAGGTGGTGGTGGCCATGGAGCACCTGCTTCCTCATGAGATTGTCGAGCGGGAGATCGAGATGCAGGAGGCGGCGGAGATCGAGGAGCGCCGGGAGGAGGAGTTGCGCGTGGCCAAAGTCGACGTAGAGAAGAGATTGTCCGTCGAGGAATCGGAGGTGGAGTACCAATGCGAGCTCTGGCACAACCACTACTACGAGTACTACAACCTTGAGGACGGCGTCGAGAACGAGGACGAGGACGCGGTCAACCTCAGCAGGGGGACACGGAGTCCACCAATGGCGGCATTTCACCAGGACAAGACGTCGACGTCTCATCTCACACCGGAGATGCATAGGCCGGCACAGCAGCGGATATGTTAAAATTATGCGTACTTAGGCTTTATTTTTAATGCTGGTATTTTGTTAGAGCAATGTTTAGGTCAACTGGCTCTGTTTAATTACTAAAATTGCTCGATTCAGTAAGTGTGGTTTGTGTGTTGTACACTCTTTTGTGTGCCCAAATTAGAAAAGGATGTTAAATTATGCAATGACGTACCCGGGGAAATTTCTGCCAAATTTTGAATTACCAAACTCATCCCATGCACGTAAAGCAGAAGAATCGTCTGCGATGCACACAATCGTTGAAAGTGAATGGTGTCCTGCGGCACCGTGATATGTCTCCAACGTATCTATAATTTTTGATTGTTACATGCCGTTATATTATCAATCTTGGATGTTTTATAATCATTTTATAGTCATTCTATATCATTTTTGGTACTAACCTATTGGCATATGCCGAGTGCTTGTTGCTGTTTTTTTCATGTTTTTTACATCGTAGGAAATCAATACCAAACGGAGTCCAAATGCCATGAAACTTTATGGAGATTTTTTATGGACCAGAAGGAACATAATGGGCCCTGGCTATGCCCGGGGGTGCTCCGAGGAGAGCACAACCCACTAGGGCATGCCAGGAGGCCCAGGCGCGCCTTGGTTAGTTGTGCCCACCTTGGGTGCCGCCCGAACCACCTCTTTGCTCTATAAATACCCCAATATTCCCAATACCCTAGGGGAGTCGACAAAATATTGATCCAGCCGCCGCAGAATCCAGAACCACCAGATCCAATCTAGACAACATCTCGGATGGGGTTCACCACCTCCATTGGTGCCTCTCCGATGATGCGTGAATAGTTCTTTGAAGACCTTTGGGTCTGTAGTTAGTAGCTAGATGGCTCCCTCTCTCTCTCTCTTGATTCTCAATACAATGGTCTCTTGGAGATCCATATGATGTAACTCTTTTGCAGAGTGTTTGTTGGGATCCGATGAACTTTGAGTTTATGATCAGATCTATCTTTTTATATCCATGAAAGTATTTGAGTTTCTTTGATCTCTTTTATGCATGATTGCTTATAGCCTTGTATTTCTTCTCTGATATTTGGGTTTTGTTTGGCCAACTTGATCTATTTAATATTTTAATCCTAGGCCTTTTCCTAGTAATTCCTCTAATAATTATGGTAATTCCTATGGAAATCAATCTTATAATAATAATAGAAACACCTCTGATCTTGAGAACAATATTAAAGAATTTATCAATACGCAAAAAGTTTTCAACACTTCCATAGAAGGAAAGTTGAGTAAGATTTATGATTTGTCTAGAAGTGTTGATAGAATTGCTCATGATGTGGAAAATCTAAAGATGAAAATTTTTGTGCCTAAAGTTGATGAATCAATTAAAGCTCTTTATGTTTCTATGGATAAAAGTAAGAAAAGAACCGCTATGCTTAGAGCTAAAAGATAATTTTTAGAAAAGGTATTTTATAGTGATTTCTTTCGCAAAAGTGATAAAGATCTTAAAATGATTGGTGTTTCCTCTATTGATTCCTTGTTTAGTAAAGTTAAGATTGATGAAAAAGAGACTGGAGAAGAGTCAACTTTAGGTAGAAGGCATGCCGCTATTTTGGAGGGTGAAAATCTTGTTGAGAAATTTGATAAAAGTGGGTTTGGAGAGGTCAAAACTTTAGCTAGTGATGTGCCCACTCTTTTGGATTACAAAGACGTTAATTATGATAGTTGCTCTTTGATTGATTGTATTTCTTTGTTGCAATCCATGATAAATTCACCCCATGCTTATGAACAAAATAAAGCTTTTACTAAACATATTGTTGATGCTATGATGAAAGCTTTTGAAGAAAAATTGGAATTAGAAGTTTCAATTCCTAGAAAATTGCATGATAAATGGGAACCTACTATCAAAGTCAAGATTAAAAATTATGAGTGTTTTGCTTTGTGTGACTTGGGTGCTATTGTTTCTACAATTCCGAAATCTTTATGTGATGTGCTTGGTCTTACCGATCTTGAATCGTGTTCTTTGAATTTGCACTTGGCTGATTCCACTATTAAAAAGCATATGTGAAGAATTATTGATGTTATTATTCTTGCAAATAGAAATTATGTGCCCATAGATTTTATTGTTCTTGATATTGATTGCAATCAGTCTTGTCCAATTAGTCTTGGTAGACCGTTTCTACGCACTATCGGTGTCGTGATTGATATGAAAGAAGGCAATATTAAGTTCCAATTTCCTTTGAGGAAGGGTATGGAACACTTTCCTAGAACAAGAATTAGGCCACATATGAATCAATCATGAGGTCATCTTATGGATCTCGAACCAAATATGACAAAACTTAGATCCTTGCTTTCTGCCTAGCTAAGGGCGTAAAACTATAGCGCTTGTTGGGAGGCAACCCAATGAATAAATTTAATTTTTGCTTTTTGCTTCCTGTTTTTGAGTGTGAGCACAATGATGCTACCGTTATGATTGTGTTTTTTTGTTTTAATTAGTGTTTGTTCCAAGTAAAGCCTTTAGGATCTTCTTGGGTGATAGTTGTTTGATCTTGCAGAAAAAACAGAAACTTTTGCGCTCACCAAAAATAATTCTCATTTTTTACCAGAGAGCGACAAAATACCCATTCCAGTTGCAGTATATCAATATAAAAATTGCTCAGGCCGTCCTAATTTTTAAGAATTTTTGGAGTTACACAAGTATTCAAAATAGTCATATTTCTACAGACTATTCTGTTTTGATAGATTCAGTTTCCTTTGCGTTTTGTGCTTATTTTGATGGCTCTATGGTTTTCTTTGATTGGTTTTTGGCATAGAAAAGTTGGAATATAGTAGATAGAATGCAAGAACAAAATATGAATTGGTTTGATACAACACTTATAGAGGTAATTTATTTTCTTATACTAACGGATCTCACGAAGGTTTTGTTGAGTTTTGTGTGATTGAAGTTTTCAAGTTCTGGGTTATCTTACGATGGATGAAGGAATAAGGAGTAGAAGAGCCTAAGCTTGGGGATGCCCCAGCATCCCAAGCTATTATCCAAAAATGATCAACCAACTAAGCTTGGGGATGCCACCGAGTGGCATCCCCTCTTTCTTCTAACAACCATCGGTATTTTACTCGAATATGTATTTTTATTCATCACATACTACGTGTTTTGCTTGGAGCATCTTGTATTATATGAGTTTTTGCTTGTTTTATTTTGTGTTTTAAGTCTTGATCCCTTGCTGGAAACCTATTTGGGAGAGCCAAAATTATGCCATGACTTCTTAGAATTGCTCTCTTTGCTTCACTTAATTTTTTATGAGCTATGGACTTGCTCTAGTGCTTCACTTATATCTTTTTGAGCATGGTGTCTTTAGTATTTTTGAAGAAATGATCTCTTGCTTCACTTAGATTTATTTGAGAGTTAGTAAAATTTTCAAGAAATTCTCTCTTGCTTCACTTGAATTAATTTGAGAGAAAGAAAGAAATATTATGCTCATGATCTTCACTTATATTTGTTTGAGCTTATGAAAAGCAACACATGAAAATTAGTCCCAAAGTGATAGATATCCAAGAAGGATATAACAAAAACTTTCATGAAGATCATTGGGAAAAATAAACTTGATTCTTAGTAATAGCTTGAGATATGATGATGTGATATGTGAGTCATGTTGATGAGTAATTATGCTTCAGTAAGAATATTGGTGTTAAGGTTTGTGATTCCCTATGCAAGCATGAAAGTTAGTAGTCATGCAATGAAATTATATCCTACTTGTGGTGCATTATTCGGTGTTAATTAGGCTTAATGCTTGCTTATGAGATTATTTGTTTCTTGATTGGTTGCTTCTCAATCTTTTGCTAGCCTTCATTTTGCACTAAGTATGATCACTACTTGTGCATCCAAAAACCTTGTTTTGCCACATGAGTCCACTATATCTACCTATATGTGGTATTCTTTTGCCGTTCTAAGCAAATTTGCATGTGCCATCTCTAATTTTCAAAAATAAATTTCTCTTTTGTGTGTTCGTTTCGCTCGCGGAGCGGTGAGGGGTGGCTAATATTTTCCATGCTAGATGTGTTATTCTCACGATGAGTGTGTATTTGTTGGGGATCGTTGCAGAAATTTAAAATTATCTACGCGTTACCAAGATCAATCTATGGAGAAACTAGCAAGGAGAGAGAGAGAGAGGGGAGTGCATCTTCATACCCTTGAAGATCGCGACACGGAAGCATTACAAGAACGCAGATGAGGGAGTCGTACTCGTGGCGATTCAGATCGCGGTAGATTCTGATCCAAGCGCCGAACAACGACGCCTCCGCGTTCAACACACGTGCAGCCCGGTGACGTCTCCCATGCCTTGATCCAGCAAGGAGAGAGGGAGACGTTGGGGAAGACTCCGTCCAGCAGCAGCACGACGGCGTGGTGGTGTTGGAGCAGCGTGGTACTCTGGCAGGGCTTCACCAAGCGTCGCAGGAGGAGGAGGAGGAAGTGTTGGGGAGGGGGAGGGCCGCGCCTTGGATGTGGTGCGGCTGCCCTCCCACCTCCCCTCTATTTATAGGGGCAAGGGAGAGGGGGGCTGGCCACCTCCAGATGGATCTAGAGGGGGGCGGCGGCGAAGGGGGGAAGGCTTACCTCCCAAGCCAAGGAGGCACCCCCTTTTAGGGTTCCCCCAAACCCTAGGCGCATGGGCCCTATGGGGTTTTGCGCCCAGCCCATCTAGGGGCTGGTTCCCCCTCCATTTTCAGCCCATAGGGCCCTCCGAGGCAGGTGGACCCTCCCGGTGGACCCCCGGAACCCTTTCGATGGTCCTGGTACAATACCGATAAACCCTCGAACACTTCCGGCGACCGAATAAGGACTTCCCATATATAAATCTTTGTCTATGGACCTTTCGGGAACTCCTCGTTACATCCGAGATCTCATCCGGGACTCCAAACAACATTCGCTACCCACGTACAAACTTTCCCTATAACCCTAGCGCCATCGAACCTTAAGTGTGTAGACCCTACGGGTTCGGGAATCATGCAGACCTGACCGAGACATCTCTCCAGCCAATAACCAACAGCGGGATCTGGATACCCATCTTGGCTCCCACATGTTCCACGATGATCTCATCGGATGAACCACGATGTCGAGGATTCAATCAATCCCGTATACAATTCCCTTCGCCAATCGGTATGTTACTTGCCCGAGATTCGATCGTCGGTATCCCAATACCTCGTTCAATCTCGTTACCGGCAAGTCACTTTACTCGTTCTGTAACACATCATCCCGTGACCAACCCCTTAGTCACATTGAGCTCATTACGATGATGTCTTACTGAGTGGGCCTAGAGATACCTCTCCATTATAGGGAGTGACAAATCCCAGTCTCGATTCGTGCCAACCCAACAGATACTTTCGGAGATACCCGTAGTGCACCTTTATAGCCACCCAGTTACGTTGTGACGTTTGACACACCCAAAGCATTCCTATGGTATCCGGGAGTTGCACAATCTCATGGTCTAAGGAAAAGATACTTGACATTAGAAAAGCTTTAGCGGACAAACTACACGATCTTACGCTATGCTTAGGATTGGGTCTTGTCCAGCACATCATTCTCCTAACGATGTTATCCCGTTATCAATGACATCCAATGCCCATGGTCAAGAAACCGTAACCATCTATTGATCAACGAGCTAGTCAACTAGAGGCTTACTAGGGACATGTTGTGGTCTATGTATTCACACATGTATTACGATTTCCGGATAACACAATTATAGCATGAACAATAGACAATTACCAGGAACAAGGAAATATAATAATAACCATTTTATTATTGCCTCTAGGGCATATTTCCAACAGTCTCCCACTTGCACTAGAGTCAATAATCTAGGTACATTGTGATGAATCGAACACCCATAGAGTTCTGGTGTTGATCATGTTTTGTTCGTGGAAGAGGTTTGGTCAACGGATCTGCGACATTCAGGTCCATATGCACTTTACAAATATCTATGTCTCCATTTTGAACATTTTCACGAATGGAGTTGAAGTGACGCTTGATATGCCTGGTCTTCTTGTGAAATCTAGGCTCCTTGGCAAGGGCAATGGCTCTAGTGTTGTCACAGAAGAGAGTCATCAGGCCCGACGCATTGGGAATAACTCCTAAGTCAGTAATGAACTCCTTCATCTAGATTGCTTCATGTGCTGCCTCCGCGGCTGCCATGTACTCCGCTTCACATGTAGATTCCGCCACGACGCTTTGCTTGCAACTGCACCAGCTGACTACCCCACCATTCAAAATATACACGTATCCGGTTTGTGACTTGGAGTCATCCAGATCTGTGTCGAAAATAGCATCGACGTAACCCTTTACGATGAGCTCTTCGTCACCTCCATAAATGAGAAACATATCCTTAGTCCTTTTCAGGTACTTTAGGATATTCTTGACCGCTGTCCAGTGTTCCATGCCGGGATTACTTTGGTACCTTCCTACCAAACTTATTGAAAGGTTTACATCAGGTCTGGTACACAGCATGGCATACATAATAGACCCTATGCACTACAAAAAAAGACACACCCGTGACATTTTGGGCCGAACAAAAATTGTTTCTATCATACATATGACACTTCTATGATGATAATTGTGACAAAACCCGGTATCATCATAGATGTGGTGGGCTCCTACTTCTATGACAAAAAATCATGACAGAAAATGGGCTTTTCATCCTGGGTGGGCCGGAGACGCAGCTACATGACATTCTTTGGGCCGTCCATGATGGAAAAAACCGTGGTAGAAGCAAGGGGGAGGAAAATTTTGGGGAGTTCCCGGTTATGGTGGGAGGTCGGGGGCCGAGTGATGCGCGCTTCTCTCGTACACGTACGCGCGTGTGTGCGAGGCATTGGCTCTAACTGAACCCGAGCGAGGCGTTGGGCTCTAACTAAACCCGAGTGATTGCACTGCAGGCTACACGTTACTGAACCCGAGCGATTGATCGATGGCTGTTAACTGAACCCGATCGAGCGATTCCTTCGCTACTGCTGCTAACTGAAGCCGATCGATGCTGCCTCTGGATGAACAGTGAGTGTTGCGGGGGGGGGGATGTTGGATGAACAGTTCCCGGTGGGGGTGGATAAACAGGACCCTGTGGTGTTACCTCTGGATGAACAGGACCCCAATCGATCGAGCCGGTTGGGGCTGGATGAACAAGACCCCGTGGAGGGCTGGATGAACAGGACCACCCCGTGGAGAGCTGGATGAACAGTAGATGGTGGAGGGCTGGATGAACAGTAGCCCATGGAGGGGTGGTTGAACAGGAGCCCGTGGAGAGGGCTGGTTGAACAATAGCCGGTGGAGTAGCGCGTGGTGGAGGCTGGATGAATAGGAGCCCGTGGATGAACAGTCCCAGGTGGAGGCTGGAGGAGGTCGACGCTGGATGGACATTAGCTCGTGGAGGCTGGAGGGGGTCGACGGTGGAGATGAACAGTATCCGTGGATTCCCATTTTGCGGTACGCCACACCCCTCCCGATGAACAGGACCCCCGTTTCGACCGTAGCGCTCCAACACAAGTCCGTTTCCTCCGTTTTGCGGTACGCCACACCCCTCCTGATGAACAGGACCCCCGTTTCGACCGTAGGAGGTCCGTTTCCTCCGTTTTGCGGTACGCCAGACCCCTCCCGATCAACAGGATCCCGTTTCGAACGTGGTCGGTTGAACACAAGGCCATTTCCTCCGTTCTGCGTTCTGCAGTACGCCAGGCCGTATTTTCTTTCTTGCACCCTGGCCGCTGTAGGTACGTCTACATGCTACGTGCGCGCCTCTACTATGACAGGTGTGCGCCTCTACATCGACCGGTATATATGTACGTACACGTTCGCGACCAGAATGACAATGCTACGTACGCTTCGACCAGGTGGGTCCCGACTGTCAGGCACTTCCTTGCATGCAAGATGTAGCTGGTGGGTCCCAGCAGTCAGGGGCAAACATTTTTTCGAGAAACACGGTGGCCCGTCCGGTGGGTTCCCGCTGTCAGGTGGAGAAATATTTATTTTGCGCCTAATAAGGAGGCACTTCCTTGCTGCGGCCGTGGACCCAGCTGTCAGCGTCTCCACGCATAGTACTCTTCCGATGGAAGTCGGTCGTTGACCACATTGACCACGCCGCGCCGAGAGCACCACGGCGGTGGACGACGGCGAGGCCTAGGAAGGGGACGACGCAGAGCCGGGGAAGACGCGGCAGTGGAAGCCCGCGCGGAGAGGAGTACGAGGGTTCACTGGTTCGGCTGCTGTGTGAGGCTGCCGTCGCCGCAGGGCCTGGCCAGCGGTGGGAATAGTAGGGGGCGGTGAGGCCTCCGCGGCAGGACAGCCGGCCACAGGAGGCAGGAGCATGCGGCACGACCAGCGCTGCTTTGGGCGGCTAGAGCAAGAAGACTAGAGGTTGAAGAAGCACTACGGCCGTTGGATGGACATCGTACGGTCAATGGAGCTAGAATCGTTCATATTAACTAAGTTGACAAAGCCCTTCGTCCCCGTCAACTTAGTAGGCCCACAAGTCAGCCTCCCACCAAGGTGGGTCCCAGCTAGCCGGGGGAGTATTCATTTTTTTGTGCGTAATAAGGAGGCATGATAACCCACAAGTATAGGGGATCGCAACAGTTTTCAATAAGTAAGAGTGTCGAACCCAACGAGGAGCTAAAGGTAGAACAAATATTCCCTCAAGTTCTATCGACCACCGATACAACTCTACGCACGCTAGACGTTCGCTTTACCTAGAACAAGTATGAAACTAGAAGTACTTTGTAGGTGTTTTCGGAAAGGCTTGCAAGAAAGTAAAGAGCACGAAAATAAAACTAGGGGCTGTAAAGGTAAATAAGTATCTAAAGTAAATATAGCGAGTGTGGAAAAGTGGTGGTAGGAGTTGCGAAATTGCCCCTAAGCAATTGACTACTTTACTAGACCAATAGCAAGTATTATGTGGGAGAGGCCACTGCTAGCATGTCATCCCTTACTTGGAATTCTATGCACTTATGATTGGAACTATTAGCAAGCATCCGCAACTACTAATGTTCATTAAGGTAAAACCCAACCATAGCATTAAGATATATTGGTCCCCCTTCAATCCTGTATGCATCAATTTCTATGCTAGGTTGAAGCTTCTGTCACTCTTGCCCTCCAATACACAGTCCCATCAACATACAACTAACCCTATGGTGTGATCCACGTGCGCGCTCATATGATGGGCAACAAAGGACATCAACATAACCACAAGCAAATTAAATCAATCATATCAATTCATCAACCACCGATAGGACAAGGAAAATCTACTCAGACATCATAGGATGGCAACACATCATTGGATAATAATATGAAGCATAAAGCACCATGTTCAAGTAGAGGGTACAGCGGGTTGCGGGAGAGTGGACCACTGTAGATAGAGGGGGGAAGGTGATGGAGATGTTGGTGAAGATGGCGGAGGTGTTGGTGAAGATCGCGGTGATGATGATGATGGCCACGGCGGCGTTCCGGCGCCACCGGAGGAGAGGGGGAGAGGGCCCCCCTTCTTCCTCTTCTTCCTGGACCTCCTCCCTAGATGGGAGAAGGGTTTCCCCTCTGGTCCTTGGCCTCCATGGCATGGGAGGGGCGAGAGCCCCTCCCAGATTGGATCTATCTCTCTGTTTCTCTCTGGTTTTGCGTTCCCTTCTGGCTCTGTTTCACCGTTTCGTATATATATGGAGATCCGTAACTCCGATTGGCCTGAAACCTTCGCCATGATTTTTTTTTGAGTATTAGCTTTCTTGCGGCAAAAGAAGAGCGTCAACCGCCTTACGGTGGGCTCACGAGGGTAGGGGGCGCGCCCCCCCTAGGGCGCGCGCCCCCTGCCTCGTGACCACCTCGGACACTGGTTCGCGTTGATTTTCCTTCCGAATTTTCCATATTTTCCAAAAATAAGCTCCATCCGTTTTTATCCCGTTTGGACTCTGTTTGATATGGATATTCTATGAAACCAAAAACATGCAACAGACAGGAACTGGCACTGGGCACTGGATCAATATGTTAGTCCCAAAAATAATATAAAAAGTTGCCAAAAAGTATATGAAAGTTGAATAATATTAGCATGGAACAATCAACAATTATAGATACGACGGAGACGTATCAGCATCCCCAAGCTTAATTCCTGCTCGTCCTCGAGTAGGTAAATGATAAAAAAGATAATTTTTGATGTGGAATGCTACCTAGCATAATCTTGATCATATGTCTAATCATGGCATGAATATTAAGACACGAGTGATTCAAAGCAATAGTCTATCCTTTGACATTAAGACAATAATACTTCAGGCATACTAATAAAGCAATCATGTATTTTCAAAATAACATGGCCAAAGAAAGTTATCCCTACAAAATCATATAGTCTGGCTATGCTCCATCTTCACCACACAAAATATTCAAATCATGCACAACCCCGATGACAAGCCAAGCAATTGTTTCATACTTTTGACGTTCTCAAACCTTTTCAACTTTCACGCAATACATGAGCGTGAGCCATGTACATAGCACTATAGGTGGAATAGAATATGATGGTGGAGGAGACAAAAAGGAGAAGATAGTCTCACATCAACTAGGCATATCAACGGGCTATGGAGATGCCCATCAATAGATATCAATGTGAGTGAGTAGGGATTGCCATGCAACAGATGCACTAGAGCTATAAGTGTATGAAAGCTCTAACTGAAACTAAGTGGGTGTGCATCCAACTTGCTTGCTCATGAAGACCTCGGGCATTTGAGGAAGCCCATCATCGGAATATACAAGCCAAGTTCTACAATGAAAATTCCCACTAGTATATGAAAGTGATAACTCAAGAGACTCTCTATATGAAGAACATGGTGCTACTTTGAAGCACAAGTGTGGAAAAGGATAGTAGCACTGCCCCTTCTCTCTTTTTCTCTCATTTTTTTATTTTTTTATTTTTTTTATTTTTTTGGTGGGCTTCTTTGGCCTCTTTTTTTATTTGGGCTTCTTTGGCCTCTTTTATTTTTTTGTAAAGTCCGGAGTCTCATCCCGAATTATGGGGGAATCATAGTCTCCATCATCCTTTCCTCACTGGGGCAATGCTCTAATAATGATGGTCGTCACACTTCTATTTACTTACAACTCAAATATTACAACTCGATATCTAGAACAAAGATATGACTCTATATGAATGCATCCGGCGGTGTACCGGGATGTGCAATGATCTAGCGTAGCAATGACATCAAAAAATGGACAAGCCATGAAAACATCATGCTAGCTATCTTACGATCATGCAAAGCAATATGACAATGAATGCTCAAGTCATGTATATGATGATGATGGAAGTTGCATGGCAATATATCTCAGAATGGCTATGGAAATGGCATAATAGGTAGGTATGGTGGCTGTTTTGAGGAAGATATAATGAGGCTTATGTGTGACAGACTGTATCGTATCACGGGGTTTGGATGCACCGGCGAAGTTTGCACCAACTCTCGAGGTGAGAAAGGGCAATGGCGGTACCGAAGAGGCTAGCAATGATGGAAGGGTGAGAGTCTGTATAATCCATGGACTCAATATTAGTCATAAAGAAGTCACATACTTATTGAAAAAATATATTAGTCATCGAAACAAAGTACTACACGCATGCTCCTAGGGGGATAGATTGGTAGGAAAAGACCATCACTCGTCCCCGACCGCCACTCATAAGGAAGACAATCAATAAATAAATCATGCTCCAACTTCGTTACATAACGGTTCACCATACGTGCATGCTACGGGAATCAAAAACCTCAACACAAGTATTTCTACAATCCACAACTACCCACTAGCATGACTCTAATATCACCATCTTTATATCGCAAAACTATTGCAAGGAATCAAACATATCATATTCACTGATCTACAAGTTTTATGTAGGATTTTATGACTAACCATGTGAATGACCAGTTCCTGTCCTCTCTCTAAATAGATATAAGTGAAGCAAGAGAGTTTAATTCTTTCTACAAAAGATATGCCCACGCTCTAACAAATATAAGTGAAGCAAAGGAGCATTCTACAAATGGCGGTTGTCTAAGTGAAGAAAAACAGACAATCCAAACTTCAAATGATATAAGTGAAGCACATGAAGCATTCTATAAAGCCATACTCAAAAGATATAAGTGAAGTGCAATGATCATCCTATAAATTAACCAAGGACCATCTCATACCAGCATGGTGCATAAAATAAAAATGAAAACCTAAATGCAAAAGACGCTCCAAGATTGCACATATCGCATGAACGAAACGAATCTGAAAACATACCGATATTTGTTGAAGAAAGAGGGGATGCCTTCCCAGCATCCCCAAGCTTAGATGCTTGAGTCTCCTTGAATATTTACTTGGGGTGCCTCGGGCATCCCCAAGCTTGAGCTCTTGCCTCTCTTCCTTCTTCTCACATTGAAACCTTCTCGATCATCGAACACTTCATCCACACAAAACTTCAACAGAAAACTTGGTAAGATCCGTTAGTATAAATAAAGCAAATCACCACTATAAGTACTGTTGAAAACCAATTAATATTTTGTTTTTGCATTGTGTCTACTGTAATATAACTTTTTCATGGCTTAATCCACTAATATAAATTGATAGTTTCATCAAAACAAGCAAACTATGCATCAAAAACAGAATCTGTCTGAAACAGAATAGTCTGTAATAATCTGAACATTCACCATACTGCTGATACTTGAAAAATTCTACCAAAATTAGGAAAAATAAAAAATTTGTACAGAAAGATAGTTCAGAAAGAATCAGAATCATTTGACGTTCCAGCTAAAAATGTAAAATCGCGCACTACAGCCAAAGTTTCTGTCCTGCACCATACAAACCATCAAGCAAATGTAAACATCCTAAAGGCAAACCTTGGCACATTATTTTTATAATACAATGGAATTGTACAAGAGGATAATTATTTTTGTTGAAAAGTTTCTGTAATCAAGATTCAGAAAGTTGCCGTGAGCATGAACAAAGTTCAAGGAGCTCTCCCACTTCAACAATGCTTGTCTTTCTCGCTTTCACTTTCCTCTTTGAAAAGTTTTGGGTTCCCCTCTTTATTTTTGTTGTTTTTAAACTATATGAAAGCACTCAACAGAAATAAATGACTCTCTAAAACTTCCGGGTTGTCTCCCTAGCAGCGCTTTCTTTAAAGCCATTAAGCTAGGCATATAGTGCTCAAGTAGTGAATCCACCCGGAGCCCAAGGTATCTCAAAGCCAATTTTAATTAACAATGATTTGTAATTTAGTAGTGAGCACAAAGCAACATATGTCAAGCAATGACGAAGTCTAACTCTCTTCCTATGCATCGGCATGTCATAAAAGAACAATTCATGCACACCTAGTAAAGGCCAATGCATAGTATAAACAGTTTCTTGCAATTTTATCGTATTGGAAACATAGAGAGGTGGAGATATAGTTCCTCTCTCATAATAATTGCAAGTAGGAGCAGCAAGCACATGCATATTATATTCATCAAAATCATCATGTGCAACGGTAAAAGGCAACCCATCAATATAATCCTTAATAAGTGCAAACTTCTCCGATATAGTGTAGTTGGGAGAATTCAAAAAGATAATAGGACTATCATGCGTGGGTGCAATAGCAACAATTTCATGTTTAACATAAGGAACTATAGCAAGTTCATCTCCATAAGCATAATTCATATTGGCATCTTGGCCACAAGCATAGCAAGCATCATCAAAAAGGGATATTTCAAAAGAATCATAGGGATCATAACAGTCATCATAGCAATCATCCTTCGGTAAGCACGAAGGGGAATTAAACAATGTATGAGTTGAAGAGTTACTCTCATTAGAAGGTGGGCACGGGTGATCAATCCGCTCTTCCTCCTTTTGTTCTTCGCTCTCCTCCTCATCTTTTTCATCTAATGAGCTCACAGTGTCATCAATTTCTTCTTCCATAGATTCCTGCAAAATATTAGTCTCTTCTTGGACAGCGGAGTATTCCTCAATATATTGTTTAACATAGGTATTAGAAGCATAATTATCATAGCAATATTATAGCAAAATTTTCAGATTTGTGAAAAGTAGCATCATACTTTTCAATCAAAGAAGCAATTTCATAAGCACCCTCAAAAGCAACAAATTCTTCAATTTGTTGAACATCATAGTAACTATAAACACCTTTAGCATAAGAAGATAAGATTCCATTATCAATAAACTCACATTGGTAGGGAAGGTGTTTCTTAGGGTTTTCAGAACAACAAGTAAAATCATATAATTCACATAAATTCCAAGCATAGCATTGCAAACGTTGAATTTGACTCCATAATAATTTCCCTTTTTCAGATATACGGTGTCGCACATAACAAGCATGCTCATCTAAAGATTTTCCCTCAACTAAGCTAGTTGGGGTTTCAGCACGAGCACATAGGGATCGAAGATGATCCAAGTAATAAGCTTCAGCAGTGTGATAGATTTTGATTGGTTCTTCAACCATTGGTTCAGTAGGTACAACTAATTTTTTTGGTATTTTGCGTTTCCTACCCATAACTAAAGATAGAAAACAACTAAGAACAGCAAATAAAAATTACTTAGTGATAAAACAAACAAGCACACACGAGAATATTCACACCACGCTATTGCTCCCCGGCAACGACGCCAGAAAAAGGTCTTGATAACCTACAAGTATAGGGGATCGCAACAGTTTTCGATAAGTAAGAGTGTCGAACCCAACGAGGAGCTAAAGGTAGAACAAATATTCCCTCAAGTTCTATCGACCACCGATACAACTCTACGCACGATTGACATTCTCTTTACCTAGAACAAGTATGAAACTAGAAGTACTTTGTAGGTGTTTTCGGAAAGGCTTGCAAGAAAGTAAAGAGCACGAAAATAAAACTAGGGGCTGTTAAGGTAAAGAAGTAACTAAAGTAAATATAGCGAGTGTGGAAAAGTGGTGGTAGGAGTTGCGAAATTGCCCCTAAGCAATTGACTACTTTACTAGACCGATAGCAAGTATTATGTGGGAGAGGCCACTGCTAGCATGTCATCCCTTACTTGGAATTATATGCACTTATGATTGGAACTATTAGCAAGCATCCGCAACTACTAATGTTCATTAAGGTAAAACCCAACCATAGCATTAAGATATATTGGTCCCCCTTCAATCCCGTATGCATCAATTTCTATGCTAGGTTGAAGCTTCTGTCACTCTTGCCCTCCAATACATAGTCCTATCAACATACAACTAACCCTATGGTGTGATCCACGCGCGCGCTCATATGATGGGCACCAAAGGACAGCAACATAACCACAAGCAAATTAAATCAATCATAGCAATTCATCAACCACCGATAGGACAACGAAAATCTACTCAGACATCATAGGATGGCAACACATCATTGGATAATAATATGAAGCATAAAGCACCATGTTCAAGTAGAGGTTACAGCGGGTTGCGGGAGAGTGGACCCCTGTAGATAGAGGGGGGAAGGTGATGGAGATGTTGGTGAAGATGGCGGAGGTGTTGGTGAAGATCGCGGTGATGATGATGATGGCCACGGCGGTGTTCCGGCGCCACCGGAGGAGAGGGGGAGAGGGGCCCCCTTCTTCCTCTTCTTCCTTGACCTCCTCCCTAGATGGGAGAAGGGTTTCCCCTCTGGTCCTTGGCCTCCATGGCATGGGAGGGGCGAGAGCCCCTCTGAGATTGGATCTATCTCTCTGTTCCTCTCTGGTTCTGCGTTCCCTTCTGGCTCTGTTTCACCGTTTCGTATATATATGGAGATCCGTAACTCCGATTGGCCTGAAACCTTCGCCGTGATTTTTTTTGAATATTAGCTTTATTGTGGAAAAAGAAGAGCATCAACCGCCTTACGGTGGGCTCACGAGGGTACGGGGCACGCCCCCTGCCTCGTGACCACCTCGGGCACTTGTTCGTGTTGATTTTCCTTCCGAATTTTCCATATTTTCCAAAAATAAGCTCCGTCCGTTTTTATCCCATTTGGACTCCGTTTGATATGGATATTCTGCGAAACCAAAAACATGCAACAGACAGGAACTGGCACTGGGCACTGGATCAATATGTTAGTCCCAAAAATAATATAAAAAGTTGCCAAAAAGTATATGAAAGTTGAATAATATTGGCATGGAACAATCAAAAATTATAGATACGACGGAGACGTATCAAGGCACTTCTGGTGGGTCCGAGCTAACAGCGGGGGGAACGTTTTTTTCGTGAAATACGGTGGCCCGTTTGGTGGGTCCCAGCAGTCAGGGGGGAATGATTTTTTTGGCAAAATACTGGTGGCCCATCCGGTGGGTCCCCACTGTCAGGTGGAGGAATAATTATTTTCCGCATTATAAGGAGGCACTTCCTTCCGGCTGCCGTGGACCCAGCTGCCAGCCTCTCCACGTACAGTACTCTTCCGATGGAAGTCGGTCGTTGACCACATTCACCACGCCACGCCGAGAGCACCACGGCGGTGGACGACGACGAGGCATAGGAAGGGGACGACACGGAGCCGGGGAAGACGCGGCAGTGGATGCCCACGCAGAGACGAGTACGAGCGTTCACCGGTTCGGCTGCGGTGTGAGGCTGCCGTCGCCTCGGAATAATAGGGGGTGTGGGTGAGTAGAGGGATGCCCTAGCCAGCGGTGGGAGTAGTAGGGGGCCCTGAGGCCTGCACGGCAGGACAGCCGGCCACGGGAGGTGGGAGTAGGCGGTCCCGCCGGCGCTGCTTTGGCGGCTGGAGCAAGAAGATCAGAGATTGAAGAAACACGACGGCCGTTGGATTGACATCCAACGGTTACGTCTGCTAGAATCATTTGTTGACGTATATAATAATTAAAAAAATCTTGCATACGCGTCAACTAAACAGGCCCACAAGTCAGACCACTCCCTCCTTTTTTAATAATTTATGTATAGCTCATGGCAACTTCTTATGCAATTTATTGCAATTGTTTTTTTTGGTTGGCCAGTGCCAATTTTGCATATTTCTGTGGGTTCCAAACAATTTTTAATACCGAAATGTCCATCCAGATTTAAAGTACTTTGAAGATATATTTAAATTAGGTTAATGCCCAGTGAAATAGGAATCTGAAAATGTAATAAAATTCAGAAATTATAAAGTAATTTCCAATTTGTCATATGTTTTTATATTTACAACCCATTTCATATTACTTTCAAGATTTGCATGCGTCTTGAAAGAGTTGCAGCCCATCAGGGCATGGAAAAATAAGTAGGCCTAGATTGGGTATTCTTCAGAGAAAAATAAACTGGGCTCATTTTCACAAAGAAAAAATAGATGGGCTGGTCACATGGTGAACATAAAATATAAGCCTGGGCTAGACGGGCCACAGCCTAGTTCAAACCCTGCTCCATCTCAATAATACCAAACAAAAAAATACTGCTCGAGTAGCTACGTCCCAGGTGTCAGCCGATCTTGTGTTGTTCTCTTGTCTATTGACTATATATGCTCACAATGTCGTGGGTCCCAGATGTCAGGAAAACACTAGGAGGAAGCATTTTATTTTTCCATATGCTGACGTGGTGGGCCCCTACTATCATCCTCTCCACGTACTTCTGCCGATTCCTGTTGTTTGTTGACCATGTTGACAACGCGAGAGGGCGGCGCCACGGCGAGCGGACAAAAGCGCGCGGAGGACATCGGCGTTAACGATTTAGGAGACGGTGGGGTGGCGATGCATTCGCTGAGGCGCAACCAGCCGTGGGAGGCGGAAGCAGGCGGCCCCGCTGGCGCTGGTTTGGTTTTGGCGGCTGGAGGAAGACAGGACTGAAGAAACACGATAGACTGTAAAAGCAGCAGGAGTACTTAACAACCTTAACTGAAACCAGCAGGGGCACTTAACAACCAAAGCTGAAAGCGGTATGAGTACTTATACAGGTTCAACCGTACAAAGCACACCTAGAACAGTGCTACTTTGCCTACAGTTAACCAAGGGTGAGGCCGCCAAGCCCCAGGACAAGGCTCAGGCGCCACCCCGCGCATCCACAACCTTCTGAAAGTGGCTTCATCTCGCAATGTGGTCACTAAACAGGATATTCGCTTTAGAGCCATGGAAAAGCATGAACATAATCTTCTGTTCTATTCTCCAAGATGGACGGGCCTTCATTATTTGAGACCACCCATGAATAAGTATCTTTTCACCTCCAAGGGGAATTGAGTAGGTCGACATAAACATCATGTTGTGACCAAGCGCAAGTCTGACCCGACCATGGTCAGGCATCTGTATAGGAACAATAGAACTCGGCAGTTCCTGTTTCAAGAAGATCACAGCTGTAAAACTGTGTATAAGCAATAGTTTATGAACAACATATATAACAGAAAACAGCTCGTACCATAAGTTTCTCGACACAGTTGGACCTGTTCAACGAGTGCAGCAGTGGCACACATATCCCACGTGGCCTTCCACCATTGAAACGCCCCACAAGGACCTCAAGACGATCAATAAAGTGTAGGAACTTGTGGATGTCGATCCAGTCAACTTTAGTGCCATTAGTAACAGCCGAGTTATTACAGAGTAACAAACGAGCAGACTGCTTAACTCTGAAAAACCTACACGTGCCACCAATTATAAGAAAATATTAGTTAGAAGTAGCATCTTCGTGAGAGATTCGTTGCTACTTCTAAAGTTAAATTGTGATTAGTTAGACAGAATAGGTGGATTAAGAAGTAATCGAGGCAACAAGCAAGAACCAGATACAAAACTAACATGGATGAACAATTGGAACGACGTCGGGGTGGAAGATCACAGTGAAGATGAGACCAGGTTCTGCTATTTCCACCAACATTCGTGCACAAACTTTCAGTCTGTAACACTTGAGAAAGTTTATCCAAGTTCGGCCATAAAAAAGCAGCGATCTTCTTGGTTCATCAACCCAACTCGGAACTTATATCCATGGCTTGTCTTCACTGTGACCATTAAACTAGTGTATTCAGTTATGGCAAGGCCGAGCATCTTGAGTACATGTGTTCTGGCAGAGAAAATAATACACTGCAGGAAAAATAATATGAGAACACAGCATGTTCAAAAAAAAACCCACCCTCCCGGATAGAAAAGAGGATTCTAGGAACATACTGTACGCGTTTCAAAATGATGTGTTAGGATGAGAAGGGAAAAGTGTGTCGTCTCGCCGAGGGCGCAGAAACCTGTAGGGTACTCACACTTCGGGCACTGCAAATGAAACACACTAGATTCAGTAGGAAGAAAAATGCATCAGTGACGCGCGGCGGCTGCCATCCTAGGATTACCTGCGACCAAGGGACTTGGGTTTATCGGGGATGGATGAAGAATTCATACCTGGTTCTCCATGAGAAAACCCTATGCAATCGCCGAGAGGGGGTTTTCTCTGAACAAGCAGACAAGGGAGAAGGGGATTCAGGCCCAGTGAAATATTGCTGCTTCGTCCGTCCAGCTTACTGCTAAAGCTGGAAAGGGGGGTTGTGATTTGACGGCTCATTGGGCATTACTGCGGCGCTACGACCGGGGTGTGTCTACCGTGAAGTTGTGCACTCTAATTTGTGCATATGGCACGTGGACCCCATTGCCGGTTGCCCCACATATCAGCAAAAGGAAGTAGAAAGATAGGAGTAACTAGTTACACATAAATATATTTTTTGACAGAGAGATACTCCCTCTGTAAAGAAATATACAAATCTTTTATATCACAGACTCACCTTGCCGAGAAATATACTCCCTCTACAATGCACGGGCATTATGGGGGTTCAGCTGAGAATATAATACTCAGATTTTTTTTGAGGGATAAAAGCTGCTTTATTGAAGATTAACAGTCATAGGTATACAAATAATTTCATGGGTTCCTGTGATCCAAAGATGGCGTCCACAGGGCAAAGAAGTAGCAGCTTTTGCGAGCACATGCGCTTCAATATTACACTCGCGTTTTTCATGTATGATCTCCATGGTTTGGAACATATTCTTCTTCATCTTGATCTCGTCCATAGTAACTTTGTTGGTCCCCAAGTATGCCTCTCTGATATGCTTGACTGTTGCTGAACAATCGGTGCTAATCTGAACTTGTTGCGGGTTTAAGTCAAGAGCCGGAGATAGCCCCTCGCAACATGCCATTGCCTCTAGGACCTCTGGATCAGTAACACTTTCGCACACCAGTGCCGATGCTCCAAGGAAGAAGCCTGTATGATCCCGTCTCACAACTGTCAGGGCTTCCCTTTCACCATTGCGAGATAACGCAGCATCAACATTCATCTTCGCCCAACCCACAACAGGAGGAGGACGCCACTTCTGCACTGAGCTAGTGCTTCTCGAAACCAGGTTCTGGACTTTGGGCTGTAGGCCGACCCTGCATGTTTGGGGCCCATGTGTTCTACCTCAACGCTTTTCATATTGCAAGCGATCGGTACGGCGCTGGTGTTAGATGATGTCGCAAGGTGAATACACAAAATTGAATAAATTACGGCAACTGTTGGAATGAAATCGAACGACAGTTCCTAACCAACAATCAGAGTTGCAATTCTATCAATGATATACCATGTGATAAATAATACTATCATACTACTTATACACACAGGACACTTGTTTCACCATGCCAGATTATTACATCAAAATCTCTCGGAGGATAGATCAATTAGGCAGTTGCGTGCTGCTACTAAAGAATTTCAAAGTTGATTTGGACCAGCTCTCCTTGCTGAGAAAGTTCGATTTTGACATCATCCCCTACCGCAAGATATGATTTAGATTTGAACCTTGACCATCCTTTAGCATCAATTATCATGCGACCATCCTTTGTACTTACGGTATATTGAGCAGGTTCATTCACACCAAGGCTGCGCATGATAAGAGAAACTTGGCCGCGGTCGCTCGGATTGTTGAACGACTCCCTCATTGCTCTAGGAATTCTCTGTTTGCAAACAAGAAGACATACCCAAACAATTAGATCAACACAGTGAATCATGTGAAACAACATGGAAAGAAAAAAGAATGAAGCACTTGGGCGGCCAATGCTTACCAAGAAGGTGGACATGTCGGTTTTTGTAAGGACTTTGGTATATGAAGTGCGAATTGCAGCCCAGTCTATTGCCGGTGCAACTGCACGGGCCGGAGCAGATGCAAGTGCAAGTGTTGGTGCAGGTGCCGAAGCCCCTGCTGCTACCGGAGATGGTGCTCCTTGTAGAGCTGGTGCTGGTGTCAGAGCAGGTGCCGGTGTCGATGCCCGATCCTCCGGTAGATCAGAATGACCCGCTGACGTGGTCGGTGTCCAATCCTCAGCTTGATCAGACTAAGTTGCTGCCACTATCAGTGCTAGAGCAACTGTCGGTGCTTGATCTGTGCGAGATAGCGGCGATCGTGTCTGGTCTGCTATGATCAGCTTTCTAACTTGACTAGGATCCGTGACCGTGATCCAGTTTTTTTCTTCATTTCTTTTAAACACGAGAAGGACTAATTGTGGCAATTTTGTTAAACCAAACTACAGTTCATCATAGGGATTCAGCTTGTACTCAGACAACAGACTGATCCAATTTTTTTCCAGTAATATAAGTTATGGACAGTGCCTTCGTTACTGACACGACATAAGAAGTGAAACCTGCAAAAATAGCCATCGTAGAGCAAACCAAACGGTTTATTCTGTGATGTATGTCACATGGCAAAACCTGCATCGTAAAATTGCAAGAAAAGAAAGAAAACATGACATTAAATCAATAAGATTTACTTGATGTGACACGACTAAATCCTTACCAGGAAATCACTATGTTGAAGTACCAAACAGAAGATTGATCGTCCAACTACGCGTGGCATGCAGGGGCCCCGCCTACTCCCACAAGCAGGACAGTCCAAAGGTCGTGACAAATCATATGGACCGAACATCCATGGGGCTGGAAATCCTGGTGGGTGCGATAAACCCTGCAATGCATACAGATATTGGAGTGTAACCATAATTGATATACCGTCCTCACAAAAAATATGATATGGATACTTCAAAATATACAGACTGAATTGAGTGGACAGACATTAACATAGACCGTTCTCAGGACTGACCACACACCAAAAGCGGCAGTACTAATAAAGAATACAGGGTTCACAAACACAAATCAAGTACTGAATAATAGTACTTACTACAGACAAGCAAAGTTGCACTAACTAAACTCTGCAGACTATTTTTTGCCACCGACCTACGGGATGAACCCCGCATAACTGACTAGGCCATGGACTTCGTGTGAGATGTCTACATGCACCATCACCATCTTGTCAACCTTGGAGAACCTAACAGAGTGGTCTTTCCACTCATAAACATGATGATTAAGACAGGCCGCATCAGATTTGTTGGGAAGCTTTACAAGAACCACACCCTTCGTAATCGAAGGCACAACTAGGAAATTGTTGTGGTCAAGTACAGCCTCGAGAACATGCCTGACAACAATGCTACCGGAAAACACTAGTTCAGGACACGTGGCGACAAGGACACAGCAGGTGGATAGTTTAGCAGTAGAACTCATCATCAGGTCTTCCAGTTCACACGACATGACTTTGAGAACTTCATCTCCACCGCGGATCTGGTTCTAATTCAAACAGAAACCATATTTTATTACTACCTTTGTTCAGAAATATAAGATGATTTTCGATATTATACTCCATATATGACTACATATACGCATAGAAATGAGTGAACAAAGACACTAGAACATGTCTTCAAAGGAACGAGATCAGAGGGATTACATGCAATATCCATAACACAAGTTACTGAGGCAAATATACCCTCTTAAAAGGTAGCATTGATGTTCATAAAGTACTCCCTCCGTCCCAAAATTATTGTCTTAGATTTGTCTAGACACAGATGTATCAAGTCACATTTTAGTATTAGATACATCCGTATCTAGACAAATCTAAGACAAGAAATTTGGGACGGAGGGAGTAGTTGAAAGTAATCTATAAGAAATCAGTGTCAACCTCTTGCATGTTTTGGTCAAAAGAGGAATTTAGAACCGCATTTGGCACACAAAAATCACATGCAAGATCACCTAGAAAGTTGTACTACTAGTACTAGTACTGTGTGTTAGATGAAAAACACGATCAAGATTGAGAAAAAGATAGTCAAGAAGAGATATTACCAGGACTTGCTTAATGAGGGATCCCGGGGAGGGGGGGTTGGACAGGGCGATGGCTTTGAGCTTGTCTGCGGTAGTCTCGCCGGGGTGCTTGCGCTTCTTCATATCAGGAGCCTCGACGGTTTTGGCTGGAGCCATAGACATCACTTGTCACATCCCTAGCTTCTGGTAATGCACTAGGCTAGACCTCTTGCTGCATCATGTTTAAATTCAAATGAAATTTGAATTGAGGAATTTTCAAAGCCTCAGAAACCTCTAAAAATAACCAACAATTAAATCTTCTCAAATGTGTCCAAGAAAATGTTCCTGATATCCTCTGGAAATATTGGCAAGAGGTAAAATCCAAACCAATATTTTTGGTGTCTCAGAAACATTTAATTTGGGCATTTGAATTAAATCAATAATTATTTGAATTGGATTTATATCTACTATTAAATAAATATAGGTCCAATAATTCTGAAATATTTTGTGGAGCATTGTTTTAATTCTTTTAGCTCCTAAAAATATTGTCAGAAGCAAAATAAATTGAATTGGTTTCAAAACCAAATTCAAAACAAACCTGCAAAATAGAAAACTGAAATAATTAGATAAAAGACAGAGAGAGAAGAAAAACCTTACCTGGCGCCACCACCGGCCCAGCTTCCCCAGCCGGCCCAGCCCACCTCCTCCTCCTTTGTCCTCTTCCTCCTCTGCCAGGAGGACGAACAGAGGCGAGGCGTGGCGCGCGTCGACGCCGGCCACCTCCTGCTTCGCGCTGGAGGCCTCCCCTTCGAGCCTATCCATGCGTGGAGACGCCACGCAGCCGCCCGGAGCCGTCCAGCCCTCCCTCTCTCCCCCTGGACCCCATTCCCTCTTCTGTTTCCCTCTCTCGCGCACCACCGAGCGGAGCTCGCCGCCATCGTCACCGTACCCATGACCACGGCCACCCCCTCCCCTCTCCGACGTGCTCCCGAGCTCCTGCACCTCGTCGCCAACCCCCTCACCGAGCCACGTGACCGGAAGGGCCCCGAGCAGCCGCCATCGTCATCATCTCCGAGCTTCGGCCCCGGCGCCGTTCTCCGTCGAATTCGGCCACTCCGGCGCGCCCCCGAGCTCGCTGACCCTCCCTGCACGATCCCCGTGAGTCCCTGCTCCGTTTCCCCCTAACCCCAAGTTCGATTTCGAGCTCTAGCCGCCCCCTCTACCGGAGCCGAGACGCTCCGCCGCACGGACTCGTCGCCGGCGAATCCCCGGTGACCAAATGGCCCCGCGCGTGCGTCCGTTGCACTCGCAACGACCCGTGGAGCAACGCTAGCGTCGCAGCTAGCTTGTTTGCAAGCCGCAGCACTAATCCCGCACCCACCCGAGCTCCGGCCGCCGCCTCGGGCTCCACTCCGGCGGACTCCGTCCACCCCCGCACCTCCCGTTGGCCCCCCTAGGTGCGCACAGGCACGGGCTACCTTCTGGTGCCCTTCGCGCGTCCAGCCGTCGCCCGTAGTGCAACCCCGGTGAACTTCCGCCGCGTTCCGGGTCGCCGCCGGCCGAACTCCGGTGGCCAGTGACGTGGCTGGCTTAATTAGCCACTAATCACCGCTTTGTGACACTGACAGCTGGGCCCCACGCCCTTAATTAACCACGGCTTAAACTTCTGTTAGTTTAGATTAATCACAGTGGCCCCACACGTCAGCTTTGACCATGCTGACATGGCCTTTGACCCGCCCCCACCTGCCATTAACACTAAACAGCCCTGGGTCACTGACCAGTGGACCCCACTGGTCAGGTTTGACCTGGAGGCGCCCTGTTGACTTGCTGACGTCATGCCAACGTCATGCTGACGCAGTAATGTTTTCTGGATTTAATTTAATTCTGAAATTCCAGAAAATGAATATAAACTTCTAAAATTCATAGAAAATTAACCGTAACTCCAAATTAAATAATTTATATATGAAAAATTATCAGAAAAAATCAAGGAATCCATCTGTACCATTTTCATGCATGTTAGAACAACTTATAGCTGCTGTTTAGCACAAATCAAATAAAGGGCATTTAAATAATCACATACGGAGTTTGAATTTGAATCTTGTATTCAAACCAACTTCATTTAATCTGTTGCTAGTTGCATTGGCTCAAAACACATTCATTTTGCCATGTCATGATCATGCATCATATTGTGCATTGCATTGATTGTGTTCCCTTCTATGTTGCCGGTATTTGTCCCCTCTCGATAGACGTGATACCGATGATGTGATCGTTGACACTGATGAAGACTCAATGTTATCTTCAAAAGTGCCAGGCAAGCAAAACCCCCTTGTTCATTTCAATACAATCCCACTCTCTCGCTCCTGCTCTCTTTTACTGCATTAGGACAACACCGATTCAACTGTTACATGCTGCGGTAGTTGAACCCCTTTATCCTCTGCATGACCTGTCATTCCACAGTAATTAGATGAAACCCACTAGCATGAGTAGGAGTTGTTTGAGCCCTGTTGTGCCTACTCATTCATGTTTGTTTGTCATGCCTGCTACTGCTTAGAGTTGAGTCAGGTCTGATTCATCCGGGATGAATCAGAGGTGTGTGAACATGTCCTACGGTGTGTGAGCTAAGCGTGTGAACACGATTTGGTAAAGGTAGCGGTGAGAGGCCATGTAGGAGTACATGGTGGGTTGTCTCATTGCAGCCGTCCTCAGGAACTGAGTTCTGTGTTTGTGATCCATGATTCAGCTACTACCACGCATTGGGCCCGAAACCAATGGACCCTCTCGGCTTCTTGATCACCCTTGTCCTCTGTCCAGGAGTTGCAAGTAGTTTCTGGTGTTTGTAGAATGCTGGAGGCCGTGGGCAGCGCTGACCGTAGGGGTGGGCTGTGATGCGGTAGGCACGTGGCACGGTGTACCGGGCGCCCGTTTGGTGTGTCGGGAACCCTGTTCACATCGTTTGGGGCTGTGAGCGAAACTCCGGCCGGATCTCCTCATGGATGGAACCCGAATAGGCGATAAACCTGGACTAGAGACTTAGGTGATTAGGTAGGTCGTGGCCGACACCCACGTTGGGCTTCCGCTTGAAGGTTGCTGAGTACATGTCGTGTAAACGGCGGTAAGTGGTGAGAGCGTGTGTGAAGAAGTACACCCCTGCAGGGTTAACCTAATCTATTCGAATAGCCGTGTCCGCGGAAAAGGACTTCTGGGTTGCTTATATCAGTTCATAGACAAGTGAAAGTGGATACTCTAAAATACGCAAGATAAGCGTGAGTGCTATGGATGGCGTTCTCGTAGGGAGACGGGAGCGGATCCATAGTGGTGTATTGATATGGTGAATATGTGGACTCGTGTGCACCACCTCAAAAAAGTTACTCACAGTCGTAGTTCAGGATAGCCACCGAGTCAAAGCTGGCTTGCTGCAGTTAAACCCCACCATCCCTTTGTTGATAATGATGCATATGTAGATAGTTCTGATGTAAGTCTTGCTGGGTACATTTGTACTCACGTTTGCCTATTTTATGTTTTTGCAGAGAGACTTCAGTCTCACTAGTATTTCCGCGTGGTCTTCGACGTTTAGCTTGTTACCTCAGCTACGATCTTGTGCCTCGGCAGGATTTGGTAGATAGTCAGGCTTCTCAGCCTTTTTCATTTATAGATGTCTGTACTCAGACATGATAGCTTCCGCTTGTGCTTGATTTGTATGCTCTGAATGTTGGGTCATGAGACCCATGTTTGTAATATCTCGCTCCTCGGAGCCTATTGAATAGATTACTTGAGTCATAGAGTCATGTTGTGATGCCATGTTGTATTTGCACATATCGAGCATATTGTGTGTATGTTATTGAAATGCTTGGTATGTGTGGGATCTGACCATCTAGTTGTTTATCTTTAGTAGCCTCTCTTACGGGGAAATGTCTCCTAGTGTTTCCACCGAGCCATGGTAGCTTGCTACTGCTCCGGAACACTTAGGCTGGCCGGCATGTGTCCTTCTTCGTTCCTGTGTCTGTCCCTTCGGGGAAATGTCACGCGGTGAATACCGGAGTCCTGTTAGCCCGCTACAGCCCGGTTCACCGGAGTCCTGCTAGCCCAGTGCTACAGCCTGGATTCACTCGCTGATGACCGACACGTTCGATGCTGGGTCATGGATGCATGTCCCTGTAAGTCTGTGCCGCTTTGGGTTTACGACTAGCCATGTCAGCCCGGGCTCCTTATCATATGGATGCTAGCGACACTGTCATATACGTGTGCCAAAAGGCGCAAACGGTCCCGGGCAAAGGTAAGGCGACACCCGTGGGAATACCGTGCGTGAGGCCGCAAAGTGATATGAGGTGTTACATGCTAGATCGATGTGGCATTGAGTCGGGGTCCTGACATCACTTCAGCCGGTGCTCCAGCGTCCATCAAGAAACTGTCAAATAGAAATAAAAGAAAAGAAACCATAATCACAAACCCAAAAGAAGAAAAGAGAGGGAGTTATAGGATCAGTCTCGGGGTTGCGAGACCAAGCCTTGGCCAGAATCAACACCATTGATGCGCTCACCTTTCCTTCTTTGGGAGAGAAGAACAATGGCAGAATCAGGTCGGGGTCTTCTTGAAGAAATGAGGAACAAGATGAGGCAGAAGCGAGGGTTGGGTAGAGAGGAAGCTGAGAGAGAAGAGTGAAATGATGGTTGCTTCATCCGTCGAACTTACTGCGGGAAAGGAGGGGGTTTTGTGATTTGACGGCTCATTGGGCATTACTGCGGCGCTTCGATCAGGGTAGTCTACCGTCACTCTACTACGGAGTAATTTAGTGCGTGGCTAGTGGAACCCGATGCTGACTGTCCCACACGTCGGCGAAAGTGAGTAATTTAGTGCATGGCTGGAGGAGGATCCGCACGGTAGAGCGTGTCCATTGTTTTTCAGAAGAAAAAAATGATTACAGCAAGTGTTTCCACTCTTACGACGGAGGAATGCGAAACACGGCAGCCACTTGAACATACACAGTGCTCCTACTACTAGGCATGTGCAGTGGTTCATACGTCAGTACTACACAATCTTGTTGCTAGTGTAGTAAGATATGACGATAACAAATGATGTTGTGCGCATGTCAACTACTCCTATATGTAACATAGTACCGCTTTTTCGATTGTCCGGTCAAGAATGGACGGTGAGATCAATGTTAACAGAACTAGGTCCACAACGCACGGAGAGTACGGTGCTACAGTACTCCATGAAACATGAACCATATGAAGCACGAATAGTGTTAGGCAAGGTGTATGAAGGGTGCACGGGATGGGAGCAAAAGTTCCCTTCTCGACCCACTTTTGGGTGTTTGGCAGAGTGCATGAAGCGTGCATGAGTCCACACTAGTAGGTTGACAAAAATACACGAAGAGGAAACAACTATATTGAGATGAGAATGCAACCAAACACACCCACACACTTTCGTGCTACAGTGACTGATCTGCACCGTCTGAGTTTGATTCAACGGTCATGTTGCGCCGAGACATGGACATGCCCATGCAGAGGGCGCCTAAACACCACTGAAGTCTCTCTGCTTCTCGAGGCGCATGACGTTGGTGATGCAGGGTGCAACCGCCCGCAGAGCCCGCTCCCGGTCGACGGGAGCCAGCTCGTCAAAGACGGCGTCCAATGGAACGAATGGATTCCGGTGACGGAGCCCTGAAAGGATTTGCTCGGCAACGGCGATGGCAGCCCGCAACCCCTCCTTGTCCAGCTCAGCCCCCACCATCGCGCGGAGACGGCTCAGCTCCTCGGAGATATAGGTGAAGAAGGAGACCAGGTCAGGAAGCCACAGCTCGTTGAAGTCGACCGGGTGGTCGAACGGGTTTAGCCCGACGGCCGGCATCGTTGCGCTGGCATGACAGTAGGCATCGCGCAGCCGCAACACGTGTGTGGCAACTTGGTTCACCAAGTGGCTGAGGCGATCCTGGACCTCGTCACGATCGGCCCGCTCGCGCTCCAGCCGGCTCCCCTGACGGCCTATCATATCTCCCGCTTTCTGCAGCAACCCCGCTGACGCCTCGAGCATCTTTGTGGTGGACGCCTGTCGCTTTTGAACCTCCGTGAACTCCCGCACATAATGGAGGAACATGGCACTCCTCTCCTCCTTGAGCTCACGAAGCTCCACGTCCTTGGACCTGAGCTTCGCATCTTTGGCATGGAGCTCCTGTGTCAGGAGCCTCACCTCGGACTCCGTGATCTGTTGCGCCGCCATGGCACCAGGTAGAAGCAATGGGGAGAGGAAGCAAAAGGGGCGAAATGGCTGAAAGGCAATGCAATCTACGGGAAGGCGGAGGGAGCGGGGAATCTTTTGGTTTTCACCACGGTAAAACACCAGTTGACGACTTCTCGCATCAGGGAGCAGTGGGTATAGGTGGAGTCATCGTGACTAATTGCTGCCGCGCCTGCTCCCGTCAATCAAAAAATTAAAAATCATGTCGCGCCTGCTCCCGTCAATCAAAAAACTAAAAATCCTGCCGCACCCAAACACCAGAGCAACGCCGCGGTGGATATTTAAATTTACCTGCTGACAAGTAGATAAAAAGGGGTGAAAAACAAATGTGGCGGCGGCCTAGCTAATTGGTCGAACTAGCCCAACTAGCTAGCCACCGTGCTTCATTGATGTACTCGGCGGGAAAGGTGGTCTTTCGTGATTTGACGACTCATTTACTTGCTTCGGTGCTACGACCGAGGAGGACCCAGAAAACGCGTGGTAGGGCGTCCCACGTCAGGAAGAATATATGCGTGCACCACCCGGGAGGACCCCGAAACCGCGCGGTAGGGTGTGCCACGTCTCGGCACGGAGGAAAAATGTGCGTGTAAAAATATATTGTATCAGACATAGTACCTATGGTTCGACCTCGGGACCCAGCCAGTCGGTTGAAAACAACCCACTAGCCACACAACTTCATCATGCAAACATGGCACGGAGGATAGATGTGGTTAGCTCCGTCTCGACCAGACACAACGTCTCTTGTTCTAGGTGATTCTTCTATTTTCCAAGTTTTTTTAGTTGTAATAACACCATGGCAAGCTAGCGCCGCTCTTCGTGTGTGCTCGCACAAAGGTTAGACGATGGAGAGAAGAGAGATTGAGATTGCAGAACTGGGACCCACCAGTAAGTGAGATAACGGACATGCACGTGTTGACGAGGCACTCCCTCTACTCTACTCAATGCAAGTATTGTATAAAATCAAGTTATGGGACAAAGCCAACAACCGTTCGTTTTTTCAGGCTATCGACTTACGCTTTGTAGTCCAGGTTGCCAGTTCGAATCTCGTCTTTCAGATTTGTTAGTTTTAGGTCTATTTTAATTAATGACAAGTGGGACCCCCATGTGTTGTTCCGATATTTCAGTGTAGGATGGTTTTTTTGAACAAACACTTTGCACGGTTAGACAAGTAATGACACGAGTTACACGTTTTTCAAGTTTACGAACAAAAATGATAGCAGCATAGAATATCACATCCACCCCGCAGCTTAGATACTATGGTGATATGAGTTTTTACACCATTGGAAGTGAGATCCAATGGCTTGGGAGTAGTCTTTGTAATTATGCGCAATTTCCAAACTCTCCAAAGGTGTTTTTGCAAATAAAACATTCAGGCCTCGTGTGTGCCACTGCATCTTCGATCCAACGGCTCCCCGGTGCTTAAGGATGGCAATGGGTCGGGTTTGGATCGGGTTGAACAATATCAAATCCATATCCATATCCATGAAGACTGTCTTTGCCCGCCCATGAAAAAATCCATGGGTGAAAAATTGTGTCCATGTCCAAATCCGATGGATATCCATATCCACTGGATATCCATTGGGTCCTCTCGAGACATATAAATAAAACTTAACACAATATTAACATAAACTCTTCCATTCTTCACCTCGTAGTAGGCTAGGCTTCACTTATGGTAAATCAACATCCAGTAAGAACCTAAGATCATTTAGTATTTTTCTAATAGATGAGAATGATGAGTCATTTAAGAAGGAGATAAAAATAAGGGAAGAGGTGTTGGAGTATGTTACAGAGGGGATTGACTGTCAACTTATAAAAGCTACGATGGGGATTGTGTGATTTCTTATGCATGTTTTGGATAAAAAAGTGTAAAATTGTCATGGGACATGTGAACATGGGGCAGGGATGGCAGATTTTTTCCCATTAAGTCATACTATCGGTTCGGGTTTGGGTATATCCATGGGTAAAAAATTATATCCATGCCCTACCCACGAACAATCGGGTCGGGTTTGGGCGCCGTCCATGGACACAAAAGCATATCCAAACCCTATCCATTCGGGTCGGATATCCATGTCCATGGATAAAATTGCCATCCTTACCGGTGCTCATATTAGGTGCTCCTCGTAGCTTAATTACCCGCTACGGTGATTGGAGTAGTTGTGGGCCGAATGCTACGAAAATATAATCTAAACCGACCGGAATAAATGCCTACACAAATTAATCCAAGGTTGGAGTGCCCCTCGCAATGTAAATAGCTCCGGCTTTGCGAGGGATGGAGAGGTAGTAGCTTCAACGCATGGAAGATACGGTGTGAGAAAGCGAGGTCAATCGAGAGACATATAGATAGAGAGACAAAGTGAGTGTGGTCCGACATTCATTGAACAAATATATATGCTCTAGAGAGATATTGTCCGATTGAGCTTTCTGGCAAGGGTGAGGGCTGTAAGATAGAGCTTGAGAGATGATCCAGTCATAGACGTGTAGATATATTTTGTGCATGGGAGGAAGCAAGGTCAACCGATCACATAGGGTCACCGTGCGATCGAAAGAGTGAGACGGGTTGGAGAGAGTGACCTAGATAGACGATGTGAGTGAGAGAGTACACAATGTGAATAGGTCGAATTGGGCTCAAACATGGTGATATATCATTTTTGTCCGAGAAAGAGCGAGGTCAATCGAGACATACGGAGAGAGAGAGAGAGAGAGAGAGAGAGAGAGAGAGATTGAGTGAGCATGGCCCACCATGAGGTCGAAGGAGTGGTGGCGGCTTGGATGGACTAACCTAAATAGACAATCTGCGTGAGAGAGTATAGTGTGTGTCGATCGAGGCCCGAACAGGGAGATATATCATTTGTGTGTGAAAGAAAACAAGGTTAACGAGACTCAGATAAAGAGAGAGATTGAGCGAGTGTGGCCCGCCGTGCAGAAGAAAGAGTGAGACAGTCTTGAGGGAGTGAGCTAGATATACAACGTGCGTGCGTGTGCATGCATGAGAGGTTGGGGGGCTAGATAGGCAATGCATGTATTTAGCGCGAGAGGGTGAGAGGGAGAGGGGGAGAGAGAGAGAGCTCGGAATGGGGTGCAATGGAGGGTGTGTGAGGTAAATACATTTGGTAACAGAGTGGAAAAAGGGGTTGTGTAGTTGAGAGACCTAGAGATCGAAAAATGGAGAGAAAAATGAACGTGTGTTGGAAACCGATAGCTTCCTAAGGTGGTTAGGAGAGGAAGATTGACCGATACAGGAAGTATGTAGCGTTTGTGTGTGGGGGGGGGGGGTAAAAACAACATTTGAATGTACATAGTACAAGACATAATATTGATGTTTCAATTCGGTGTACATTGTAAGATTTGAACCGAGGACCAGGCATACGGGTAATTATTTCGAATTCGTGCCATACTAAGTTTCGAAAAGTTGACATTGACTCAGTTTGTTGTGCTATTTTGTAGGTCATATGTTTGAATCCATCCAAAAGTTTTCTCACTACCATGGTGTTCATCATATACATATGATTTTGTATTAAAAAAGTAGCGTGGATACAGTGAAATGTGAAATCCACGTTAGAATTGGAGATCGCTACGTGACACACACTCTAATTCAAATAACTAACTACGTGACACACACACTCTAATTCAAATAACTAATTATGTGACACACACTCTAATCCACGTTAGCGTGGGTACCGTTTCGATTTTTTTTCAAATAAATCCTCGTTAATTAATTTATAGTACTCCCTCTATTCACTTTTATAAGACCTTGAAGACATTTCAGACAATGTGCAAAACAGTTCATTTTAAGTTGTCTGAAACGACTTACAAAAGTGAACGGATGGAGTATCTCGTTTTGAATGACTAATTATTGCTAGGAAAACACGGGCATGGTAATACATACAGATTCGTTTGCAAATGAAAGAAGATTCGTTTGCATTCTCAAATGTAGGTGCACCAGGCAAACCAGGGTCGTGTCAGGGTGGACGCTGCTTTGGAAACTTAAAGGCAACTGCCTTTGGGTCACTGACATGTGGGCCAGCCACCTGTTGGGCCCATATGTCATGGACACAAAGGCAGGTGCCTTAAGGCACCGAAGCATAGTCCTGTCGGGGTGGTCGCTTGTGTCGGACGAACGCGTAGCACCCAGCCACCCACCCCCCTCCCCCCCAAAAAAAGGATGACGACAATATAAGTTCGCGCTTCCACGTTTCGGATTGAAATATCTGGCGGCCCCAATTCCAGCCCTGCAAAATCTCTCTTCTCCATCGTGCCCTTCCGCGCCCAGATTTCTCAAATCCCTAATTCACCGCCAACCCTCGAATCGCCCCTCGTCTCATCTCTTTCCCCACCGTTCCCCGCCTCTGTGCCGGACAACAACGACGAAGACGACGGTCACGCTTCACCACCGCACCGGAGCTACCTCATCTACACCCTCGTCCACCGCATCGGGTGGTCCATCGACAACGTCGGCCACCGCAATCGACGTGCCTCACAGACACCGAGTTCCACCGCATCAGGTGCGCTTCACCGACGCCATCTCCCAGCTCACCGGGGCTACTTCACCGAGCACATCGTCGCACCTCCGCCCCCGAGGCCGTTGGGGCTTCACCAACGGTCTCGTCCGCCGCATCGTAGCGCTCCGCTGCCACTCAAGATCTGCATCCGTGCGCGGCCAGCCAACGCCAGCACATCACCCTCAATGGCTCTGAAGTGACCCGCACTCTAGCTAGGCGAGCATGCCCAAACGTCGGCCCAAACTAGGTATCCACACATCACTCCCTTGTGCACTGTTCTGACGATGTTTGGATATCCTTTCACTGCTCTCTTAGCTTACACGCCTATGCAGCTCTGACCTTAACTCTTATTTCTTCTGGAGATATCATCTGAAACAAGCAAATACATATTTTAGCGAAGCATGACGGCGCTACGGGATCTGGCACACATCCTGCACACCCGTATAACCTTGTAAGTATCTGTCCTCCGGTACAACATCAAGGTCGATTCCTCTTATTTGATCAACCATTCGCCGTGTCAAAAATGCAGAGGGGGATGCGAGGAGCACAAGGCCTACACATCCAAGCAAGTGGTAACATGGACTTGTACATGGAACATCCCAAGCGCAAGCAGAGCTGCAGTGAGCCTGTACAACGAGCTAGCGTAAGTCCCTGCATTTCATTTAATTCGTACTGGCATTCGTGTATGATTTGTGTGAAGTGGCTGATCCACGAATTCAAGTTACCAGGGGCGAACATTTAACTTAAAAAATATGAAGGCACTTGCACTCCGGATATCAACATAACTTGAGAAATGTGAAGCCACATGCACTTTGAAAACCAGCTAATGATCCAAAGTAGTTCAAATTATAAACACTAAATGATGCAAGCACCAAAAAACACAAAATGCAACATGGTGTACAAGGACTACAAACATGGTCTATACCTGCTTGAATTATTCGTTCTCTGGCTGAAAATATCGAAGTGTAATTGCATGTATAACCAGTGCGCAAACTGTATATCAATATATCTATCCTGCACAAGTATGCCAATAGTTCCAAACAACAGATTAGAAAAGTATTTATGCTATGTTGTCATGATACGGGGACTTTCTGGTAGATGGCCTCGACGTTTCCTCAAGCTATGAAAATGCACTATAATTTGCTTGTCATCAATGCCTGCAAATCTCTGTCTCTCTCAACATAGTAGATCATCATTAGACACTAAATCCTTCAATGAGCTTGCAAAATGCTTGCATTAGATCCCTCATTAGACACTATATGTTCATCACCAGGAGCATGTAAAATGTTTGCATCAAATCCTTCATTAGCAGTCTATTCATTAGACACTTCAGGCTCAAGAACAACATGAGCTTGTATGTTTGCACCGGAAACTTGATTAGATACATCAGATTCAGTCAGTTCAGTATTGATTGGGGGAGTTATAAAATAAGTAGAAATTGGTTTCATTTTCTCATAGATTCCCTACATACAAGCAGTTTTACAACACTGTCAGGTTTAACTATTGGCCAGAAATTGAAGAGTTGAATTAGATATAATCAGGGATGTGATGTACCTGCTCGTTGCGCATGCTACTCTTGCAAGCTGCGACTGTCCGTTTGTGCAAGCTCGATGCCATGCCCATGCTGCCGCCGCTGCCTCCCACGCAGGCTACACCTAGGGTTGGATCTTCATCTTCTTGTCCTTCCGTTCGCTTGAAGCCCGGCGACCGCCCTCCAATGAGGGCGCGAGGAAGTGCTGTGTCGGTCTGTCCAGCGGCGGCTAGGTTAGGAGCGAACCAGACTAGAGGCTGGAGCGAATGAATTGTGATTTTTTCTAGTGTCGATCGATATGGGAGGCGCTCGTTTGGGTCGCGAGCCTGCTATAGGGCCTGCCTTGCACTTATGTTATTGTCCCATCCAAATTGAAACATTTTTCTTCATTTTTTACATTTCTTGCTCGTGCGTTGGGACGAACAAAACTAGCATGGGCCAACCTAGACGACTCAAACTAGGTGCACACTTTCCAGCCACCTGAGGCGGCCGCCCATACCAGCCCCTATGGTGGCGTCGCCCCTTTTGCGTGTATGATTGGATAGTGAAAAATATTCTAGTGGCGCTTTTGATTTACCCACAGAATGGTTGAATTTCTTGTTTCTATGAACCGATTTCGCCAATAATGTGAAGGATGCCAGTCTTTTCATCCTATTGTAGATTGCTTAGATCTCGATATGCCAAAAGTAACCGCATGAAATATACAATAAAAGCCAGTGTGATGTGTTTGGCTACAACTAGTCTGACTACACGTCCTCATATAACATATCAAGGACGCACCATCTTACCAGATTAACCATTCGACTTACCCATGCAGTGTGGGAAGAAAGAAGTATTGGGACTGCGTATCCAAGCAATTGATGCCATGGCCTCCTTCGTACAACCTTGTAAGCGAAAAAGAAGTTGTAGTGTGCCTGTACAAAGAACTAGCATAAGTTCAGTTACCTGCTTCTCGGAATTTAGTTAGCCACTTATTACAAAATTGTTCAATTATGTTGCTTGGCTTAATTTAGTTTGCTACTGATTACATAATGGCACAACCTGTTAATCATATTGTAGACTGCGCCTATCTATGTGTTTGATACTTACTGTTAAGAATTACCTGTTTGCCTTAACTTAAATATCTACTTGTTTGTTTAACTGCTTTGCTGCTGCAACAGCGGGTTACAATGATGTTAATAACTACTTTTCATCATCCAATTGAGACTCTTTAATTCCTTGTTTGTTTAACTGGTTTGCTGTTATAACTCCCAGTTGAGATGTTTTGCTAACTTCAACTTTTCTGAATCCAATCGGAACTTTAATAGCAAAACAGGTTAGCCCAAGATCAAAGAGCGAGGTCCCCATGGACGTTGCATCATCCCACAGCAGTGGCACCAGCCCAATTGTGCATTATGAATTGCCAACTGCTGATGCTCTAGAGGCTAAACTAGTGGTAGAAAGAGATTCTGCTTCTCCACTTAGAGATGAAGTTGACACGTTGAGGAAGCAAATAGCACAATCACAAGCAATACTCAAGACAACCATTAAATATTTGGTGGATTTCAAAACGAAGCAAGCTGAGACTGACCAGATTGTTAAGGTCCTGAAGGAAAAAAGGAAATTAAATTCCTACTTGGTAAATCATAGGTGAAATGTTCTTTCCATAGTTGAATAACCTTTGTGTTGTCTGTTCATGTAATCAATCAAACCATTTGTTTTAGAGATCATGTAATAATTGTTTTTTTGTTTGTAATTTTATTTGAGCACAAGTCTGCATTAATTGATAAGACTCGGAGACATTTCATTTGGATTGCTGTGCCAGACCTACAAATATGCCAATCGGGCTGAATGTGCATTCAGCAGTAGTAGTATAGATGGACCATAAGTGGCACACATTGGAAAGGGCCAAGATGCTGGCTAAAAAAGGATGTTGTTGTAGCCAAAAAAAAGTACAGCGGCATGGCTTATGTATGTTAGTTGATATTATTGATCCATATACTGTATAAGTGTTTATATGTCTGTTAGTTCCATACATTCTTGGTTGATTGACTCGGTATTTGAATCTTGATACATCACTTGTGTACATATCTAAATGGGGGTACAAATTATGCTGCGTGTGACATTTGAGTTGGACATGAAGTGTTCCAAATATTCGAGTTCACCTTAAACTGGATTCTAGTTTCTGAATTTGAGTATCGGCATTTGTAAACCATATTCATATATGACAGTGGAATATATCTTTGTTGTCATTTTGAAGATATATAAAAACACATACAATGATTTATAAATATTCATATAGGAATACAAAATGGATTCGAATTTAGTTGCCAGGGTAAACGTGGATGCTTATTGTCCCAAAATTCGAAAGAAACAGCAAAATGTCCACTCCCACATCGGCTGCCTGAAGCCAAGTGTTTGGGAGATGGAAATTACTGTCTACCCATTACATGGACAATCCATCGGCCTGATTTCCACTGCTCTAAATAGGGGTAGGTTAGTAACTTCAATTAGACGTAACACGACCGCCTCTGAGCCCATTCCGACACGGTGGGCGTCAAACATGGGCGGCAAAACTCATTTGATTCAAGCTCGTCCGAAAGACCTCTGTTTCTCCCTCCATTCCCCATTCATACACGGTGTGTAGTGACCAGACCTCAAACAGTCTGATCTCTGTGCTCCGGTGTCATCCCTGGATCAGTAATGCTGACACCACACAGTACTCGGAGGATTTATAGCAGAGTAGCAATCACACACTTATTACATCGAGTGTCTCCATAGAGAACTTATTACAATAAATATGACTTAAGGCCATCTAATTACGATAACAGCGGAAGGCTTGGAAGATAAGTGAGTCCATCAACTCCAACGGCATCACTGAGTATAGAACCATGACCTAAAAACTCCTTAATCGTCGTTTGAAAAGTCTGCAAGATTAACGTTGCAGCCCGAAACGGGTCAGCACATGGAATATGCTGGCAAGGTAACACATAGAGAATAATGGAATGAAACAGCTATACTATATGCATATTTGGCTGGTGGAAAGCTCTATGGTTACAATTTTGCGTAAACCCAATTTTCCCTACTTCAAAGGAATAAAATTTAATTACTATCATGGTAGTTGTTAAACATTGAGAATGGTTGACAGCATTCTCAATCCCAATTAAGCATCATCATTAAACATAACCCAACAAATTAATTTACAGTATCATGTTGAGATTCACATGAAAATCCAGGTACTAGATACTCAAGATGTCCATAACCAGGGACACGGCTAACCATGATTAGTTTATTACACTCTGCAGAGGTTTGCGCACTTTTCACCACAAGACTCGATCGCCTCCATTTATTTTCTCGCACTACATGGTGTTTGCTAAGACGGATGACCGAGACATAGTCTTTCAGAAGCGCTAGCACCTTACGATCAGGTAGACCGTACCACCTACATCCCCTACATCTGCTAGTATACCACTGTAAGATTTCGCATGACTTAGTCAACTATGCTAGAGCCCATAATAGCTTGTGGCTGCACATGGAGGTTTCTAGTATGAATAGTCTCATGATCCCTTTGAGCCTGGGTGGCGGTCCAAAAGAAAACAGGCAAGTCTTGGAATACCCAGTTGCCTCAATCCACCAAGATGTGTGTTTAAGTTGCCACCTTAGATAAACCATTAATTAACAATCTCACATCTGTCATGGATTTCACTCACCCAATCCACGTCTACTAGCATAGCATGGTATAATAAGCAAACATAGAAGTAACTCCCAAAGGTTTGATAATAACAGGTAATAGGTACTACTTCAACTACTTCCCATCCCACAATTTAATTAGATCCTAATCATGCAATGTGTGAGGATTGATCTAATGCAATAAAACTGGGTAGTAGAAAAGTATGATCAAAGTGTTACTTGCCTTGTTGATGATCCGCGAAACCTAATGATTCGAAGTAACAGGCGGCGCACTCTGGGTATTCTATCGCAAACAAACAAACAAGCATACAATAAGTACCCATCTAATGCACAGGTAAAACTCAAATAAGAGATCTAACCAGAAGGTTCAACTTAAGAACTCCGGTTGGCAAAAAGAATCAAATCGAACGAAGCAACGAAAGTCAAACTGCGAAAGAAAACAACTTCATTCTAGTAATCTGGATCTAGGGCAAATTTTATTGTAGCAAAAACTTGTTTAAGTTGGTTAAACGGGTAGAGGGTTTCGAGATGAATCCCTAGGCGCTTGAATCGCCTGATTCCGATAAACGAGCGGAAAGTTAAACTAAAATGAAAATCAGATCAGGAATCACGATCAGAAAAATCGCGGATTTAATCCGAGAAAAAGAAAAACGACGAACGCTGAATTTTCTCTCTCTCTCTCTCTTTTTTTGGCACGGAAATCAAGGCGCGACGAACCTCGGGCGGCGGGATCGTCGTCGGCGGCGGCGGCTCCGGCGGCGTGCGCGGATCGAGGCGGGGCCGATGGGCTGGGGCGGCTCGGGGTGGCGCTATTTAAAGGCTGCCCCCGGGCGGTGTCCCGCTCGGGTACGGCCCGAAGTCGGTTCGTTTTTTTTAATTATTCCACTCGAAAGAAAAATAAAAAGAAATACTAAACAGACTCCAAAAATTCCGAAAGAAATTTTCACGGGCTTCTAAAATCAAGCCGCACAAGGTGAACATTTATTTGGGCCCTAAATGCAATTTTGAAAAACGCACATTTTTCCTAAATTCAAATAAAACACCGAAAAACTCCGAAATAAAATCTTATTTGATTTTTTTATTAAATCCTCAATATTTCTTTATTTTGCGAAAGTCATTTTATTCCCTCTCTCATATTTTTGTAATAGAAATAATTGATGATAAAATAAATAAAATCAAATGATCCTATTCTCAAAATTTGAGAGAACTCAAATATGAAAATAACGAAATCCCCAACTCTCTCCGTGGGTCATTGAGTTGCATAGAATTTCTAGGATCAACCAAAATGCAAAATAAAATATGATATGCAATGATGATCTAATGTATAACATTCCAAATTGAAAATTTGGGATGTTACAAACCTACCCCTCTTAAGATGAATCTCGCCCTCGAGATTCGGGTTGGCTAGAAAATAGGTGAGGGTGGTCTTTGAGCAAATCTTCCTCTCGTTCCCAAGTGGCTTCATCCTCCGTGTGGTGGCTCCACTGAACTTTGCAAAACTTGATAACCTTGTTGCGAGTAACTCGGCTGGCAAACTCGAGAATCTTGACTGGTTTCTCCTCGTAGGTCAAATCGTTATCCAACTGAATAGTTTACAATGGCACTGTGTCTCTCGACGGTATGTCAGCCATCTCTGCGTGACATTTCTTTAACTAAGAAACGTGGAACACATCATGTACTCCTGACAATCCTTCGAGCAATTCCAACTTGTAGGCCACTTCTCCCATACGCTCCAAAACTCGATATGGTCCTACAAATCGTGGCGCTAACTTCCCTTTAACTCCAAAACGCTTTGTTCCCCGAAGTGGAGATACTCGAAGATAAGCTCTGTCTCCGACTTCGTAAACTGTCTCCTTGCGTTTAGAATCTGCATAGCTCTTCTGTCTGGACTGGGCTACTTTGAGCCTATCATGGATCAACTTCACCTTCTGTTCAGACTCTTTAATCAAGTCAGGTCCAAACAACTGGCGGTCTCCAACTTCGTCCCATGACAGCGGTGTCCTGCACCTCCTTCCGTACAATGCTTCGAAAGGGGCCATCTTTAAACTGGTTTGGTAACTATTGTTGTAATAGAACTCTGCATATGGCAAATTATCGTCCCAACTAGATCCGTAATCTAGCGCACAAGCTCTCAGCATATCCTCCAAAATCTGATTGACTCTCTCGGTCTGTCCATTTGTCTGTGGATGAAAAGTTGTACTGAATTCTAGCCTGGTTTCCAAAGTTTCGTGCAACTGCTTCCAGAACTTTGAGGTAAACTGGGTTCCTCTATGTGATACGATACTCCTTGGAACTGCATGCAAACATACGATCCTGGTCATGTATATCTTTGCCAACTTAGCACTGGTATAAGTGGTCTTTACTGGGATGAAATGAGCTACTTTCGTCAATCGATCAACTACAACCCAAATCGAGTCATAGCCTGAACGAGTCCTAGGCAATCCCGTGATAAAATCCATGCCTAGCTTATCCCACTTCCATTCGGGTATCGGCAATGGTTGTAACAATCCTGCTGGCTTCTGATGCTCTGCCTTTACTCTCTGACATACATCACAAACTGCTACATTCTCCGCAATATCCTTTTTCATTTCGGTCCACCAGAAAATATCCTTCAAATCCAAATACATCTTGGTATTTCCTGGGTGAATTGAATACGGTGAGTCGTGTGCCTCTTGCAAAATCAACTTCCTGATCTCCGGGTCATTGGGCACATAAACACGGTCTTCAAACCATAGGGTGTCGTGCTCATCCTCACGGAATCCTTTAGCTTTTCCTTTGCTCAGTTTCTCCTTTATAGCGGCAATCTCTTTGTCAGCTTTCTGAGCTTCCCTGATTTTATCCATCAAGGTTGACTGAATCTCCATTGCTGCTACATAACCTCTCGGAACTATTTCCCAACATAGTTCACAAAGATTTTCGGCTAACTCTCTTGGTATTCCTCCCGTCATTAATGTATTGACATGGCTCTTGCGGCTTAATGCGTCAGCTACTACATTAGCCTTTCCGGGGTGATAATGCAATTTCATATCATAACCCTTGATAAGCTCCAACCATCTCCTTTGTCTGAGATTCAACTCCTTCTGTGTGAAAGTGTACTTCAAACTCTTATGATCTGTGTACACCTCACAATGATTTCCAATCAGAAAATGTCTCCATGTTTTCAATGCATGCACTACGGCTGCTAACTCCAAATCATGCGTGGCATAATTCAACTCATGAGGCTTCAGTTGTCTTGAGGCATATGAAACAACTCTCCCTTCCTGCATAAGCACTGCTCCAAGTCCTCGACATGAAGCGTCGCAATACACCTCATAATCCTTGGTCTGGTCTGGCAAAATCAACACGGGTGAGGTAACCAAACGTTTCTTCAACTCCTGGGAACTAGCCTCACATTCCTCTGTCCAAATGAACTTGGTATCCTTCTTCAACAACTCAGTCATAGGCTTCGCAATCTTTGAGAAATTCTCAATAAATCTCTGGTAGTATCCTGCGAGTCCAAGAAAACTCCGGATCTCTCCAACTGTTGTTGGGGCTTCCCACTTGGTCACGATTTCAACTTTTGCGGGATCTACTACTATACCTTCTCTAGATATAACATGTCCGAGGAATCCTACTTCCTTCAACCAAAACTCACATTTGCTAAACTTGGCACATAGTTGATGTTCTCTGAGCTTTCCAAGTACCAAACGCAAATGCTCCTTATGTTCCTCTTCATTCTTCGAATAAACTAGGATATCATCAATGAACACTACGACGAACTTATCCAAAAACTCCATAAACACTTTGTTCATCATGTTCATAAAATACGCAAGTGCGTTAGTCAGACCAAATGACATAACGGTATACTCGTACAGCCCATACCTGGTGGTAAAAGCTGTCTTCGGAATATCCTGTTCTTGAATCTTCAACTGGTGGTATCCTGATCGCATATCGATCTTGGAAAATACCTTAGCTCCTTGCAATCGATCAAACAGATCATTGATCATTGGTAGAGGGTACTTGTTCTTGATTGTTACTTCATTCAACCCTCGATAATCAACAACCATCCTTAACGATCCATCCTTCTTCTCCACTAGAAGTACTGGCGATCCCCAAGGTGAAGAACTTGGGCGAATATATCCCTTATCCAGTAACTCCTTAATCTGCTTCTTAATTTCCACCAAATCCTTTGTTGGCATCCTATATGGTCTCTTTGATATTGGCCCTGTGCCTGGCAATAGCTCAATCAGAAACTCAATATCTCTATCCGGTGGCATGCATGGCAACTCCTCTGGAAGTACATCAGGGAAATCCCTTACCACTGGTACTTCCTCCTTCACAACTCCTGTTAAACAATTTACTTGAGTCCTCTTTGGCACATGCCGGGATACATACTTGGTCCTTCTCCCTTCTGGGATGGTAAGCAAAATTGACTTACTAGCACATTCAATATTCCCTTCATACTTTGATAACCAATCCATGCCTAATATCACATCCAATCCTTGAGATTCCAATACTATTAGGTCTGAGGGAAAAACGTAGTTACCAATCCTTAATGGTAACCGATCACACCATAGACTAGCCACATACTCTGCTTCGGGAGAGGTTACTAACATGGGTGACCTAAGGGCTTGGGTTGGTAGGTTATACTTATCCACAAATCCCCTTGAGATGTATGAATGCGATGCACCAGTATCAAAAGGAATGAGTGCAGTAAATGACTTAACCAAAAACTTACCTATTACTGCATCGGGCTGAGCTTCAACCTCCTCCACGGTAATGTGGTTCACCTGTCCCCTGTTGAAAGGGTTCGGCTTCTTCCCAGAACTTCCATTGCTATTTCCATTTTGTAATTCAGGACATTCATTGGCATAATGTCATGTCTTCGAACACTTAAAGCAAGTGACTTGGCTTAGGTCCTTCTTGGCTGAGGTTGAGGGGTTGGTGCAGTTCTGGCCGTTGCTTCCTCCGTTGCCATTACCATTCTTGGTGCCATTGTGATTGTGCGAGCTACCTCCTCCATGGGTATGCTGAAAATGTCCTCCCGGTCTAGGGGTAAAACGTGGCTTCTGCTGAGCTCCTGATTTATACTTTCCTTGTCCATACTTCCTCTTGTGATTCTCAATCTGCTGCTGCTTCCCTTCAATCATAAGAGCACGATCTACCAACTCCTGGTAGTTGTTGAAGGTTGCTATCATCAACTGCATGCTCAACTCATCATTCAGTCCTTCCAGAAATTTCTCCTGCTTAGCTGCATCCGTAGCGACGTCATCTGGGGCATAACGTGCTAGCTTACTAAATTCCTTCACATACTGGCCAACTGTCCTTCCTCCTTGGCGCAAGTTGTGAAACTCACGCTTCTTCATGGCCATAGCTCCTGCTGAAACATGTGCAGTACGAAAAGCCTGCTGAAACTGGTCCCATGTGACAGTGTCTACTGGGAAAGTGGCTGTGAAATTCTCCCACCATGATGCTGCGGGTCCTTCTAGCTGATGTGCGGCAAACTTCACCTTCTCCGCATCCGTGCATCCTATTGTGGTCAACTCCCTAGCTGCCTTGCGGAGCCAATCATCTGCTACTATCGTCTCGGTGCTACTGGAAAACACCGGCGGATTCAACCTAAGAAAATGGGCTAAGTGGTCAACAGGTGGTGGTGGTGGTGGGTTGTTGTTGTTGTTCCCCTGATTCTGATTCTGGACTAGTAACTGCATCAATGTGTTCTGCTGCTGGATCAACTGGGTGAGCTCCGGTGGAAATGTAAATCCGGGGTCACGTCTCGGAGGCATCTGAGGGTTTTAGAAGAGATGAGATATAAGAATAGAGGGGGTCTAAAGAGAAAACACTACCCATATGCACATGAGGCAAAAGCAAACAATTCACTTCATTCAATCAAACAAGGGCATACAATCGATCTATCTATCGCAAAAGTGCTCGGACTACTATATTTACATGGTGGACTACTACTACTGATGAGGTGGTCTACTAGAAATATTCTTCGGTCGTTGACTCCATGATATCTGCTCCAGCTTCATCAACATAGTCATCATCGCTACTATCTGCTTCCGAGTCGGTGCCGTCGATGATGATGTAGTCCTCCGGGCTAATTTCCTTGGGTTCTTCGTCTTCATCTACTGGCGTAGGGTCTCCCATAAATATTCCAATCTTCTTGATCAAGTCGTCATTCTTCTCCACCAATACTTCAATTTCCTCTTCATAATCTTCACGTGTAGCCTTGAGTTCTTCCTCCAGTTCCTTGATTCTAGTCTTTGTCTTCTTCAGGTCTATCATGTCAGCGCACATCTGGTTCTCCTGTCATCGAATGTGCTGGTTTAGCTCCTGGATAAAAGCTGCGATTGATCTATCCTTCCTGGTGCTGATCATCTCCCAGTGTTCATCTCGGCGCCCACAAATCCGGTAGATAGTATCCTTGAGATCATTGCGGTAGACTTCTCTAATGCATCTTATGGCGATGTGAGCTGCCATGCTCTTTCCTAGACTCCAAGTTGGTGCATCAAAAGAAAATTCTATGGGCTCAGTGACTGGCATGAACGTCCTTCCTGGAACTTGAACTTGAATCATCCAGCACTCTTCTTCAGGTAAAGTGGCGTTGTAGGTTCTGGTGAAGCTTGGTACTCCTATGTTCAGGTATCTAGTGACTTCCTTCAAGTGACGTCCAAAGGGTGTATCTTCATCCGGTTGTGTGAACTTGTTCCTTGCATCCGCCATCCTAAAGAGTAGAAAGGATGAGAGGTCAGAAGAGAAGAGAGTGAAAAGTGATCTAGGTCTTGTGCTTAGTGGTCGTGTCCTACAGTCAGCGTGTGCTCTGATACCATCTCTGTAGCGACCAGACCTCAAACAGTCTGATCTCTGTGCTCCGGTGTCATCCCTAGATCAGTAATGCTGACACCACACAGTACTCGGAGGATTTATAGCAGAGTAGCAATCACACACTTATTACATCGAGTGTCTCCATAGAGAACTTATTACAATAAATATGACTTAAGGCCATCTAATAACGATAACAGCGGAAGGCTTGAAAGATAAGTGAGTCCATCAACTCCAAGGGCATCACTAAGCATAGAACCATGACCTAAAAACTCCTTATTCGTCGTCTGAAAAGTCTGCAACATTAACGTTGCAGCCCGAAACGGGTCAGCACATGGAATATGCTGGCAAGGTAACACATAGAGAATAATGGAATGAAACAGCTATACTATATGCATATTTGGCTGGTGGAAAGCTCTATGGTTACAATTTTGCATAAACCCAATTTTCCCTACTTCAAAGGAATAAAATTTAATTACTATCATGGTAGTTGTTAAACATTGAGAATGGTTGACAGCATTCTCAATCCCAATTAAGCATCATCATTAAACATAACCCAACAAAATTAATTTAGAGTAACATGTTGAGATTCACATGAAAATCCAGGTACTAGATACTCAAGATGTCCATAACCGGGGACACGGCTAACCATGATTAGTTTATTACACTCTGCAGAGGTTTGCGCACTTTTCCCCACAAGACTCGATCACCTCCGTTGGTTTCTCGCACTACAGGGTGTTTGAGAAGACGGATGACCGAGACATAGTCTTTCAGAAGCGCTAGCACCTTACGATCGGGTAGACCGTACCACCTACATCCCCTACATCTGCTAGTCTACCACTGTAAGAGTTCGCACGACTTAGTCAACTATGCTAGAGCCCATAATAGCTTGTGGCTGCACACGGAAGTTTCTAGTATGAATAGTCTCATGATCCCTTTGAGCCTGGGTGGCGGTCCAAAAGAAAACAGGCAAGTCCTGGAATACCCAGGTGCCTCAATCCACCCAGATGTGTGTTTAAGTTGCCACCTTAGATAAACCATTAATTAACAATCTCACATCTGTCATGGATTTCACTCACCCAATCCACGTCTACTAGCATAGCATGGCATAATAAGCAAACGTAGAAGTAACTCCCAAAGGTTTGATAATAACAAGTAATAGGTACTACCTCAACTACTTCCCATCCCACAATTTAATTAGATCCTAATCATGCAATGTGTGAGGATTGATCTAATGCAATAAAACTGGGTAGTAGAAAGCTATGATCAAAGTGTTACTTGCCTTGCTGATGATCCGCGAAACCTAACGATTCGAAGTAACAGGCGGCGCACTCCGGGTATTCTATCGCAAACAAACAAACAAGCATACAATAAGTACTCATCTAATGCACATGTAAAACTCAAATAAGAGATCTAACTAGAAGGTTCAACTTAAGAACTCCGGTTGGCAAAAAGAATCAAATCGAACGAAGCAACGAAAGTCAAACTGCGAAAGAAAACAACTTTGTTCTAGTAATCTGGATCTAGGGCAAATTTTACAGTAGCAAAAACTTGTTTAATTTGGTTAAACGGGTAGAGGGTTTCGAGACGAATCCCTAGGCGCTTGAATCGCCTGATTCCGATAAACGAGAGAAAAGTTAAACTAAAATGAAAATCGGATCAGGAATCGCGATCAGAAAAATCGCGGATTTAATCGGAGAAAAAGAAAAACAATGAACACTGATATTTTTTTCTCTTTTTTTGGCACGGAAATCGAGGCGCGATGAACCTCAAGCGGCGGGATCGTCGGCGGCGGCTCCGACGGCGTGCACGGATCGAGGCGGGGCTGATGGGCTGGGGCGGCTCGGGGCGGCGCTATTTAAAGGCTGCCCCCGGGCGGTGTCCCGCTCGGGTACGGCCCGAAGTCGGTTCGTTTTTTTAATTATTCCGCTCGGAAGAAAAATAAAAAGAAATACTAAACGAACTCCAAAAATTCCGAAATAAATTTTCACGGGCTTCTAAAATCAAGCCGCACAAGGTGAATATTTATTTGGGCCCTAAATGCAATTTTGAAAAACACACATTTTTCCTAAATTCAAATAAAACACCGAAAAACTCCGAAATAAAATCTTATTTGATTTTTTTATTAAATCCTCAATATTTCTTTATTTTGGGAAAGTCATTTTATTCCCTCTCTCATATTTTTCTAATAGAAATAATTGATGATAAAATAAATAAAATCAAATGATCCTATTCTCAAAATTTGAGAGCACTCAAATATGAAAATAACAAAATCCCCAACTCTCTCCGTGGGTCATTGAGTTGCGTAGAATTTCTAGGATCAACCAAAATGCAAAATAAAATATGATATGCAATGATGATCTAATGTATAACATTCCAAATTGAAAATTTGGGATGTTACACGGTGGGTGGCAAAACACCCTCTCCTCGTCCAAAATAGATGTAGGCTAATATTTTAAATAGGGGCAGATGTGTAACTTCCATCAGACATGACACAACCGCCCTACCTGTCAGCCCTGTTCATACATCGTGAGCGCCAACCATGGGCGGCAAAAGAGCCTCTTCTCGCCCGAAATAGTTACCGGCAAATATTTGGGAGATGCGAGATTACCGTCCTATCCCCAACCGACGAGACGTCCAAATTTGAAACGAGGGATAAGTTCGTAACTTTCCCATATTTCAGACAGGCGCGTCCCAAAAAACATTGTTCCCCGTACCTATCCCTCCATTTTCCCATTCATACACCGTCCGTGCTAGAACACCAATTCCCACACCAGCCTCCGTCCGCCACCCCATCCATCGCCGCCGTCCTCCACCACATCTATCGCCACCGTCCTCCACCATGCCGGAGCGCCTACCAAGACCGCGTCGTCCACTGCTAGAGATGGACATTTCTCATCCACGACGACGGACCAATAGCCTTGCATCGCGTCCTCTCGCTTCATCGGCGCCGTCGTCCTCTTTGTCGGGGCCACTCACACGACCTTCTCTTCCACCGCAATGGGACTTATCCCCCGATGCACCCGTCTACCGTCGCAAATCTGCTTCAACTCCACCGACAGCCATCGCACCCCCGATGCCTACACGGCGCTGCAAGAGAGGTGGTACTTCATATCTCCTCAACTTTTTGATCTCAACCAGAAAATAGATCTTAACTTGGTTACTCTACTTTCTTTCCAGCTCTTAGAATTTAGTTCTTAGTTTGAAGCAAACAATGGATGCTAAATATCATTTCTCTGGTTTGCAGCTTCAAATCTGCCATGGCACAGCCATAATACGGTTTAATTGATCATGCTTAGGGTTTAATTGATCATGTTGGTTCCGTGGTGGTTTCTTTAATAGAAATCAGAGGGGAAACCCTCTTTTGCTAAAAAATATATGCTTACAGTTTCCCCCTTTTATGATCACTATACGATCAGAATACATGCTTCGTGTCATAATAACACTGCTCCACCCATCAAGCTAAACAAGCTTAGTTGTTCAAATACGAATATGATATTATTAAAACAAAGTTGTTTAATTGGTCAGCTAAATGTTCCTAAATTTGTTTTGAAAATGCATGTTCATCGCTCGGGTGTGTATCTCCGTATGTGGTCTGGTCAGCACGGTTGGGAAGGTGAACTTTGCATATGCAGGGGTTTATAGGGAGACACTCTCCGAGTTGAAACCGCAATGCATTCCATAGATAATCTGACTACTTTTTATGTTTTCATGAATCTCATATTCTGAACAGCATCATAATGATTATGAGCTTGTGTGCATGAAAAGAATAAAGCAGAACAATGCCATGGCTATCAAACTTGGCATTAAGGGACTGAAATCAAGTCTGGATGCAATGCAATGCAAACACTCTCCACCTACATATTCATGCTCAGAATATGATCCTAATAGTGATTCTAAGCTAGAGGGAGACCTAAGTCATTGTAGCTCCCTAGTGGAGGAGTCAAAGGAAGATGCTCTATCTTATTCACCCATCAAGGTACTTGCTCTAACTTTCCAAGGTTACATTGCTCGCACATATCTTGCAACTGATGCTTTGCATTGCTTCTACTTTGTTGAACTACCATTAGCTTAGTTTACACATCGTGTATGTGAATACGCCCTGCCTATCCATTTTCAGTACATATTCCATCTGTCATCATACCATATTTATCCATTCAAATGTTGTTCTTGTGTATCAGACGTTCAAAAGGAAGAGGGTGATTGCTGATCATGGAGGAGCACAAGCAAAGTATTTGGAAAAGGTAGTGACACCTGATAAATCAAATAGCCCATTAGGTGTAGTTGCAATATCACCTGGCCCACAAAATACCCCAACTCTAGCAGACTCTAGCCCTACTACACTGGTCATTTCTGATGCCCCAACTCAGCAGACCCCAACTGCAGCAAACAGTATGATTATGCCAGTTGACATAGCACCAGCTGTACGACGCGAAACCCCCATTCCAGCAAAGAGTACGCCAAATCCAGTTGCCAAATCCCTTTTCGAACTAGACAGAGCCCCAATTGCAGCAAATAGGACCCCTGTTCCATTTCTTCCCAGTTTAGAAGATGAAGCTTATATTGTTGTTAGGAACTTTGTGCGCATCTTTCCTTCATGGAAGATTATACCGCAGACACAGAACAATTTCCAGTCTTCCCCCGCAACTTACGCGTAAGTAATGTACTAATGTTATTCATGGTCATTACTGCATATGCTTCTGCTGACAGAAGACACAATATTTCATTCTTTTAAATAGGCGAGGCACAAACTGGATTGTGATGACGAGCAAGGGTTGGTTGCGCTTTTCAAGCACTCGTTGATGAAGTATCGTTCCTACCTGAGGCAAGCGCACTTCGATGGCAAGCCTCTGAACGAAATTTCTGTAAAGTCTCCAGTGCTACATTTATCCGACGGTGACTGGAATAATCTTGTTACACATTGGTCTCGGCTGCAGCGTAAGGTACTGTCTATGATATCACATCATAATTTGAACTACATTTCTGCATTTGCCTTAATGTCTCACTTGTATGAAAACTGTTAACAGAAGAACATTCGTTCTCAAGGGACCACAGAATCTCGCAACTACACTGCACACTGCATTGCTCTTGTGAGTACCTCTTGCCCTGTATGACCATACTTACTTTCATAGTTGTTTGATTATGTAGCATCACTGCACATGTTAGCCTCATAATCGTCCATTTGGTGGACATTATAAGATCCGTATGGACTCTTACATAAATTTAGAACCAACCCAATGCTTTTGAAGAGGTTTAGCTCTGCAATCCTCTTGTAAGGACTGAATGTGGTCTATCACTGTACTTACATTAACAGCTACTCCCTCCATCCCATAATATAAGAATGTTTTGTATAGTACACCAGTGTTCAAAACACTCTTGTATTATGGGAAGAGGGATTGGTTCATTTTGTAGCATTCTGCATCTTATCTCCCTCGCCCACCATTTACTAAAAAAGATCAGATCTATATTTAATCTTACCAACAAGTAGAATACACAGACAATGCCAGTGCAGAAGTGTAGCCCATTGCTCTTGTCAGTACATTTTATCGTGTAACGCTTGTACTTCCAGGGATTGGCAGTTGATTATATAGCATCAATCTGCATCTTATCTTCATTATCCTCCATCCCTTCCAGTATTATCATATCTATAATTACTCTCTACAAAATGTAGAGTACAGGCAATGCTTATGAAGAAGATTATGTGCTGCAATTCTTGAGTTATCCTTCCCTTGCCATGGAGAAGAGCATTATAAAGCCGGTGTTAACTGTTAATGTAAGTCAATCCTTCTAAAGCCTTTATCCTCAACTGTTGTTTAATTTGCTCATACTCCCTATCGTTTACTGCTGTTTAGTTTGCTGTTTCTACCAAAATGCATGTTCGTAAGAACCGTAAGTTCTAAGTTTTACTTGTAAAACCATATTCCTTATTCATACCATGCACATTACTTAATACTCCCTATATTATGCTTGTTTTTGTGGATCTATAATCCAGTGTGTGGTGAAGCAGCCCACATTTGCACCTTGTCATCTCATGTTTTATCTTACTGATGTGGCTGATGAGATGAACAACATGCCATGCACATTATCCAAAATAGATACAATGATTTTCTTTGCCCTTCATCTATGCTTGTTATGTTGACATGGTAATACAGTAGTGTGGTGAAGCTCCCCGCATTATGAACAATGCCAAATTATGCTATTGATATTTTGAACATACTCTTTATTTTCTAATTTGAAATTGGATAGAATTGACAGAACAGTTATCATCTTTGTTTATACACGTGCAAAACCTCTCATCTCTCTGCTTTGTTTCAGGGTGATATGCCTGATGGTATGCACAAGTCTGCTAAAGGCTGTGAGACAAACCCAACATATATTGCAGCAAAGAAGGCAAAACATCTTGAAGATAGCGAGACAACCCCAAAGTCTTGTCTTGATGCAGTTTTCAAGTTACTTGAGACTAACAGTCAGACAAGCTCACAGACTTTGTTGTCTGAATCAGTTCGACTTCTTCAGTCCCAAGTTCTAGCAGAAAGGCATTCTGCAACTCAACTTTGACTTGAAGTCCTATCTCTAAGAAAGATTGCGGAGAACACCAATGAGAACCTCATCACTAAACAGCTACACCTGGAAGCTATGACCGACATGCTAGGCCGGTCTCACAGCCTTGCTCAGCAGCTTGCGCAGCAGTTCCCTCGCAAGGCTAACCTTTCTTGAACTGTCTTGGAAGTGGTCTCGGCTCAGTATTATTTTGTTACGCTGCAATGGTGCCCAGTTTTTATAATCTGCTTCTTCGTTGCGCTTTATGATCACTGGTGGCGAACTTCGATGCCCATTGTATAGTGTAGGTTTATTCTTAGTTACTATGCCGTAATTTCTTTGTTGTATAGAGTAGGTTTGTTCTTAATTCCTACTAGTTACTGCCATCATTCGCTATCTGAAAAAAAATCAGATGTAGTCGACCGGACCGAAACATTTGACTCTAACGGGCCAGGTTTTTAGCGGGCCACAATTGGGATGGCCTACGTCTTCCTTGGGCCCGAATGATTGGGGCCTTCACACATTGCGCCAGGCCCAAACTTACACCGGCCTATATTTTAGTTGGGCCTTTTGTCGACCCAGCGCTTAGTTTGGCCCAGGTTGCGTTGGGCCATTAACGCAGCAGCCCGAAATGAACCCCGGCTCATGATTGTGCGAATCAAATCACGGCTTTTAATAGGCCAAAATTATCTGGGTCCTTGTTTGGCCCAATCAGATATCGGCTGCGAGTAGGCCGGATGCAAACCGAGCCGTAGTTAGGCCTAAATATATGACGGGCTTTTAACAGGCCAAAATTAATATAGGGCCGAAATGTTAAACAGGCCCTTAACATGCCAAAACTAATATCAGGCCAAATTACTAAGTGAGCCTTTAGCAAGTGGGCCCAAAAGCATAATGTCCAGTTGACGGGCCGAATCTGATATGGGCCATAATTGAGCCCAAAGCCTCTTAAAGGGCCGAACCTGATCTGGGTCGTAATTTGGCCCAGAACGTGGTAGGCTTTTAACGGGCCGGATCTCATATGGGCCACTATTAGGCCCGGAGCGTTGTAGGCCTTTAATGGACCGGATCAAATATGGGCCGGCATTTGTTCCAAAACATGGCAGCCAGTTAATGGGCAAGCCTACTAGGGTCCTCAAAATCTTGTGGGCCTACAGCTGGGTCGGCCCATTAATGTCAGCGAAATCTCGTGGGCCTTTAGCTGGGCCGGCCCATTATGACCCGCAAGAATCTTGTGGGCCTTTACCTGGGCCGGACCATTATGGCACACAAAAATCTTGTGGGCCTTTACCTGGGCTGGCCCATTATGGCCCACAAAATCTTGTGGGCCTTTAGCTGGGCCAGCCCATTATGGTTCACAAAATCTCGTGGGCCTTTAGCTGGGCCGGCCCATTATGGTCCGCAAAATCTTGTGGGCCTTTAGTTGGGCCGGCCCATTTAAACTTGTTGGGTCATGCCACGTGTCGACGTATTACAGGCGCCTTCTGTCCAGTGAGTGGATGACATCTGTCCCGACAATGAGCCGACACGTATTTCCTCTAACCAATGATGATTTTACACGTGGAAAGTCCCCATTGGTCGAGGCTATTAACGGGTTATCGGATCCAAAACCCGACCCGATAGCTTAACAGCGTTCCGTTACGGTGGATGCCACGTGTCAGTCACCCTTGACAAAAGCACTTCTGTGACGCGCGATTTATCATCATGGAAGTGGACACTTCCGTGATGATAATTTTGGTAATGTCATGGAACACTTCTACGACAGTACATGTATGACTATCTTGATTCTGTCATAAATTTGTCATGGATGTACATGCATGACAAAAAAAGCGACCTACTGTGACAAACACGTATCATCACGGAAGTGTATTTTTTGTAGTGATGGCCGAGGCATAGGGGATGACACTCATCTTTTCTCTATCTTCTGCCGTGGTCGGGAATTGAGCCATGCTCAATCTCACACCTTGCAATACATGCAAGAACCCCTTCTTGGACTGATCCATATTGAACTTCTTCAATATCTTGTCAAGCTACGTGCTTTGTGAAATACCAATGAGGCGCCTCGATCTATCTCTACAGATCTTGATGCCTAATATGTAAGTAGCTTCTCCAAGGTCCTTCATTAAAAAACACTTATTCAAGTAGGCCTTTATGCTTTCCAAGAGTTCTATATCATTTCCCATCAATAGTATGTCATCCACATATAATATGAGAAATGCTACAGAGCTCCCACTCACTTTCTTGTAAACACAGGCTTCTCCATAAATCTGCGTAAACCCAAACACTTTGATCATCCCATCAAAACGAATGTTCCAACTCCGAGATGCTTGCACCAGCCCATAGATCGAGCGTTGGAGCTTGCATAGCTTGTCAGTGTTCTTTGGATTGACAAAACCTTCCGGTTGCATCATATACAATTCTTCCTTAAGGAAACCATTAAGGAATGCCGTTTTGACATCCATTTGCCATATCTCATAATCATAGAATGCGGCAATTTCTAACATGATTTGGACAGTCTTCAGCTTCGCTACGGGTGAGAAGGTCTCATCATAGTCAACCCCTTGAACTTGTCGATAACCCTTAGCGAAAAGCCCAGTCTTATAGATGGTTACATTACCATCCGCGTCTGTCTTCTTCTTAAAGATCCATTTATTTTCTGTGGCTCACCGATCATCGGGCAAGTCAATCAAAGTCCATACACTACAAAAAAATACACTTCCGTGATGATACGTGTTTGTCACAGTAGGTCACGTTTTCTGTCATGGATGTACATCCATGACAAATTTATGACAGAATCAAGATAGTCATACCTGTGATGTCATAGAAGTATTCCATGACATTACCAAAATTATCATCATGGAAGTGTCCACTTCCATGACGATAAATCGCGCGTCACAGAACCTACAATGCCCTATCTGAATTAGGCCCAGTAGCATCATCTGGGCCATCTAATATGATTCCAGCCCGTTGTCACTTTTGGCCCATGTATGGCCCATGACGTCTTTCAGCCCATATGAGGCCCTATGTATCTCTTGGCCTACTAACGGCCCGTGGTGAAACTGGCCCGTAATGAACATGTATCACTTTACACCCATTAACGGCATGTGGTGAAACTGGCCCGCAATGAACAGTGTATCACTTTATACCCATTAACGGCCCGTTATTCCATTGGGCCGTTTCCAGCCCATGTTATCTTTCGGCCTTCTCAGAGCCCATTTATTCTTGCCTCATTTCCAGCATTCGTTTACTTACGGGTCATTACTGTCATTTTCTGCTTGTGGGCCAAATTCGGCCCGTGGTTACAGTCGGCCTGTTTGTGGTCTGTTAATACGTTGGGACGATTTCATAGCGTCATCAAATACGGCATATTAATGATGGCCCATTATGGTCAGCCCATGAACAGACGATTCCAACTCTAGCCCGTTTACGACCATAATGCGGTCTGTTTGGCCCATGTTTGGCCAATCGATTATACGGCTCGTATAAGGCCCATTGATAATGCGGCCCGCAGAAGGCCCATTGTTTCTACGGCCCGTAGAAGGACCATTGTTTCTATGGCCCGTAGAAGGCCCACTGTTTCTACGGCCAGTAGGAGGCCCAGTGTCACTACAGTAAATATTAGCCCCATGGTTATTGTGGCCTAGTTTTAAAAAATAGGTTATAGCAGCCACTAGCTAACCGTGGAAAAAGAACTGCAATGACTACAAGCAAACAAATAAACAAGACAACAAGGAAATAAATAAGCAAGCAACTAATGCTAGGCTATCACGGCTATTACACATATTACATCCACTGGGCATCAAAGTTCGCCACCACTCAAATATAGGGAACAAAGCAGCATATCATATACACTGGTTGTCAAAGTTGGCGACCAACGCAAATAAACGCCGCAGCAAAACAAATCCAGAACTGAAACGAGTTCAGAAGATCTCAAGAAACAATATCCTAGGTACCCATAATGCTGGCAAGATGCTTAGCAAGCTTATTAACTTTCTCTTGTTTGGCGCTTAAATCCTCCAGCGCTTGCTGTTGCACCAGAAAATATGCATCTGAATTCTGCAGGGACTTCCTCAGTCCTTCAGCTTCATGTCGCAGCACATTTGATCGATGTCTTTCAACTTGAAGTTGAGACTCAAGAAGACGAACCGATTCAGGCAGCGAGTTCGAATAGCTTGTGCCAGCAGTAGTGGCCAGTAACTCGAACACTACATCAAGACAGGACTTTTGGGTTCCCTCACTGTCGTCAAGATAGTTTTTATCAGCTTTCTTGGAGACCAACAGGGATGTCTCACTATCTTGAACCTTATCTGCATTACTTCCTTAACCATTGGATGTACTGTTCTCCAATATTTTGTCCGCATTCTAAAAGAGAAACAAGTAGACACATCACATGTTTACCATGTTGTATATGAAACTCATTTTGGTAAATGAGTTCAGTAGTAAAGTGGACAGGATAACAGCATGAAACAAACATATATATATGTACCATGGTCACTTTATGGTCTATATCATTCTAGTTTTTGTTGCCAAATCAAGATAGAGACACAGTTCAAATAATATTTGTTCAAGACAAAGCAGAATAGACAGAATATAAGTGTGGGTAACTATAGAGCAGTAACAACACTTGTAATGTGCATGACATGAGAACATAACTGTTTATTCAATTGAAACTGCAATCAACATAGAGCAGGTTACAACAACAAACCAGTTAAAGAAACAGGTTTAAAACATACCTATTGCACCATTGGAGTTTCAATTCCATCCTTCAAGTTTGAAAATAGTTGGTATGAGTAAATACAGTCATGCAACAGCAAAGGAGTATGAACCATAGCTACAGAACCTGACCTGAGAACAAATCTTCTTGTCCTTTAAGCGTTGAGTTGGGATTCGGAGTGGTGGTCCTCGTGCTTTGGGCACTGCAGTTCCCTTACTAACTGCTCGTGTTTGGGTGCTCTGTGGTGGAGACGGTGATGTGTCAACTGGAACTGGGTTACTATCTGCCGGGGTTGGGGTTAGAAGGGGTGTAGCTGGTTCTCTGTCCAACTAGGTAGGGGTACAATCTGCGAGAGTCTGGGTTATGTGTGGTGGATCTGGTCCTTGGGCAAGTACAACCGTGGTTCTATCTGCATCAACTGGTAGCACTATCTTTTCTGAAGACCGTGTTGTTACTCCCTTAGATATTGCCATCACGCTCTCCAATTCAAATGGCTGATAAACAAGAAAAGTAATTGAAAGTATAGACATTGTATGATAGACAGGTGCAATGGATAGTGGGGAATAAAAGAGGGCATGAAATAATTCATATTTATGTTGTCTAACCAAACACGATAGCATGACACAATTTCACATATATGATGGCTAACTAAACAGGATAGCATGACACAATTTCACATTATGATGGCTAACTAAAAAAGATGGAAAGACATAGTTCAAAATATGAGACTATGTAAACAGGATGACATGACATAACTATATAATGTGTTTATTAAATAGGTTGGCATGCCATAATTCACATACATTCACGGATAGAACGCCATAATTCAAAATATGATGACTGTAAACACTAAACAGGATGAGATGATATAACTATATGATGTCTTTATTAAATGGGTTGCCATGCCATAATTCGGATAGATGATGTGTATGTACTATGTAAACATGATGGCATGATATAATTCAAATATATGATTTATATAGTAAGCAAGTAAGCAGATGGCAATCCATATATGATGTAAAAACTAAGCAATGCAAGACAACATGCATGACATGGGTAATATAACCCTACCAAGTTTGAGCATAGACCTCTGGGGGAAAATAGGACTGGTCATCAGTCTCTGAATCCTCCTCTGAGGAGCACTCTATAACCAGCAAGATGTCTGCATCAGCAGGTAGCATTGTCTGCTCTGAATACCTTGTTTTCACTCCAGATACTTCCATCACCGCTTCAAATGGCTGATGCACAGGAAGAGTAGTTGAATATACAAACGTTGTCGACAAATGGAACATGTAATACAAAAAATGATAGCATGATATAATTCACATACATGATGATTGGCTAAACAGCATGGCATTGCATAATTCACATATATAATGCCTTGGCAACAAGATAGCATTGCATAATTCACATATATAATGTCTTGCAACAAGATGGCAATGCATAATTCACTTATATGGTAATTAGACACTGAACAGGTGGCATTTACACAAAGCATGTCTAAACTAATCAAATGACATAGCAATGTGAGACACCATACGCACGATATGAGCAACATAACCCTGCCAAGTTAGAGCATACACCTCGGGGGGGAATAGGACTGGTCATCTGTCTCTGAATCCTCCTTTGAGGAGCTATCCATAACCAGCGAGATATGCGCCTCGTCAGATAGCATAGTCTGCTCTGTAGACCTTGTTTTCACTCCAGAATTTGCCATCACCGTGTCAAATGGCTGATGCACACGAAGAGCAGTTGAATGTAATAACATTGTTGACAAATGTAATATGTAACGAAAAAAGGATGGTCTGATATAATTTACATATAAGATGACTGGCAAAGCAGGATGGCATTGCAAAATTCATATATATGATGCTTGGCTAAACAAGATGGCATTGCATAATTCACATAAACGATGAAAAAACTAAACAGATGGCATTCGCACAAAGGATGTCTAAACTAAGCAGATGACATATTTTATGTATAAAGTAAGAAATGCAAGACACCATATGCATGATATAACCAACATCAGCATGCCAAGTTAGAGCGAAGACCTCAGGGGGTAAATAGGAGTTGTCTTCTCCTTCTGAATCCCCCTCAAAACAGATATCTTCCTCTCGATTACAATCCGAAATGCGTGGAGGGGGGCTGCCTTTGCGCCTACCATGGAGCGACGTCTACATGAAATTTTATTGCCACACAAGGCTCGTCTCTTTTGCTCTACATGTTCAGTTGCATTGTTTATAATAACTGTCATGCATAGGAATAAAACATAGTGAGATTATGTAAGGAGTGCATGCAGAAATCCAGAGTGATGGTAGCAACCTGTGGATAGACCCAAAACCAATAATAGCAGGCAGATAATGGCTTTAGTTAAAAAATACAGATAATGGCTTCTTTACTGTTTGTTTCCCATCCAACATGAAACTCATAGTAGACACCAGAGATTAACCAGATAGTACATAGATACTATTGATAGCGGCCCCGATATGTACCCCACAACCATTTAAAAACTCAAGTTTGACCATTAGTTTGGAGCTGACTCAGAGTCTAATCGGTGAACAGGATGATAAAGTAGCATGTAATATTAAGCGATGCATAACGTAAGCAGACACGAAAGAGTGCAACCTCTCTTGCGGACCCATGTAGTCCTCGAGGTCATCTGTTCGGTTGATGATGGTAGTGCAGTTTTCATGGCTGCCAGGGGCGGGGAAGAAGATCTGAGGCGGCGAAAGACAGTCTGGAGGCCGGATCCCTGCTGTGCTGGACCCTTCTGTCATTGGAGCAGCTGAGCTGGGGTGGACGACGGCATAGTAGGAGCGGGACAAACAACGCAAGGTCTTGTTTGACAACTATCTGTAAGAGAAGTAATTCTGTAAGGGCTCGTTTGAATTGGAGGATTCCAACAATGCAGGGATAGGAAATAGACAGGAATAGGATAGGAATGCACGTGCAAAACAGAGAATTTAAAAACACAGGATTTCTGCCAATCTGGGTGTTTGATTCACAACAATTGGAAGATCACAGGATGCAAAGAAGCATGGTGAGATTAAGTCAAACCACAAGAAAATGTACTGTTATAATGCTATTATGCTACTATCTCTTAGTCTTGTGCCTCATGAATAGGAATTTAAAAAGGAGGACAAGTGAAAATTAAATTTCTATGTTTTTTTCTTTCAAGGAGACACTAAAGGAACAAATTCGTGTGCTCAGTGGACAATATATATAACATGTAGAGTAAAAAAGACATGCAACAAGTGTACAACCTCTTTGGCGAAGCCATGTCGATCTCAGCGTGATTGGGTTGGCCGGTGAGGATGCTCTGGCTGACTTGGCTGGCGGAGGAGGGGAAGAAGATCTTAGGCGTCTGGAGATGGAGCCCGAGGTACTGCTCCGCTGTGATGGAGGGTTTCGTCGTTGGAGCAGCTCTGGTGAGTTGTATGATGCCGAGGCTAAAGCAGGACAAGAGAGACAACGAACAATGCTAACCTGAATGGAATTCTAATAGCATCTCCAATACATGACGTAAAATACATAAACACAAAGTGCTAGATGTAAAATACATCAGCCGCTCATCTCTGAACTTAACTGTGAAACTGAATTTAACTGTCGAAGCTGAACTTAACTATCGAAACTGAACTTAACTGTCGAAATTGAACTTAACTGTCGAAACTGAATTTTGCTGTCAAAACTGAATTTTGCTGCCAATTGAATGCACTAGCAAGGTGAGGCTACACATCAGTCGACTAACTTTTTCATCTCTGGTCAATCAATTTTGCAGCCGTTGGATACGAAATCAAGGGCCTACGGTTCATCTTCAACCTCCACCCCCCTGAGCCGGCCAAACAGCAGCCCCCCGCCACCCACGGCCGGCGGTGCGCCGCCCCGCCCGCCCCAAAAACACTCCCCACCGCCGGTCCGCCGCCGCCCCGGCCATCCCCCCGTGCCGAGCTTTTTCTCCGGCGATCCCCATGCCACCGCCCCGCCAATGCCCCCCCACCGCCGGCGACACCGCCCCCATCATGAACCCTAGATAGATAGTGGGGTACCTCTCCGGCGAGCCCCCCTCCTGCTGCGGCTGGTTCTTCCTTCACCCCGGCGGCATTGGAGTGAAGTGTAGCTATATCGGAGCAGCATCGCAAGCAAGAGCAAGAGCGAGAGCAGAAGCGCGAGCAAGAGCAGACCAGGCAGGGGACCGAGAACAAGAGCAGAGCAGCAGCGCGAGCGAGAGCTAAAGCAGCAGTAGGTCCTACTGATGTGGACATCGCCGCCGAGGGAGTGACATCATGGAGGAAGTGGCCGGCGACGCCGCCGTGAATGGAGCCGCGCCGTGTTGGCTCGGGACCGAGCGCCGGCAGCACCATGAGATCGAATCAAGAAGAAAATGCGGCAATTAGTGTACAACCTCTTTGGTGGCGCCGATTAGGCCGTAGCTTCATCCAAGGAAACGGTGACGATGATGCTCTTCCGGTGGTGCAGGTGAAGACGGTGGTGTGGGAATGGAGGTGGCGCGAAAGAGAAGGGGAACGTCAGGGTAGCTCCTTGGAGGTGGAGGACGGGGTGGCTGAACCGGCGGGACGATGAGATCGACGATGGATCCTCATTCGGTACGATGGATGAGGGGCGTCGAGGTGTTGCTGTGGACGACGTCGTCGGGGAAGAGGCTCCGGCTGGGTGGCGGAGGGAGCAGGGTGTGGGGTCTCGTCGCGGGTTTTTGCGGCCTCGGTGTACGAATGGGTGGGCGGATGGGATGGCAGTGGGGAACCATGGCTTAAAGACGCGCTTGTCCGAAATGTGGGGTAAGTTACGAAAGTACCCCCACCGATTTGAGGCGGTTCTTTCGGTTCAGGGGTACCACGGGCATTTCACGTGTCGGGATTTCACAGGAGGTGGGAGTTTTCGCGCGCGTTGTAATTTCGGAAAAGCAAGGCGCGGGTTGAGATGGAGGGAGTTGTCGGAGCACAACGAGACAAAGATATATCTTAAATATTTCGGGCTAACAAGGCGCGGGTTGAAATTTCCGGACAAGCCTGACATGTACTGTACAAAATCAATGTGCCCTACAAATGTCATTCAAAACATTGAATTCATGTTATGTTCAATTAAAATATTTTGCTACGTGTATAATGCATGCAATCTACTACTCAAATGAACGTTTTAGTGCATTCCAAACGTATATACTACCGCTTCAATATGAACTAAATTTGAATTTGTTTCTCTATTTGAATAAGATCTACAGTAATGATTGTTGTGAAGTCAAAGCATTTGAATTCGTTTCTCTGTTTTAGTAAGATCTACAATCATCATTATTGTCAAGTTAAACCATCGTTTGTGTATTATCTTCACAGCACACCACATGATTAGTCTCGAGTTACATATGAACTATGTGTACTATATGAACTCGAACTAGATTTTTTGAATCCACTTTATTTTGATTTCAAATCACATTATATTTCTAGCTCTAGCTAGATCTTCATAATCTAAACCATGTCTCATATGTATAATGTGTTTATCACATTATGTATGGTGCCCCGCCCCCTACGCCTACAAGTATTTAGATGTGAGTTGCAAACACCACACATTACCACAAATTCAAATAAAATGTGAGAATGTTCAATATATAGTATTGTTTAGATTGTTCAATGTTTAGTTGTAAGCTGCAAACGCCACACATATAAAATGTGAGATTGTTTGATGTACAGTATGGTTTAGATTGTTCGGCATTTAGCTGTGAGTTGCAAATGACTTGCATTATCACATTATGGTATAACATGTGCACAGCACGTGTATCACCGCTATATTCATGCATGCAATGTTTAAAACACTATGATCTCCTATTCAAATATATGAATCTGCTTTCATATCAAATTATGATCTTTGTTAGTCTCTTACACCCACACAAACCTCTAACCTTTGTTGCTACCACTAACTTTCTCTCGTGCATGCACACGCCCTCCTCGCCCTCCCCCTCCCTCGGCATTCTATCCACCGGGCACATTCATTTTTTTCTTTAGGTCGTTCTCCCAGAGTCTCCACAACTCCTTTCCGACACACACCGATCGATAAACCTCTGCAGTGATGCCTGCCTAACATACAAACACACCTTCAATCTCCTCCTTTATGTGTCCTTGCCTTGTGTCTCTCATACGGTCAGACACAGGTGTAAACTCTCGCCCCTGTTTTCATCGCTCTCACAACCGCACACTCCTCCCCCTATCTAGCTAGTAGTTGGGCCTCTCGCACCACCTCCTAGCTCCATTCTCTCTGTCTATCCGTCTCGCTGGGCCTTATTTGCCTCTAACAAATGGACATACACCGACCGATCTCTCGCTATACATATAGCTAGCTAGGTCCTTATAACTCGTTTTTACCCACACGTCAATCGATCTACCTCATTAGTTGTGTCTCTCCCTTCCTCCGACAAACAATAATTGATCTACCGATCTAGTTAGGTTTGCTTACCAAACACATGGTTCCCCTTCATCATCCATGGATGCGTCCCCATAGATCTATCACGCACAGGCACACATAGAAACACATCCCCACTCTTATTGATAACATTGCAGTTCCACCCTCAGTTTGTCTAGTAGGCCTCTCCCACCATCTTCGAGAAGCAACTCCATCACCCATCCAGCACTCTACCCCTCTCCCTCCCTCTCCCTCCCTCCCTCTCTCTCCTCTCTCTCTCCCATCATATTTCCCGTCCTTCAGTTATGTATGGATGTCGACCGATCTCCCTCAAGACATAGCTGGGTCTCTCCTTCTCAACACATATACGAGTCATTCTACCTCTGTAGTTAGGCCTCTGCCTACCCCTCCCACCACCCCCTCCCTCCCACACACACCGATACATCGAGCACTCTAGTCATGTCTCCCTGCCACACACAAACTTGACGTGTGCCCTCTAACGTTTTGGTAGGCCAGTCGCCCTATATCTTTGACTTGTACACACACACACAATTTCGATGGCTCTCTAAATCGATCTCGCACCCACCCACTTGATCCTCTCTTTGACTTTATCGATAGCTATGACCCCTCCCTCTCTTCTCGTGGATTGCCCGACCCTCTATGTATGATATGGATAGGCCTCCATTTCACACACATTGCATGCAAAATTTTGTTTGAGATGTCATCGACACATATTCCCACAAATAATTCATGAAATCAACCCCCCACCCCACCCCCACCCCAAAACAAAAAACACTCACGAATGCGGTTTGTATCTCTCACACACACCCACGTAGGTGGGGGACGTGCACGAAGAGAAGAGGTGCATGCATGGTGCATGAACTCCCGTCTCTTTCCCAACCACACCCGCGCGGGTACATGGTGGAGCTCATTTCTGTACGAAAAAGGCAGCCCACATGGTAATTTGGCACGTGTACTGGTTGTCCACTTGGTGGAGGGAGTATCGTCTACCACGGGTGAATAAACAAATTGCGACTTGATGTGTTATGTTAAAAAAGAGGCAAACCATGTGGGGCCTACCTTAGAGGCAATGCTCTATACACTGGAGTACTTTTGGTGTGTCCTGTCAACTCACAGAATGAGGAGAAGCTTATTTAGTACGCCATCTCCCCCGCCCACGGGCGCGGTGGCTCGCATGATGAGGTGAAGCTTGCTTACTATGCCTATGCCTGCTCCCTCGCCCATGCGCGCGGTGGCTCGCAGGACGAGGAGAAAAATTTACTACTCCCTCCGTTTACTCCTCGTCCCTACTACCTTGGTTATAGAGATTATATCATATTGTTTGGAATATATATGTCCTTTAGTAGATTTCAATATGAACTACTAGTACATACTCCAAACACTGATGTATATAGATGTATTTTAGAGTGTAGATTCACTCATTTTGCTCCGTATGTAGCACTCTCCCTCACCCCTCGACCCTCGCCCACGTGGTGGACGTGCAGCAATTCATTCGGTCTCATATAGCCAGAATGATATATACTGCACTACCATTATTGCTCGACTTCCCGAAGAGGTGAAGAGCCAATCGCAAGGTTAATATTTTGGAGATGCCAAGCGCAAGGTTATAGGAGAACGAGTAGTAGGGGCCGCGTCATTTATAAATAAAGGTTTTTTTCTTCAGTGGCACGTACGCAATATGATAGGTTCATATGGAGAGAAAAGGAAACCGCTCCACTATATACATAGTCAGGACGGGCCAGCCTACACGGTTGCTTGCTGGGGTTGCTCTCTACACACTCTCTCGCACAAAACGACTGTGGCCGCATCTCTAACATCCCGGCGGATCACGTCCGCTTGGGGAAGGGGTGGATGCTTAGTTTAGATGCGGTGGCCGTCGTCGATGGTGAAAACCCACTGTCGGCACGTCCCGATCAGGGGTCCCCACTGTTCTCTCTCACAAAGCCGGTGAGGTTGCCTTCGTCCCTTGCTGACTGCCGCGACGTGGGCAGTTGCCGCCTCCCGCCGCCCTCCTCAAGGTTGAGCTACGTCCCTCAGGTACAACTCCCTTTACAGCCGACTTGCACCACTGCTCCAGCTACCCACATCACTCCCTGTGGATATTTGTCTACTTCTTTGCCCGGCACATACCTCTACTGGCTTCTACGTACTGTATAGGTGATGAGTTTCTGTCTCATCAACTAGTCCCAGTAATCTTATTCTAATCACGCTTGTTCAATTTCTTTGCCACAGGGATGCTCATCTCGATTTTGGTGAAACTACACAAAATGATCCGATGGTCAAAAGGTTGCAAACTTCATTTATTAGGAAGCTCGAATGTGGCCAGCAAATTGAAGCCTGGTCAGGGTTCATGGTTTAAGGGCTAGGGACTGCATGGATCGTTTTTTCTTTAGCTGCCACTGTTCCAAAATAAGTGTCAACTTTAGTAGTAGTACAACTTTGTACTAAAGTTTGCACAAAGTTGAGAAACTTATTTTGGAACAGAGGGAGTACATATTTGCTATGATCTGTCAATCATTGAGATGCAATAGCATGCATGTTAGTCTCCTTTGTATTTGATGAAATGTTGCAACAGGTAACCTTGGACGCAAGATACATGTAACAGAAGCTGGAAGCTTCATAGCATTGTACAAATTTATCTCGCTGATAAATTACAGTACGTACTATACTAGTACTTCCTCCGTTCCTAAATATAAGTCTCTGTGGAGATTTCACCATGAACCACATGCGGATGTATATAGATGCATTTTAAGTGTAGATTCATTCATTTTGTTCCGTATGTAGTGGAATCTCTACAAAGACTTATATCTACTAGTAATAGCTAGCCCCCACTACTAGGAATTATCTATCCTCTCCTTGAGCCACGTCATCAAAATTGATGTAGCCATTAGATGAAGTAAATCAGTCCATAATAGTCGTCTGATCTTAATGTTGAGAGGCTCCGCACTAAGCCACATGCAAGCATGCAGAAATACTGTGCCACATGCATGTGAGTGGGTTTTAAATCACATCAACATGTCTGCATGCAAGCATGCACCGGTAGCATGCATGTAAGGGAGCTTTTAAGTCCCATTAACTTGTCAAAAAGAAAAATATAATCACATTATGCAGTAGGAGTTGGCTGATCTTTTTTCCTTACGTAGGATGATCTAAATGATGATGGGAGTTTATTTAGTTTGGCTACCACATTTGTCATGCGGTTATAGAGTTTTTTTTGTTCTATGAAATCGATAATTTTGTGCAGAGAGATATACCGCTGTTCCGCGCCAACACGCGGGACTCATCTAGTAATATTTAGGAACGGAGGGAGTACTATGTAAAGAGTTAGGTGTCGCACGGTGATAGTGTGAGGTGGGCCATGTAATCACTGAGCCTGCGTGTTTTCACTGCTCTTGCATGCCTCCGCTGTAAGAATGGAGAAATTGTAATCTAGTACTAGTAGTATACCTCCTTTCGCCGAAAGCATGGGACATCCAGCAGTCCTACCACCTCAGTAATAAAGACCAATAAGCCGTCAAATCACATAGACCCAGCAGTAAGTTGGACGGACGAAGCAACCATCACTCTTGCGCCAATGAGAGGTCGTGTCCGCTCTACCCGGGCATGAATGCGGCATCGATTCTTTGGAGCGGCGCTGACTGTTTCGGGCGGGAAGCGCGCGCGGGCGATGGAGGGGCTTTGGGTGGGCCAGGCAGGTCAGGAGCGGGCGTGGCAGCTGTCCGCATGTCCCTACCGGACACGCCAGGAAACGAGAGGATGCACTGACTCTCGCAGCTAAAATCGTACACTACACAACATCTCTCTGTAGGAGTAGGTCGATCTGTCACTCTCTCTAACACACACATGGTGTTAAACACACACACACGCGCGCGCGCGCGCGCACCTTGGTCCCATTGCACCTTCTAACATGACTTATTACATCTAGACGGAGGGAGTAGTAAGTATACAAGATACAGTGGCACACTGACCTAAGTCGAATACAAGTGCCCAAAATTTGTGTGCATGTTATAATAAGGATTCACTTAAAATAGTACGTGAGTGAACAGAGGGATCAATTGGACAATGTTCCGAGCAGTAGCGAGATGTGTGAGGTAAGATACACCGCTGGCGCTTTTAATTTTTCTTATTAATTTGTTTGTTTCACCCTCTGACTGGTGGGACCCAACATACTACGTGGAGAGAGGTAAGGTGACTAAGGCTGCATTATTTCTGCACCACAGCACCAAAGCCACATGACACGATTATGATTGAAATCCCAATGACTCCCACACACACAAAAACACGGCATGCTTGTCACACGAATGCAGGAATGTATAAAGGTTATTTCCCTCTCGTTGAACAAAACGGGAGGGTTGTGTAGCTGGTTAGCCTGTTCACTCATCAAACTTGAGGTCTCGGGTTCGATAACTACACTTGAGCATAATTTGTGCCAGGAGGATTCTTTGACTGGTCAAAATGTTTTCTAGGGTTTGCATGCTTCACACTCTCTCTCCAGTATATATATACACGCTGGAGCCTCAGCGCTTGTAGTTGCTCTCTTCACACTCTCTCGCCCTCTCCCGCTGGAGCCTCGGCGCTTGTAGTTGCTCTCTTCACTCTCTCTCGCCCTCTCCAGATCTAACCAAGACTTTGTTGGCCTCTCTCTCCCCTCACTGCTGCTCAAAGAGCCGGCAGGATCCGTCCACCGGGAAGGGAAGGAGGCTTAACGCTGTCACCGCCGGCGAGGGACTACCGGTGCAGTTGTTCACTTTCCACCCAGCGGTGGCGCGGGAGGGCCTCCGACCCCTTCTTCTTCGCTGCCATCCCGTCGCCCACCAAACCATGCCCCAAGAACCTTAAGGTATAATTTACTTACTCCACATGCATTGCTCTAGCTGCATGTATACCATGAATCTAGGACGTGGTTCAAAGAGGAAAGGAGTGGGGAAAGTAGTGGGAAAAGTTGTATATAACATGAATCTAGGACATGGTTCAAAGAGGAAATGAAGGGGGGAAAGTTGTATAGCATTAATCTAGGACGTGGTTCAAAGAGGAAAGGAAGGGGCAAAAGTACTAGTTCAAAAAGGAAAGGAAGGGACAAGGCTGTAGAGTTTGAGCAGGACTAGATTTGCTGCGCTCGCATAGGGAAAGGCGTCTAAAGATAACAAAACTGGGACCAGTAGATGCACATGGTGCTGGTGCGTCCACTGTCCCGTGAAACTCATTAGCTGTTGTTAATCTAAGGCCCTGTTTGGTTAAAAACTCCCTAGTCCCTACCTGTTGGGTTCCAGGGACTAAACATGGATTAGAGGTTATTAAATGACATGCTAAAAGACCATGTTACCCCTAGTAATGAACTAATAGAGACAAGGTGTGATGCTTGGCAGGAGCAACTTTTGGAAAAAGTCCCAAAAAGACTCCCTCGGGGTCTTCTTTCTTTAGTCCCAAATGCCCACTTTTAGTCCCTAAAAGTCCCTCCTCTTTGGTTTAGATGGGACTAACACGGAGTTTTTTTAGTCCCTACACCAAAATGTCCCTGTAAACAAACACCCTCTAATAATGCCGCTGGAAAATTGATGCAATGCCATAGTTAAAAGCAAATTACATGTTTCATGAATTTTATTGTTAATATAATCTCTATGTTAATATTAATCAATGCCACTGTTCGAGAAATGCTACTGTCTTGCTTTCTTTCCCATTTAGATAAGGTAGATGCTTCTTTTTGTTGGGTTCTATGTCATCCACCGTTATTGACCACTAATTGTTTCCTTTGCACCTCTGTGTAAACAGGGTTATCTGCTTCACCTCGTTGCCATTGTGACCTTTTGTTGCACTGCACAAAACACTTTTGTTTTAAGAGTGTTTTGTGTAGTTCAACCAAAATGTCACACCGACAATGTTGCTTGATTGCTTGATCTTAGTGGAACTGCACAAGAGGAGATCTTACTTCCTATCCGTTAAGGCGAATTTGGTTCAGATCTTCTTCTTGTGAGTTGTTGAATTCCGCATCATGAGAGGTCAGTACTAGCCTTATTTCACATGATTCTGCAGTGTGCATTCATATGTTGTGCTACTTGTACGATAATGTTGCTTGATTTTAATGAACTGCACAAATGGAGACAAGATTTCCAATCTGTATGTGCACCATAATATCCCATTGAGGTAAGATAAGGATATTTCACAACTGTTGGCCTGTATTTTGCCACTTTCATTAGAAAATTAAGTTTAGTACTATACTTGTGCTCCCTAATTGACATGCCAAATCTTACATTGAAGGCGAAGCTTGTTTGTTATTGAACCAAGTGATGAAGGGGAAGAACAAGGGGAAGAAAAACAAAAATCAACTCCCGGTGCTGTAATGAAGCACTGGAACTATGATTTGATGCCACTCTTGATGTAATATGAAATTATCTCTACTTGTGCAAACAGGGATCTTCTTTGAAGATACCATATATTTTAGTGGAACTGCACAAGAAGATGTTGGAAACATTAAACTAATCGAGGAGTATATAGTAAGCATGGCCACCATCGTAGATAGCAACAGATGGTTCCGGAGAATTGCTTCATCTGTATGCTCTACACAATAAGCCTCCTGACAAAGGTTGGTACTCGCCCACTGATTTCATCCATATGATTGAGCTTTGTCATCTGTATTGGTGTTGTGCTACTGTTTAGATACTGTCATGAAAAAGTGGTATTGTCCTTGAGAAGTGCTTCATCTGTGTTGTTTTAAATATTTTCCTTCCTTTTTTCAAGCAAACAGTGATGCTAGCATTTAGTAGTCCTCTTGTCTTTGCACAACAGGATCATCTTCCTCTGAAGAAGAATATGGAGTACGTGAAGTGACTAGTTCCGATTATGCTAGGATGAAGAAGCCCTATCTATCTTATCATCAGAAGGAGCAGTTGAAGGATGGTTACATTACTCCCCACAAGACCAAACTAACTTTAGCTCAGAAGGACTAACAAAATATCCATTTTTTGCTGTGATGCGCGAGTACAATGTTGTTCTAGGATTCTTTCTGGTGAGTTCCATTTTTCTAAAAGTGTGCTCTACATGGACCATGTATGTACCTGTTGAAACTGTCAATTCATAGTACAGTTTGCTCTATACTAATCACTTTTTTGTATTTGTGCAAATAGGGGTGCTCAGCTTGATTTCAATGGGAACTGCACAAAATGTTCATGAATACATCGAAGTATTCATTTCCACCACAAGAAAGGAGGTGCCAATAAGTTCAAGGCGTTGCAACATATAAGGGCGAAATCATACAAGCTACGCGTGAATTTGGTTGATTTTGGTGGAACTACACAAAAAGAACAGTTGTTTATTTAGCACGAGGTGCCATGTCAATGTCCGAACTGATGGCAAACCCTGCCCATTCCACAATCGTAGGCATTTGATATTTTGGAATGGGACAAGCTTGTCAAACTTTGCTCATTGATTTTTGCAAGACATGCGTTTGATATTTTCGAATGGGACACCCTTTGCTGTCAGCAGCGTCGATCAATTTTTTCTTTATTCTTTAGTTGTGAAGTAAATATTGCCTCTGACATGTGAGTCACTGAGATGCATAATCATCGATTGTTTTGAGTGTTCTCTATGAATTTCCAGGCCTGTGTGTTTGATTGCAATGTACAGAAATGCTAAAAAGCTGCTCAAACTCTTTGTACTCCTTCTATTCCTTTTTACTTTGCACGTTGTGAAAGTGCATACTTTTTTGTATAAGATTGGTCAAAGTAGAGATACTTTGACTGCAGATAAAACTTGTATGCAGACTAGAAAGGACCGGAGGGAGTACATGTGAAACTGCTGCAAACGAGGTGATCACCCCGGGAATAATGCTAGTACATATTGTTTTGCATGTTCATCCAATGCCAGTGATACAGGAATTCGAACTAATCGAAATAAATTCATTCATACACGGTTGGATTTCATATAAACATGCCAGATTTCATTACATTTCATACATTCTTCAACTAAAAAGGGGTGCGCTTGAGGTATAATTAATTAACCGAAGCTACCCACCTGTGTCCCGCTAAGCCGAACAGAAGCTTCAGTGACTTAACTGTAGGTGCAGTTGCGTAACTGACATGTGGCCTGTTGGGCCCACATGTCAGTCAGCCAACTGCACCAGTAGTTAAGTAGAAGCAGCGTTATTCTCCAGCAGAACTCCCCGACTCCATGTTGCCGCCAAGAAGCTAACCGGCCGTCAATGGTCAACCCGCCTAGCTTGGCTTCAACAGGAGGGTAGCAGCGGTGGCCTTACTTGGACCCGAGCGGCGGCGACCTACCGTGTTCTACTCTTCCTCGTTTTTTGTGTGGCGCGGCCTTGTTGGCAGCGAGGCGGGGCCTTGGCGGAGCCGGCGATGTCCTCTGTCTCGTTGCCGGCGGGCGGCGCCTCAGTGGAGCGGTGGAAATCCTCCCCCATGTTTCCGGCAGGGAGGGGCCTCAGCTGAGCCGACGATGTCCTCTTCCTCATTGTTGGCGGGGCGGGGCCTCGGTGGAGCCGGCGGTGTCCTTTGCCTCGTTGTTGGTGCCGCGAGGCCTCAGCGGAGCAGGGCCTCGTCAACGCCAGCAGAGCGGGGACTCGTCGGAGCTGGCATTGTCCTCTCCCTCGTCCTCGGTCTCGCCAAACAGCGCCTCGCCCGCTTCATCGCCCTCTTTGCTAGCCTCTTTGTAGGCGGCCGCAGCCTCCGCCACCTGCATGCGGTACCGCCAGCGCTCGAGGCGGCCCTTGCGGGCGGATCGGTATGAGTCGAGCAGCGCCTCCTGCTCCGATCTGCTCCTCCGCCTGCAGGTGCTCCTGGAGGAGATGGTGGTTGTAGGCGGTGTCGGCCTGCACCTCCCGGAACTGCTCCTGACGCATCTGCCTCACACTGTCCATATATTGGGCACGGGCCTCGCCGATGGTCATGGTGCAATGCAACGGCGAGGATGGCGCGGAGGAGGGGGTTGGCGCCGGATCGTCGACTACCATGTTCTCCATTGGGACATCGTCGTCCTCCAGCTGCATGCCTGCCGGCCAGCCGGTCGGCAGCAATGGCTGCCATCTCCTTGTGGTCCGTCGTCCGCCCGTCCCGAAGAGCGCTGGAGCACCAGGAAGCCATGGTGGGCGGTAGTGGTGTGGACAGGAGAAAGGGAATGGATTCGGATGACTATGGCTATGGCCAGCGCAGCAGTTTATATAGCAATGGTGGGCGGGCGGAGGGACGGACGTGTGGCACCGGAGCAGCCACCTCGGCAACTGCGTATCATTAATGTGGGCGGCAGATGGACGGACGGACGGCACTTGTGTTGTTTGAAGGCGGAGCAATCGCCTGCACCAGGAAGCGGGGCGGGCGGCGCTGACTATTTCGGGCGGAAAGCGCTCGCGGGTGAGGAGATGACTTTACTTGGAGAGGATGACAATGGGGACCCACCAGGTCCAAAGCCTCATGTACGCAAGTGCCTCCTTATTATATATATATATATATATATATATATATATATATATATATATATATATGTGTGTGTGTGTGTGTGTGTGTGTGTGTGTGTATAAAACTATACTCCCTCCGTATAGGTGAATAAGTCGTATTAGAAGGTGCGTCACAACCTAGGTGCAAGCAGATTGGTGGAAAAGAAGAATATTTCTCTCTTCTAAACACAATAATTAATCACAGCAGTTAAGAGGATGCCTTATTAGCTACCCATGCAGGCCATCGTAATTCATAGCATGCAAAGCGCTTTTATTTCTTGCCTAATAACCGCGTGGACGTGCTGCATGCATTGGTCCTTGCCCGAGGAAAAAAGGGATGAAAGGGGTTTCCACGGGAGACAACGAGGCAGAGGTGGAAGCGCTCGCTGGAGTAATTTATTTTGCTTCCCCCTGGTTTCCTGACATCACGGTCCCACACCATTGTCAACCTATGTAGTAGTCAATAAACGAGAGAATTGCACAAGAAGCGGCCGACAGCTGGGACCAAGCAGCTCGAGCAGTATTTGTGTTTTTGAGGTGTGAGCACTACAGAGTTTTTCGATGTTTAGCCCAGATATTAATTTTTCTCCTCTGAACAACAACGAAAACATCGCTGCAGGTATTAACTGGGCGGGCTGCAGCCCATCTAGCTCAGGCCAGATATCTAGCTCAGATATTAATTTTTTTTCAAGCTGAAAGTGGCTAGCCCAGCTATACTTTTTTTAGGAATACCCAGGCAAGGTCAAGTTGTTATTCTCCGCCCCGCTAGGCTGCAAATCTTTCCTAGGAGGGATGCACTAGGCTTAACAAGAAAATGGGCTTTAAGAAATAATAAATGGGATGTAATTATAAAACTGGGCAGTAACTATAAAAAATGCACCAAACACGTGATTACTTTATAAAATATTATTTTTGGATATTGAAAATTTTAATTTCATTAATTGTTGCGAGCGCAATGTTTCGTTGGATTTTACATAATATAAATTTATATTGAAATTGTATTTAATCTGACTAGAAATTTTGGGATAAAATATTTCGGATCCCATCAAAATGTGGGAAATTTTATTGAATTCTGTTTTGAACGGTTGGTTGAAATGGGTTGTACTTTTAACAAACTGTAAATGGGCTGTAGTAAATTCCATTAGAATTCAAAAATGGGCTACACATTCTTACAAATCTCAAATGGGCTATAAGTTCTCTACCACACACTTTTGGCCTTACTAAGTTGACGCGTCCCCTAAAAAACAGAGTTGACGAGTATGCAAGGCTTTGTCAACTTATAGTCAACACATGGTTCTAGCAGCAGTGGCCGTTGGATGTCCATCCAACGGATGCCGTGCTTCTTCTTCAATCTCGGATATTCTACCTTCACCCGCCCAAAAAATGACTCCTCCCCCTGACATCTGGAGCGCATCGTTTCGGAAGCTGACATGTGGGCCTACTAAGTTGACGTACCAAGGGCTTTGTCAACTTAGTCCATATAAACGATTCTAGCTGCAGTGACCGTATGATGTCCATCCAACGGCCATAGTGCTTCTTCAACCTCTGGTCTTCTTGCTCCAGCCGCCCAAAGCAGCGCCGGTCGTGCCGCCTGCTCCTGCCTCACGTGGCCGGCTGTGCTGCCACGGAGGCCTCACCGCCCCCTACTGTTCCCACCGCTGGCCAGGCCCTGCGGCGACGGCAGCCTCACACCGCAGCCGAATGAGTGAACCCTCATACTCCTCTCCGCGTGGGCATCCACTACCGCGTCTTCACCGGCTCCACGTCGTCCCCTTCCTAGGCCTCGCCGTCGTGTACCGCCCTGGTGCTCTCGGCGCGGCGTGGTCAACGTGGTCAAGGAACGACTTCCATCGGACATGGACTGTACGTGGAGAGGCTGACAGCTGGGTCCACGGCAGCAGCAAGGAAGTTCCTCCTTATTACGCAGAAAATAATGATTCCTCCACCTGACAGCAGGGACCCACCGGACGGGCCACCAGTATTTTCCAAAAAATCGTTTCCCCCTGACTGCTGGGACCCACCGGAGGGGCCACCGTATTTCGCGAAAAAATGTTCCCCCCGCTGTCAGCTCAGACCCACCGGAAGTGCCTCCTTATTACGCACAAAAAATGAATACTCCCCCGCCTAGCTGGGACCCACCTTGCTGGGAGGCTGACTTGTGGGCCTACTAGGTTGACGGGGACGAAGGGCTTTGTCAACTTAGTCAATTTGAACGATTCTAGCTCCAGTGACCGTACAATGTCCATCCAACGGCCGTAGTGCTTCTTCAACCTCTGGTCTTCTTGCTCCAACCACCCAAAGCAGCGCCAGTTGTGCTGCATGCTCCTGCCTCCCTTGGCCGGCTGTGCTGCCACGGAGGCCTCACCGCCGCCTACTATTCCCACCACTGGCCAAACCCTGCGGCGCCTGCAGCCTCACACCGCAGCCGAACGAGTGAAACCTCATACTCCTCTCCGCGTGGGCATCCATTGTCGTGTCTTCACCGGCTCCGTGTCGTCCCCTTCCTAGGCCTCGCTGTCGTCCACCGCCCTGGTGCTCTCGGCGCGGCATGGTCAACGTGGTCAAGGAACGACTTCCATCAGACGTGGACTGTACGTGGAGAGGCTGACAGCTAGGTCCACGGCGGCAGCAAGGAAGTGCCTCCTTATTACGCGGAAAATAATGATTCCTCCACCTGACAACAGGGACCCACTGGACGGGCCACCAGTATTTTGCGAAAAAAATCATTTCCCCCTGACTGCTGGGACCCACCGGACGGGCCAACGTATTTCGCGAAAAAAATGTTCCCCCCGCTGTCAGCTCGGACCCACCGGAAGTGCCTTCTTATTACGCACAAAAAAATGAATACTCCCCTGGCTAGCTGGGACCCACCTTGCTGGGAGGCTGACTTGTGGGCCTACTAAGTTGACGGGGACGAAGGGCTTTGTCCACTTAGCCAATATGAACGATTCTAGCTCCAGTGACCATACGATGTCCATCCAACGGTCGTAGTGCTTCTTCAACCCCTCGTCTTCTTGCTCCAGCCGCCCAAAGCAGCGCCGGTCATGCCGCATGCTCCTGCCTCCCGTGGTCGGCTGTGCTGCCGTAGATGCTTCACCGCCCCCTACTATTCCCACCGCTAGCCAGGCCCTGCGGCGATGGCAGCCTCACACCGCAGCCGAACCAGTGAACCCTCGTAGTCCTCTCCGCGCGGGCTTCCTCTGCCGCGTCGTCTCCTTCCTAGGCCTCGCCGTCGTCCACCGCCGTGGTGTTCTCTGTGCGGCGTGGTCAACATGGTCAAGGAACGACTTCCATCGGAAGAGTACTATACGTGGAGAGGCTGACAGCTGGGTCCACGGCCACATCCTAGTTATTTTGTGATTTGCCAAGTAAGTCGCTTTGTCAGGCCTGTTGGGCTGCAAATCTTTCAAGACGAGGAGAGCTTTCATTCGGGTGGCTGAGAAAATGTCCCATCGGTAATGAGAAATGGGTTGTACATTTTTAAAACACATCAAACCGTCAATTAGTTTCAAATATCTTTTTTTATTTCAAGATTTTAAATTACATTAATTTTTATGCGTGGAGAAGTTTTTGGATTTTATATTGATATACATTTATTTTTAAAATCAGTTTGAATGTGAGTCAAAATTTCGGGATTAAAAATAGTTCGGACCGCACCGAAATATGCAAAATTTCGTATAATTTTTTAACCGTTGCCACAATATGGGCTGTAATGCTAACAAAAAGAATATGGGCTCCAAAAAAACCTTAAGAATTAGAAAATGGCTGTAAATTATTAGAAATAATGGCAGATGGGTTGTATGCTGTTTCCCACAGATTTGAGGCTTTCCTAAAAAAGGTTGACGCACAAGCACTGACTATTGGATGTCCATCCAACGGCCGTCGTGCTTCTTCAATCTCTGCTCTTCCTGCTCCAGCCACTCAAACAAGCGCCGGCGGGACTGCTTGCTCCCTCCTCCTCGCGGCTGGTTGTGCTGCCGCGCAGGCCTCACCGCCCGACCGTACACCCATCGCTGGCCTAGCCATCCCTCTACTCATCCACACCTGCTGTTATTCTCTGGCGATGGCAGACGAACCAGTAAACCCTTGTACAGTCATACTCCCCTCCGCGTGGGAAACAACTGCCGAGTCTTCCCTGCCTCCGTGTTGTCCCCTTCCCAGGCCTCGCCGTCGTCCACCGCCCTGGTGCTCTCGGCGCGGCGTGGTCAACATGGTCAAGGAACGACTTCCATCGGACGTGGACTGTACGTGGAGAGGTTGACAGCTGGGTCCACGGTCGCAGCAAGGAAGTGTCTCCCTATTACACGAAAAATAATGATTCCTCCACCTGACAGCTGGGACCCATCGGACGGGCCACTGTATTTCGCGAAAAAAAATGTTTACCCCTGACTGCTGGGACCCACTAGCTACATCTTCGCACGCAAGGAAGTGCGTCCGGGCAAAAAACGATTCGCCCCCTGACTGCTGGGACCCACCAGTTACATCTTTGCAGGCAAGGAAGTGCCTAACAGTCGGGACCCACCTGGTCGAAGCGTATGTAGCGTTGTCATTCTGGTCGCGAACATATACGTACATACTGGTCGATGTAGAGGCGCGCACGTGTCATAGTAGAGGCGTGCATGTAGCATGTACATGTACGTACAGCGGACAGGGTGCAAGAAAGAAAATATGGCCACATACGTGTACATACAGGTGGGGTCTCGAACGCCTACTCGCGTATACGTACGGCCAGGGCTCATGTACATGGCTGGGGCGGAACGGAGAAACAGCGTCGTCGTCGTGTTCATGGGGAGGCAACAAAATGCGTCGTGTTCATGGGGAGGCAACAGAAAGCGTCGTGTTCATGGGGAGGCAACGGAACGCGTGGGAGCCAACCGGCTGGGTTGGAACGGAATGCGTAGTCGTGTTCATCAGGAGGGCTTGGACGGAACAGGCGATGGAAACGAGGCCTAGCGTACCGCACAACGGAGGAAACGGACCTCCTATGTTCGGAATGGGGTCCTTTTGATCGGCAGGGGTGTGGTGTACCGCAAAACGGAGGAAATGGACCTCCTACGGTCGAAACGGGGGTCCTGTTGATCGGGGGGTGTGGCGTACCACAAAACAGACGAAACGGACTTGTGTTGGAGCGCTACGGTCGAAACAGGGCTCCTGTTCATCGGGAGGGGTGTGGCGTACCGCAAAACGGAACTCCACGGGATACTGTTCATCTCCATCGTCGACCCCCTCCAGCATCCACGAGCTACTGTTCATCCACCGTCGACCTCCTCCAGCCTCCACCTGCGACTGTTCATCCACGCGCTCCTGTTCATCCAACCTCCACCGTGCGCTACTCCACCGGCTACTGTTCAACCAGCCCTCTCCACAAGCTCCTGTTCAACCACCCGTCCATGGGCTACTGTTCATCCTGCCCTCCACCGTCTACTGTTCATCCTGCCCTCCACGGGATGGTCCTATTCATCCAGCCTCCACGGGTCCTGTTCATCCAGCCCCAACCGGCTCGATCGATCGGGGTCCTGTTCATCCAGAGGCAACACCACGGGGTCCTGTTCATCCACCCCCACTGGGAACTGTTCATCCACACCCCCCCCCCCCGCAACGCTCACTGTTCATCCAGAGGCAGCATCGATCGGCTTCAGTTAGCAGCAGTAGCGAAGGAATCGCTCGATCGGGTTCAATTAACAGCCATCGATCGATCGCTCGGGTTCAGTAACGCATAGCCTACAGTGCAATCGCTCGGGTTCAGTTAGAGCCAATGCCTCGCACACATGCGTGTACGTGTATGAGAGAAACGCGAATCGCTCGGCCCCGACCTCCCACCGTAACCGGGAACTCCCCAAAAATTTCCTCACCCTCGCTTCTACCACGGTTTTTTCCGTCATGGACGGCCCAAAGAATGTCATGCAGCTGCGTCTCTGGCCCGCCCAGGACTAAAAGCCCATTTTCTGTCATGATTTTTTGTCATAGAAGTAGGAGCCCACCACATCTATGATGATACCGGGTTTTTTCACAATTATCGTCATAGAAGTGTCATATGTATGACAGAAAAAAATCGTTCGGCCCAAAATGTCACGGATGTGTCTTTTTTTGTAGTGATACTTTGTTTTCATACATGGATCCTATCTCGGATTTCATGGCTTTTAGCCATTTGTCGTAATCCGGGCCCGCCATCGCTTCTTCATAGTTCGAAGGTTCAGCATTGTCTAACAACATGATTTCCAGGACAGGGTTGCCGTACCACTCTGGTGCGGAACGTGTCCTTGTGGACCTACGAAGTTCAGTAGCAACTTGATCTGAAGTTTCATGATCATCATCATTAACTTCCTCTCTAGTCGGTGCAGGCACCACAGAAACATTCTCTTGAGCTACGCTACTCTCCGGTTCGAGAGGCAATACTTCATCAAGTTCTACTTTCCTCCCACTTACTTCTTTCGAGAGAAACTCTTTCTCTAGAAAGGATCCATTCTTGGCAACAAAGATCTTGCCTTCGGATCTGAGGTAGAAGGTATACCCAATAGTTTCCTTAGGGTATCCTATGAAGATGCATTTTTCCGATTTGGGTTCGAGCTTTTCAGGTTGAAGTTTCTTGACATAAGCATCGCATCCCCAAACTTTTAGAAACGACAGCTTTGGTTTCTTCCCAAACCATAACTCATACGGTGTCGTCTCAACGGATTTCGACGGAGCCCTATTTAAAGTGAATGCGACAGTCTCTAAAGCATAACCCCAAAATGATAGCGGTAGGTCGATAAGAGACATCATAGATCGCACCATATCCAATAGAGTGCGATTGCGACGTTCGGACACACCATTACGCTGGGGTGTTCCAGGCGGTGTGAGTTGTGAAACAATTCCACATTTCCTTAAGTGTGTGCCAAATTCGTGACTCAAATATTCTCCCCCACGATCTGATTGTAAGAACTTTATTTTCCTGTCATGTTGATTCTCAACCTCACTCTGAAATTCCTTGAGTTTTTCAAAGGTCTCAGACTTGTGTTTCATTAAGTAGACATACCCATATCTACTCAAGTCATCAGTGAGGGTGAGAACATAACGATAGCCTCCACGAGCCTCAACACTCATTGGACCGCACACATCAGTATGTATGATTTCCAATAAGTTGGTCGCTCGCTCCATTGTTCCGGAGAACGGAGTCTTGGTCATTTTGCCCATGAGGCATGGTTCGCACGTGTCAAATGATTCATAATCAAGAGACTCCAAAAGTCCATCTGCATGGAGTTTCTTCATGTGTTTGACACCAATGTGACCAAGGTGGCAGTGCCACAAGTATGTGGGACTATCATTATCAATCTTGCACTTCTTGGTATTCACACTATGAACATGTGTAACATCACGTTCGAGATTAAACAAGAATAAACCATTGACCAACGGGGCATGACCATAAAACATATCTCTCATATAAATGGAGCAACCATTATTCTCGGATTTAAATGAGTAGACATCTCGCATTAAATGAGATCCAGATACAATGTTCATGCTCAAAGCTGGTACTAAATAACAATTATTGAGGTTTAAAACTAATCCAGTAGGTAAATGTAGAGGCAGCGTGCCGACGGCGATCACATCGACCTTGGAACCATTCCCGACGCGCATCGTCACCTCGTCCTTCGCCGGTCTCCACTTATTCCGCAGCTCCTGTTTTGAGTTACAAATATGAGCAACTGCACCAGTATCAAATACCCAGGAGCTACTACGAGCGCTGGTTAGGTACACATCAATAACATGTATATCACATATACCTTTCGTATTGTCAGCCTTCTTATCCGCTAAGTACTTGGGGCAGTTCCGCTTCGAGTGACCGTTTCCCTTGCAATAAAAGCACTCAGTCTCAGGCTTGGGTCCATGCTTTGGCTTCTTCCCGGCAACTGGCTTACCGGGCACGGCAACTCCCTTGCCGTCCTTCTTGAAGTTCATCTTACCCTTGCCTTTCTTGAACTTAGTGGTTTTATTCACCATCAACACTTGATGTTCCCTTTTGATCTCCACCTCCACTGATTTTAGCATTCAATATACCTCAGGAATGGTCTTTTCCATCCCCTACATATTAAAGTTCATCACAAAGCTCTTGTAGCTAGGTGGGAGCGACTGAAGGATTCTGTCAATGACCGCATCATCCGGGAGATTAACTCCCAGCTGCGACAAGCGGTTGTGCAACCCAGAAATTTTGAGTATGTGCTCGCTGACGGAACTATTCTCCTCCATCTTAAAACTGTAGAACTTGCCGAAGACTTCATATCTCTCAACCCGATCATGAGCTTGGAAAACCATTTTCAGCTCTTGGAACATCTCATATGCTCCGTGTTGCTCAAAACGCTTTTGGAGCCCTAGTTCTAAGCTGTAAAGCATGCCGCACTGAACCAGGGAGTAATCATCACTACACGACTGCCAGGCGTTCATAACGTCTTGAGTTGCTGGGAAAACAAGTGCTTCACCTAGAAGTGCATCAAGGACATATTCTTTCTTGGCAGCTTTGAGGATAATCCTCAGGTTATGGACCCAGTCCGTGTAGTTGCTACCATCGTCTTTCAGCTTGGTTTTCTCTAGGAATGCATTGAAGTTGAGGGCAACATTAGCATGGGCCATTTGATCTACAAGACAAATTGCAAAGTTTTAGACTATGTTCATGATAATTAAATTCATCTAATCAAATTATTTAATGAACTCCCACTCAGATAGACATCCCTCTAGTCATCTAAGTGATACATGATCCGAGTCAACTAGGCCGTGTCTGATCATCACGTGAGACGGACTAGTCATCATCGGTGAACATCTTCATGTTGATCGTATCTTCTATACGACTCATGTTCGACCTTTCGGTCTTCCGTGTTCCGAGGCCATGTTTGTACATGCTAGGCTCGTCAAGTCAACCTAAGTGTATTGCGTGTGTAAATCTGGCTTACACCCGTTGTATGCGAACGTTAGAACCTATCACACCCGATCATCACGTGGTGCTTCGGAACAACGGACCTTAGCAACGGTGCACAGTTAGGGGGAACACAATTCTTGATATTTTAATGAGGGGTCATCTTATTTATTCTACCGTCGTTCTAAGCAAATAAGATATAAAAACATGATAAACATCACATGCAATCAAATAGTGACATGATATGGCCAATATCATTTTGCTCCTTTTGATCTGCATCTTCGGGGCGCCATGATCATCATCGTCACCGGCATGACACCATGATGTCCATCATCATGATCTCCATCATCGTGTCTTCATGAAGTTGTCTCGTCAACTATTACTTCTACTACTATGGCTAACGGTTAGTGAGGGAGTCATGGATTAGGGGGTCTCCGGACAGCCAGACTATATCCTTTGACCGGACTATTAGACTATGAAGATACAAGATTGAAGACTTCGTCACGTGTCCGGATGGGACTCTACTTGGTGTGGAAGGCAAGCTAGGCAATATGTATATGCATATCCCCTCCTTTGTAACCGACCTTGTGTAACCCTAGCCCTTTCCGGTGTCTATATAAACCGGAGGGTTTTAGTCCGTAGGACAACATACAATCATACCATAGGCTAGCTTCTAGGGTTTAGCCTCTACGATCTCGTGGTAAATCAACTCTTGTAATACTCATATCATCAAGAATAAATCAAGAAGGATGTAGGGTTTTACCTCCATCAAGAGGGCCCAAACCTGGGTAAAACATCGTGTCCCCTGCCTCTTGTTACCATCCGCCTTAGACACACAGTTCGGGACCCCCTACCCGAGATCCACCGGTTTTGACACCGACATTGGTGCTTTCATTGAGAGTTTCTCTATGACGTCGCCATAAGGAAGGATGCCTCATATCGTTGTTAAAAGCAACATTACTGCCGGGCGAGCTCTAGCTGTCGGCCAAACTCTCCGGCTAGGCAGTTTCGTCATAATTGCCTGTTCGGCCGCAGCACCGACGATGACTTCTCGGGTCATCAAAAACAGCCTCCACGTCGGCCCGGAAGTCACCGAGCAGATGGATCCAATGGAGCTCTCTTCCCTAAACGAGCTCTTGGATCGCATCGCTGCCTTGGGAGTCGCTATGAACTATGATCGGATTGGGCTTAAACCCGATCAAAGGGAGATTAACTCTCCACCGGCCACCCATCATGTTGCGGTGGTGGAGGAACAATGCGGCAACTCTTCCTCTTTTTTGAGGACTAACTATGTCCGGATTCCTGAGCTCTCCGAGCCGGATACCCTCTTACGGGAGGACATTACCCAAGCCCTGAACCTAGAATCAGGCAGCGGGCCAAACTTATCGGGTAACACTCCGGAACCCGAACTTCCAAGATTGGAAACTCCTCGGCCCCTGGGTCTCAGATCGGGTAGGGGTTCGGACTCAAATCCACCCACCCACCCAGACATAAACGATCTTTCCCACATTAGGCAAGAGCCCCATGAAACAGTACATCATTATTGGGCCAGATTCCTCCTTGTGATGAACAAGGTTAAGGACTGTCGCGAGGAAGATGCAGTCTCACTTTTCTGCAATAATTGCATGGACAAGGGAATCCTTAATGCCTTAAGTCGCCATGACATATCATGCTTCGCTGACTTGGCATCCATAGTACGAAAGTACTGTGCGATGGAAAGCGCCTGGAAAACCGAAACAAAATTTTGGGATAATCCGGCTCCGAATATACACCCAGTCCGAAGTAAAAGGGTGCACTATCATAAGACGCCCGAGCTAGTTGCAAAGAAACAAAAACCCTCTACAGGGCATGGAACCATATTGGAGGGATGGCTTAACGGGCCCTGCAAAATTCATAGTACAACGGATACAATACCAACACACAGCCTTAGAGCATGTTGGATACTCCGGCAGGTGGCCAAAAGTGGTGAGGATCTTCTTATCCCAAATGCCACAGAGCACCATCCCGTGGATGACAATACGGTGTTAACGGTCTTTGAGACCTTTGCGTCAAATAATAGGCGCAAGCGAACACTCCGCAGCATGCCCAAAATCTGCCACGTAGCAGCAATAAATCCATGGAGTGACACGGCTGTTACCTTCAATGCCAGTGATGAACCTAAATTCCAGACAGCCCGAGCACCAGCCGCACTGGTCCTCAGTCCAATTGTGGACGGATTTCGACTCACCAAAGTACTCATGGACGACGGCAGCGGATTAAACCTCATCTATGAGGAAACTCTTCAAAAAATGGAAATAGACCGGAACCGCATTGAGCAAAGTAGCACAACCTTCAGGGAATCATACCCAGTCGGGAGGCACGATGCGCTAGCAAAATCACACTAGATGTGGTATTTGGTACGCCAGAGAATTATAGGTACGAAGAAATTACATTTCAAGTGGCCCCGTTCAGCAGTGGATACCATGCCCTTTTAGGACGTGAGGCATTCACGATCTTCCAAGCTGTACCCCATTACGGGTACATGAAGCTCAAAATGCTCGGTCCCAACGAAATCATCACCCTCGCTAGTGATCTGGACACAGCACTCCGAGCCAAAAACAAAACAGCCGCACTAGCCCTCAAGGCATTATTCGAAGCCCTCTCGGCCGAGGAGCTAATCACGCTATGCTCCATAGTGGACAGGGACGACGTGATACTCGATAAGAGATCCAAGTCCACCTCTTTTAAACCAGCTGATGAAATAGTCAAATTCCAAGTCCACCCAATGGACCCTACAAAAACAGCCTCCATCGGGGCACAGTTAAAACCTGTCGTGGACGCTGCACTACGAGAGTTCCTGTGCGAGAATTGGGACATATTCGCCTGGCACCCCTCAGACATGCCAGGAATCCCACGCAGGCTGGCCGAGCATAGCCTCAATATCCTAAAGGGATTCAAGACGGTTAAGCAAGCTCTTCGGTGTTTCTCCGAACCTAAGAGATAGGCCATGGGAGAGGAACTAGCCAAGTTATTGGAGGCCGGATTCATCATAGAGATAAAACACCTGGACTGGCTAGCAAACCTGGTGATGGTACCAAAGAAGGATAAATCCTGGCGCCTTTGTGTCGATTTCAAGGACCTTAATAAAGCTTGCCCAAAGGATCCCTTCCCCCTCCCTCGCATCGACCAAATTATCGATGCTACCGCAGGACACGAGTCATTGTGTTTCCTCGATGCATACTCTGGTTACCACCAAATCAAGATGGCGGAGTCCGACCAAGCCGCAACAGCATTCATCACACCATATGGTCCCTTCTGTTTCAACACAATGCCTTTTGGGCTCAAAAACACTGGCGCAACATATCAGCGCATGATTCAGACATGTCAAGAGAAACAAATTGGCAAAACAGTAGAGGCATACGTAGATGATGTGGTCATCAAAACTAAACACGTTGACTCTTTGATAGACGACTTGAGGCTCACATTCGACAACCTCCGAACATACGACATTAAGTTCAATCCGTAAAATGTGTTTTCGGCGTACCAGTCGGAAAGCTCCTGGGTTTCATTGTCTCCAGTAGAGGTATTGAAGCTAATCCGGCCAAAATCCGAGCTTTGTCACAGTTGGCTACCCCAATAGACCTCAAACAAATCCAGAAGTTAACAGGATGTGTGGCGGCTCTAAGCCGCTTTGTCTCCCGCTTAGGAGAAAAGGCTTTACCCCTTTATCGCCTCCTTCGGCGCACCAAACACTTTGAGTGGACGGCCACTGCCACAGCCGGATTGGAAGAAATAAAGGCCATTTTGGCAACCAACCCAATCTTAGCCGCGCCAAACATCGGCGAACCAATGTTGTTGTACATTGCGGCAACTCATCAAGTCGTAAGCGCAGTGCTCGTCGTCGAACGAGAAGCTGACGGACATAAATTCCCTCTTCAAAAGCCGGTATACTATGTATACACTGTCCTCACCCCATGCAAATCGCGGTACCCACATTATCAAAAGATAGCCTACGCAGTATTCATGGCATCCCGGAAGCTGCCACACTACTTTCAAGAGTGTTCGATTACAGTAGCCTCAGAAGTGCCACTTAATGATATTATAAACAACCGCGATGCTACGGGCCGAATTGCCAAATGGGCTATTGAGCTCCTCCCGTTCGACATAACATACAAACCTCGATGAGCCATTAAGTCACAAGTATTGGCCGACTTTGTCGCCGAATGGACGGAGGCCGAACTCCCTAAAGAGTATGGCGCATACTCCAATTGGATCATGCACTTCGACGGTTCTAAAATGCTGGCTGGTCTAGGGGCTGGCGTCGTCCTGACGTCCCCAACCGGAGATACCGTTCAGTACGTACTGCAAATATTGTACACAAACTCCAACAACGCAGCCGAATACGAAGCTTTGTTGCATGGTCTTCGGATGGCAGTCTCCATGGGAATTCAGCGCCTGGAGGTGCGCGGGGATTCAAACCTTGCAATATCCCAAATAAATGGAGACTTTGATGCCAAGGATCCGAAAATGGTGGCCTACCGAAACGCCGTCCTAAAAATGTCAGCTCGGTTTGAGGGGCTCGAATTTCACCATGTATCTCGGGAAAACAATCAGGCGGCGGATATCCTCGCCCGCATCGGTGCAAAGCGCGATGCGGTCCCCCCAACATCTTTCTGGAAAGGTTGTTCAAACCATCCGTAGTATGGGAAGAGGACACCGGTAACCATAGTCCGGACCCGGCCAAAATGCCCGATACCGAACACTCTGACACAATCAGAGGCTCCACCACCGAAATCACACCTTCAGCCCACGTAATAATGGCCATTATAGCCCCATGGACAGAACCATTCCTGGCCTACCTAACTAGGCAGGAACTTCCGGAGGACCAAAATGAGGCACGCTGCATAGTGCGGTGATCTAAGGCCTACAGGGTCCATGAGGGAGAATTGAATAAAAAAAGCACTACCAGAGTCCTTCAAAGGTGCATCTCCGAAGAGGAAGGGCGGGACCTTTTGGCAAAAATCCACGCCGGACTCGGCGGTCACCACACCGCAGCCTGGGCTCTTGTAAGCAAGGCCTTCCGTACAAGATTCTATTGGCCAACGGCCCGGGCAGATGCACAGGACTTGGTCTGACGTTGCGTCGGTTGCCAGCTCTTTGTGAATCAAAGCCACATGCCACCCACCGCCCTCAAAACAATCCCCATTACGTGGCCCTTCGCGGTCTGGGGGCTTGACATGCTTGGACCCCTTAAAGGGGGAATCCACAAGAAAAAATACTTACTGATCATGGTGGATAAATTCACCAAATGGATAGAGGCCAAGCCTGTTAAAACAGCCGAATCTGGACTAGTGATAGACTTCATATCTGGGGTCGTCCACCATTATGGCGTCCCCCACAGCATCATCACAGACAACAGCACAAACTTCACAGCTGATGAGGTAAAACTCCAGTGCAGCAAAATGGGCATCAAGCTCGATTACGCTTCAGTCTATCACCCACAAACCAACAGCCAAGTCGAGCGAGCAAACGGTCTTATAATGAGCGGCATTAAACCCAGATTAGTGCGTTCCTTAACGGAGTCTAACACGCACGGGGTAGAGGAGCTCGACTCCGTACTCTGGGGGCTGCGGACCACGCCAAATCGTAGTACCGGATACACACCCTTCTTTATGGTGTACGGCACAGAGGCAGTCTTGCCCTGTGACATAATTCATGACTCACCTCGAGTGCACATGTACGAAGAAAGAGAAGCCGAGCTCTATCGGCAGGACAGTCTGGACACCCTGGAGGAGGAGCGCGACATAGCCAAAGCCCGTTCCGCATTTTATCAGCAACAGGCTCGCAGATACCAAAGCAGAGAAGTACGGGCCAAAACTTATAACGTTGGCGAACTAGTTCTACGCCTGCCGAATAAGAAAAAGAACAAGCTCGAGCCCAAATGGGAAGGTCCCTTCATTATTGACCAAGTTCTAACCGGTGGAGCGTACCGACTGCGGGATGCATCGACTAGTCGACTCGAGCCGAACCCATGGAACACGGCCAGGCTCCAAAGATTCTACGCCTAGCGCCGGACTCTATGTTCGCCCCCTCCTTTATCCATTTCTTGCATAAACATTATCAGTCTTGTTTTTCTTTCTTCCTTTCTTTTATTCTTTCTCTAGGCCTTCAAGGGCCAACTTGTGCCTCGCTTGCACATTATAGATGCGCTAGCCGCGCTCATCATACCTGGGGGCTTCTTTCACAGAAGCTTAATTATTTATCTGGGCCTCAGGCCCCGAACATGTGTCATGCTTCCGCATGTACCTTTTTTCGCCATTATATGCATCGATATGACTTAAGTTTTGGCCAAGCTGGGTTGCCTGGCTCTTGTATTTATGCCCTACGTTCCCGTTAATTCGGCTAGGGCATAAGGGGAGCACCTCTGCGATTGTTACTGCCGGGTCAGCCGGATGTGTACCTCAGACTGGGTGAAGCCGAAAGCTAGCGTTCTTAAGGGAATATTCGGTCGGTGAACAAAAGATGATTTTTATTTATTGTCCATATCTGCCCCCAGATGTTTTTCCTGCGTTTCCTATCGCAGTCCGGACATGCACTTTAAGGGCATGCTTACCCAGGGAAAGGAACCCTTAATGGAACTATTCTCCCTGGAAGATGTTTCTTACTACCCATGTAATATAACATAACTAGTTGGGCACTTGTCTGTTCAAGCACTAATGACCCCTACGCCTGGTCTCCACGCATACCCCGGTTCTTATATAACTGAGCGGGTATTCGGATACACTCCGGACTATCGGGTCCCGAGGTTGAAGCGAAAAGGTCCGCCAAGACAAATGATCTACAATCCGGCTAGAAGGCATTATACATGTCACTTTCATTACATAGTCATGCAGACTAACTAAATTCCTCTTCTATACCATCCAACAGGCGATCTAGCTTATAATCCTGTTGGGAATACTTTGCGGCTAATTCTACTTGCCCATAAACTAAGCTAATGGGGATCTCTTTTTCGTCGGGCCCCATAGGTCCGACCTCGGCCATGTGATTTGGGTCTGCCTTGGTATACCGCGTCTTCACCATGGCCCAGGCCTCTCTGGCACCCTATCGGCAGGCCGATATCTTCCATAATTGGAAGAGCCGCCGTGCTCCCTTGAGCTTCTCCACAAGCTCTGCAACGCCCTCTGGCAGGGAGACGGACGGCCACAAGGCCTGGGCAACTCCCTGCATCACATACCGAACTTGTTCGTGCAGATGTGACAGCTCGGATAGAAGATCACCCGCAGACTCGAGCATTTCCTCCGCGCGACGACCCGTCAACATACCTACAGACATAACGTTGTTAGTCGGCTTCTTCGCCGAACTCCTTTAAAAGGATTCGCTCAAGCACTTACTGAAAATGCCGCGCCGAAGCCGCTTATTCTCCTTCTTGGAGTATGCAAGCTGGCCCCGAACGTCTTTTAGTTCCACGCTCAGCTTAATATTGGCGTCTTGAAGATTGTTTTTCTCCCGCCTAACCTTAGTCAGCACGCGTTTGCCAGCCTCTAGCTATCGCATAACATGCTGGCCCTCCGGATTTTCTCCGGATTCATCTGCAACATCTATTGTAAGATCTGCAGCTATGCCGCACATTATACGGTAACCATCATTCTTTAAAGTAAATGTTACTAGCAGGTGAATTTTTCGGTTCCTGCAATGCGGCCACAGCAGCCTGCAGTTGGGTCTTGCATTCCTCTAGCTCCTGTGACAGCCTAGTATTCTTCTTTGTAAGAACCTGCACAATAGAGATGATCCTTAAATCAGTTCTGCTAACTATTTCAAGTCTTAGGGGCTACTCATACATATAAATCGTCAGATTTACTTACCCGTACATCCTTTACATATTGATCCGTGGCTTTGGCTAGACCATCTTGAGCAGCTCGAAGGTACGCCTCTCTAGAATTGAAGGCATCAAATGCCTCTGCTGAGAAGCAAGCGTCACGGAGTACGGCCCGGCGGCGCCTATGATTCATGGCGCTTTCCACCTCTGAGTTTGTAGCGGATAATCTATCCACCTCCTCTGTAGGGGGATTATTCGGCGCCCGCCCCATATCGGCTTCCGCCTCTATGTCCGGTCCTGGCGCCCGACTGGTGGAAGCGTGATTAGTAACATCGCCGGACATATTCCGGCGAGCGTTTTTTCTGTTAAAGAAACATGGGCACCATTATATTTCGAGAAAGACGACAACCACGGAGCAGGGTGTGTCATACCTTTGCACCAGCGTCTCCGTCCTGACCGCCTTCCTTTTTGGCCTACCCGGCCTCAGTGCCTCCTGTTGGCACGTTGCTATGGGTTCGGCGGGGCATCCCGAATGCCTTCCCTGTAAAAATGCCATGTGTATATGGTGGGCGAAGTGTCAAAAAGGGGATCCTAGTTTTGGAGTTGGGATTTTTGGTTTTTCTTACGTGCAATGCAGGGAGCAGTCCGGGGTAGTCGGCCATAATGGCCACCATGGCATCGTCGCAGCTTAACTGATAGAACTGCCGGTCTATCAGCTCCACGAATATAACCAAATCTTCTTCAAGTCCAGAGTCGAGGGCCCAGTCAGGGTCCTCTGGTTGTGGAGAAGGGTTGCTGACCTCCTTTATGGCTTTTCGCAGTTCCTGCCGCAAAGTGGCAAGGTGAATACTTACGACAAAGAATGCAAGAAAAATGGGAGCAGGGAGATATAACTTACCCAGCTTGGAGGATTGTACATGGAGAATTCATCCTGTGGCTTGATGCAGGTGAACTCCTCTTCCTCACCCTTGAACAATTCGGACAGAATTTTTGCTAAAGCGGCAGCATTGTCTGGGCCCTTACGCCCGGAGTGGGTGGCGTCGTCCGCCCCGTTATAACACCACAAGGGGTGCCCATGATATTGAAGTGGTTGCACTCCCCGCATTATGCAAATCGACATAACTTCAATTACTGTCAATCCTGATCGAGCCAGTGCTTTAATTCGGTTCATCAGATAGAGGACTTCTCCATTGTCTTCCACCTGGGGGCTCCATGGGCGCCAACTCCGGCGTTTCTTCAGAGGAGCATTGTCGAACTCTGGAAGACCCCGCCGAACAGGGTCCGGAAGGGGAACGTCCTCCATATAAAACCATTCTGAAGGCCAGTCTTCGTATGACTTCTTCGGAGTACCGGACAGGTATCCGGTATCGTCAATGCACCATATTTCGACTCCACCCACTTGGTAAAGTGACCCCCTCTATGTGCGAGGGACGAGGCAAAATAGCCTTTTCCACAGCTCAAAGTGAGCCTCGCAGCCCAGGAACAACTCGCAGAGCGCCACGTAGCCGGCGATATGTAGGATGGAGGCAGGGTGAAATTGTGTAATTGGAGACCGTAGAACTCCAGGAGCCCGCGGAGGAACGGATGAATTGGAAATCCAAGTCCCCTTAATAGATAGGGAACAAGGCAGACCCGTTCCCCCATAGAGGGATAGGGAAAGCTCTCCGGTTGCTCCCCGCCATTATAGGTGGCAAGCCCGGCTCGAACGGGCACCATGTATGCCGGAGGGAGAAATCCCTTAGTCTGCAGTTCGACTAAATGACTGTGTGGGACTGAACACCTCTCACAATCACCGGGCTTAGGGCTTCAGGGGTGGGAGGAGGAGCTGCGGAGGTCGGCCATGCTGGAATGGATCTTTCCGGAACGCGCTCTAATGGACTCTCACTAGGGGAGGATGGTATGGATCGGATCTAAGGATCCCCATCCCTTTAATAGGCAATGTATTTATCTGGCTAGGGGGCGAATGTAAAAACGCCCTGGCGCCTTGTATTCATTCGACGCGTGGGAGAAAGCCCTTATTGGGCACAGAAGCCAAGAGGTCCAAACATTTATGGGACCGAACACTGCTTTACAAATGTTCGAAAGATGGAGAAGAACCCGCCTTGCAATGTCGAAGACAATACTGCGCGCCGGACTCATTGTCATTGAAGCCTGGTTCGGGGGCTACTGAGGGAGTCCTGGATTAGGGGGTATCCGGACAGCCGGATTATATCCTTTGGCCTGGACTGTTGGACTATGAAGATACAAGATTGAAGACTTCGTCTCGTGTCCGGATGGGACTCTACTTGGTGTGGAAGGCAATCTAGGCAATACGGATATGTATATCTCCTCCTTTGTAACCGACCTTGTGTAACCCTAGCCCTTTCCGGTGTCTATATAAACCAGAGGGTTTTAGTCCGTAGGACAACATACAATCATACCATAGGCTAGCTTCTAGGGTTTAGCCTCTACGACCTCGTGGTAGATCAACTCTTGTAATACTCATATCATCAAGAATAAATCAAGCAGGACGTAGGGTTTTACCTCCATCAAGAGGGCCCGAACCTGGGTAAAACATCGTGTCCCCTGCCTCCTATTACCATCCGCCTTAGACGCATAGTTCGGGACCCCCTACCCGAGATCCGCCGGTTTTGACACTGACAGTTAGCGATAAAGTAAAGTAATTACATGACGTTTATGTTGACACGCAGGTCATAAATAAATTAAGACAACCCCTATGGCTCCTGCCGGTTGTCATACTCATCGACATGCAAGTCATGATTCCTATTACAAGAACATGATCAATCTCATACACCACATATATCATTCATCACATCCTTTTGGCCATATCACATCACACGGCAATTGCTGCAAGAACAAGTTAGATGTCCTCCAATTGTTGTTGTGAGTTTTTACGTGGCTGCTATAGGTTTCTAGCAAGAACGTTTCTTACCTACGCCAAAAACCACAACGTGATATGCCAATTTCTATATACCCTTCATAAGGACCCTTTTCATCGAATCTGATCCGACTAAAGTGGGAGAGACAGACACCCGCTAGCCACCTTATGCCACTAGTGCATGTCAGTCGGTGGAACCAGTCTCACGTAAGAGTACGTGTAAGGTCGGTCTAGGCCGCTTCATCCCACGATGCCTCCGAATCAAGATAAGACTAGTAACGGCAAGTAAATTGACAAAATCGACGCCCACAACAACTAGTGTTCTACTTGTGCATAGAAACTACGCATAGACCTAGCTCATGATGCCACTGTTGGGGATCGTTGCAGAAATTTAAAATTTTCTACGCATCACCAAGATCAATCTATGGAGAAACTAGCAACGAGAGAGAGAGAGGGGAGTGTTGTAACACCCCGTATGTAACCTGCCATATTTGTATTCCAATTCTTGCCATTTCTGGCACTAAGTTATGAGATTCCTCATTGTTGGGTTTTTTCTTAGTGTTGCTTTTGTCTTTATCATGCATCTCATATCATGTCATCATGTGCATCGCATTTGCATACGTGTTCGTCTCATGCATCCGAGCATTTTCCCCGTTGTCCGTTTTGCATTCCAGTGCTCCTATGTCCTCCGGTGTCCTTTTCTACCTCTTTTCATGTGCGGGTGTTAAACATTCTCGGATTGGAATGAGACTTGCCAAGCGGCCTTGGTTCACTACCGGTAGACCGCCTGTCAAGTTTCATGCCATTTGGACTCCGTTTGATACTCCAACGGTTAACCGAGGAGCCGAGAAGGCCTCTTGTGTGTGTTGCAGCCCAACACCTCTCCAAGTGGCCCAAAACCCACCTAAACCCCCTCCATCATCTCGGTCGTTCGATCACGATCGCGTGGCCGCAAACCGTGCTCAATTTGGAGCCTCCTAGCTCCCTCTACCTATAAAAAGGCATCTCCTCCCTGAAATTCTGGATCCCTAACCCTAGTCCCTCTCCCCTCCGCGCGGCCGGACATGTCCGCCCGCCACCAGACGGAAAATCCCGCCACTACCGCCACGTGGCACGCTGCCATTCGTCCGCCTCGCGCCCCACAGCATCGCGCGCCACCGGCCCGCCGAGGCCCACGCTGCCCCCGTGCCTCCCGGCTCGCTGCGCCGCCCACATCGCCTCACGCCGCCACGCGCCAGCTAGACGGCCGCCACCAGCATGCCGGAGCTCGCCTTCTCCACCGCCATTTCGTCGCTCCCGGCCCAAGGTCGCCGAGTCCGCGGTCCTCTCCCTCGCCGCCGCGCCTCCCGGAGCCAGATCCGGCCTCCTCTCCCTCGCCGGCGCATCTCCGGCGATCGGCTTCCCCAACTCCGGCATCAAATCCGGCGGACCTCGTCATCCATGCCCGATCTCAATCCGTGCTACAGTGAAACCCTAGATCCCGAAGGTCGTTTTTCTGCTAAGTCCTAGTAATTTTTAGCTTTCTTCATCATGCCATAACTTTGCACCTGTGGCTCCGTTTTGGGCGTGTAGCATGTCAAATTGTTCGTCTCGACGAGTACTTCATTTCATCTCATTGCACCATGTTCATTTGAGTTCATGTTGATGCCCTAAATGTTGTTGCAAGAGTTCTATGTAATGTTAGTTTCAGATTCTTATCAGTAATTGGTCATTTGTCTTTTTTGCCATGATTGATGTGTGCCTCCTATGAACTTGAGCCCTACATGTGTTTTGAAGTATGCCATGCCATCTTTACAGGGGTGCATGCCATGTATTTTTGTGATCTCTGTGGTGACTAGCACAAGCATGCAAATTAGCTCTCGCAATGTTGCTGATTTCAGAGACTTAGAAATCTTCTAAGTCATTGCCCTGTTAATATTTTTATGCCATGTATTCGTGTTGCTACAGAGTGATCCATGCCTCTTTTGAGCATGTTCACTAAGGATCATTTTGAGATAATGTTATGCTCTATCCATCCATGTCTTTGTTTGCAATTATGGAGCAACCTAGCATGACTCAACCGAGCTCTACTTTTGCTATAAAATGTTCCTGGCAGATTGTTTACATGTTAAGCAATTTTGCCGAGGTTGTTGCAGTTGATCCATGCATGCTATGAGGTTGTTCTTGCCATGTCTAGCTTCTATGCCATGTCTACTTGCTGGGTGTATGCTTAGTTTGTCATGCAATTCCTTGTGGTGAGTGCATCGAGCTCGTAAACATGCCTACGTAAATCTGTTTTGCCATGTTCCAGTTTTCTGCTAAGTCTGAATCTGTTAACGAAAGTTGCTATGTTCACATGGTTGCCATTGTATTTTCTGATCCCTTTTGGCTTATGGTTAGTTAGGGACTTTTATTGTATGCTTTGAGTAGCTTCATGTCACGCCTTGCTTTGCCATGATATGTTACTGTAGCATGTTGTTATCTTGCTCTAAACATTGCTTCCTGATGTTAAATTCCTGACATGTTATTTTCACAAAGTCTGTAACCTGATATCTTTTGCACTTTTGCCATGCTTGTTTGAACCTGCTATTGAGTGAATTAGCCGTAGCTCAGTGTTCATCTTTTGTCAAGCATCTTGAGTGGATAACTGACATGTGTTTTGTTTTTATGTTAGAGTGCAGTAGCTTGTTGTTCTTGATGCATTTAGATGGCCCCGTGCTGTTAATCGCAGATCGGTGCCATATTTGTTTTGCTTGCCATTTGCAAATCGTGCATCCGATTCCGGTGATCTTTATATCAATTTCGACCGAAATCAACTCCTCTTTACAGTGACACTCTTGGTTTTCCAAGTTGATGCCAGGTTCAATCTTTCCTTTTCGAATCATGCTTATGCATCACATATCACATCCCGCATATCATGCCATGTTTTCCATCATGTTGCTTGCGCACTGCACCGTGGTTGATTGTGACTCCCTTTGCTTGTGTTTTTGCTTTGGGTAGAGCCGGGAGACGAGTACTTGATCGAGGAACCCGTTGAGTACGCTTACGAGGATCAAGCTAACGTCAACTCGGAGAACTTTGCAGGCAAGATGACCATACCCTTGAAATCACTTCTATCTTTGCTTGCTAGATGCTCGCTTTTTTGATATGCCTATGCTACGATACCTACCACTTGCTTATCCTGCCTCCCATATTGCCATGTCAAACCTCTAACCCACCTTGTCCTAGCAAACCATTGTTTGGCTATGTTACCGCTTTGCTCAGCCCCTCTTATAGCGTTGCTAGTTGCAGGTGGAGATTGGAGTTTGTTCCTTGTTGGAACATGATTATTTGTTGGGATATCACTATTATATCTTGTATATTTTTAATGCATCTATACACTTGGTAAAGGGTGGAAAGCTCGGCGTTATGCCTGGTGTTTTGTTCCACTCTTGTCGCCCTAGTTTATGTCATATTGGTGTTATGTTCCTTGATTTTGCGTTCCTTACACGGTTGGGTTATAATGGGAACCCCTTGATAGTTCGCCTTGAATAAAACTCATCCAGCATGGCCCAACCTTGGTTTTACCATATGCCACCTATCTTTTTCCCTTGGGTTTCACGGACTCAAGGGTCATCTTTATTTTAACCCCCGGGCTAGTGCTCCTCTGAGTGTTGGTCCAACCTAGAGCACCGTGCGGGGCCGTCCCTTGGCAACTTGGGTTACGTTGGCTCCCGTACGCTTAGCTTATCTGGTGTGCCCTGAGAATGAGATATGTGCAGCTCCTATCGGGATTTGTCGGCACAGCGGGTGGTCTTGCTGGACTTGTTTTACCATTGTCGAGATGTCTTGTAACCGGGATTCCAAGTTTGATCGGATTGTCTTGGGAGAAGGAATATCCTTTGTTGACCGTGAGAGCTTGTGATGGGCTAAGTTGGGACACCCTTGCATGGATTTGAACTTTCGAAAGCCGTGCCCGCGGTTATGGGAAGATGGGAATTTGTTAATGTCCAGTTGTAGAAAACCTGAAACTTAACTTAATTAAAATGAATCAACAGAGTGTGTGGCCGTGATGGTCTCTTTTCGGCGGAATCCGGGAAGAGAACATGGTCTCGTGTTATGCTTGAACGTAGGTTGTTCTAGCATCACTTCTTGATCATAGTTTATCGACCGTGCCTTTGCCTTCTCTTCTCGCTCTCATTTGTGTATGTTAGCCACCTTATATGCTAGTGCTTGCTGCAGCTCCACCTCATACCTTTTTCCCCACCTATAAGCTTAAACAGTGATCGCGAGGGTGTGAGATTGCTGAGTCCCGCGACTCACAGATTACTTCCAAAACCAGATGCAGGGACCGATGATACCGCTCCAGGAGATTCGACTGAGCTCAAGTGGGAGTTCGATGAGGACTCAGGACGATACTACGTTTCCTTTCCAGACGATCAGTAGTGGAGCCCAGTTGGGGCGATCGGGGACATTGTTGCATTTGGGGTTGTCTTTATTTTGGTTCCGTAGTTGGACCTTGATTGTATCTGGATGAATGTAATGATATTTATGCATTGTGTGACATGGCGATTGTAAGCCAACTATGTATCTCTTTCCTTTATTCAGTACATGGGTTGTGTGAAGATTACCCCACTTGCGACATTGCTTACAATGTAGTTATGCCTCTAAGTCGTGCTTCGACACGTGGGAGATATAGCCGCATCATGGGCTTTACAAGTGCATCTTCAAACCCTTGAAGATCATGACACGAAAGCGTTACAAGAACGCGGATGAGGGAGTCATACTCGTGGTGATTCAGATCGCGGCAGATTCCGATCCAAGCGCCGAACAACGACGCCTCCGTGTTCAACACGTGCAGCCCGGTGACGTCTCCCACGCCTTGATCCAGCAAGGAGAGAGGGAGAGGTTGGGGAAGACTCCGTCCAGCGGCAGCACGACGGCGTGGTGGTGTTGGAGCGGTGTGGTACTCCGGCAGGGCTTCGCCAAGCGTCGCGGGAGGAGGAGGAGGTGTTGGGGAGGGGGAGGGCTGCGCCTTGGATGTGGTGTGGATGCCCTCCCACCTCCCGTCTATTTATAGGGGCAAGGAAGAGGGGGCCGGCCCCCTCCAGATGGATCTAGAGGGGGGGGCGGCGGCCAAGGGGGGAAGGCTTGCCCCCCAAGCCTAGGGGGCGCCACCTTTTAGGGTTCCCCCAAACCCTAGGCGCATGGGCCCTATGGGGTTTGGTGCCCAGCCCATCTAGGGGCTGGTTCCCCCTCCATATTCAGCCCATAGGGCCCTCCGGGGCTGGTGGACCCTCCTGGTGGACCCCCGGAACCCTTTCGGTGGTCCCGGTACAATACCGATAAACCCCCGAACACTTCTGGTGACCGAATAAGGACTTCCCATATATAAATCTTTGTCTCCGGACCATTCTGTAACTCCTCGTTACGTCTGGGATCTCATTCGGGACTCCGAACAACATTCGGTAACCACGTACAAACTTTCCCTGTAACCCTAGCGTCATCGAACCTCAAGTGTGTAGACCCTACGGGTTCGGGAATCATGCAGACATGACTGAGACATCTCTCCAGCCAATAACCAACAGCGGGATCTGGATACCCATGTTGGCTCCCACATGTTCCATGATGATCTCATTGGATGAACCACGATGTCGAGGATTCAATCAATCCCGTATACAATTCCCTTCGTCAATCGGTATGTTACTTACCCGAGATTCGATCGTCGGTATCCCAATACCTCGTTCAATCTCGTTACCGTCAAGTCACTTTACTCATTCCATAACACATCATCCCGTGACCAACCCCTTAGTCACATTGAGCTCATTACGATGATGTCTTACCGAGTGGGCCCAGAGATACCTCTCCATCATACGGAGTGACAAATCCCAGTCTTGATTCGTGCCAACCCAATAGATACTTTCGGGGATACCCGTAGTGCACCTTTATAGCCACCCAATTACGTTGTGATGTTTGACACACCCAAAGCATTCCTATGGTATCTGGGAGTTGCACAATCTCATGGTCTAAGGAAAAGATACTTGACATTAGAAATGCTTTAGTGGACGAACTACACGATCTTGCGCTATGCTTAGGATTGGGTCTTGTCCATCACATCATTCTCCTAATGATGTGATCCCGTTATCAATGACATCCAATGCCCATGGTCAGGAAACTGTAACCATCTATTGATCAACGAGCTAGTCAACTAGAGGCTTACTAGGGACATGTTGTGGTCTATGTATTCACACATGTATTACGATTTCCGGATAACACAATTATAGCATGAACAATAGACAATTACCATGAACAAGGAAATATAATAATAACCATTTTATTATTGCCTCTAGGGCATATTTCCAACAGTATTCACTTGTCATTGCACGAGAGTAAGGCAAAGGTATTAGGGATGCCCAGTCCTGAAATGAAAAATGAATTTACTTTATGTTGTCAAATAATAAATTCCTTGGACAGTGTTGGTATGGAGGGCAATCGTGGATACGGCTAGCCATGGAAAGTGAAAGTATGGTGGAAAAAGGAATAAACTTTATTTTCTGTTTGGGAACCGCCTATGATATATCTAAGCATGTGTCGGCATTCTGGGAACAGGGGTCCCCAGACTTGCCTGCCTGTGGCCCGCAGAGTGGCTCCACCAGCGGCCCCATACGGCCCATGTTCTCCAGCAAACACTCAAGACCTTCCCGAGGGGCCAAGCCTCACGAGGCAGACGATGCAAGACCTCCTCAGGGGTGGCCTCACCAGGCTGGCTCGCGAGGGGCAGAGAGATCAAGGCAAGGGACACCTCATGAGGTTTCTGTGATGCAAGCCATGACGACTGGCGCCAGGCGGGCGCCAGGGCGCAGTGTCCTTGTTTCATCTTTGGTGCTAAAGGGGCAAGCGCAGATGAGGAGTCCCAAGGCATCAGGCAAAGGTTTCCATATTGGTGCAACAAGACCAAGACCAGCGGGACGGCAGGATGGAGGTCATCGTGGAGCCCAAGACGGCGTCACCACCAGAGCCTTTGACAGGTGAAGACTACTTTTGTCACGATAGCTTGTACTAGTTGTCTCCCTTCGAATTTGGCCATTGTGGGATCCCTTCCCGCTCAATATTTGGGAAGAGGACCAGGGCCTCTATAAATAGGGCTAGCCACCACCACAGAGAAGGGGGAGGACCTAGATCGAATCCATAGCACCCCAACCACTCGAGTTCACCAAGCACAAGAACACTCGCAAGGTTGTTCTTCCCTTGTACTGTTCATCCAGCCCAAGAGGCAATCCACCACACCACACTAGAGTAGGGTATTACACCACAATGGTGGTCCGAACCAGTATAAATCTTGTGTGTAATGTTCTTTGGGTTCGCTGTCGGTGTCAAAACCGGCGGATCTCAGGTAGGGGGTCCCGAACTATGCGTCTAAGGTCGATGGTAACAGGAGGCATGGGACACAATGTTTACCCAGGTTCGGGCCCTCTCTATGGAGGTAATACCCTACTTCCTGCTTGAATGATCTTGATGAATATGAGTATTACAAGAGTTGATCTACCACGAGATCGTAATGGCTAAACCCTAAAAGTCTAGCCTGTATGAGTATGATTATGATTGTCCCTCGATCCAGACTAAGCCCTCCGGTTTATATAGACACCAAAGGGGACTAGGGTTGTACAAGGTCGGTTACAGAGAAAGGAATCTTCATATTGGGTCGCCAAGCTTGACTTCCACGCCAAGGAGAGTCCCATCCGGACACAGGAGAGAGTCTTCGGTCTTGTTTCTTCGCAGCCCATTAGTCCTGCCCATGTACGACAGGTCGGACGCCCGAGGACCCCTTAGTCCATGACTCCCTCGGTAGCCCCTAAACCAGGCTTCAATGACGAGGTGTCCGGCATGCAGATTGCCTTCGGTATTGCAAGGCGGGTTCCCCTTTCCAAACACTCCAAGATAGTCTTCGGATGAAACAAACATGTCCGGATCTGCAACAAAAGCACCACACACACTGCCGTGGAGAGTATAACATTTCACGAATCCCAACTGCTGACAACTTTTTGCAGGATGAAATCACGTCTGTCCGGTCATTATATCGAACCGTTTTTGTCTGTTGTTCCGCGTTTCGAGATGCGGTTTCTATTTGCACGTCCTGTCCAAGCAGAGATAGTGTCCCCCTTATTGCGGGATTATCATCAATACGGGCATGGGTAATCCAACTGTGGCGTTTATACAACCCTTGGGAACATGCGAGTTTTCAGGTGAGTGGGGAGGCGTTCGATATTTTACTGTCTTTATAAGGGGATAAGGACTCCCTTTCTTCTCCCACGCCCTCTTCCTCCGCCCTTCCATCCTTGAGCTCCAGCACCCAAGTTCTCATCTTTCCCAACTCGAGCAAGCACTCAACCATGTCCGGATCCCGAGGTCAAGGCAAGTGGATGGCCTCCTCCATCAAGGAGAAGGACATCACTGAGCTTCGGGCAGCCGGGTATCTAGTGAAGGAAATCACCCATCGTCTTCCGGCCAAGGGGCAAGTCGTCCCTACACCGAAGCCCAACGAGAGGGTGGTTTTCCTCCCTCAATGCGTTCACGGGTTAGGGTTTCCACTCCACCCTTTCGTCCGCGGGCTGATGTTCTATTATGGGCTAGACTTCCATGATCTAGCCCCGAACTCCTTCCTCAACATCTCGGCATTCATTGTTGTGTGTGAGGCTTTCCTCCGCATCCAACCCCACTTCGGCATGTGGCTCAAGGTCTTCAACATGAAGCCGAAGGTGGTGGATGGCCAGCACACGGAGTGCGGAGGCGCCATGTTAAGCAAGATGCCCAATGCCATCTGGCCAAAAGGTACTTTCGTGGAGACTGTCAAGGAGTGGCAGAAATTGTGGTTCTATATCATAGAGACTCGTGGCGCCACTTGGGCCGCGGCTGCTGAATTCAACTTCGGAGCTCTGATGCGGCTCACTTCCTGGATTGAGAAGGGCCCAAATTGGTCTTCATCAGACGAGCTGATAGCGCTACAAACGCGCGTTCAAAGCATGGTGGATAAAGATATCAAGCTCGTCGACGTAATCCAGGTGATGCTAGTTCACCGGATTCTCCCGTGCCAAAGCCGAAGCAGCCCTTTATGGGAATTCAATCCAAAGAAGCACCAAGCTCTGGAAAGGCTCTTCGTAACCACTCACGAAGACGCCTAGAAGTTGCTCTTCAAAGGCAACGAGACACTGCCGGCCATAGATTCGGACCGTGGGCACGACATTACCCGCCCCGCCAATGAGGTGAGCCTTTAACACATCCTCTACTTTCTTACTTCAAGGAGGATATCTAAACTTTTATTGTTTCAGGTATGGACGGAGAGAGCGAAGCAGATTCGGTGTCCGGATCCGCTGCCGGAGGAACCAGTCATCCCGCGCCTGGTGAAGATGCTAGTACCAGCGCCCTATACGGCGTCGGAGAAGAAGCCCAAGGGGGTCCGGAGTGGCCCCCGCCACAAGGGCACTTTGGACGTGACGTCCGAAGATAAGACCCGCTCCTCCGTCGCCGAAGACGACGAGGAGGAGGAGGAGGAGAGCAACTCTCCCCCTGATGGGGGAGGAAGAAGGGGGCGGCCTCCACAAATCTAGAGGCAGAGGCGCCCAAGAAGGGGAAAGGCCCTCTCGCGGACAACTCCGCGTGGGACATCGACAGCAGTCCGGAGCGGCGCCCCCGGAACAAGCCCCTGCCCGCATCGTGAGTACTAGGAACCCGCACACGTCCATTTATCCAGCCTCTCCACCTTATGGTAATTTATATGACTAATCATGTTATTGCAGTCCGGCCCACGACAGCTCCCAGCGATCCTCATCCAGAGGCTTGTTGGATTTGAAAGCAATGGCCAGCGATTCACCGCTGGCCGCTTACTCTCCCAAGGCCAAGGGAGACGATGAGGTGCTATCCCAAAGGACCTTCCCGGGCCTGGGAGAGGTTCAGAAGGCCATCACGGCGGCGCCGGAGGGTGTCACCTCGATCGCCGGACACATGGGGGAACAAACCCCCATGAAGACTGACCGGGGGCCATGCTTAGTTCGGCCCTCATCCGAACATGTATCTGGAGACCCATGCGGCTCCGAAATCCGATAGGCAGCATCCTTCCAGAGAGGGGGGCGTGCCTGTCCCATCGGTGACCTCTGTCCATCCAGAGGCGCCGGATAATCTACTAGAAGCGCTACGAGGCGCTTCCATTATGGAAGAACACTATATCCTTATGGGTGCGGTGATTGAGAAGGTTCAGTCCGTCAAGAGCGGACTGACCAAAGACTGCAGCGGCCTGCTGACAGGTTTTGAGGTAAGCGACGCCAAAGGGAAAACCCGTATATATATAGACAATAGCCCCTAAGACACTGTCCAGTGTTCAGAAAGAAAATCCGGACAGAGGATCAATTAAATTTCGCAGGGAACTAACTAAATGCGTCTTGAATAAGCAGTCGTCGTTGCTGGCCACGACCTCACACACTGCCGAAGTCTCCGGACTAAAGCAGAGACTGGAGCGGGCCGAAGAGGAGCTCGGCCAAGCGAGGAAGCAGCTGGAAGACCAGCAAGGTATGTAGTGACTCGCTATATATTCGGAAAGAATAAATGATGTATACTGACCGTAATGTCATGATATGTGTAGGAGCGACGACCGAGGTTGAGGCCCTTAAAAAGTCCCTGGCTGAAGCCAAGGGGAAAGCTGTCAAGGAGCAGGCCGCTCGTAAGAAGCTTAAGGCCAGGCTTAACGAGGTCCGGCAAGAGCTCGTGGACGCGGTGAAGAAGTGTGAGGCCTTGGAAGGCGATGTTTCGGCTCGAGAGGCCAAACTCGCCAAGGCTCGCCAAAGCGCGGAAGCGGCCCGGGTTGAAGCCCAGGGTGCCCTCCAGGAGATCCAGGAGGCCAAGAAGATCGCGGCGGGTAAGGCATTTAGTATGCAAAGCAAGTATGTGAAGAAGAAGTATTTCCTACTAACCTGGATTCGTAGTTCTCCAGGGGCATTTGCAGATCTGCCGCGCAGTGTGTCCGACGCTACAGAGTTCTTCCGAGCCAAAGAAGGGAGCTCAACGGAGAAACTGTTCTGGTCGCAATACCTTGTGCCAGAACATCCAGTGCCCTTCACCGATCAGCTAAAACAGTTGGTCGAGCTGCATAGGGTGGCCGAACTGGCCATGAAGGATTTGATAATCCGGTTGTGGCCTGCCGAAGTTATACCCAGCATCTACTTCGGACTCATGAAGCGGTTGGTTGGTGCCTGCCCTCGGCTGGACATCGTCAAGAGGTCGGCCTGCATTGAAGGCGCGCGCATGGCCTTCACCCGCGTCAAGGTGTGGTGGGCGAAGATGGATGTCGTCAAGCTTGTGACCGAGGGGCCACCTGAAGGCAAGGAGCACCGCACGCGGGAGCGGTATTTTGAGGACGTCCTGGAGGGGTCCTGCATTGTGGCGACGCAATGTGTGCAAGACATTATATTTGAACGAATATATTCATGTTGTCTCTGCCTTGTATGGTGAAACAAATTTTGTTATGTAATATAATGTTTGTTTTTTAAAAAAAACACCTCATGTGCTACCGTGTTGTATGAAATCTGAGAGTTGGCCAGTCATCGGCTTCTGCCCCCACGTAGGAAGTACGGGGGTGTTTGGGATATAACCTAAACACACTTGATCCAATTGTTTGGTCCTTGAAGGAGGTGTTTAGCGTAGCGAACTAGGCAATCAGACTATTCAGCTTGAATACCCTCACTTAGCCATAGGAGTTTGACGATAAAAATTTAGGCGCATCCCCTCATATTCGAATCAGGAAGCTATAAACACCTGTTCGGACAAGTACCAATCCCTCGCGTAGTGCGGAAAAAATCTCTAACGATTTGAGACCTCCGAAGAGCTGACCATCTCTCGCCGCATCATGAAAGCCAGTTTTCGGCTTTCTCTACTACCTTAGCCTATGTAGCGGAACGTAAGGTAGCAAGCACAAGAGCCGGGCAACCCAACTATTGACCAAAGACATGATTCGGAGCCAATGCATATAGTGCTAAATTCGGGGTGCCGAGCTATACTGTAAAAAGTGCTCGGACTTTTGTTGCCATGTTTGTGGGGTGCTATGAAGCCCCTGGCAAATTAGAACGTACCAAAGTGTATGGGCGCTATCTAATAATATTATCAATAAGGACAAAAGGAAAACATAAAAAGAGCAAGGGTAATGAGCCAAGGCCGCAGAATTTGGGCCGCAAACTGTTTCCGTTCTAATTTGATTAATACGTTAAAGCACATTGATCAAATAGTGCAATAAGCAACGAGCTAAACCATGACCAAGAGAGAGCTACGTGTGGGTCCTGAAAATAGGTAGAGTGATTGTGAAAGAAACCACCTAAGAAATTCCCCTATACGTTTGTGCTTCGTGCCATCTTGGTATATGTATCCTTTAAAAGGACCGGTGATTAGGCCACCAGGGGTAACCTGTGGAGAGAAAACCTGAAAAGGAGAAGAGGAAACAATGAGAGTATGTGTGTCCGGGAGCGATCGAGCCATATTGTGGATCACAGGCTAGTTATGCCTCCGTCTATGCCCATGGTATCTTGAGTGTGTAATTATGTATGCACGGTACGAATGCCGCTACTTGATCGGGACTGGGACAGAGGCCGAATTGCTAGTCGAGCTCCTGACGAGCTGAATTGTCCTGCTGCAGAGTTGTCCGGACTCTCTTGGCAGCGTCTGTGTGCTCCACCAGTGGTCCCATACAGCCCATCTTCTCCAGCAAACACTCAAGACCCTCGCGAGGGGCCAAGCCTCGCGAGGCGGACGGTGCAAGACCTCCTCAGGGGCGGCCTCACCAGGCTGGCTCGCGAGGGGCGGAGAGATCAAGGCAAGGGACACCTCATGAGGTTTATGTGACACAAGCCATGATGACTGGCGCCAGGCGGGCGCCAGGGCGTGCAGTGTCCTCGTTTCCTCTTTGGTGCTAAAGGGGCAAGCGTAGACGAGGAGTCCCAAGGCATCATGCGAAGGTTTCCATACCGGTGCAACAAGACCAAGACCAGCAGGACGGCAGGACGGAGGTCACCGTGGAGCCCAAGACAGCGTCACCACTAGAGCCTTTGGCAGGCGAAGACTACTTTTGTCAGGATAGCTTGTACTAGTTGTCTCCCTTCGAATTTGGCCATTGTGGGATCCCTTCCGGCTCAATATTTGGGAAGAGGACCAAGGCCTCTATAAATAGGGCAAGCCACCACCACAGAGAAGGGGGAGGACCTAGATCGAATCCATAGCACCCCAACCACTCGAGTTCACCAAGCACAAGAACACCTCTCCTCGCGAGGTTGTTCTTCCCTTGTACTGTTCATCGTTAGCCCAAGAGGTAATTCACCACACCACACTGGAGTAGGGTATTACACCACAACGGTGGCCCGAACCAGTATAAATCTTGTGTCTAATGTTCTTTGGTTTCGCCGAGCTAGGCCGTGAGATCGTAGAGTGTGCGAGCTAGGGAGGGGGAGAGATCTCCGTGCGCACCCCAGTGTTCGAACCTCAAGGGTTTTGCCGAAACCCGAAATCCGACAGCATGGAAAGTATTGGGAACTCTAAGTCGTTTTCGTTGGTGGGATGGATACACCTCCCAAAATGTTTTTTATCTCTAAGTTTTTCGCTTTGAGCTCTGGCACCTCTACAAATCCCTACTTCCCTCTGCGAAGGGCCTTTCTTTTACTTTATGCAATTTTTATTTTGAATGTGAGGCTCCATCTTCTCTTACAAAAGCACCAACTAGGAGGCAATATGATCGTACTTGAGTATTGGGTGTAACTTATATGCGAGTGTGTTTCATGAATGGGTCAATGATTGAGCATGATGGGCTAGGGATAACTTATTTTAGCGTTGATATTTTGAAAGACGTGGTTGCTTGTTGATATGCTTGAGTATTTAAATTATCATGTCAAAAGTAGACTATTGCTTTGAACAATATAAAAGTCCAAATGTCCATGCTATAAAGAAAATAATATGATATGACATGTTAGGCCGCATTCCACATCAAAAATTCTATTTTTATCACTTCCCTACTCGAGGACGAGTAGGAGTTAAGCTTGGGGATGCTGATACGTCTCCAACGTATCTATAAGTTTTGATTGTTCCATGTTGTTATATTATCAATCTTGGATGTTTTATATTCATTTTATAGTCATTTTATATCATTTTTAGGTACTAACCTATTGACATAGTGCCAAGTGCTAGTTGCTGTTTTTCCCATGTTTTTTACATCACAGAAAATCAATACCAAATAGAGTCCAAATGCCACGAAACTTTACGGGGATTTTTTATGGACCAGAAGGAACATAATGGGCCCTGGTTGCGCCTGGGGGGTGCTCCGAGGAGAGCACAACCCACCAGGGCGCGTCAGGAGGCCCAGGCACGCCCTTGTGAGTTGTCCCACCTCGGGTTCCCCCCGGACCGCCTCTTTTCTCTATAAATACCCCCAATATTCCCAAAACCCTAGGGGAGTCAATGATATATTGATCCAGCCGCCGCAGAGTCCAGAACTACCATATCCAATCTAGACACCATCTGGATGGGTTCACCACCTCCATTGGTGCCTCTCCAATGATGCGTGAGTAGTTCTTTGCAGACCTTCGGGTCTACAGTTAGTAGCTAGATGGTTTCCTCTCTCTCTCTCTCTCTCTCTTGATTCTCAATACAATGGCCTCTTGGAGATCCATATGATGTAACTCTTTTGCGGTGTGTTTCTTGGGATCCGATGAACTTTGAGTTTATGATCAGATATATCTTTTTATATCCATGAAAGTATTTGAGTTTGTTTGATCTCTTTTATGCATGATTGCTTATAGCCTCGTATTTATTCTCCAATATTTGGGTTTTGTTTGGCCAACTTGATCTATTTATCTTGCAATGGGAAGAGGTGCTTTGTAGTGAGTTCGATCTTACGGTGCTTGATCCTAGCGACAGAAGGGGAACCGACACGTATGTATCGTTGCTACTAAGGATAAAACGATGGGTTCTATCTCTAGATAGATAGATCTTGTCTACAACATGTCATCATTTTTATTGCATTACTCCGTTTCTCCATGAACTTAATACACTAGATGCATGCTGGATAGCGGTCGATGTGTGGAGTAATAGTAGTAGATGCAGGCAGGAGTCGGTCTACTAATCTTGGACGTGATGCCTATGTAATGATCATTGCCTGGATATCATCATGAGTATTTTAAGTTCTATCAATTGCCCAATAGTAATTTCTTCACCCACCGTTTGCTATTTTTCTCGAGAGAAGCCACTAGTGAAACCTACGGCCCCCGGGTCTCTTTCTCATATTATTTGCCTTTGCGATCAATTTTCCTTTGCATTTATTTTCAGATCTATTAATCCAAAAATCCAAAAATACTCTGCCGCACTTTATTTTATTTGTGATATATTTATTCAAACTATTACAACTTTCTCCCATCACGCACCAATTTCTGGCAGCGTTACCCGAAAGGGGTTGACAACCCCTTTAACATGTCCGGTTGCGAGTATTTGTTATTTATGTGCAGGGGTTGTTTACGTTGTGTTGCTTGGTTCTCCTACTAGTTCGATAACCTTGGTTTCATATCTGAGGGAAATACCTACCACCGCTGTGCTGCATCATCCCTTCCTCTTTGGGGAAATACCAACGTAGCTTCAAGCGACATCACACCGCGCGCAAAGTTTTCCTCCACATTTCCAAATTTTTGGCCTACCGCCAAAATATCTACGCCCACCCCCTTTTCTCCCCGACCACAAGCCACATTTCCCATGTTCCCTCCCTCCTTCCTTCCTTCCTTCCTTCCTTCCTAAGCTATAGTCGCTTCCTCGCTCTCGCTGTCTCGCATCCTACCGCCGGGTCACCATGGTCTTCTTCAATGACCTCTCCAGCGGTTCCTCCTCCTCCTCCTCCTCTGACTCCTTCACCACCCAGGTATGCCTCTCTTCTCTCTCTTTCTTTCTCTCTCTCGGGCTATGACTTGGAATGAAGGATTTTAACCCGATGGCCGATTTGAGTCATTTCTTCCTCTTGTAGCTCCCTAGGACCATTAGCTGCAACGAATGGAGCGGGTGGCTGAAGATCTGTCTGCTCGTTGTCACCATCAATCTCCATGCGTGAAGCTAGTTGTGCTTGAATCTATGGACAGTGGGAGGAAGTTTCTGGCATGTGCAGAGAAGGTTAGACCCTCTTTCGTTGTTGCAAGTCATTTGTTAGATGTGATTCAGACACTGTCACGGTCCCAACCCATTCATACCACACCTTCAACCAAACGCATCCTAAGACAGTGTCACATTTTGCACCTAGTATCTAAAAATGTTGCCATCTCATCATCGGTGCCATTAGAAAATTATTTGGCACCGCTTCAGCAGTTTGTGCAGCCAACTTTGGTCCACGCATCCGAGCAGCTAAGAAGTAAAATACTAAATCTTTATGGCATGAACGAACTGCGCATCGGAGCAACTAGGTGCTCCGGAGTCCGGGTTCCTGATTTTTTCCAGCTGCATCAGCTCGCCAGTGCAGGGCACCGATGCGAGAGTAGCAACAATTGTATTTATATTACACCAGTTTTGGCATACATAGTGGATAACCTTAGTACTATTAGTTCTATGTTACTAAATATGTGCATGTACACACCTGTTAGTATCAATTTGATGTCATCCAAACACTGTCGCTATGTTGTTCCAGTTATATTTACCTTCCACATAAAATGTTCAATTTGTTATTTATAGTTACAAGAGTAAGAACTTGTAGCGTTGTTGTAGTTAATTATAGCTTCTGATGTTTCAGAATTTAGTTATTGTCTCAGCAGCAATTAATTCAATTGCACATTGATCTTTTTGAGAAGATATGTCATAATTAACCTATTTCTTCAGTTTTTCAAAATAAGTGTTGGTGATTTTCTATGTTGCTATAAACCCATTTCCCCTGCAATTGTTACTGATCTACTCCCTCTGTTCCAAAATAGATGACTCAACTTTATACTTTTAATACAAAGTTAGTACAAAGTTGGGTCATCTACTTTGGAACGGAGGGAGTAGTTTTAAATATCATAGGATGAACGGAAGTGTTCTTGCTTGGAGTGGATTGATCAAGAGTGGCCACGGTCTTTGAAGATGTGCCTAGCAAAGCTCTGGAGCATGTATGAGGAAGAGAACAGAGGTAGACTTAGAGAAAGTGTTATCAACGCTGAAGAATATTTGAAGATGCGGGATGAAAAGAGGAAGGTGGAGAATGAGCTTAGATTTTTTAAATCAGACTTTGCTAAGATGGTGTTGGCGAAGGAGGAGGCACTTCTCCAATTGGACAGTGCAAAATAGGTTCTTACTAAACTGAAAGAAGGGGTGGATAAGACATTCCTGGATGATCTCGATTAGGGAAATGTATATATTTTTCTAATATTGTTCTTATGAAGTTGAACTAGCTATATGATGTGTTGTGTTGTTTTCAGGTAGCTATCGTACTGTAATGTTAAACTATATTTATGTGCCTGATATGAAATTGGCAAACAGTTGTTCGATATGAAATGTGAATTTGCGTAATACTGGAATTATTAATTGTAGACCAATAAACCTGGTAAATGGGTCATGGAACTTTGCAGACAGTTCAAGCAGTAAGAGCGCTTGTGATGGATAGCCCAATGCCACACAGTTTTCTTCATCAAATCGTGTGTGATGTAGTTGATAAAACCAAAAGGTTAACCAAGGCAGAGTGTGTGTGATAGTTACAGCTTTCACACACGAGCCTATACATAAAACTGTGTGGGATGTACATACAAACAGAAACGTTTTCCCTGGATTGACTATGTGGGATGTACATAAGAACGGAAACGTATTCCTTGGAATGATTGTGTGTGATATACATATGAACGGAAATGTTTTTTTGGGATTCACCATGTGGGATGTACATACAAACGGAAACGATTGGGTTCTGATGCCTTGCTCGATCGCACATGAGCTCATTTTGCCCTACCCTGTGTGCTAGGAGGGCCTATCCCCGACGGTTTCTGGGTCGTGTGGGAAGGACCCCCTATCGCCCACACTCACTTGGCGACGGTTCCAAATGTCGTCGTGAAAAGGGGTTAAAAACCATTTGTATAGCACTGACGCATACTGATGACCCACAAGTATAGGGGGTCTATCGTAGTCCTTTTGATAAGTAAGAGTGTCGAACCCAACGAGGAGCGGAAGGAAATGACAAGTAGTTTTCAGTAAGGTATTCTCTGCAAGCACTGAAATTATCGTAACAGATAGTTTTATGATAAGGTAATTCGTAACGGGTAACAAGTAACAAAAGTAAACAAGGTGTAGCAAGGTGGCCCAATCCTTTTTGTAGCAAAGTACAAGCCTGGACAAACTCTTATATAAAGGAAAGCGCTCCCGAGGATACATGGGAATTATCGTCAAGCTAGTTTTCATCATGCTCATATGATTCGCGTTCGTTACTTTGATAATTTGATATGTGGGTGGACCGGTGCTTGGGTACTGCCCTTCCTTGGACAAGCATCCCACTTATGATTAACCCCCCTCGCAAGCATAAGCAACTACGAAAGAAGAATTAAGGTAAACCTAACCATAGCATGAAACATATGGATCCAAATCAACCCCTTACGAAGCAACGCATAAACTAGGGTTTAAGCTTCTGTCACTCTAGCAACCCATCATCTACTTATTACTTCCCAATGCCTTCCCCTAGGCCCAAACAATGGTGAAGTGTCATGTAGTCGATGTTCACATAACACCACTAGAGGAAAGACAATATACATCTCATCAAAATATCAAACGAATACCAAATTCACATGACTACTTATAACAAGACTTATTCCATGTCCTTGGGAACAAACATAACTACTCACAAATCATATTCATGTTCATAATTAGAGGGGTATTAATGTGCATAAAGGATCTGAACATATAATCTTCCACCGAATAAACCAATTAGGATCAACTACAAGGAGTAATCAACACTAATAGCAACCCATAGGTACCAATATGAGATTTTGAGATAAAGATCGGATACAAAAGATGAACTGGGGTTTGAGAGGAGATGGTGCTGGTGAAGATGTTGACGGAGATTGACCCCCTCCCGATGAGAGGATCGATGGTGATGATTATGGTGATGATTTCCCTCTCTCGGAGGGATGTTTCCCCGGCAGAACAGCTCCGCTGGAGCCCTAGATTGGTTCCGCCAAGGTTCCGCCTCGAGACGGTGGCGCTTTGTCCTGAAAGCTTCCTTCTGATTTTTCCAGGTCAAAAGACACCTTATACCAGAAGATGGGCATCGGGGGGCTTCCAGGTGGCCCACGAGGCAGGGGGCGCGCCCTCCATCCTCGTGGACAGTGGGTGCCCCCCTCTGGTGCTTTCTTTGCCCAATATTTTTAATATATTCCAAAACAGACTTTCGTGGAGTTTCAGGACTTTTGGAGTTGTGCAGAATAGGTCTCTAATATTTGCTCCTTTTCCAGCCCAGAATTCCAGCTGCCGACATTCTCCCTCTTCATGTAAACCTTGTAAAATAAGAGAGAAAAGGCATAAGTATTGTGACATAATGTGTAATAATAGCCCATAATGCAATAAATATCGATGTAAAAGCATGATGCAAAATGGACGTATCAACTCCCCAAAGCTTAGACCTCGCTTGTCCTCAAGTGGAAGCCAATATCGAAAAATATGTCCACATGTTTAGAGATAGAGGTGTCGATAAAATAAAATACGGACATGAGGGCATCATGATCATTCTTAGAATAGCAACATATATAATGTCATATGATTTCTTATGCTGAAGTAACAAGCTATTCACAATGTAAAGTATGAATCAGAAACTCCATTGAAAAACTAGCAAACTATAATCTCAGTCATTGAAGCAATTGCAATTTATCATAACGTCGGAAAGAGTCAATATAAGAGCTTTTCAGAAAGTCCACATACTCAACTATCATTTAGTCTTTCACAATTGCTAACACTCACGCAGTACTTATGGGTATGAAGTTTTAATCAGACACAGAGAAAGATAGGGGCTTATAGTTTTTCCTCCCAACCTTTTATCTCAAGGGTAACGTTAACAATAATGCTTTATGAAAACCCACATCCAATTGGATATATATATATATAGGGCTGGGATATTCTGTTACCCATAACAGAATATTATTCTGTTACCCTCGGCTCTATATAGGAGCGATCCGACTACTCTGAAACTAACAGGTAAAATGTCTCTATCTCCCGAACCCAACCACCCACCATCGCCATGACCACCTACTCTAGCGCGCCTCCGTCGGCATCCTCCCCCAGCGCGCCTTCGCCGGCCCCCTCCCCCAGCGCGCCGCAGCCGGCCCCTTCCCCCAGCGCGCCTCCACCGGCCCCTGCCTAGTGCGTCGTAACTGGCCCCCTCCCCCAGCGCGCCTCTGCCGCCCCCTACTCCAACGCGCCACCGCCAGCCCCCTACTCCAACGCGCCACTGCCGGAAACCTACAGGGCGCGCTGCCGCCCCCTGCCCCAGCACGCCACCACAATGACCTCCCTATCCCAGTGCGCCCCCGCAGGCCCCCTGGCCCAGCGCGCCACCACCACGACCTCCCTCCCCCAGTGCAGTGCGGCCTATCCCCTGCCTCCGAGCGTCGCCGGTCTTCGCGCACAACTGTCCCACTGCTGCCTCACACACCAACTATGTACTGAGGCTAGCACGATGGTCGATCACCAAGGGATGGCCGGTCCTTGCCACCGGCGGCCGCACTCCCGACGTGTCCTGAACCATTGCGTCCATAGAGGCTTGCTCCCATCATCCTCCTCCTCCCAGAGTACGATGTCAATGGCGACAACATCCAGTAGGTCCTCCTGTGCATCTGCTCGCCCCGCTTTCACCACCGGCCAGTCGTGCAAATCCATGTAAAAAAGTTCAGGTAAAATGTGGATCCCTGTACAAAGTTCAGGTTAGTTCAGTACAAAAAGTTCAACTAATTTCTGGCAATGTTTAAGTTGAGTGAAAATTCAAGCTCAGTTCAGTCAAAAAAATTAAGTCAAAAGTTGCATGAAGCCCATTCTGCTTGCGCTGGTGCGCTCCTGCTGTTTGTTGCTGCGGTAGGGTGATGTGAGTGTGAGAGAGAGATAGCAAAATGGAATGATCTTCCACATTGACTAACTCGTGACACACTCGGTTCAATTTCTTGATTTAGTCCAATTCAATTCCTAATTTTGTTTCAGTTCAACGACTGCTATCTCTCTTAGTTTTGATGTTTAATTACAAAGTCTATGTACATTAACAGCAAACAAGTTCAAGTATATCAATAAATGGTAGTTTGGGTATAGAGAATTTGATGCTTGTTGGGTGTATATAGGAGTGTAAATGGATTTTCTTCTTGTTGAACGAAGTTGAACTTGTCATTATGCGTCACGGCTGGGGTGGGAGGCGTGCGGCGGTCGGAGGTGGGAGGCCGTTCAAGTTTGCGTCTTTTGCTCGGCCAGCGCTCGACGAGGAGCACCCTGGTCTCGCTCGTGTGTGGGTTTTGGAGTATATTCTACCGATGTGTTCTGCTCTCCTCTATTTTCAACTGAATCGTGCTGCCATGTGTGGATTTCCCCTCTAACTCCACAACAAGTTGAATCCCGCAAATTCTACTGCTAAGTGCAAGATTCAGTACTGTCCATTTTGATTTTCTATAAAGAAGGCAAATCATTCTTCTTGCTACACATATACTAGTATACGTGAGTACTAGAATCCATCCACGGAGCAATCAAGCAACCATGGATATCAGCTCACCACTGTGTTGCGGATGTGATCTTTGTGCGCTTTTGAGTATTGTAAAACAATTGTATGCTTCTGGTTGCTGCTTGCTGCCACTTCCAAATTGTGTAGGTGCAAAAAGTTTCATATCGCGAGTTCAAAGAGGGTTGTATGCAAGTTCAGAAGTTTGTTTGGAGCATCTTTAGGTGTTTGTTGTAATGTAGAAAAGAGTTTTTAATACTGAAAACAAACCTAGTGAAAAAATGTCCAGGCGACCATCATTCCTGCCTCCTGACCCCCGCCATCAGGTCACGGCCTCTTCCGCCATCAGGTCGCAGCCTCTTTCGCCGTCAGATCGCAGCCTCTTCCTTCTGCAGGTCGCACTACAAAAAAAGACATATCTGTGACATTTTGGGCCGAACGAAAAAAAATTATGTCATACATATGACACTTCTATGACGATAATTGTGACAAAACCCGGTATCATCATAGATGTGGTAGGCTCCTACTTCTATGACAAAAAATCATGACAGAAAATGGGCTTTTCGTCCTGGGCAGGCCGGAGACGCAGCTGCATGACATTCTTTGGGCCATCCATGATAGAAAAAACTGTGGTAGAAGCAAGGGCGGGGAAAATTTCGGGGAGTTCCCAGTTACGGTGGGAGGTCGGGGACCGAGCGATGCGCGTTTTTGTCGTACATGTACGCGCGTGTGTGCGAGGCGTTGGCTCTAACTGAACCCGAGCAAGGCGTTGGGCTCTAATTGAACCCGAGCGATTGCACTGCAGGCTACGCGTTACTGAACCCGAGCAATCGATCGATGGCTGTTAACTGAACCCAATCGAGTGATTCCTTCGCTACTGCTGCTAACTCAAGCCGATAGATGCTGCCTCTGGATGAACAGTGAGTGTTGCGGGGGGTGTTGGATGAACAGTTCCCGGTGGGGGTGGATGAACTCGACCCCGTGGTGTTGCCTCTGGATGAACAGGACCCCGATCGATCGAGTCGGTTGGGGCTGGATGAACAGGACCCCGTGGAGGGCTGGATGAACAGGACCACCTTGTGGAGGGCAAGATGAACAGTAGACGGTGGAGGGCAGGATGAACAGTAGCCCGTGGAGGGGTGGTTGAACAGGAGCCCGTGGAGAGGGCTGGTTGAACAGTAGCCGGTGGAGTAGCGCGCGGTGGAGGCTGGATGAACAGGAGCCCGTGGATGAATAGTCGCAGGTGGAGGCTGGAGGAGGTCGATGATGGATGAACAGTAGCTCGTGGAGGCTGGAGGGGGTCGATGGTGGAGATGAACAGTATCCAGTGGAGTCCCGTTTTGCGGTATGCCACACCCCTCCCGATGAATAGGACCCCCGTTTCGACCGTAGTGCTCCAACACAAGTCCGGTTCGCCCGTTTTGCGGTACGCCACACCCCTCCCGATCAACAGGACCCCCGTTTCGACCGTAGGAGGTCCGTTTCCTCCGTTTTGCAGTACGCCAGACCCATCCCGATGAACAGGATCCCGTTTCAAACGTGGTCGGTCAAATATAAGGTCGTTTCCTCCGTTTTGCGGTACGCCAGGCCTTGTTTCCATCGCCTGTTCCGTCCAAGCCCTCCCGATGAACATGACCACGTATTCCGTTCCGACCCAGCCGGTTGGCTCCCACGCATTCCGTTGCCTCCCCATGAACATGACGCATCCCGTTGCCTCCCCATGAACATGACGCATTTCGTTGCCTCCCCATGAACACAACGACGACGTTGTTTCTCCGTTCCGACCCAGCCATGTACACGAGCCCTGGCCGTACGTATGCGCGAGTAGGCGTTCGAGACCCCACCCGTATGCACACATACGTGGCCGTATTTTCTTTCTTGCACCCTGGCCGTTGTACGTATGTGTACATGCTACATGTGCGCCTCTACTACGACACGTGCGCGCATCTACTAAGACACGTGCGTGCCTCTACATCAACCAATATGTACGTACACGTTCGCGACCAGAGTGATAATGCTACGTACGCTTCGACCAGGTGGGTCCCGACTGTCAAGCACTTCCTTGCCTGTGAAGATGTAGCTGGTGGGTCCCGGCAGTCAGGGGGTGAATCATTTTTTTTTGCCCTGACACACTTCCTTGCGTGCGAAGATGTAGCTGGTGGGTCCCAGCAGTCAGGGGAAACATTTTCTTCGCGAAATATAGTGGCCCGTCTGGTGGGTCCCAGCTGTCAGGTGGAGGAATCATTATTTTCCGCGTAATAAGGAGGCACTTCCTTGCTGTGGCCGTGGACCCGTCTGTCAGCCTCTCCACGTACAGTCCACGTCCGATGGAAGTCGTTCCTTGACCATGTTGACCACACCACGCCGAGAGCACCAGGGCGGTGGACGACGGCGAGGCCTAGGAAGGGGATGACACGGAGGCAGGGAAGACTCGGCAGTTGTTTCCCATGCGGAGGGGAGTACGACTGTATGAGGGTTTACTGGTTCATCTGTCGTCGCCGAAGAATAACAGCAGGTGTGGGTGAGTAGAGGGATGGCTAGGCCAGCGATGGGAGTACGGTCGGGCAGTGAGGCCTGCGCGGCAGCAGAGCCGACCGCGAGGAGGAGGGAGCAGGCAGTCCCGCCGACACTTGTTTGAGCGGCTGGAGCAGGAAGAGCAGAGATTGAAGAAGCACGATAGCCGTTGGATGGACATCCAACAGTCAGTGCTTGTGCGTCAACCTTTTTTTAGGAAAGCCTCAAATCTGTGGAAAACAGCATACAGCCCATCTGCCATTATTTCTAATAATTTACATCCCATTTGCTAATTTATAAGGTTTTTTTGGAGCCCATATTCTTTTTGTTAGCATTACAGCCCATATTGTGGCAACGATTAAAAAATTATACGAAATTTTGCATATTTCGGTGCGGTCCGAACTGTTTTTAATCCCGAAATTTCGACTCACATTCAAACTGATTTTAAAAATAAATGTATATCAATATAAAATCCAACAAATTCTCCATGCATAAAATTAATGTAATTTAAAATCTTGAAATGAAAAAAAAAAGATATTTGAAACTAATTGCCGGTTTGATGTTTTTTAAAAATGTACAACCCATTTCTCATTACTGATGGGCCATTTTCTCGGCCAGCCGAATGAAATCTCTCCTCGTCATGAAAGATTTGTAGCCCAACAGGTCTGACAAAGCGACTTACTTGGAAAATCACAAAAAAACTGGGTTGTGGCCGTGGACCCAGCTGTCAACCTCTCCACATACAGTACTCTTCCGATGGAAGTCGTTCCTTGACCATGTTGACCACGCCGTGCGGAGAGCACCACGGCGGTGGATGATGGCGAGGCCTAGGAAGGGGACGACGCGGCAGTGGAAGCCCGCGCGGAGAGCACTACGAGGGTTCACTGGTTCGGCTGCGGTGTGAGGTTGCCGTCGCCGCAGGGCCTGGCCAGCGGTGGGAATAGTAGGGGCGGTGAGGCCTCTGCGGCAGCACAGCCGGCCACGGGAGGCAGGAGCATGCGGCACGACCGGCGCTGCTTTGGGCGGCTGGAGCAAGAAGACCAGAGGTTGAAGAAGCACTACGGCCGTTGGATGGACATCGTACGGTCACTGGAGCTAGAATCGTTCATATTGACTAAGTTGACAAAGCCCTTCATCCCCGTCAACTTAGTAGGCCCACAAGTCAGCCTCCCAGCAAGGTGGGTCCCAGCTAGCTGGGGGAGTATTCATTTTTTTGTGCGTAATAAGGAGGCACTTCCGGTGGGTCCGAGCTAACAGCGGGGGGAACATTTTTTTCACGAAATACGGTGGCCTGTCCGGTGGGTCCCAGCAGTCAGGGGGAAACGATTTTTTTCGCAAAATACTGGTGGCCCGTCCGGTGGGTCCCTGCTGTCAGGTGGAGGAGTCATTATTTTCCGCATAATAAGGAGGCACTTCCTTGCTGCCGCTGTGGACCCAGCTGTCAGCCTCTCCACGTACAGTCCACATCCGATGGAAGTCGTTCCTTCACCATGTTGACCATGCCGCGCAGAGAGCACCAGGGTGGTGGACGACGGTGAGGCCTAGGAAGGGGACGACGCAGAGCCGGTGAAGACGCGGCAGTGGATGCCCACGCGGTGAGGAGTATGAGGGTTCACTCGTTCGGCTGCGGTGTGAGGCTGTCGTCGCCGCGGGGCCTGGCCAGCGATGGGAATAGTAGTGGGCGGTGAGGCCTCCGCGGCAGCACAGCCGGCCACGGGAGGCAGGAGCAGGCGGCACGACCAGCACTGCTTTGGGCGGCTGGAGCAAGAAGACCAGAGGTTGAAGAAGCACTACGGCCATTGGATGGACATCGTACGGTCACTGCAGCTAGAATCGTTTATATTGACTAAGTTGACAAAGCCCTTAGTACGTCAACTTAGTAGACCCACAGGTCAGCTTCCGAAACGGTGCGCCCCAGATGTCAGGGGGAGGAATCATTTTTTGGGCGGGTGAAGCTAGAATATCTGAGATTGAAGAAGAAGCACGGCATCCGTTGGATGGACATCCAACGGCCACTGCTGCTAGAACCGTGTGTTGACTATAAGTTGACAAAGCCTTGCATACGCGTCAACTCTATTTTTTAGGAGACGCGTCAACTTAGTAAGGCCAGAAGTGTGTGGCAGAGAACTTATAGCCCATTTGAGATTTGTAAGAATGAGTAGCCCATTTTTGAATTCTAATGGAATTTACTACAGCCCATTTACAGTTTGTTAAAAGTACAGCCCATTTCAACCAACCATTCAAAATAGAATTCAATAAAATTTCCCTAATTTTGGTGGCATCCGAAATTTTTTTATCGCAAAATTTCTAGTCAGATTAAATACAATTTCAATATAAATTTATATTACGTAAAAATCCAATGAAACATTGCGCTCGCAACAATTAATGAAATTAAAATTTTCAATATCCAAAAATAATATTTTATAAAGTAATCACGTGTTTGGTGCATTTTTTATAGTTACTGCCCAGTTTTTATAATTACATCCCATTTATTATTTCTTAAAGCTCATTTTCTTGTTAAGCCTAATGCATCCCTCCTAGGAAAGATTTGCAGCCCAGCGGGGCGGAGAATAACAACTTGACCTTGCCTGGGTATTCCTAAAAAAAGTATAGCTGGGCTAGCCATTTTCAGCTTGAAAAAATTAATATCTGGGCTGGATATCTGGCCTGGGCTAGACGGGCCACAGCCCGCCCAGTTAATACCTGCAGCGATGTTTTCGTTGTTGTTCAGAGGAGAAAAATTAATATCTGGGCTAAACATCAAAAAACTCTGCAGTGCTCACACCTCAAAAACACAAATACTGCTCGAGCTGCTTGGTCCCAGCTGTCGGCCGCTTCTTGTGCAATTCTTTCATTTATTGACTACTACATAGGTTGACAATGGTGTGGGACCGTGATGTCAGGAAACCAGGGGGAAGCAAAATAAATTACTCCAGCGAGCGCTTCCACCTCTGCCTCGTTGTCTCCCATGGAAACCCCTTTCCTCCCTTTTTTTTGCTCAGGCAAGGACCAATGCATGCAGCACGTCCATGCGGTTATTAGGCAAGAAATAAAAGCGCTTTGCATACTATGAATTACGATGGCCTGCATGGTAGCTAATAAGGCATCCTCTTAACTGCTGTGATTAAATGTTGTGTTTAGAAGAGAGAAATATTCTTCTTTTCCACCAATCTGCTTGCACCTAGGTCGTGATGCACCTTCTAATACGACTTATTCACCTAGACGAAGGGAGTATAGTTTTATACATACATACATATATATATATATATATATATATATATATATATATATAATAAGGAGGCACTTGCGTACGTGAGGCTATGGACCTGGTGGGTCCCCATTGTCATCCTCTCCAAGTAAAGTCATCTCGCCCGCGCGCGCTTTCCGCCCGAAACAGTCAGCGCCGCCCGCCCCGCTTCCCGGTGCAGGCGATTGCTCCGCCTTCAAACGACACAAGTGCCGTCCATCCGTCCATCTACCGCCCACATTAATGATACATGGTTGCCGAGGCGGCTACTCCGGCGCCACACGTCCGTCCCTCTGCCCGCCCACCATTGCTATATAAACTGCTGCGCCAGCCATAGCCGCAGTCATCCGCATCCGTTCCCTTTCTCCTGTCCACACCACTACTGCCCACCATGGCTTCCTTGCGCTCCAGCGCTCTTCGGGACGGGCGGACGACGGACCACAAGGAGATGGCAGCCATTGCTACCGACCGGCTGACCGGCAGGCAGCCGGAGGACGACGACGTCCCAATGGAGAACATGGTAGTCGACGATCCGGCGCCAACCCCCTCCTCCGCGCCACCCTCACCGGTGCATTGCACCATGACCATCGGCGAGGCCCGTGCCCAATATATGGACAGTGTGAGGCAGATGCGTCAGGAGCAGTTCCGGGAGGCGCAGGTCGACACCGCCTACAACCACCATCTCCTCCAGGAGCACCTGCACGCGGAGGAGCAGATCGCCGCAGAGCGGGCGGAGCAGGAGGCGTTGCTCGACTCATACCGCTCCACCCGCAAGGGCCGCCTCAAGCATTGGCGGTACCGCATGCGGGTGGCGGAGGCTGCAGCCGCCTACAAAGAGGCTAGAAAAGAGGGCGATGAAGCGGGCGAGGTGCTGTTTGGCGAGATCGAGGACGAGGTAGAGGACAATGCCGGCTCTGACGAGTCCCTGCTCCACTAGCGTCGACGAGGCCCTGCTCCGCCGAGGCCCCATGGTGCCAACAACGAGGCAGAGGACACTGCCGGCTCCGCCGAGGCCCCGCCCTACCAACAACGAGGCAGAGGACATCGCCGGCTCAGCCGAGGCCCCACCCTGCCGGCAACGCGGGGGAGGATTTCCACCGCTCCGCTGAGGCGCCGCCCGCCGACAACGAGACAGAGGACATTGTCGGCTCCGCCGAGGCCCCGCCCCGCTGCCAACGAGGCCGCGCCACACAGAAAACGAGGAAGAGTAGAACACGGTAGGTCGCCGCCACTCGGGTCCAAGTAAGGCCACCGCTACTACCCTCCTGTTGAAGCCAAGCTAGGCGGGTTGACCATTGATGTCCGGTTAGCTTCTTGGCGGCGACGTGGAGTCGGGGAGTTCTGCTGGAGAATAATGCAGCTTCTACTTAACTGCTGGTGCAGTTGGCTGACTGACACGTGGGCCCAACAGGACACATGTCAGTTACGCAACTGCACCTGCAGTTAAGTCATTGAAGCTTCTGTTCGGCTCAGTGAGACACAGGTGGGTAGCTTCGGGTAATTAATTATACCTCCAGCGCACCCCTTTTTAGTTGAAGCATGTATGAAATGTAATGAAATCTGGCATGTTTATATGAAATCCGACCGTGTATGAATGAATTTATTTCGATTAGTTCGAATTCCTATATCGCCGGCATTGGATGAACATGCAAAACAATACGTACTAGCATTATTCCCAGGGTGATCACCTCGTTTGCAGTAGTTTCACATGTACTCCCTCCGGTCCTTTCTAGTCTGCCTACTTTGACCAATCTTATACAAAAAAGTATGCACTTTCACAATGTGCAAAGTAAAAAGGAACAGAAGGAGTACAAAGAGTTTGAGCAGCTTTTTAGAGTTTCTGTACATTGCAATCAAACACACAAGTCTGGCAATTCATAGAGAACATTCAAAACAATCGATGATTATGCATCTCAGTGACTCACATGTCAAAGGCAATATTTACTTCACAACTAAAGAATAAAGAAAAAAAATGATCGACGCTGCTGACAGCAAAGGGCGTCCCATTCGAAAATATCAAACGCATGCCTTGTTAAAATCAATGAGCAAAATTTGACAAGGTTGTCCCATTCCAAAATATCAAATGCCTACGATTGTGGAATGGGCAGGGTTTTCCATCAGTTCGGACATTGAATGGCACCTTGTGCTAAATAAACCAGTTGTTCTTTTTGTGCAGTTCCACCAAAATCAACCAAATTCGCGCGTAGCTTGTATGATTTCGCCCTTATATGTTGCAACGCCTTGAACTTATCAGCACCTCCTTTCTTGTGGTGGAAATGAATGATTCGATGTATTCATGAACATTTTGTGCAGTTCCCATTGAAATCAAGATGAGCACCAATGTTTGCACAAATACAAAAAAGTGATTAGTATAGAGCAAACTGTACTATGAATTGACAGTTTCAACAGGCACATACATGGTCCATGTAGAGCACCCTTTTAGAAAAATGGAACTCGCCAAAAAGAATCCTAGAACAACATTGTACTTGTGCATCACAGCAAAAAAATGGAGATTTTGTCAGTCCTTCTGAGCGGAAGTTAGTTTGGTCTTGTGGGGTGTAATGTAACCATCCTTCAACTGCTCCTTCTGATGATAAGATAGACAGGGCTTCTTCATCCTGGCATAATCGGAACTAGTCACTTCACGTACTCCATATTCTTCTTCAAAGGAAGATGATCCTGTTGTGCAAAGACAAGTGGACTACTAAATGCTAGCATCACTGTTTGCTCGAAAAAAGGAAGGAAAATATTTAAAACAACACAGATGAAGCACTTCTCAAGGACAATACCACTTTTTCATGACAGTATCTAAACAGTAGCACAACACCAATAGAGATGACAAAGCTCAATCATATGGATGAAATCAGTGGGCGAGTACCAACCTTTGTCAGGAGGCTTATTGTGTAGAGCATACAGATGAAGCAATTCTCCGGAACCATCTGTTGCTATCTACGGTGGTGGCCATGCTTACTATATACTCCTCGATTAGTTTAATGTTTCCAACATCTTCTTGTGCAGTTCCACTAAAATATATGGTATCTTCAAAGAAGATCCCTGTTTGCACAAGTAGAGATAATTACATATTACATTAAGAGTGGCATCAAATCAGTGGCAAAACAATTGCTCGTTCCAGCCATAGCAATAAATTAAGATGCAAAACTATATCATTACTTGTGTCATCACAGTTCCAGTGCTTCATTACAGCACCGGGAGTTGATTTTTGTTTTTCTTCCCCTTGTTCTTCCCCTTCATCACTTGGTTCAATAACAAACAAGCTTCGCCTTCAATGTAAGATTTGGCATGTCAATTAGGGAGCACAAGTATAGTACTAAACTTAATTTTCTGATGAAAGTGGCAAAATACAGGCCAGCAGTTGTGAAATATCCTTATCTTACCTCAATGGGATATTACGGTGCACATACAGATTGGAAGTCTTGTCTCCATTTGTGCAGTTCACTAAAATCAAGCAACATTATCGTACAAGTAGCACAACATATGAATGCACACTGCAGAATCATGTGAAAGAAGGCTAGTACTGACCTCTCATGATGCGGAATTCAAACAACTCACAAGAAGAAGATCTGAACCAAATTCGCCTTAACGGATAGGAAGTAAGATCTCCTCTTGTGCAGTTCCACTAAGATCAAGCAATCAAGCAACATTGTCGGTGTGACATTTTGGTTGAACTGCACAAAACACTCTTAAAACAAAAGTGTTTTGTGCAGTGCAACAAAAGGTCACAATGGCAACGAGGTGAAGCAGATAACCCTGTTTACACAGAGGTGCAAAGGAAACAATTAGTGGTCAATAACGGTGGATGACACAGAAGCCAACAAAAAGAAGCATCTACCTTATCTAAATGGGAAAGAAAGCAAGACAGTAGCATTTCTCAAACGGTGGCATTGATTAATATTAACATAGAGATTATATTAACAATAAAATTCGTTAAACATGTAATTTGCTTTTAACTGTGGCATTGCATCAATTTTCCAGCGGCATTATTAGAGGGTGTTTGTTTACAGGGACATTTTGGTGTAGGGACTAAAAAAACTCCGTGTCAGTCCCATCTAAACCAAAGAGGAGGGACTTTTAGGGACTAAAAGTGGGCATTTGGGACTAAAGAAAGAAGACCCCGAGGGAGTCTTTTTGGGACTTTTTCCAACAGTTGCCCCTGCCACGCATCGCACCTTGTCTCTATTAGTTCATTACTAGGGGTAACATGGTCTTTTAGCATGTCATTTAATAACCTCTAGTCCATGTTTAGTCCCTGGAACCCAGCAGGTAGGGACTAGGGAGTTTTTAACCAAACAGGGCCTTAGATTAACAACAGCTAATGAGTTGCACGGGACAGTGGACGCACCAGCACCATGTGCATCTACCGATGTACTGTGGTCATGCACAGTCTGTTGCAACAAAGAACAAACAACCAAGGAGCATATTTGTGTTGGTCCCAGTTTTGTTATCTTTAGACGCCTTTCCCTATGTGAGCGCAGCAAATCTAGTCCTGCTCAAACTCTACAGCCTTGTCCCTTCCTTTCCTTTTTGAACTAGTACTTTCGCCCCTTCCTTTCCTCTTTGAACCACGTCCTAGATTTATGCGATACAACTTTCCCCACTACTTTCCCCCATTCCTTTCCTCTTTGAACCACGTCCTAGATTAATGCTATACAACTTTCCCCCTTCATTTCCTCTTTGAACCACGTCCTAGATTCATGCTATATACAACTTTTCCCACTACTTTCCCCCACTCCTTTCCTCTTTGAACCACGTCCTAGATTCATGGTATACATGCAGCTAGAGCAATGCATGTGGAGTAAGTAAATTATACCTTAAGGTTCTTGGGGCGTGGTTCGGTGGGCGACGGGACGGCGGCGAAGAAGAAGGGGTCGGAGGCCCTCCCGCGCCGCCGCTGGGTGGAAAGTGAACAGCTGCGCCGGTAGTCCCTCGCCGACGGCGACAACGTTAAGCCTCCTTCCCTTCCCGGCGGACGGATCCTGCCGGCTCTTTGAGCAGCAGTGAGGGGAGAGAGAGGCCAACGAAGTCTTGTTTAGATCTGGAGAGGGCGAGAGAGTGTGAAGAGAGCAACTACAAGCGTTGAGGCTCCAGCGGGAGAGGGCGAGAGAGTGTGAAGAGAGCAACTACAAGCGCTGAGGCTCCAGCGTGTATATATATACTGGAGAGAGAGTGTGAAGCGTGCAAACCCTAGAAAACATTTTGACCAGTCAAAGAATCCTCCTGGCACAAATTATGCTCAAGTGTAGTTATCGAACCCGAGACCTCAAGTTTGATGAGCGAACAGGCTAACCAGCTACACAACCCTCCGTTATGTTCAACGAGAGGGAAATAACCTTTTATACATTCCTGCATTCGTGTGACAAGCATGCCGTGTTTTTTTGTGTGTGTGGGAGTCATTGGGATTTCAATCATAATCGTGTCATGTGGCTTTGGTGGTAAGACTATCCACAGTGGTGCAGAAATAATGCAGCCTTAGTCACCTTACCTCTCTCCACGTAGTATGTTGGGTCCCACCAGTCAGAGGGTGAAACAAACAAATTAATAAGAAAAATTAAAAGCGCCAGCAGTGTATCTTACCTCACACATCTCGCTACTGCTCGGGAACACTGTCCAATTGATCCCTCTGTTCGCTCACGTACTATTTTAAGTGAATCCTTATTATAACATGCACACAAATTTTGGGCACTTGTATTCGACTTAAGTCAGTGTGCCACCGTATCTCGTATACTTACTACTCCCTCCGTCTAGGTGTAATAAGTCACGTTAGAAGGTGCAACGGGACCAAGGTGCGTGCGTGCGTGCGTGTGTGTGTGTGTGTGTGTGTGTGTTTAACACCATGTGTGTGTTAGAGAGAGCGACAGATCGACCTACTCCTACAGAGAGATGTTGTGTAGTGTACGATTTTAGCCGCGAGAGTCGGTGCATCCTCTCGTTTCCGGGCGTGTCCGGTAGGGACATGCGGACAGCTGCCACGCCCGCTCCTGACCAGCCTGGCCCACCCAAAGCCCCTCCATCACCCGCACGCGCTTCCTGCCCGAAACGGTCAGCGCCGCTCCAAAGAATTGGTGCCGCATTCATGCCCGAGCAGAGCGGACACAACCTCTCACTGGCGCAAGAGTGATGGTTGCTTCGTCCGTCCAACTTACTGCTGGGTCTATGTGATTTGACGGCTCATTGGTCTTTATTACTGAGGTGGTAGGACTGCTGGATGTCCCACGCTTTCGGCGAAAGGAGGTATACTACTACTAGATTACAATTTTCTCCATTCTTACAGCGGAGGCGTGCAAGAGCAGTGAAAACACGCAGGCTCAGTGATTACATGGCCCACCTCACACTATCACCGTGCGACACCTAACTCTTTACATAGTACTCCCTCCGTTCCTAAATATTACTAGATGAGTCCCCGCGCGTTGGCGCGGAACAGCGGTATATCTCTCTGCGCAAAATTATCGATTTCATAGAACAAAAAAAACTCTATAACCGCATGACAAATGTGGTAGCCAAACTAAATAAACTCCCATCATCATTTAGATCATCCCACGTAAGGAAAAAAGATCAGCCAACTCCTACTGCATAATGGGATTATATTTTTCTTTTTGACATGTTAATGGGACTTAAAAGCTCACTTACATGCATGCTACCGGTGCATGCTTGCATGCAGACATGTTGATGTGATTTAAAACCCACTCACATGCATGTGGCACGGTATTTCTGCATGCTTGCATGTGGCTTAGTGCGGAGCCTCTCAACGTCAAGATCAGACGGCTATTATGGACTGATTTACTTCATCTAACGGCTACATCAATTTTGATGACGTGGCTCAAGGAGAGGATAGAGAATTCCTAGTAGTGGGGGCTAGCTATTACTAGTAGATATAAGTCTTTGTAGAGATTCCACTACATACGGAACAAAATGAATGAATCTACACTTAAAATGCATCTATATACATCCGCATGTGGTTCATGGTGAAATCTCTACAAAGACTTATATTTAGGAACGGAGGAAGTACTAGTATAGTACGTACTGTAATTTATCAGCGAGATAAATTTGTACAATGCTATGAAGCTTCCAGCTTCTGTTACATGTATCTTGCGTCCAAGGTTGCCCGTTGCAACATTTCATCAAATACAAAGGAGACTAACATGCATGCTATTGCATCTCAATGATTGACAGATCATAGCAAATATGTACTCCCTCCGTTCCAAAATAAGTTTCTCAACTTTGTGCAAACTTTAGTACAAAGTTGTACTACTACTAAAGTTGACACTTATTTTGGAACAGAGGCAGCTAAAGAAAAAAACGATCCATGCAGTCCCTAGCCCTTGAACCGTGAACCCTGACCAGGCTTCAATTTGCTGGCAACGTTCGAGCTTCCTAATAAATGAAGTTTGCAACCTTTTGACCATCGGATCATTTTGTGCAGTTTCACCAAAATCGAGATGAGCATCCCTGTGGCAAAGAAATTGAACAAGCGTGATTAGAATAAGATTACTGGGACTAGTTGATGAGACATAAACTCATCACAAATACAGTACGTAGAAGCCAGTAGAGGTATGTGCGGGGCAAAGAAGTAGAGAAATATCCACAGGGAGTGATGTGGGCAGCTGGAGCAGTGGTGCAAGCCGGCTGTAAAGGGAGTTGTACCTGAGGGACGTAGCTCAACCTTGAGGAGGGCGGCGGGAGGCGGCAACTGCCCACGTCGCGGCAGTGAGCAAGGGACGAAGGCAACCTCACCGGCTTTGTGAGAGAGAACGGCGGGGACCCCTGATCGGGACGTGCCGACAGTGGGTTTTCGCCGTCGGCGACGGCCACCGCATCTACACTAAGCATCCACCCCTTCCCCAAGCGGACGTGATCCGCCGGGATGTTAGAGATGTGGCCACAGTCGTTTTGTGCGAGAGAGTGTGAAGAGAGCAACCCCAGCAAGCAACCGTGTAGGCTGGCCCGTCCTGACTATGTATATAGTGGAGCGGTTTCCTTTTCTCTCCATATGAACCTATCATATTGCGTACGTGCCACTGAAGAAAAAAAACTTTATTTATAAATGACGCGGCACCTACTACTCGTTCTCCTATAACCTTGCGCTTGGCATCTCCAAAATATTAACCTTGCGATTGGCTCTTCGCCTCTTCGGGAAGTCGAGCAATAATGGTAGTGCAGTATATATCGTTCTGGCTATATGAGACCGAATGAATTGCTGCACGTCCACCACGTGGGCGAGGGTCGAGGGGCGAGGGAGAGTGCTACATACGGAGCAAAATGAGTGAATCTACACTCTAAAATACGTCTATATACATCAGTGTTTGGAGTATGTACTAGTAGTTCATATTGAAATCTACTAAAGGACATATATATTCCAAACAATATGATATAATCTCTATAACCAAGGTAGTAGGGACGAGGAGTAAACGGAGGGAGTAGTAAATTTTTCTCCTCGTCCTGCGAGCCACCGCGCGCATGGGCGAGGGAGCGGGCGTAAGGCGTAGTAAGCAAGCTTCACCTCATCCTGCGAGCCACCGCGCCCGTGGGCGGGGGAGACGGCGTACTAAGCAAGCTTCTCCTCGTTCTGCGAGTTGACGGGACACATCAAAAGTACTCCAGTGTATAGAGCCTTGCCTCTAAGGTAGGCCCCACATGGTTTGCCTCTTTTTTTAACATAACACGTCAAGTCGCAATTTGTTTGTTCACCCGTGGTAGACGATCCTCCCTCCACCAAGTGGACAACCAGTACACGTGCCAAATTACCACGTGGGCTGCCTTTTTCGTACAGAAATGAGCTCCACCGTGTACCCGCGCGGGTGTGGTTGGGAAAGAGACGGGAGTACGTGCGCCGTGCATGCACCTCTTCTCTTCGTGCACGTCCCCCACCTACGTGGGTGTGTGTGAGAGATACAAACCGCGTTCGTGAGTGTTTTTTGTTTTGGGGGGGGTGGGTGGGGTTGATTTCGTGAATTATTTGTGGGAATATGTGTCGATGACATCTCAAACAAAATTTTGCATGCAATGTGTGTGAAATGGAGGCCTATCCATATCATACATAGAGGGTCGGGCAATCCACGAGAAGAGAGGGAGGGGTCATAGCTATCGATAGAGTCGAAGAGAGGATCAAGTGGGTGGGTGCGAGATCGATGAAGAGAGCCATCGAAATTGTGTGTGTGTACAAGTCAAAGATATAGGGCGACTGGCCTACCGGAACGTTAGAGGGCACACGTCAAGTTTGTGTGTGGCAGGGAGACATGACTAGAGCGCTCGATGTATCGGTGTGTGGGGGGGGAGGGGTGGTGGGAGGGGTAGGCAGAGGCCTAACTATAGAGGTAGAACGACTCGTATATGTGTTGAGAAGGAGAGACCCAGCTATGTCTTGAGGGAGATCGGTCGACATCCATACATAACTGAAGGACGGGAAATATGATGGGAGAGAGAGAGAGGAGAGAGAGAGGAGGGAGAGGGAGGGAGAGGGGTAGAGTGCTGGATGGGTGATGGAGTTGCTTCTCGAAGATGGTGGGAGAGGCCTACTAGACAAACTGAGGGTGGAACTGCAATGTTATCAATAAGAGTGGGGATGTGTTTCTGTGTGTGCCTGTGCGTGATAGATGTGTCGGGACGCATCCAGGGATGATGAAGGGGAACCATGTGTTTGGTAAGCAAACCTAACTAGATCGGTAGATCAATTGTTGTTTGTCGGAGGAAGGGAGAGACACAACTAATGAGGTAGATCGATTGACGTGTGGGTAAAAACGAGTTATAAGGACCTAGCTAGCTATATGTATAGCGAGAGATCGGTCGGTGTACGTCCATTTGTTAGAGGCAAATAAGGCCCAGCGAGACGGATAGACAGAGAGAATGGAGCTAGGAGGTGGTGCGAGAGGCCCAACTACTAGCTAGATAGGGGGAGGAGTGTGCGGTTGTGAGAGCGATGAAAAGAGGGGCGAGAGTTTACACGTGTGTCTGACCGTATGAGAGACACGAGGCAAGGACACATAAAGGAGGAGATTGAAGGTGTGTTTGTATGTTGTAGGCAGGCATCGCTGGAGAGGTTTATCGATCGGTGTGTGTCGGAAAGGAGTTGTGGAGACTCTGGGAGAACGACCTAAAGAAAAAAATGAATGTGCCCGGTGGATAGAATGCCGAGGGAGGGGGAGGGCGAGGAGGGCGTGTGCATGCACGAGAGAAAGTTAGTGGTAGCTACAAAGGTTAGAGGATTGTGTGGGTGTAAGAGACTAACAAAGATCATAATTTGATATGAAAGCGGATTCATATATTTGAATAGGAGATCATAGTGTTTTAAACATTGCATGCATGAATATAGCGGTGATACACGTGCTGTGCACATGTTATACCATAATGTGATAATGCATGGCGTTTGCAACTCACAGCTAAATGCCGAACAATCTAAACCATACTATACATCAAACAATCTCACATTTTATTTGAATTTGTGATAATGTGTGGCGTTTGCAGCTTACAACTAAATATCGAACAATCTAAACAATACTATATATCGAACATTCTCACATTTTATTTGAATTTGTGGTAATGTGTGGTGTTTGCAACTCACATCTAAATACTTGTAGGCGTAGGGGGCGGGGCACCATACATAATGTGATAAACACATTATACATATGAGACATGGTTTAGATTATGAAGATCTAGCTAGAGCTAGAAATGTAATGTGATTTGAAATCAAAATAAAGTGGATTCAAAAAATCTAGTTCGAGTTCATATAGTACACATAGTTCATATGTAACTCGAGACTAATCATGTGGTGTGCTGTGAAGATAATACACAAACGATGGTTTAACTTGACAATAATGATGATTGTAGATCTTATTAAAACAGAGAAACGAATTCAAATGCTTTGACTTCACAACAATCATTACTGTAGATCTTATTCAAATAGAGAAACGAATTCAAATTTAGTTCATATTGAAGCGGTAGTATATACGTTTGGAATGCACTAAAACGTTCATTTGAGTAGTAGGTTGCATGCATTATACACGTAGCGAAATATTTTAATTGAACATAACATGAATTCAAAGTTTTGAATGACATTTGTAGGGCGCATTGATTTGGTACAGTACACGTTAGGCTTGTCCGGAAATTTCAACCCGCGCCTTGTTAGCCCGAAATATTTAAGATATATCTTTGTCTCGTTGTGCTCCGACAACTCCCTCCATCTCAACCCGCGCCTTGCTATTCCGAAATTACAACGCGCGCGAAAACTCCCACCTCCTGTGAAATCCCGACACGCGAAATGCCCGTGGTACCCCTGAACCGAAAGAACCGCCTCAAATCGGTGGGGGTACTTTCGTAACTTACCCCACATTTCGGACAAGCGCGTCTCTAAGCCATGGTTCCCCACTGCCATCCCATCCGCCCACCCATTCGTACACCGAGGCCGCGAAAACCCGCGACGAAACCCCACACCCTGCTCCGTCCGCCACCCAGCCGGAGCCTCTTCCCCGACGACGTCGTCCACAGCAACACCTCGACGTCCCTCATCCACCGTACCGGATGAGGATCCGTCGTCGATCTCATCGTCCCGCCGGTTCAGCCACCCCGTCCTCCACCTCCAAGGAGCTGCCCCGACGTTCCCCTCGTCTTTCGCGCCACCTCCATTCCCACACCGCCGTCTTCACCTGCACCACCGGAAGAGCATCATCATCACCGTTTCCTCGGATGAAGCTGCGGCCTAATCGGCGCCACCAAAGAGGTTGTACACTAATCGCCGCATTTTCTTCTTGATTCGATCTCATGGTGCTGCCGGCGCTCGGTCCCGAGCCGACACGGCGCGGCTCCATCCACGGCGGCGTCGCCGGCCACTTCCTCCATGGCGTCGCTCCCTCGGCGGCGACGTCCACATCAGTAGGACCTGCTGCTGCTTTAGCTCTCGCTCGCGCTGCTGCTCTGCTCTTGCTCTCGGTCCCCTGCCTGGTCTGCTCTTGCTATTGCTCTTGCTCGCGCTGCTGCTCTCGCTCTTGCTCTTGCTTGCGATGCTGCTCCGATTTAGCTACACTTCACTCCGATGCCGCCGGGGTGAAGGAAGAACCAGCCACAGCGGGGAGGGGGCTCGCCGGAGAGGTACCCCACTATCTATCTTAGGGTTCAGGATGGGGGCGGTGGTCGCGGCGGTGGCGGGCGTTGGCGGGGCGGTGGCGTGGGGATCGCCGGAGAAAAAGCTCGGCACGGGGGGGCCTAGAGGGATGGCCGGGGCGGCGGACCGGCGGTGGGGAGTGTTTTCGGGCGGGCGGGGCGGCGCACCGCCGGCCGCGGGCGGCGGGGGGCTGCTGTTTGGCCGGCTCAGGGGGGTGGAGGTTGAAGATGAACCGTAGGCCCTTGATTTCGTATCCAACGGCTGCAAAATCGACTGACCAGAGATGAAAAAGTCAGTCGACCGACGTGTAGCCTCACCTTGCTAGTGCGTTCAGTTTCGACAGCAAAATTCAGTTTCGACAGCAAAATTCAGTTTCGACAGTTAAGTTCAGTTTCGACAGTTAAATTCAGTTTCGACAGTTAAGTTCAGAGATGAGCGGCTGATGTATTTTACATCTAGCACTTTGTGTTTATGTATTTTACGTCATGTATTGGAGATGCTATTAGAATTCCACTCAGGTTAACGTTGTTCGTTGTCTCTCTTGTCCTGCTTCAGCCTCGGCGTCGTACAACTCACCGGAGCTGCTCCAACGACGAAACCCTCCATCACAGCGGAGCAGTACCTCGGGCTCCATCTCCAGACGCCTAAGATCTTCTTCCCCTCCTCCGACAGCCAAGTCAGCCGGAGCATCCTCACCGGCCAACCCAATCACGCTGAGATCGACATGGCTTCGCCAAAGAGGTTGTACACTTGTTGCATCTCTTTTTTACTCTACATGTTATATATATTGTCCACTGAGCACACGGATTTGTTCCTTTAGTGTCTCCTTGAAAGAAAAAACGTAGGAATTTTAATTTTCACTTGTCCTCCTTTTCAAATTCCTATTCATGAAGCACAAGACTAAGAGATAGTAGCATAATAGCATTATAACCGTACATTTTCTTGTGGTTTGACTTAATCTCACCATGCTTCTTTGCATCCTGTGATCTTCCAATTGTTGTGAATCAAACACCCAGATTGGCAGAAATCCTGTGTTTTTAAATTCTCTGTTTTGCACGTGCATTCCTATCCTATTCCTGTCTATTTCCTATCCCTGCATTGTTGGAATCCTCCAATTCAAACGAGCCCTTACAGAATTACTTCTCTTACAGATAGTTGTCAAAGAAAACCTTGCGTGGTTTGTCCCGCTCCTGCTGCGCCGTCGTCCACCCCAGCTCAGCTGCTCCAACGACAGAAGGGTCCAGCACAGCAGGGATCCGGCCTCCAGACTGTCTTTCGCCGCCTCAGATCTTCTTCCCCGCCGCTGGCAGCCATGAAAACTGCACTACCATCATCAACCGAGCAGATGACCTCGAGGACTACACGGGTCCGCAAGAGAGGTCGCACTCTTTCGTGTCTGCTTACGTTATGCATCGCTTAATATTACATGCTACTTTATCGTCCTGTTCACCGATTAGACTCTGAGTCAGCTCCAAACTAATGGTCAAACTTGAGTTTTTAAATGGTTGTGGGGTACATATCGGGGCCGCTATCAATAGTATCTATCTACTATCTGGTTAATCTCCGGTGTCTACTATGAGTTTCATGTTGGGTGGGAAACAAACAGTAAAGAAGCCATTATCTGTATTTTTTAACTGAAGCCATTATCTGCCTGCTATTATTGGTTTTGGGTCTATCCACAGGTTGCTACCATCACTCTGGATTTCTGCATGCACTCCTTACATAATCTCACTATGTTTTATTCCTATGCATGACAGTTATTGTAAACAATGGAACTGAACATGTAGAGCAAAAGAGACGAGCCTTGCGTGGCAATAAAATTTCATGCAGACGTCGCTCCATGGTAGGCGCAAAGGCAGCCCCCCTCCACGCATTTCGGATTGTAATCGAGAGGAAGATATCTGTTCTGAGGGGGATTCAGAAGGAGAAGACAACTCCTATTTACCCCCTGAGGTCTTCGCTCTAACTTGGCATGCTGATGTTGGTTATATCATGCATATGGTGTCTTGCATTGCTTACTTTATACATCAAATATGTCATCTGCTTAGTTTAGACATCCTTTGTGCGAATGCCATCTGTTTAGTTTATTCATCGTTTATGTGAATTATGCAACGCCATCTTGTTTAGCCAGGCATCATATATGTGAATTTTGCAATGCCATCCTGCTTAGCCAGTCATCTTATATGTAAATTATATCAGGCCATCCTTTTTTTCGTTACATATTACATTTGTCAACAATGTTATTACATTCAACTGCTCTTCGTGTGCATCAGCCATTTGACACGGTGATGGCAAATTCTGGAGTGAAAACAAGGTCTTCAGAGCAGACTATGCTATCTGACGAAGCGCATATCTCGCTGGTTACGGATAGCTCCTCAGAGGAGGATTCAGAGACAGATGACCAGTCCTATTCCCCCCCCCCGAGGTGTATGCTCTAACTTGGCAGGGTTATGTTGCTCATATCGTGCGTATGGTGTCTCGCATTGCTATGTCATTTGATTAGTTTAGACATGCTTTGTGTGAATGCCACCTGTTCAGTGTCTAATTACCATATATGTGAATTATGCATTGCCATCTTGTTGCAAGACATTATATATGTGAATTATACAATGCTATCTTGTTGCAAAGGCATTATATATGTGAATTATGCAATGCCATGCTGTTTAGCCAATCATCATGTATGTGAATTATATCATGCTATCATTTTTTGTATTACGTGTTCCATTTGTCGACAACGTTTGTATATTCAACTACTCTTCCTGTGCATCAGCCATTTGAAGCGGTGATGGAAGTATCTGGAGTGAAAACAAGGTATTCAGAGCAGACAATGCTACCTGCTGAAGCAGACATCTTGCTGGTTACAGAGAGCTCCTCAGAGGAGGATTCAGAGACTGATGACCAGTCCTATTTTCCCCCTGAGGTCTATGCTCAAACTTGGCAGGGTTATATTACCCATGTCATGCATGTTGTCTTGCATTGCTTAGTTTTTACATCATATATGGATTGCCATCTGCTTACTTGCTTACTATATAAATCATATATTTGAATTATATCATGCCATCATGTTTACATAGTACATACACATCATCTATCTGAATTATGGCATGGCAACCCATTTAATAAAGACATCATATAGTTATATCATCTCATCCTGTTTAGTGTTTACAGTCATCATATTTTGAATTATGGCATTCTATCCGTGAATGTATGTGAATTATGGCATGCCAACCTATTTAATAAACACATTATATAGTTATGTCATGTCATCCTGTTTACATAGTCTCATATTTTGAACTATGTCTTTCCATCTTTTTTAGTTAGCCATCATAATGTGAAATTGTGTCATGCTATCCTGTTTAGTTAGCCATCATATATGTGAAATTGTGTCATGCTATCCTGTTTGGTTAGACAACATAAATATGAATTATTTCATGCCCTCTTTTATTCCCCACTATCCATTGCACCTGTCTATCATACAATGTCTATACTTTCAATTACTTTTCTTGTTTATCAGCCATTTGAATTGGAGAGCGTGATGGCAGTATCTAAGGGAGTAACAACACGGTCTTCAGAAAAGATAGTGCTACCAGTTGATGCAGATAGAACCACGGTTGTACTTGCCCAAGGACCAGATCCACCACACATAACCCAGACTCTCGCAGATTGTACCCCTACCCAGTTGGACAGAGAACCAGCTACACCCCTTCTAACCCCAACCCCGGCAGATAGTAACCCAGTTCCAGTTGACACAGCACCGTCTCCACCACAGAGCACCCAAACACGAGCAGTTAGTAAGGGAACTGCAGTGCCCAAAGCACGAGGACCACCACTCCGAATCCCAACTCAACGCTTAAAGGAGAAGAAGATTTGTTCTCAGGTCAGGTTCTGTAGCTATGGTTCATACTCCTTTGCTCTTGCATGACTGTATTTACTCATACCAACTATTTTCAAATTTGAAGGATGGAATTGAAACTCCAATGGCGCAACAGGTATGTTTTAAACCTGTTTCTTTAACTGGTTTGCTGTTGTAACCTGCTCTATGTTGATTTCAGTTTCAATTGAATAAACAGTTATGTTCTCATGTCATGCACATTACAAGTGTTGTTATTGCTCTATAGTTACCCACACTTATATTCTGTCTATTCTGCTTTGTCTTGAACAAATATTATTTGAACTGTGTCTCTATCTTGATTTGGCAACAAAAACTAGAATGATATAGACCATAAAGTGACCATGGTACATAGATATATGTTTGTTTCATGCTGTTATCCTGTCCACTTTACTACTGAACTCATTTACCAAAATGAGTTTCATATACAACATGGTAAACATGTGATGTGTCTGCTTGTTTCTCTTTTAGAATGCGGACAAAATATTGGAGAACAGTACCGCGTTATCCAATGGTAAAGGAAGTAATGCAGATAAGGTTCAAGATAGTGAGACATCCCTGTTGGTCTCCAAGAAAGCTGATAAAAACTATCTTGACGACAGTGAGGGAACCCAAAAGTCCTGTCTTGATGTAGTGTTCGAGTTACTGGCCACTACTGCTGGCACAAGCTCTTCGAACTCGCTGCCTGAATCAGTTCGTCTTCTTGAGTCTCAACTTCAAGTTGAAAGACATCGATCAGATGTGCTGCGACAGGAAGCTGAAGGACTGAGGAAGTCCCTGCAGAATTCAGATGCATATTTTCTGGTGCAACAGCAAGCGCTGGAGGATTTAAGCGCCAAACAAGAGAAAGTTAATAAGCTTGCTAAGCATCTTGCCAGCATTATGGGTACCCAGGATATTGTTTCTTGAGATCTTCTGAAGTGGTTTCAGTTCTGGATTTGTTTTGCTGCGGCGTTTATTTGCGCTGGTCGCCAACTTTGACAACCAGTGTATATGATATGCTGCTTTGTTCCCTATATTTGCACTGGTGGCGAACTTTGATGCCCAGTGGATGTAATATGTGTAATAGCCGTGATAGCCTAGCGTTAGTTGCTTGCTTATTTATTTCCTTGTTGTCTTGTTTATTTGTTTGCTTGTAGTCATTGCAGTTCTTTTTCCGCGGTTAGCTAGTGGCTGCAATAACCTATTTTTTAAAACTAGGCCACAATAACCATGGGCTAATATTTACTGTAGTGACACTGGGCCTCCTACTGGCCGTAGAAACAGTGGGCCTTCTACGGGCCGTAGAAACAATGGGCCTTCTGCGGGCCGTATTATCAATGGGCCTTATACGGGCCGTATAATCGATTGGCCAAACATGGGCCAAACAGACCGCATTATGGCCGTAAACGGGCTAGAGTTGGAATCGTCCGTTCATGGGCCGACCATAACGGGCCATCGTTAATAGGCCGTATTTGATGACGCTATGAAATCGGCCCAACGTATTAACGGACCACAAACGGGCCGACTGTAACCACGGGCTGAATTTGGCCCACAAGCAGAAAATGACAGTAACGGGCCGTAAGTAAACGAATGCTGGAAATGAGCCCAAGAATAAATGGGCTCTGAGAAGGCCGAAAGATAACATGGGCTGGAAACGGCCCAACGGAATAACGGGCCGTTAATGGGTATAAAGTGATACACTGTTCATTACGGGCCAGTTTCACCACGGGCCGTTAATGGGTGTAAAGTGATACACTGTTCATTACGGGCCAGTTTCACCACGGGCCGTTAGTAGGCCAAGAGTTACATAGGGCCTCATATGGGCCGAAAGACGTCATGGGCCATACATGGGCCAGAAGTGAAAACGGGCTGGAATCATATTGGATGGCCCAGATGACGCTACTGGGCCTAATTCGGATAGGGCGTAACGGGCCTTGGGTTAGCGGGCTGTAAATGGGCTATATTCGAACAGGCCGTTAACAGGCTTTCCATGGGCCGGCCCGCCAGCTTTTGACCAAGTCAAACGGGCCGGCCTTTTCACAGGAATGGGCCTCTGTTGGGCCGTGCCACGTGTCGACGTATCATAGGCGCCTTCCGTCCAATGAGTGGTTGACATCTGTCCCAACGATGAGCCGACACATGTTTCCTCCAGCCAATGGTGATTTTACACGTGGAAAATCCCCATTGGTCGGGGCTGTTAATGGGTTATCGGACCCAAAACCTGGCCCGATAGCTTAACGGTGTTCCGTTACGGTGGATGCCACATGTCGGTCACCCTTGACGAAAGCACTTCTGTGACGCACGATTTATCGTCATGGAAGTGGACACTTCTGTGATGATAATTTTGGTAATATCATGGAACACTTCTACGACAGCACAGGTATGACTATCTTGATTCTGTCATAAATTTGTCATGGATGTACATGCATGACAGAGAACGCGACCTACTGGGACAAACACGTATCATCACGGAAGTGTATTTTTTTTGTAGTGTCGTCGCCTCCTGCTGCTGCAGCCCATGCCCCATCCCCCATTCTCGCGTGGTTGCCAACGAGGTATCCTACTACAACAGTGGTCACCGCCCAAAACTCTCTCCGGATCATTTTGATCTACTTTTGCACATTTGTTCTTTATCTCATGAATTTTGTTATGTAGGAGGTGAACAATTGTTGATCCTGAAGTTTCATCACATGATTTTTTGTCTCTGAATGTTGCACCAATTCTTGATCCTAAAGCATCAATGCTTGAGCACTGATTTTAGTGTGTTAGGTGGGTGTACAGTGCGTTCGGCATGTGTTTTTATTTTATGTTCTGAGCAAAAAATCAACTACAAAAATTGTGCCATGCAAAGTTCATGTACACCTATTGAGGTGGTTCTAAAATTAAAACTTTTAAAGTTAAAAAATAGGAAATCGGTTATTTGGTTGTGGAGGTTCTTTTGTCCTTGAACTATATAAGAGTTCAACTTTTGCTTGCTTTTCAGTTCAAATTTTGCATTCTTTTCAGTACATCAACTTTAATGTGCAGAACATCAAGGAAATCTTGAAAAATTATATGTGCACTCTATGTATTTTCTTATGCTTACAAGAATTCTGCACTCATACTGTTATGCATCAGTTCAAGTCGCTTGTGGAGTTTTATATATATGCAATCGGATTAGAGCACCATGCTCTCAACTAAAAGTTTGAAAAACCATTGCTTTCAGTTCTGGTAACATATATTTTGTTTCAGTTTTGCTAATTCTTTCTCCAATGGCCTTTATATATTATCTTTCATATGTCTTACTATATGAAAAAATGTTGCCTTCACCAAGCAATCTTGCTCAGTTTTCTGGTTTAAAAAACAGACAACATGGATTACTACCATGGGAATTCAAAGAAATGTCATCTATAAAAACAGTACAATTTGTGAGCTTCTTGCAGACTAATGATGAGTTACTAGATAAACTAAGAGTCATCGTTTGTGGGCTCGTGGCCGGAACACGAAGCTCAAGTTGTGGTCCAGTATGTCAGAAAATTTTAGTTCACCTTCGTAGGCTTTTTCACTTCATCTTATCAAAAGCAAAAAAAAAAATCAAATGTGTTTCATAGGATTTGTTATATATGTGTACACCTTTGTAGGCTTTTTCGGTTCAAGTTTTGCTATCAAAAATAGATTTGTGGCAGTTCAACATAGTTTGTTTTCAGAAAAGCTCCTTGGTATTTCTTCGGCTGCAACATGTACATGCATCCCTACAAAAAAATGGTGAGCATGCCGCCAGTTGCACGCTGCTGCCTCCATCCTCTACATTTTTCTTCTTGGAGCCAAGCTGTTGTTGCTAATACATTTGGATTTGATAAATAATAAAGAGAATAAAAGGGACAGGGTGAAGAGAGAGCAAGTAGAGGAGAAAAACTGCGGGAGCCAGGATTCTTGAAACATTGTATCCGAGTTGATTCTGGCTGCCTCACGAGTTTACAACTAACTTATTTTTGTGTGGTTCGTGCAGTCCTATAGGTGTTTGTGTTCATGCCTACAAGTGATTTGTTGTGAAGTTAGGCAAGATGAAGCTGGGACAAGGCCGAATCGTGTGGCAGAACCGCCTCCTTCTAGTGCGTCGCCTCCTCTTTCCAGCATGCCGCCACCGCTGCAACCCTCCACCGTCAATGTCGCACGTGTGTCCTCCTCGGTCCAACCACATGGCATTAGGGTGGTCGAGTTCATCACGAGTAGCGGTCCATGGCTGTCGGGTTCAACTTTCCTCATCACGAGGCTTGTACTCTTCTCCTATGAGCTCTCTCTCACTTCTGTTGTTCATTTTTACTGCTGCTTCAATTTCCTTGTGATGCAAAATGTTGTTGATGAACATTACTGGTTATATATATTGTTGTACTCTTCTCCTATGAGCTCTCTCTCACTTCTATATATATTGTTGTTCTGTATGCAATCCCATCGCACAACACACACGTCTTATTAGCAGCAATTGTCCGTGTTATTATCGGTCTTCACACACATTTCTAATTACAAACATGTTTGCCGCGTACCACACACATCTTGTTAAGTTGAACCGTTTCTGTTCTCATGTCTCAACGCAAATAGTTCATCCGAGTGAACCGCATGTCGTATATCGCACACACCTTCATCTGGCTGACCATTTCTTTTGTGTTGCCTAATCACAAACAGTTCATCCGAGTGAACTGTATGTTGTATATCGCACACACCTCCATCTGGCTGCCCGTTTCTTTTGTTCCTCCTCATCGCAAACAGTTAATTGAACTGAACCGTATACCCTACATCACACATGCAACTAAAATCTGAACCGTGTTTGATGGCTCCACCATCGCAAACGTTTTGCACCTTTTTTGACGGTTTTTTACACCATCGTTTGCGATTATGGCATCGCACACAGTTTCGTCGAAGGGCCTCTGATCGTAGTGTCACGTTAGCAGCATCTTGTAGTAGTGATGTTGCAGTTAACACACCTTTCCACTTGTTTTTCTTTACTAGCGTGCTTAAACCTGCACATTGAAGCTATCTTTTGGAGATTATTTTGTTTGTCGTGGATATATTTGGTTGATATTTAGCCTGTTGTGCTTAACATGCCTCTCGATGTACTTATAGACGAACAACTGTTGTTTTCTATTGAGGTTAGTTTCATCCCATGGCTTATATATACTCATTGTTCAGGATATCGGTAGCTGGTACCATATAGGCTGGGGGCTAATAAGGGACTAATCAGTGAATCGGACTTTTAACTGAATATATATGTAACCCATTTATCGTTAGGTTAACTAGGGCCATATGTAATATATCTGAGGCTACATAGCAACATGCATTGTACTGATCATGTCTAAATATGCAATCCTAGGCTACATAGCAACAAGGAAGAGTGTTACCTTAATGTTCTGATGATGTCTAGATATACGTAGAAGAGCAACAGCAACAACAACAACACAGCCTTGTTTGGATACTCTAACTTAGCTAGAGGTTAGAGTTAGTTTCTAGCTAACTAACCCTGAACTAACTCTAGCCAAAGAGGTGTTTGGATGACAGGGTTTGATTGACAATAAATGCACTAGGAGAACTAGCTCCAATTAGAACCTCTTGGGTGGGATAGTTTTTTTAGGTGGGTTAGATGCAACTAGCTCAAACCAGCCCTCATGTTTGGATATACTTTAGGGCTATTTGAGTCCAAACTAGCTCAAACTAACTCTAACCCATGGATATAGCAGCAGTTGATCAGCCGATAATTTGTAAAAATGCAATAAAATCCCTTCGGCCCATAATTAAGATGTTAATTCATCTAATATGTGAGTATATTGAATGTTATAAGATATTATATAAGAGTATTGTACTACATCATTGTGCAATTGTTGTTTAGCTTCTAATATTAACTTGGTGCTTTTAGGTAGATATGTCATTGGTAAAGATCCGCAATTCGACCCTTTCTGCGTATGAGGCAATGAGATATTGATGAACCAGCATCAAGTGAGGAAGTTGATAAATATTGTTAGTAAAATGGGTCAAAAGATGGCAATTAAACTATTTGTTTACACTTTATCCAAGACAATAGTGAACTACAGGATGGTAAGTAAGAACTCTGCATCCTTATTTTTACTGCCCATAATGAGTTGTGTTAGATGACAATGTCTGAATTTTTTTCCTTTGCAGTGGTTCACAAAGCAGTTTACTCAAGGTTACCTCTCAAACTACATGATTGGTGGGCATGCAAAGGTTAAAGTATTTCTATCAGAACACGATGATTATCTAGATGTGTTCATGAAGACAGTGAAGGATGGGCCGTCGACCATCACAAGGGGTTGGACTAGAGTCGTGCGTGCCTTCTGCATGGAGGAGGGCATAATACGGGCATTCCGCTTCACCTTGTTCAGCAATCAGAATGTATTTCGCCTCTTTCTTTACCGTCTTTAATAGTACAAGTATACAAATGTGGTTCATCATTCTTTATTTGGTGCTTATGTAATTCTTGAACATATGTACTTGTGAATCGAATAATGTATTGGTTGTTTGAACCTAATGGATACGAATAAAGCTATAGCATATTTTCAAATTCAAATCCGGTACAACTTGAAATAGCGGCAATTACATAGTCAAAAATAATAGCAGCAATTAAATTACGGTGAAATTATGCTCTGCAGGTTGTTATGGCGCACGCGGTCGGTAAAACACAAATGTTTGTGATATACACCATAATCCAACACGGTTCACAGAGAGGAAACGTGTGCGAGCATGTACACAGTTGCCGTTTGCAACGCGTGTGTGATGTCAGACAATATCACAAATGGTGTGGGCAAACTAAACGTTTGTGATATTTGCCTTATCATACACGTTTTGCAACCATGAACTGTTTCTGATGTGGTACGGATCGTAAACGTTGCACCACGGAATAGCGTGTGCGATAGTTGTCATATACGACGATGTTACGATGGTACGACGTTTTGTAATCCTATCCGACACTCGTACGACGATTAGCTGATTCTTAATTAGTTATCGCATATGGTTCGGGCAAAGTGAACGTGTTGATTGTCTACTTATCATACACATTCTATAATCGTGAACCGTTTGTGATGGGCCGCGCATCGTAAACGTAGCACCACAGAATACCGACTGCGATGGCAATGCGAGCACAAACGAGTTGCAAGGATGGAGCGTTTGGGATATTTGAGATATCAGAAACAGTTTTATATGCACAACTGTATGCATCTTTGCTCCCTATCCCCGGCGATTATTGGGTCATGTGGGAAGGACCCCCTGTCGGTGTCAAAACCGGCGGATCTCGGGTAGGGGGTCCCGAACTGTGCGTCTAAGGCGGATGGTAACAGGAGGCAGGGGACACGATGTTTACCCAGGTTCGGGCCCTCTTGATAGAGGTAAAACCCTACGTCCTGCTTGATTGTTCTTGATGATATGAGTATTACAAGAGTAGATCTACCACGAGACCAGAGAGGCTAAACCCTAGAAGCTAGCCTATGGTATGATTGTATGTTGTCCTACGAACTAAAACCCTCCGGTTTATATAGACATCGGAGGGGGCTAGGGTTACACAAGGTCGGTTACAAAGGAGGAGATATCCATATTCGTATTGCCTAGCTTGCCTTCCACGCCAAGTAGAGTCCCATCCGGACATGGGACGAAGTCTTCAATCTCGTATCTTCACAATCCAACAGTCCGGCCAAAGGATATAGTCCAGCTGTCCGGAGACCCCTTAATCCAGGACTCCCTCAGTAGCCCCTGAACCAGGCTTCGATGACGATGAGTCCGGCGTGCAGTATTGTCTTCGACATTGCAAGGCGGGTTCCTCCTCCGAATACACCACGAAAGAGTTTGAATACAAGGATAGTGTCCGACCCTGCAAAATAAGTTTCACACACCACCGTAGAGAGAATAATATTTCCACAAATCTAATCTGCTGACACGTTTTGACAGCATGACATCACGCCATGGCCCAGTCATTATTTGAACCGTTTTTCTTTAACCAGCCCCGCACATAACGCGAGGCGGTTTCTTGACACGTCTTGTCAAAGCAGAGATCGTGTTCCCCTTATCACGGGATTCTCATCAATACAAACGTGGGTAACCCAACCGTGCCAGTTGGTATGACTCCTAGATCTTAGGTAAGTCTCGAACGGCCACGAGGAGGATGCCTGATATTCATCCCCTTTATAAAGGGACAAGGCCTTTTCTTTTTCCTCTCCCGTGCTCAATCGAATACTTCCCCCGCCTCGAGTTCTAACACCCAAAGCTCAGGTCAGGTGCTTCGGACCTTCAACCATGTCTGGATCCAGCCTTCAAGGCTGGTGGATGCCTTCCTCCATCACGGAGGACATCAAGAAGTTGAGGGAGGCCAGATATCTGACCGCCGAAATTCCGCATAGGCTGCCCGCCCGAGGGCAGGTCGTCCCTACTCCTGAACCCAACGAGAGTGTTGTGTTCGTCTCCCACTTCTTCCAAGGACTAGGCCTTGCTCTAAATCCCTTTGTTAGGGGTCTCATGTTCTATTACGGGCCGGATTTTCATGATCTGACCCCGGATTCCCTTCTTCACATCTCGTCATTCATTGTCGTATGTGAGGTCTTCCTCCGCATTACCCCTCACTTTGGCCCATGGCTCAAAACCTTCGATGTGAAGCCGAAGATGGTCGATGGGCAGTATGCAGCGTGCGAAGGTGCTTTAATAAGCAAAATTGCTGACGCTCCATGGCCAAAGGGTTCCTTTCCAGAGGTGCCCAGATTGTGGCAGCGGGAGTGGTTTTACGTCACAGCTCCCCGAAGTGCCAAATGGGTAGCTGCCCCCACCTTTCGCTCGGGCCCCCCACCACAACTGATGTCATGGATCAGCAGGGGGCTGAGCTGGGGTCCAGCCAAGGACGTGCCAATACTGCAGAGCCGTATCCGAGATCTCTTCGAGGGAGATTTCAGTCTGGTTATGGTAATGCAAGTTATGCTGGTTCATCGAGTCCAGCCTTGCAAACGCCGACCCCTCCGCATGTGGGAATTCAACCCGGAAGGACCGCACACTATTCAGCATTTCCTCGGCATGACGCATGAGGAGATGTACAAATCATTCTTTGGACCCCAAATAGAGTGTCCGGACACCATCGAGGACGTGGGCCTAAGTTGCAACTGCCCCGCTGCCCAAGTAAGTAATCCCATGGCCGAACACACTGTCCTTTTATTTATCATGACATCATTCTGAAGAATCGCTCTTTGACCAGGACTGGATAACGAAGGCTAAGCTGATCCGGTGTTCGGCTCCCCTTCCTAAGGGCTTGGACAATCCGGTGCTGGAAAAAATGCTCGAGCCAGCGCCTTGTCTAGTGCCCTCAAAAGAAGATGAAGGGGGGAATAAAGAGGGCGAAAGCAGGCCTCCATCGCTATCTATTCCAATCAAGGGAATGAGCGCCTCCACGAGGGAGGATAACCAAGGGGAAGAATCTGACATTCTCTCTCCCCAGGGAAGGAAGAGGACTACCTCTGAAGATTCGGAAACTAAGGTTTCCAAACGGGAGAAGAAATCTTCGCCAGAGGGTCCTGCCTCGGAGGGTATTCTGGCCGCACAATGTCCGCGCGGGGATCAGCCCTCTAGCGAGTTGTAAGTAATCAAAAAGTACTTACTAGTGAAGATATCCTATCTTACTTCCGAAGACAATGACCGATGCTTATAAATTGTAGTCCGGATCGCAGCCCTTCTCGACAAAGTTCATCTTTGGGGGATCTTCTTCCGGAGATGATGGAGAGCGAAACACCTCCTCCAGACTCCCCAGCTCAAGAAGCGGGCGACCTTGAAGTGTCGTCGCGAAGGGTATCTCCGGATCCACTAGGGCCAGAGGATAACCCTTTGGCTGCCCGGCATCCCCAGTATCCGGCTCCTGAGGGGAGCGACAGCAAGGGTCCGTACAGTGTGCGGTCGGACGCGCTAAAGGATCTTCTGGGGCAAGCTGTCGTCTCGGAAGCGCATCGTACGCTAATGGGTATGGTGATTGAAAGGATTTCATCCGCTGAAAGCGGTTTGCATGAAGCTTTTATGAGTCTGTTGAAAGGCTTCGAGGTACGTGAAACAATGTATGCCTTTAACAGTACCGCATGCGTTAGGTATGCCCATGTAGATAGTAGCCCCTGAGACTCTGGTTGTCTTCGGGAACGGCGGTAAACAGAGGATCATAGTCCCAGGTAATAACCAGATTGCCTTTATGTGCAGGTGGTTGAAGCTCCGGTGGTTAGCCGGACAGATGGTTTTGCCGAACTAAAGCGGCAACTGGATACGGCAGATGCCGACATCATGCTTGTCAACAAGCGGCTTGACGAGGCACAGGGTGAGTGATTTTTCTGGTGATCGTCATGTAATAAGAGCAACATGATGCCAGTATCGTTAATATGTTGTGACTGCGGATGGAGCGGCCACCGTGGAGACCCTTCGGGCGGAGCTTGCCCGAGCCAAGGAGCAAGCAAGGAGTAGCAATGCGGCCGCTTTAAAGGCGGATGAAGAGTTAAGGGCCGAACAGGCCGCGCATTGCGAGAGCAAGGAAAAAAATAGCCAAGATGGCTGTAGAGTTAAAAGATGCTACTGACCATTATCGGCTTCTTGAAGAAGAACACCGGGCGAAGGCGACGGGCCTGGAGAAGGCCTGGGTGGCCGCCAAGGAAGCCCGCTCCAAAATTAGAGCGGCGAAGGAGGAGCTGAATCAAGTTGCAGATATCGTGTCTAGGAAGCCCTTCTTGTTGTGGACTAAGTTCAGAGATCCGAAATATACTTCTCTGGACCGGCTATGGAGTTCTGCAGATGCGTACATGGATTTGGCTGCAAGTGCTGCTGACGCAGTCGAGTACTTCAAGGATCAGAAAGGTCCCGAAGTGGAAAAGCTGTTCTGGTCACAGTTTCATGCTCCAATCCATCCGCTGCTGCTGAATGAGCGATTGACCGGTTGGGCTGAGCTCCATAGGTTGTCCGGACTTGCCATGAGGTCCGTTGTGGATCACCTGTGGCTGGGAGGGCCAAGGCCGAGTAGCTACTTTAGCTTAGGGAAACAATTCCTTGAAGCTGTGCCACACGTCGATGTTGTAAAGAGATCAGCGTGCATAGAAGGTGCGAGGATGGCCCTTGCCCGTGTCAAAACATACTGGGCAGAGATGGAGGCCACCACTGTTGCGGCACAGGGTTCGGCCATAGGTTGAGTTGCTGCTGAGCACTACTTTGAAGAAGTCCTTAAAGGCGCTCGTTCAATAGAGGCTTAGTGCTCGAAGAATATTATTTTCCAGTGACATGTAGTCCCATTGTACAAACAATGTTTTTCTGAATTAATCAAGGCTGTATTTATACTTTTGCCCGGAAGTACTATGATGCCTCCTGTGAGGCCGTTTATGTATATATGTATATAACCTGAAAGTTTGCAGTCATCGGCTTCCGCCCCCACGCATATAATGCGGGGGTGTTTGCAAAAGATGCATATCCACACTTGATCCAACGTCTTGGTCCATTAAGGAGGTGATAGCGTAGCGAACGAGGCAATCAGACTATATTGCTTTAACACTTTCACTTAGCCATAGGAGTTTGACAGTGGGGCTACTATATAGCCCCTGGTACTTCTGCACTCGTCCAAATACGGTGCGCGTACGTACATGACCGGAAAACGGCCCTTCGTTAATGCGGAGGAATCACGAAGATTCCGATTAGTCGTCGAGTGGTTGACTAGTCTCTCGCTATATCATGACAGTCAGTTTTCGGCTTTCTCTACTGAGGTGCTCATCCGGGTGAACCAGGGCACAATCGCAGTAGTTCTCCCAGTGCTACCTTAGCCGATATAATAGAACGTAAGGTACCTAAACGTGGGAGCCGGGCAAACCCAACATTTGACCAAAGACATGATTCGGAGTTGATGCATATAGGTCCAAACTCGCGACGCCGAACACTCCCTAAGGTGTTTGGTCTTTATAACATATACCGGGCTAAACAATGCCCTTTATAAGAAACCCCATGTGTTCAGGTACGTGCAAAATCCTGGCGTGGCCACATGCCAATAACGTCGGCATCCTTCTCGGTTGTGTGGAGTATTCGGAGGATGTGAGCAACAAGAGACAGTAAAAAAGGTTTACGTAGGGTCTTAATCTAAAAAGAAACCTTTGGGCGGGTCCCTAGTGCATGTCTGCGCCTGTGTCTCCGTTGTACCGTGTCCTGGACGGGTGTAGCACGAGCGTCATCTGCAAAAGGAAAGAACTTAGGTGAAAGTTGTCATGCCAACAAGAAGAATGAATTATCAAAAAAATTCCAGAGAATCTTAGTTGAGCCGGGCTGGCCCTAATTACACATGGGAAGCCCCTGGTATCGTTTTATGAGGGTTTGAAAACCAATCTCATTTATATATGATGGAGCGCCGGACTCGTCTAACCGTGTCCGTGGTCTTGACGACCTGCTATTTTTTTTGGTTGGTGAGGCCGTCTAATGTGCGGCTGTTAGAGCCGCCGCGTCCTCCTCCGTTCATAAGGAACGGTTGGTATTTCTGCTAACTGTGATGACGCCTCGTGGACCGGGCATCTTTGAGCTTGAGAAAAGTATAATGTGGTATTGCGTTAAAACAAGTGAAAGCCGCTCTTCCGAGCAGTGCTTGATAATCACTTCGGAGTGGAGCGATGTGAAAAGTTAATGTTTCGCTTCGGAAGTTATCGGGAGAACCGAATACCACCTCTAGTGGTAGAGAGCCCGTACAACGGGCCTCTTGGCCTGGTATTACTCCCTTGAAGGTAGTATTACTGTGGCTTATTTGTGTCGGGTCTATCCCCATTTTGCGGACTGTGTCCTGATATATCAGATTTAGGTCACTACCGCCGTCCATTAGGACCCTTGTGAAATGGTACCCATTTATTATTGGGTCTAACACCAAGGCCATCAGTCCACGCGCCGGATATTTGTATTGTGATCCCTACGATCAAAAGTGATTGGGCAGGCCAACCAGGGGTTGAGCCTAGGGGTGACGGGCTTTATGGCGCATGTGCATCGGTGTAACACCCCGGATATGACTTTCCCAATATGTATTCCAACTCTTGTCGTTTCCGGTGTTAAGTTATTTTATTTTCTCGGGTTCGGGTCTTTGTCTCCGTGTGTTGTTATCGTTGTCATGCTTCTCATATCATGTCATCATGTGCATTGCATTTGCATACGTGTTCATCTCATGCATTCGAGCATTTTCCCCGTTGTCCGTTTTGCATTCCGGCGCTTCGTTCTCCTCCGGTGGTCATTTCTACCTTTCTTTCGTGTGTGGGGATTAAAAATTTCCGGATTGGACCGAGACTTGCCAAGCGGCCTTGGTTTACTACCGGTAGACCGCCTATCAAGTTTCGTATCATTTGTACTTCGTTTGATACTCCAACGGTTAACCGAGGGACCGAAAAGACCTCGTGTGTGTTGCAGCCCAACACCCCTCCAAGTTGGCCCAAAACCCACCAAAACCCTTTCCATCATCTAGATCATTCGATCACGATCGCGTGGCCGAAAACCGCACCTCATTTGGACCCTCCTAACTCCCTATATGCCTATATATAGACCCCTCATTCCAAATTCCGGATCCCCTCTTCGAAACCCTAAAATCCTAGATCCGCCGCGCCGGACAATGTCCGTCCCGGGCCGGACACACCGCGCCGCCGCGCCCAGCCAGTGAAGGGCCGCCACTTGTCCCGCGCGGGGCCTCCCTCCGCCGCCGGCCAGCGAGGCCCAAGGCGGGCCCTCCTCCGCCGTCGCCCGGGCCGAGCCGCCCCAACGCGCCGCCCGCATCTTCCCCGTCGCCAGCCAACCCCGCCGCCGCGCGCCATCGCCGGTGAGGCCGCCACATCCGGCCGCCACGAGCCCGCCCGGCCGCCGCCTCACCGCCCTCCTCGCCGCGCTGCCCTCATCGCCGGCAGGTGCACCGGCGACCAGATCCGGTGCCGCGCCGGCCCTCTCCCTCGACGCCGTCCTCGTCGTCCACTCCGGCCGGCAACTCCGGCGAGTTCTTCCACTGTTTCGGCGAGATCTTGGCGAACCTCGGGAGACGTACCCTAGATCTGGATCTGGAAGTTTGGATCGGTTGACTTTTTGCCCGAAACCCTAGTTCATTTGCTCCTGTTCATCGCATCGTAACTCCTCATCCGTAGCTCCGTTTTAGGCATATAGCATATCAAAATGTTCGTCTCAGAGAGCAAATCATTTCATTGCATTGCATCATTTTCATTTGAGTTCATCTTGATGCCCGAAATGCTGTTAGAAGAGGGCTACTTGAGATAATTGTCAGATCTGTTGCTCCATTTAGATATTTGTCTTTTTTGCCATGATTATTGTGTGCATGATATGCCCCTGAGCTCTACATATGTTTTGTTAAGGGTTTTGCCATCTTTTGAGAGGTGCAACCCATGTATTTTTGTGATGTGTGTGGTGTCTAGCACAAGCTTGCAAAGTGAGGCACTTGGTAATGCTGATTTCAGGGACTTAGCATTTCCACCAAGTCTTTGAGTTGTTTATCTCATATGGCCATATGTTCATGTTGTTTCCTAGTGATCCGTGCCTCTTTTGAGGATGATCAGTAAGGATGTTTTGTTAATCTTGTAGTGCTCTATCCATCCATGTCTTTGTTTGCAATTATGGAGTACCCTAGCTTGAGTCAATCGAGCTCTACTTTTGTCATTTCATGAATCTAGGCAGATTGTCTACTTGTTAGCGATTTTGCCGAGGATGTTGTAGTTGATCCGTGCATACTATGTTATTGTTCTTGCCATGTCTAACTTGAATTTTGTGTATTCTTGATGGATGTATGCTTAGCTTTTCATGACCTGCTCCGTAGTGAGTGCATCGAGCTCGTAAACATGCCTACTTGATATCTGTTTTCAGCATGTGCCAGTTTTCACTAAGTCTAAAAACTGATTATGTTTTTGCCATGTTCACATGCTTGTAAATGTGTTTTCTGATCCCTTTTGGCTCAAGGTCACTAAGGGACTTTTGTTAAGCTTTTTGAGTAGCTCCATTCCATGTTTTACTTTTCCATGTTCAGGTCCTGTAGCATGTAGTTTTGTTGCTCCAAAGAGTGCTACCTGATCTGAAATTCCAGACAAGTGTTAATTTCACTAAGTCTGAGATCTGTTTGTCAAATGCATTTTTGCCATGCTTGTTTGAACCTGTTAATGGATGAATTGGTCGTAGCTCAGTGCTAGACTTTTGTTAAGCATCATGAATGCATCCCTGCCATGTATTTTGATGCCATGTTTGGGTGCTGTAGCATGTTCATCTTGTTGCATTTAGATGGCTACTTGGTGTAAATCACAGAACGTGGTCATATTTGAATTGCTTGCCATTTCCAAACCGTAACTCCGATTCCGGCGTTCTTTATATCGTTTTCAAGCGGTTTCATCTCATCTTTCCAGTGGCACACTTGGATTTCCAAGTTGAGGCCTGGTTCATACATCCCTTGTCAAATCTTGCATATGCATCCCGCATCGCATCCCGCATAACATACCATCTTTGCATCATATTGTTTGAGCCTTGCACGTGGTTGATTATGTCCTTGTTGCTTGTTTGTCTTGTTTGGGTAGAGCCGGGAGACAAGTTCGCTAACGAGGAGCCCGTTGAGTTTGCTTTCGAGGATCCAGTCAACTCTGACAACTTTGCAGGCAAGATGATCATACCCTCGAAATCACTACTATCTTTGCTTTGCTAGATGCTCGCTCTTTTGCTATGCCAATGCTACGATGCCTACCACTTGCTTTCAAGCCTCCCAAATTTCCATGTCAAACCTCTAACCCACCATGTCCTAGCAAGTCGTTGATTGGCTATGTTACCGCTTTTCTCAGCCCCTCCTCTAGCGTTGCTAGTTGCAGGTGAAGATTGGAGACCGTTCCTTGTTGGAACATTATTTATTTGTTGGGATATCATTATATTGCCAAGTTATCTTAATGCATCTATATACTTGGTAAAGGGTGGAAGGCTCGGCCTCTCGCCTAGTGTTTTGTTCCACTCTTGCCGCCCTAGTTTCCGTCATATCGGTGTTATGTTCCCGGATTTTGCGTTCCTTACGCGGTTGGGTTATAATGGGAACCCCTTGATAGTTCGCCTTGATTAAAGCTTTTCCAGCAATGCCCAACCTTGGTTTTACCATTTTCCACCTAGCCTCTTTTTCCCTTGGGTTTCCGGAGCCCGAGGGTCATCTTATTTAAAGCCCCCCCCCCCCCGGGGGCCAGTGCTCCTCTGAGTGTTGGTCCGAACCGAGTAGACTGCGGGGCCACCTCGGGGCAACTTGAGGGTTGGTTTTACTCGTAGGATGTCTCATCTGAGTGTGCCCTGAGAACGAGATATGTGCAGCTCCTATCGGGATTTGTCGGCACATTCGGGCGGTGTTGCTGGTCTTGTTTTAACCTGTCGAAGTGTCTTGAAGAACCGAGGTACCGAGTCTGATCGGAACGTCTCGGGAGGAGGTCTATTCCTTCGTTGACCGTGAGAGCTTGTCATGGGCTAAGTTGGGACTCCCCTGCAGGGATTTGAACTTTCGAAAGTCGTGCCCACGGTTATGGGCAGATGGGAATTTGTTAATGTCCGGTTGTAGATAACTTGAACCTTAACTTAATTAAAATGAATCAATAGTGTGAGTTGCCGTGATGGTCTCTTCTTGGCGGAGTCCGGGAAGTGAACACGGTGTTGGAGTAATGCTTGCCGCAGGTTGCCCCCTAGTTATTCGACCGTGCTTTGCCTCCTCTTCTCGCTCTCTTTTGCGAATAGGTTAGCCATCATATATGCTAGTCGCCTGCTGCAGCTCCACATATTTACCTTGCCTTACCTATTAAGCTTAAATAGTCTTGATCGCGAGGGTGCGAGATTGTTGAGTCCCTATGGCTCACAGATTACTTCCAAACCAGATGCAGGGCCTGATGATTCCGCTCCAGGCGACGCGCTTGAGCTCAAGTGGGAGTTCGACGAGGACTCTCAATGTTACTACGTGTCTTTCCCTGATGATCAGTAGTGGTGCCCAGTTGGGGGTGATCGGGACCGTGTCGCATGTTGGGTTATCTTTTATTGTGGCGCCGTAGTCGGGCCATGAGTGTTTGGATGATGTAATGTTATTTATGTACCTTGATTGACGTGGCGAGTGTAAGCCAACTATGTTATCTCCCCTTTATTATTTATATTACATGGGATGTTGTGAAGATTGCCTAACTTGCGACATTGCTTTCAATGCGGTTATATCTCTAAGTCGTGCCTCGACACGTGGGAGCTATAGCCGCATCGAGGGCGTTACAAGTTGGTATCAGAGCCTTCCCCGACCTTAGGAGCCCCATTGCTTGATCGTTATTAGCGACTGAGTTGTGTCTAGAAAAAATGTTTTGAGTCATTTAGGAATTATATATCGGAGAGTTTAGGAATTCTTTTTACTTCCCAGTCTCCTCATCGCTCTGGTAAGGTATCCTGACGTAGAGTTTTGACCCTTCTCTTCTCAAATTTCACTAAAAAAATTTAGAATCACGCGGGTATCTTGGAATCGTTCCGATGGTTTTATGATGAGAACATTGTCTTGGTGCCTCCTGTCAGGGGTTTTGTGGAAGTGTCCCGGGGAGTTGAGCTCTGAGGTGTTGTCGTCATAATTTTATCATTGCAGTTCTGGAATACCTGAGTTTAGTACGCCGACATCGAAAATCTCTTTTATGCAGTTCGTTGGTGAGATAACCTCGACGCCACCCAGTACTGGGGCGGGAGTTCGGGAGTATCGCCATAACTTGTATAACGAATGCTTTTCGAAGGTTGAGGTAGATGGTTTCCAAAGTTTTTCTCAGTTATGTGTTGAAGGATGGATACAGCTGGATGTAGGATTTGCTAGATTTGGGTGAGATATTATGCTTCCCCTGTATCTCCAACACCTGACCTGATTGCATAACCGGAAAGGTTCGGGAGTTTCATAGGTGGGAATTCAAGTAGCTCTAGCTCTTCTTCCACGGATATTTGGTTTGAGATTGGGATTTCTTACCGAGTATTCATTCTTGATCCGTACCTTGTTGATTTATTTCTCTACCTAAATTCTAAGTGGCTTCTCAATTTATGGATTTGTGACCATTTCAAGAGGATTGCATTCGTTCATTTTGTTCGGATGTGAAGACTTTATGTTGCAATTTTCATTCCGTTGGATTCAGCTTCATTTTATCTGTCAATGTGCTAACGGTGGTCAACCTCTTCAGGATGGCTCCCGCTAAGAGCACCAATCAGAATCAGAATCAGGATCCGCCACCACCTCCACCTCCTCCGGAGGCATGGCAAGCTGTGATGGCCGCAACCAATGCAAACACACAGTTGATCATGCAAATTCTTTAAGAGCGTAATCAAGGCAACCAAGGGAACCAAGGCAACAATCAGAATCACTTTGCTACACTCAACCAGTTCCTTGCTAACGGGCCAAAGACTTTCAGCAATTGTGCTGAGGCAACCGATGCTGACGATTGGCTCGTGGATCTGTGCAAGCATTTCGAGTGCAATAACGTCAGGCCTGAGGACTTCGTCAAGTTCGCTTCCTTCCAACTCAAAGACCAAGCTGAAGAATGGTTCCAGCAGTACAAGGATTCCAGAGGAGGACGTGCGATTACTTGGGATGAATTCCGTCAAGATTTCAGAGCTCACCATATCCCTCAGAGCGTGGTTGAAAGCAAGCGTGAGGAATTCCGCAACCTGAAGCAAGGCTCTTTGTCTGTCTATGACTACAATAAGTTGTTTCAGAAGCTCGCCCGCTTTGCTAAGCAGGACGTCCCTGATGATAAGAGCATGATATACCAGTTCAGGGGTGGTCTTAGAGAAGAAATTCAGCTAGCTCTTGTCCTCTTTGAGCCCTTGAGGTACTATGAGTTCTACAACATGGCACTGAAGCAAGAGGCCGCTCAACTGAGGTGTGATGCTTCCAAGAAGCGAGTCAGAGATGCTACTCCTTCTTCCTCTACTCAAGTAGCCAAGCAGCAGAAGTATTGGCTTCCTCCTCCTCCGTTTCCTCAGCCGTATCAGCATAAGAGCAAAGGTGGCAGTGGATCTTCCCACCCACCCAACCCTGGCTTTCAGAACAAGACTTCGTCTCAAGCTCCAAGATCGAGTGCTCCGTATCACCGTCCGCTTTCAGAGGTCACATGCAACAAGTGCCAATAGAAGGGTCACTATGCCAACAAGTGTCTCAACCAGAGGCGTCTTCCTCTTCCTCCTCCTGTCAGATCGGCAAGTACATCTGTGGTCAAGCATAACCCCAAGCACGCCAAGGTCAACTTGATGAATGCAGCTTAGGCAGAGGACTCGTCAGATGTCATCATGGGTAACCTTCCTGTTAACGATGTTCTTGCAAAAGTACTTTTTGATACTGGTGCATCGCATTCTTTCTTGTCATGCCCTTTGCATCGAAGCACAATGTTGATACTGAGATCATGCCCAAAGCCATGCAAGTTGTTTCTCCCGGCAAGCTTTTGACTTCTAGTTTGGTTGATCCCGATATCTCTATCACGTTGGGCGACTACAAGTTTCTTTCTTCTCCGGTGGTTCTTGGTAACTCGGATATTGATCTTATTCTCGGAATGGATTGGCTTTCTAAGCACAAGGCGCATCTTGATTGTGCAGCCAGACAGATTCAATTGACTCATTCGTCTGAGGATGTAATTGTCTTTGCCACTTGGGATAATACCATCCTTCTGTTTTCTCTCAATGAGAAGGGTGAACTGGATGCTATCTCGCAAATTCCAGTCGTTTGTGAATATCAAGACGTCTTTCCAGAAGAGCTCCCAGGAATGCCTCCGCACCGGTCAGTTGAATTCGTCATCGATCTTGAGCCTGGCACGGAACCAGTGTGCAAGCGTCCTTACAAGCTTGGACCTGAAGAGTTGAAGGAGCTGAAGAAGCAACTCGATATTCAAGAGCGTATGGGTCTCATCCGGCCTAGTTCTTCTCCGTGGGGTTGTGGTGTTCTTTTTGTGAAGAAGAAGGATGGAACGGACCGACTTTGTGTTGATTACTGTCCATTGAACAAGAAGACCATCAAGAACAAATACCCACTTCCCAACATCAACGAGTTGTTCGAACAACTCAAAGGTGCCCAAGTATTCTCCAAGCTTGATCTCCGTATGGGTTATCATCAGATTTGAATCCGTGAGCAAGATATTCCCAAGACGGCTTTCAGGACAAGCTTTGGTTCATATGAATACACTGTCATGTCTTTTGGCCTCGTCAACGCTCCTCTGACGTTCTCTCGCATGATGAACTTCATCTTCAACGCCTACACCAATGACTTCGTTTTGGTCTATCTCGACGACATTCTGGTTTTCTCGAAGAACAAGGAAGATCATGCCAAGCACTTGCGTTTGGTACTCGATAAGTTGAGGGAACACAAGTTCTATGCCAAGTTCTCCAAGTGTGAATTTTGGCTCGATGAGGTTCTTTATCTTGGTCATATCATCTCTGCAATTGTGAATTGGGAACCTCCTAAGAACGTGAAGCAACTCCGTAGCTTCCTCGGTCTCGCAAGCTACTGTCGAAGATTCGTTGAAAACTTTTCTAAGATCGTGAAGCCTCTCTCAAATCTTCTCCAGAATCACGTCAAGTACATTTGGTCTCCGGAGTGTGACATTGCTTTCAACACTTTGAAAGAGAAATTGATCACTGCTCCAGTTCTGACTCCGCCTGATGAATCCAAGCCGTACGAGGTCTTTTGTGATGCCTCTCTCCAAGGTCTTGGCGCAGTGTTGATGCAAGAGAAGAAAGTTGTTGCTTATACCTCTCGCCAGTTAAAGCCCAATGAGAAGAACTACCCCACTCATGATCTCGAGTTGGCGGCAGTTGTGCATGCTCTTTTGACTTGGAGACATCTCTTATTGGGAAGAAAAGTGGACATCTTCACTGACCACAAGAGTCTCAAGTACATCTTCACTCAGCCTAATCTCAACCTCAGGCAAACTCGATGGGTCGAAATGATTCAAGAGTATAATCCGGGTATCGAGTATACTCCAGGCAAGGCCAATGTGATTGCTGACGCATTGAGCAGGAAGGCTTATTGCAACAGTCTGATTCTCAAGCCTTATCAACCCGAGCTTTGTGAAGCTTTCCGCAAACTTAATCTGCAAGTTGTTCCTCAAGGTTTCCTCGCCAACCTTAAAGTCTCTCCTACCTTGGAAGACCAGATTCGCCAAGCCCAGCTTCTTGATGCTATGGTGAAAAAGGTGAAGATTGGGATTGCCAAGAGTCAACCCAAGTACAAGTGCTACCGCCTTGATGACAAGGACAGTCTCTTCTTCGAGGATCGTATTGTTGTGCCCAAATGTGACCTCCGTAAAGTGATCATGAACGAGTCTCACAATTCTCTCCTCTCCATCCACCCTGGGAGCACGAAGATGTATCAGGACCTCAAGCAGGCTTATTGGTGGACTCGAATGAAGCGCGAGATTGCTCAATTCATGAATGAATGTGATGTCTGCAGAAGAGTGAAGGCAGAACACCAAAGGCCAGCTGGTCTCCTCCAACCTCTTGCCATTCCAGAATGGAAGTTTGACCACATTGAAATGGACTTCGTGACTGGGTTTCCAAAGTCCAAATGTGGCAATGATGCTATATTCGTTGTCATCGACAAACTCACCAAAGTGGCTCACTTTCTGCCTATCAAAGAGTCAATCACTGCAGCTCAATTGGCGGAACTATATACCTCTTAGATTGTCTCTCTGCACTGTATTCCTCAAGTGATCTCTTCAGACTGTGGCAGCATCTTTACCTCCAAGTTTTGGGATTCTTTTCAGAAGGCCATGGGCACCAACATCCACTTCAGCACAGCTTTCCATCCTCAAACTAGCGGTCAAGTCAAGCGTGTCAACCAGATTCTTGAAGATATGCTTAGGGCTTGTGTGATCTCCTTCGGCATGAAGTGGGAGGATTGTCTTCCTTATGCTGAATTCTCCTACAACAACAGTTTTCAAGCAAGTTTAGGCAAGGCCCCTTTTGAAATTTTGTATGGCAGGAAGTGTCGTACCCCTCTCAACTGGTCTGAAACCGGTGAACATCAGCTTTTGGGCAATGACTTAATCACAGAGGCAGAGGAAATGTGCAAAGTCATTCGAGATAACCTCAAAGCAGCCCAATCCCGCCAGAAGAGCTACTATGATAGTAAGCACCGTGATTTGGCTTTCGAGATCGGAGATCATGTTTACCTCCGCGTCTCTCCTATGAAAGGGACTCGTCGCTTCGGTATCAAAGGGAAGCTTGCCCCGAGATACGTGGGACCTTTCAAGATTGTCAGCAAGAGAGGAGATCTCGCCTATCAACTCGAGCTTCCTTCAAACTTTGCAAATGTTCATGATGTGTTCCATGTCTCTCAGCTCCGAAAGTGCTTCAAGACTCCTGACCGCATCGTCAACTGCGAGGACATTGAGCTCCAAGAAGATCTCTCTTACCGTGAGCACCCAGTTGCTATTCTTGAAGAGACTGAACGCAAGACTCGCAACAAGTCAATCAAATTCCTCAAAGTCAAGTGGTCACACCATTCCGACCGTGAAGCTACCTGGGAACGCGAGGATCACCTTCGTTCTGAGTACCCGGCGTTCTTTCAGTCCTAGATCTCGGGACGAGATCCTTTCGTAGTGGTGGAGTGTTGTAACACCCCGGATATGACTTTCCCAATATGTATTCCAACTCTTGTCGTTTCCAGCATGAAGTTATTTTATTTTCTCGGGTTCGGGTCTTTGTCTCCATGTGTTGTTATCGTTGTCATGCTTCTCATATCATGTCATCATGTGCATTGCATTTGCATACGTGTTCATCTCATGCATTCGAGCATTTTCCCCGTTGTCTATTTTGCATTCCGGCGCTTCGTTCTCCTCCGGTGGTCATTTCTACCTTTCTTTCATGTGTGGGGATTAAATATTTCCGGATTGGACCGAAACTTGCCAAGCGGCCTTGGTTTACTACCGGTAGACCGCCTGTCAAGTTTCGTATCATTTGGACTTCGTTTGATACTCCAACGGTTAACCGAGGGACCGAAAAGGCCTCGTGTGTGTTGCAGCCCAACACCCCTCCAAGTTGGCCAAAACCCTCTCCATCATCTAGAGCGTTCGATCACGATCGCGTGGCCAAAAACCGCACCTCATTTGGACTCTCCTAGCTCCGTCTATGCCTATATATAGACCCCTCATTCCAAATTCTGGATCCCCTCTTCGAAACCCTAAAATCCTAGATCCGCTGCGCCGGACAATGTCCGTCCCGGGCCGGACACACCGCCCCGCCGCGCCCAGCCAGTGAAGGGCCGCCACCTATCCCGCGCGGGCTCCCTCCGCCGCCGGCCCGCGAGGCCCATGGCAGGCCCTCCTTCGCCGCCGCCCGGCCGAGCCGCCCCAGCGCGCCGCCCGCGTCTTCCCCATCGCCAGCCACCACCGCCCGCGCGCCATCGCCGGTGAGCCGCCGCATCCGGCCGCCGTGACCCGCCCCCGGCCGCTGCCTCACCGCCCTCCTCGCCGCGCTGCCCTCGTCGCCGGCAGGTGCACCGGCGACCAGATCCGGTGCCGCGCCGTCCCTCTCCCTCGATGTCGTCCTCGTCGTCCACTCCGGCCGGCAACTCCGGCGAGTTCTTCCACTGTTCCGGCGAGATCTCGGTGAACCTCGGGAGACGTGCCCCAGATCTGGATCTGGAAGTTTGGATCAGTTGACTTTTTGCCCGAAACCCTAGTTCATTTGCTCCTGTTCATCGCATCATAACTCCTCATCGATAGCTCCGTTTTGGGCATATAGCATATCAAAATGTTCGTCTTAAAGAGCACATCATTTCATTCCATTGCATCATTTTCATTTGAGTTCATCTTCATGCCCGAAATGCTGTTAGAAGAGGGCTACTTGAGATAATTGTCAGATCTGTTGCTCCATTTAGATATTTGTCATTTTTGCCATGATTATTGTGTGCATGATATGCCCCAAAGCTCTACATATGTTTTGTTAAGGGTTTTGCCATCTTTCCAGAGGTGCAACCCATGTATTTTTGTGATGTGTGTGGTGTCTAGCACAAGCTTGCAAAGTGAGGCACTTGGTAATGCTAATTTCAGGGACTTAGCATTTCCACTAAGTCTTTGAGCTGTTTATCTCATATGGCCATATGTTCATGTTGTTTCCTAGTGATCCGTGCCTCTTTTGAGGATGATCAGTAAGGATGTTTTGTTAATCTTGTAGTGCTCTATCCATCCATGTCTTTGTTTGCAATTATGGAGTACCCTAGCTTGAGTCAATCGAGCTCTACTTTTGTCATTTCGTGAATCTGGGCAGATTGTCTACTTGTTAGCGATTTTGCCGAGGATGTTGTAGTTGATCCATGCATGCTATGTTATTGTTCTTGCCATGTCTAGCTTGAATTTTGTGTATTCTTGATGGATGTATGCTTAGATTTTCATGACTTTCTCCGTAGTGAGTGCATCGAACTCATAAACACGCCTACTTGATATCTGTTTTCAGCATGTGCCAGTTTTCACTAAGTCTAAAAACTGATTATGTTTTTGCCATGTTCACATGCTTGTAAATGTGTTTTCTGATCCCTTTTGGTTCAAGGTCACTAAGGTACTTTTGTTAAGATTTTTGAGTAGCTCCATGCCATGTTTCACTTTGCCATGTTCAGGTCCTGTAGCATGTAGTTTTGTTGCTCCAAAGAGTGCTACCTGATCTGAAATTCCAGACAAGTGTTAATTTCACTAAGTCTGAGATCTGTTTGTCAAATGCATTTTTGCCATGCTTGTTTGAACCTGTTAATGGATGAATTGGCCGTAGCTCAATGCTAGACTTTTGTTAAGCATCATGAATGCATCCTTGCCATGTATTTTGATGCCATGTTTGGGTGTTGTAGCATGTTTATCTTGTTGCATTTAGATGGCTACTTGCTGTAAATCGCAGAACGTGGTCATATTTGAATTGCTTGCCATTTCCAAACCGTAACTCCGATTCCGGCGTTCTTTATATCGTTTTCAAGCGGTTTCATCTCATCTTTCTAGTGGCACACTTGGATTTCCAAGTTGAGGCCAGGTTCATACATCCCTTGTCAAATCTTGCATATGCATCCCGTATCGCATCCCGCATAACATACCATCTTTGCATCATATTGTTTGAGCCTTGCACGTGGTTGATTGTGTCCTTGTTGCTTGTTTGTCTTGTTTGGGTAGAGCCGGGAGATGAGTTCGCTAACGAGGAGCCCGTTGAGTTTGCTTTCGAGGATCTAGTCAACTCTGACAACTTTGCAGGCAAGATGATCATACCCTCGAAATCACTACTATCTTTGCTTTGGTAGATGCTCGCTCTTTTGCTATGCCAATGCTACGATGCCTACCACTTGCTTTCAAGCCTCCCAAATTGCCATGTCAAACCTCTAACCCACCATGTCCTAGCAAACCGTTGACTGGCTATGTTACTTCTTTGCTCAGCCCCTCCTATAGCGTTGCTAGTTGCAGGTGAAGATTGGAGACTGTTCCTTGTTGGAACATTATTTATTTGTTGGGATGTCATTATATTGCCATGTTATCTTAATGCATCTATATACTTGGTAAAGGGTGGAAGGCTCGGCCTCTCGCCTAGTGTTTTGTTCCACTCTTGCCGCCCTAGTTTCCGTCATATCGGTGTTATGTTCCCGGATTTTGCGTTCCTTACGCGGTTGGGTTATAATGGGAACCGCTTGATAGTTCGCCTTGATTAAAGCTTATCCAGCAATGCCCAACCTTGGCTTTACCATTTGCCACCTAGCCTCTTTTTCCCTTGGGTTTTCGGAGCCCGAGGGTCATCTTATTTAAAGCCCCCCCCCCCAGGCCAGTGCTCCTCTGAGTGTTGGTCCAAACCGGGTAGACTGCGGGGCCACGTCGGGGCAACTTGAGGGTTGGTTTTACTCGTAGGATGTCTCATCCGAGTGTGCCCTGAGAACGAGATATGTGCAGCTCCTATCGGGATTTGTCGGCACATTCGAGCGGTGTTATGGTCTTGTTTTAACCTGTCGAAGTGTCTTGAAGAATCGAGGTACCGAGTCTAATCGAAACGTCTCGGGAGGAGGTCTATTCCTTCGTTGACCGTGAGAGCTTGTCATGGGCTAAGTTGGGACTCCCCTGCAGGGATTTGAACTTTCGAAAGTTGTGCCCGCGGTTATGGGCAGATGTGAATTTGTTAATGCCCGGTTGTAGATAACTTGAACCTTAACTTAATTAAAATGAATCAACGGTGTGAGTTGCCGTGATGGTCTCTTCTCGGCGGAGTCCGAAAAGTGAACACGGTGTTGGAGTAATGCTTGCCGCAGGTTGCCCCCTAGTTGTTCGACCGTGCTTTGCCTCCTCTTCTCGCTCTCTTTTGCGAATAGGTTAGCCATCATATATGCTAGTCGCTTGCTGCAGCTCCACATATTTACCTTGCCTTATCTATTAAGCTTAAATAGTCTTGATCGCGAGGGTGCGAGATTGCTGATTCCCTGTGGCTCATAGATTACTTCCAACCCAGATGCAGGGCCTGATGATTCCGCTCCAGGCGACGCGCTTGAGCTCAAGTGGGAGTTTGACGAGGACTCTCAACGTTACTACGTGTCTTTCCCTGATGATCAGTAGTGGTGCCCAGTTGGGGGTGATCGGGACCGTGTCGCATGTTGGGTTATCTTTTATTGTGGCGCCGTAGTCGAGCCATGAGTGTTTGGATGATGTAATGTTATTTATGTACCTTGATTGACGTGGCGAGTGTAAGCCAACTATATTATCTCCCCTTTATTATTTATATTACATGGGATGTTGTGAAGATTGCCTAACTTGCGACATTGCTTTCAATGCGGTTATGTCTCTAAGTCGTGCCTCGACACGTGGGAGCTATAGCCGCATCGAGGGCGTTACAATCGGGGTGCGTGATTGCTTCTCCCCTTTGTCACCTGGATCATGTTTACTGTTTTAACCTCTGGTGGGAACTTTTTCTGTCCTCCAGCGCTTTGCTGGCGAGGTTCATCCTCGTCTTCGCTTGGTGTCTCTTCCCCTTTGTGTTCGGCGTTTAGCTTATCGGCCTGCTTGAAGACCCAACATTCTCTGTGGGTATGATTTGCATGTTTGTCTGGGGTGCCGTGAATCTGACAGAGTTTGTCAAGAATTTTGTTTAGGCCAGATTGTCCTTCTCTGTTGCCCTTGAAGGGATTTTTCCGTTGACCTGGTCGAGAGCCCCTGAATCTGGCGTTTACCGCCGTGTTATCTGGGCTACCTTCTTTATTTCGATGCTTGTTTTTGGTGCGTCGTGGTTTACCTTTGCCATTCCTGACTTCGGATGTGCTTGGGTCGCTGGTGCTGCTACGGGCCAACTAGCTGTCCTCACCCGCACAAAAGCGGGTCATGAGGCTTGTTAAGGCCGCCATTGTTCTCGGTTTTTCTTGACCGAGGTGTCTGGCGAGCCATTCGTCTCGGACGCTGTGTTTGAAAGCTGCTAAGGCTTCAGCGTCCGGACAGTCGAAAATTTGGTTCTTCTTAGTGAGGAACCTGTTCCAAAGCTTTCGGGCGGACTCTCCGGACTGTTGGATTATATGACTTAAATCGTCTGCATCTGGAGGTCGGACATAAGTCCCTTGAAAATTGGCCCGGAAAGCGTCCTCGAGCTCCTCCCAACTTCCAATTGAGTTTTTGGGGAGGCTTTTCAGCCAGTGCCTAGCTGGCCCTTTAAGCTTGGGGGGCAAGTATTTAATGGCATGGAGATCGTCTCCATGAGCCATATGGATGTGGAGGATGAAGTCCTCTGTCCATACTCCAGGGTCTGTGGTTCCGTCGTACGCCTCTATGTTCACCGGTTTGAATCCCTCTGGGAATTCATGATTCAGCACCTCATCAGTGAAACATAAGGGGTGTGCGGCACCCCTGTATTGGGATGCGCCATGGTGTTCGGACGATTGTAGTATTCGGTGTTGGTTGTGTACCGTAGCGCGCTTCCTAGATCCGTAGATAGATCGGGTCGCGCCGGATTTTTGACGCAAGTTCTCCGTAGATCGTGTGTTGACTTATGCGTGACTTTGTTAGCTGCTCTATCGCGTTCCCAGGGTGGTGGATCCGGTCGGTTGGCCGTATCACTTTTCGACTGTATGGGCTCTAAGGCCTCATCATCGAATTCCGGTAATAGCTTGCGCTTTGGGTAGCTTTTTGGATGGTAACTTCCACCATACTTTGTTACTTTGTTCCACTTGTTGTTGAGCGTATCTTGTGTGACCTTGAGCCTTTGCTTCTGTTTCTTCAGGCTTCTCGTTGTGGCAGTAAGCCTTCTGCGGAGGTTCTCTTACTCCGAGTGTGTTTCCGGGATGATGGGTGCATCTTCGTCCGGACTGCTTTCTTCCCTAGCGGGGATTGATGAGGCTTATCTTTGGTGTCATCGTGTTCGGATGTTGGATCCGTACTATGTTTGCAGTTTGCATCTTGATCGTTTTCTACCACCCGGGTGGTGCAGTTGTCGTCTTTTCCAGAGTCGCGTGGACTATTATTATCGTTGTTCTTGCTATGGCGGGGCTTAGAGCGGCGCCGCTGACGTCGGCGCTTGGGTTGCTTCTTGGAGGGGTCATCCTCCGTCTTCTCATCGCCATTGGCTTCTTTGGGGGTGTCCACCATGTATATATCATATGATGAGGTGGCGGTCCAGTCCCTTGAGGGTGGTGGATCCTGTTCGTCTCCGGCTTCGTCCATACCGTCGAAGTCTTCGGAGCCGAAGTCGAGCATGTTGGTTAAGTCGTCGACAGTGGCTACTAAGTGGGTGGTGGGTGGGCAGCGAATTTCCTCGTCGCCCGCATCCCATTCTAGCCGGACATAGTTCGGCCAAGGTTCTCTTGACAGGGAGAGAGACCTTAAAGAATTTAGCACATCCCCGAAGGGTGAGTGCTGAAAGATGTCCGCGGAGGTGAACTCCATGATCGGCGCCCAGTCGGACTCGACGGGCACAGATATGAGCGGCTCGGAGTCCGTGGCCGTAGATGAATCCAGTGGTTTGGCGACACGGCTCTCGTAAGGGGTGAAGTCAGTATCCAGCTCTATCGCCATTGAGAGTGCGGCCTCCATGGCGGGGTCCATCCCTCCGCTCTCGGATGGCGCGACTTGCTCCGGATTGATGGATGGAGTAGCTGCGAATGCGATCTCCCGAATACTGTCCGACGGCAGAGCTACGTCATGCTCGTCAAGACTGTACGGCGCGTCCGACATGGGCTCAAATCCGTCAAAGATCAAGGCTCCGCAAATGTCGGCTATGTAGTTCAAGTTTCCAAATCTGACCTGATGGCCAGGGGCGTAGCTCTCAATCTGCTCCAGATGGCCAAGCGAATTGGCCCGCAGTGCAAAGCCGTCGAATATGAAGATCTGTCCAGGCAGGAAAGCCTCACCCTGGACCGCATCTCTAGCGATGATCGAAAGAGCCATCAAGCCTTATGGTGATGACACAGTGGAACTCTCAATGAAAGCACCAATGTCGGTGTCAAAATCGCGGATCTCGGGTAGGGGGTCCCGAACTGTGCGTCTAAGGCGGATGGTAACAGAAAGCAGGGGACACGATGTTTACCCAGGTTCGGGCCCTCTTGATAGAGGTAAAACCCTACGTTCTTCTTGATTGTTCTTGATGATATGAGTATTACAGGAGTAGATCTACCACGAGATCAGAGAGGCTAAACCCTAGAAGCTAGCCTATGGTATGATTGTATGTTGTCCTACGGACTAAAACCCTCCAGTTTATATAAACATCGGAGGGGGCTAGGGTTACACAAGGTCGGTTACAAAGGAGGAGATATCCATATCCGTATTGCCTAGCTTGCCTTCCACGCCAAGTAGAGTCCCATCCGGACACGAGACGAAGTCTTCAATCTCGTATCTTCACAGTCCAACAGTCCGGCCAAAGGATATAGTCCGGCTGTCCGGAGACCCCTTAATCCAGGACTCCCTCACCCCCCATCACAGTCACTCACTTGACGACGGTTCCAAATGCCATTGCGGAAAGGGGTTAAAAACCATGTGTATAGCACATGTTGTACCATTGTATACCAAGGATCTTTTCAAGAAGTTCACATGCAAGAAAGCAAAGGTATGAAAATACCCATGCCTACTAGTGGACATCTTGACTTGACTAAGGATGCAAAACCGGTTGACCAAAAGGTTTAATGCTCTATGATTGGTTCATTGTTATATCTATGTGCCTCCCATCCCGATATTATGCTAAGTGTGTGCATATGTGCATGATATCAAGCGGCTCCAAAATACTTTCTCATCAAGCGTTTTGGTGAATATATCCTTCGCGTCCATCGCCATCACCGAGGAGAAGTAGAATACGGGAGTCCGCCACCGATTGGGTCCCATGAAGGCCGCCACGTAGGTGACACCGGCGTACACAGCCGGTGTCTTGCCCGGTTCTTCTCTTTGGAGGACCTCCGTCGATCCCACATGGGCTTCACGAAAGCGGAGGCGCCGCCTTCCCCACCCGCTGAAGCATCAACCGGGGGTTCTACTCCGATGAGTGGCAGGGAAGCGAGTCGTCCTTTGCGCTGAAGCATATACCTCCAGGGCTCCCGGCAGTCCGGTGATCGGGCTGCCGGACATGAGGAAGACAAAGAAATCCGCGGGCAGCGATTTAGATTAGGTATTAATTATACCTTCAGAGCAGGACTAGCACCGTTGATGTAAATGTACTGAAATCCTCATGTTTATATGAAGATCCGCCTTTTTATATGAAACTCGTCATATTTGCATGAAATCCGGCTGTGTTTGCATGAATTTCGTCCGATTGGTTTGAATTGTTGTGAAAATGTATGTGGCTAGCATTGGATGGCTGCCTCCCGCATCTGTGTCCCCAGACTAGTCCTCACTGTCCGTGGACGGATGCGGGAGGTTTTTTGCGGGTTACCGTTGGAGATGCCCTAAGGATGCATAGGAGCACCCGTTTTTTCAAAGATAACAAAAAAATTCACGATTAACTAATATGTAGTGGGAAACATGTAAGACATTTTATCATCAATTCCATTCATTTATATGTTATATAATCTATATATGTCCCAATTAGGTGTTGTGTTGTTTGTACCAAACACAAATTTGCGTAGGGAGGTGGTGTCGTTGGGCACCGCGGTGACGTCGACGGATGGACAGACTGGCAAAGATGATACAAATCTCTTTCCTGAAGATGGATCGGCGATTTAATCATCGTGGCGGCTTCTAAAATGTGTGCACGTGGTGTACGCTTTAGGTTTGCTGCACCGGCCATAGGTTTCGATACATTATGGATGGATCGACGACGACGCCGGTTTTAATATGAGGAGTGAGAGCACTATATATTATCAAGTTTATACGTGTGAGTGGTAGCTTCGGGTGACTTGATGTATGTTCTTATCAGACATTTGTTAAATAATTAATAAAAATGGTCGATTGATGTTTTGACCTCCTTTTTCAAAAAAAGTTCCGCCATATATTCTTATCGGTGATTTGAATGTGGTGTTTTGAATATCGTGTATATTGTCAAAGTGTTTTGTTACTCACAAATGAAAAAAGGGGCGTGCTATGTGACGCGAGCCCTTCTTCTTTAATTTCTTGCAGCAATACTCTTGTTGCGAAACCTCCTCGTTTCTAATTTCCTGCAACAAGACCTTTATTGAAAAACCCTCTTTTTTCTAATTTTCTACAACAAGTCCTCTGTTGCAAAACCTCTTCTTCTCTAATTTTCTACAGCAAAACCCTTGTTGCAAAAATTGCAAACACATCCACCACCGTGTCTAATTTTCTGTAACAGGACCCTTGTTGCCCTCGCAAAAAAACCCTTGTTGCAAAAGACGCAACAACATCTCCGAATGAATCACGCACTAACATAGTCGTCTTTTGCAGCCGCCATTCCGCAGCACCGTTGTTGTTGCATAAACTTGGAGTAGATGTGGACGTATGGCGTGGTGATGTGGCTGCTGCCAGTGCCGGTGGTGTCAGGAGGACAGTGAGGTTGATGGCGCTCTATACCAGTGTGGCGGATCTCCGGATCCGTTGATCCGGTCGTCGGGAGGCGTTTGGCGACAGAGATTCAGCATGGATGCACTCACGACGACGACCAACAGGCGGTGACGCTTGGCAAAGACGACCTACAAGTAGCAACACTCGACTTGGCTACTGGTTGTGAGTGCTCGTTCTGCAACATATTATTTGTTTCAATCAAGCCAATTGAAACAAGTAAAAACTGTACTATAATAGAGATTGCTTGTGAGTCATTCGATCCAAATCAAATCTGACGGCCACAAAGAAGATCGCCGCGCGCACAAACATCCGCCAGTTGAGCGGTAGTGTTTCCCATTAAAAAACAAATGGGTGCTAAAATTATTCTCTTCGTCAGGAAATATAAGATATATATGTTTTCCAAAAATTTGGTTTTAACTGACAATTTGTCTAACTGTGTCGATTATCTCATACAAAAAGAAATACCAATGGGAGAACCAGTCTCTTCCTACCCATGAGGCGACACAAATAGGTGATTAAGGTTTCCTCCTTCAGTCGGCGCCACCGTCGACCCGTCCCGCCTCCGGCATCCCTTCAGCCATGGAGGTGCGGAGTACCCTGGCCACTCATCGGCAGGAAGGATCCCATTCTTGATTTAGGTAGTGTTAGTGTCTTGTAGGGTTGCGAGGTGGCGACGATGTCCCATAATAGAAATAATGTCTCCCACATCCCATCCTTGTCACCACGGTGCGTCTAGCATCGGCGAAGAGAGCGTGAGTGTGTATTTGGCAAATCTCACGGGATTCCGTCACCGCTGGTCTTCGGTGGATCTGCTTGGATTTTGTCTATGTTCGTCTGAGGCAAATCCATATGGATTAGATTAACCAACATTTTCATCAGTTTGTTTACAGCCTTGACCCTTCCGATTTACGCTTATCATCATCGGCAATGACTGTTGTTCTAGTGCCCTGGTCCTGTGGGACATCTTAACACGATGACTTCTCGATTGTTTACTACAACAATATTTGATCGGCTCCAATGATAGAGTGATGATGACGGCACGACTTTGACTCGCTCCAATGCTTGTAGTCGTCGCTAGGTGGTCCACTGATCTCGTTGTAATTTTTGTTACTTCTAGTATTCTTTGTACTGCCATGACATAGTATTAATAGATCGGAAGATTTTTCTGAAAAAGTGATACCAATGGAAAGTGCTTTTCAATACAAATCCAACGATATAATTTTTATAATATAAATGACATTGTTGGACCAATCTTTTTTCAACCTTTAATCTTAAAAAAACATGGACGCTGTATATTTCCAAATGAAGGGAGCATACATCATGGCCATAAAACAAAATTAAAACAAGTGAATGGCCATATATTCAGTTTATAGTCTAATTACCGTTCTTTGTCCTTTTTTAAGAGACTGTACTCGTGTTATCTATAGGTGGCAATGGAGGGGAGACCCATGGGCACTTAAAAACATAGTTCTGGTAACATCTTGCAGTGCTTGTATCATAGATTTCTCATTAGCTTGCAATTTAGTTATATATTTTCTTAAATATATGGTGCCAAAATATATTTGTTATGCATATATACTATTTTAGTACACAATCTTAAAAAGTTTTATCTAGATGATATACAAAATATAAACTAAATAGACAAAACAATAAGATATTTCTTTTTTCTATGTCCATGCATGGAACTTCATCACTTGTGTTGCCCCTCCATCCTATGTCAGGGGAGGAACCAATGTAAAGTAACACCCTTAAATTATTTTATTGTACTTACTATCTATTATTTTAAAGAAAATATAACCTTTCAATTACACTTATACGATTTCATGCAAAAGAAAGAAAATCAGGAAAAAAAACTAGGCAACGAGACCACATAACCCTGAAAGAACAAGACCCTACAAGATATTTGAGTAATATTCTTTCAGTAATAATTTTTCAGCCATGGAACCCCCTCCCAGGGCGACACATGCAGCTCCTAAAACCATAGCTGGCGGGCCTCACCCTTAGCTTCTCTTCCCCTAGTAGTTGTTTGAGGAGGCCGCAGAGCAAAGCCTACACGACATGGTCAATTCTGCTCGTTTCATGGCGAACGATGGTGGGCTTGCACATGATGTGAGAGTGGCAGATGCAAAGGGTGCGACGAGGTGCTATGATTTGAAGGTGAGACATGGTGATGTGAAGAATTGCACTAAGCATCCCTTGAGGGAGCTACTGGGTGTGTGGAAGTTACATATCTAAATGAGGAGCTCAAGTTTAAGGCCGAGGAGAGGAATCCTGGCTTGAAGGCGTGTTGCACGACCCTGTCCGGGTGTGAATTTGCGGTCCTGATAGGTCGCTGGGCGACTTGAAGTGCCCGATGGGCCACCGGTCTAGGTGGTGGCGAGGTTGTAGTCAGTTTTCCTTTAAGAAATTGAGTTTCCTCTAAGAAATCATGTTTGTATGATTTCTAGTCCTGTTTCTGTTATAAATTGGTCAACTGATGCTCCTTCCACGCCTACTATATCTCGTTGTTACCGGTGACTGGCTATTGCGGTCTTCAAAGCGTTGTATAGTGTAGGTGTTTGCAGGTGTTTCCATCTCTTACCGTCTAGAAGCAATTTTATTTTTTACAGGTCGTTTTGCGTCTGGTTGTCCTTCTTCTTTTGTATCGTTTCCTGTTTTTTACATAAATATCTGATGCACTTTCTACAAAAAAAAAAAAACCAAACACAGAACACAAAAATAGAAAAGGAATATGGAGCCAATAAAAAAAAAGCGCCTTATCACCAGCCCCCCAAATTTGCCCATTGCTTGCTTTCTCATCTCACCCCTGGCCCCTGGCTGGCTGCCATCTCGTCCCAGAATTACACGCCAAACCAGACCCAAATCGAATTGAGCTATATATACTCGCGAGATAAATCGAGTAGCCTAACCTAAAACCCTCACCTTATCCTCTCCTCCCCTCTTCCCTCCCCTCCATCTCCTCCTCCGACGACGGAATCCGACGACTTCTGCTGCTGCTTTGCTTGTGGGCGGAGCAAGAGGCGGCAGCATGGCGACCACCGACGCCCGAGTCGCGCCCGTGGCCGACGAGCGGCCTCCGGCCGCTGATGCGGACGAGGCTGCGGCGGCGGAGGGGGCCAAGAGTGCAGGGGCGGCGGCGGCGGAGGTGGGTGGAGTAGGGGAGGGCGAGGAGGTGAGATTTGAGGGAAAAGACCGGAGCTTTACTGGTTCGGAGGCCAACAACGGCGGGGTGGTGGAGGCGGAGGACGGCGGGGAGGTGGAAGCAGCGGTAGGAGATGGGAAAGATGCAAGTGAGGGGGCTGGAGAAGAGAAGGAGGAGGAGGCGGCTGCGGCCAAGGAGGAGGAAGGTGACCGGGAATTGTCGGTGGAAGATGTGAAGGCTGCGTTGTTGGTGCAGGCGCTTGTTGCAGCGAAGTCTGAGTCCGACAATGGTGAATTGGGCGAGGGGGATGCTTCCCTGCCATCCGCTGATGCGCTGGTAGGTGATAAGAAGCCTGAATTGACAGACGAACCAGAGGAAAGTGCCTCTTTGGAGGTGAAGGAAGTGGGCAACGTGGCACTCGATGCTGAATTGTCCGAGGAGAAACCAGAGGGTGAGAAGCGTGCAGAGGTGGCCGCTGGAGGCGAAGATGATGGTGAGTTTGACAGTGAGAAGGCGGTTACGGCGTCCACCACGAGCATGGAGGCGGCGGAGCCGGAGGATAAGGTGGCTCCTACAGCTGAAGCCAATGGCAGTTTGGGTGGTGAGGCTGAAGCGCCTGCTGAGTTGGTGGTGGTGGGAGGTGAAGAAGCTCCAGAAGCATCATTGGAGAATGAGGCTGATGTGGAAGACAAGGCTGCAAAGCAGGGACCTGAAAGCGATGCAAGTCCAGTGGTAAGTGGGCCTCTTCAATCTGATAATTTTTGTTGATAGTATTGATATTGGTAAGATATCTTATGAACAATTCAAATGACCCAATCCAGGTTGCTGACGATGGTAACCGCGCTGATGTTGAAGACGAGGCGGCAAAGCCCGAGCCGGAGAGCGATGCAACTCCAGTGGTAAGTGGGCATATTCGTTCTAGTTCTGTTACTAGTTGTCTTGACACCAGTAGAGGATGTGAACAATTCAAATGTAATGAAGCAGGTTGCTGATAACGGTACCGTGGAGAACCATGCTAATGTGGAAGACGAGGCTGCAAAGCTTGATCTGGTGAATGATGCAAGCCCAGTGGAGAACCATGCTAATGTGGAAAACGAGGCTGCAAAGCCTGATCAGGTGAATGATGCAAGCCCGATGGTAAGTGGACATGCTCAATATAATTTCGTTGCTACTACCTAGTAATGTTGACACTACTGGAGTTTAAAACAAATAAATGATCCAAACCAGGTTATTGACAATGGTAGCCTGGATTACCAGGCTAATGAGAAAGATGAGGTTGCAATGCCCGAGCCAGAAAGCGACGCAAGTCCTGAGGTAAGTGGTCATGTTCTATCTAAATCTTTTGCTAGTAGTGTTAACATTAATGTGGATTTTGGGGATATAAAGAATTCAAACGATCCATACCAGGTTATCGATGACATTAGGTCGGAGAGTTTGGTGAAGCTTGCTCCTTCAAGCGTGGATGTTCCGCTTACCGAAAGCAATGAGAAGGCACAAAATGCAGAGGACCAGGTGGTTGCTAGTGGAACTGTGGAAAATGTTGGTGTTGAGAAGCCTACAGAGGTTGAGAGTGTTGTTGCTGGTGGTGATGCTGTTATCTTGTCTCGGGAGTTGGCTCCAGAACCAGTCAAGGAAAACAATGATGATGTCGATGAGAATGAACCTGCTGCAGAGGTGGTTAGCCACAAAGAAGAGGCTGGTGATGATGAGATAGTTGTGGCTGCAGTTGCAGATGATCAGAAAACTGTAGCTGCAGCTGATGACGAAGACACAGGTGGTGAGGAGAATGAAGGTGCACAAGATGTTACTGACCGTGAAGTAGAGGCTGTTGATGATGAGATAGTTTTAGCTGCAGCTGATGAGAAAGATGGGAGTGGTAATGAGGGTGATGAGGACGATGATGAGGTGAGCTTTGACAGGAGTCCTGCACGTGTTGCAATCATAGAGAACTCTGAAGCTGCAAAGCAGATCATGAAGGAGCTTGGTGAAGGATCCTCAAGTGGTAGTCCTGTGTCTGGCTTGAGCAGCTCAAGGGAGTACACTAATAGCATGGATGGACAAATTGTTCTTGATGATTCTGAGGACGATGATGATGACGACGATAATGAGGATGATGATGAGAAGGGTTTTGACTCTGCTGCTTTAGCTGCCCTACTAAAAGCGGCTACCGGTGCATCCCCTGATGGGAACATCACAGTTTCTTCGCAAGACGGTTCCAGAATCTTTTCCATGGATAGACCTGCTGGTCTGGGCTCCTCAGCCCCATCTTTGCGGCCAACTGCCCCCCGCCAACCTGCCCGGTCAAACCTCTTCAGCCCCTCTGAGCTGGCAGTGACTGCTGAGCCTAATGACGAGATGACAGAGGAAGAGAAGAAATTGCATGACAAGGTTGAGTTGATTCGTGTAAAGTTTCTGCGCCTTGTCTATAAATTGGGGGCGACCCCTGAAGAGACAGTAGCAGCACAAGTGCTGTACCGTCTGAGCCTTGCTGAGGGTATCCGACATGGAAGGCAGACAAACAGAGCTTTCAGCCTCGAGAATGCACGGAAGAAAGCCTTGCTGCTTGAAGCGGAGGGAAAAGAGGATTTGAGCTTCTCCTGCAACATACTCGTCTTGGGAAAGATTGGAGTTGGCAAAAGTGCAACTATAAATTCTATATTTGGCGAAGTGAAGTCCAAAACTGATGCTTTTGGTGCAGCCACCACCAGCGTGCGTGAAATTGTTGGTAATGTGGATGGTGTCAAGATACGGATCATTGATACACCAGGCCTTCGGCCCAATGTGATGGACCAAGGAGCCAACAGGAAAATTCTCGCATCCGTCAAGAAATATACCAAGAGATGTCCCCCAGATATCGTTCTATATGTGGACCGTCTCGATAGTCTGAGCCGTGATCTTAATGACTTGCCTCTTCTAAAAACCATTACTTCTGTTCTGGGTTCTTCCATATGGTTCAACGCCATTGTTGCTCTCACCCATGCTGCTTCTGCTCCTCCTGAAGGCCTCAACGGTGCCCCTATGACATATGAGGTATTGATGGCACAGCGATCCCACATTATCCAGCAATCCATCAGGCAGGCTGCAGGGGATATGCGTCTGATGAACCCAGTAGCCCTTGTTGAGAACCATCCTTCTTGCCGGAAGAACCGTGAGGGTCAGAAAGTGCTTCCAAATGGCCAAAGTTGGAGGCATCAGATGCTGCTCTTGTGCTACTCATCAAAGATATTATCAGAAGCCAACTCACTTTTGAAGCTTCAGGATCCTTCTCCTGGGAAGCTTTTTGGGTTCCGCTTCCGCTCCCCGCCACTTCCTTTCCTGCTATCCTCCCTGTTGCAGTCAAGAGCTCACCCAAAACTTTCACCTGATCAGGGTGGTAATGAAGGAGATTCTGATATTGATTTGGATGAGTATTCTGATATAGAACAAGATGAAGATGAAGAGGAATATGATCAGCTTCCTCCCTTCAAGCCTTTGACCAAAGCGCAGCTTGCAAGGCTCACAAAAGAGCAGAAGAATGCTTATTTTGATGAGTATGATTACAGGGTCAAACTTCTGCAGAAGAAACAGTGGAAGGATGAGCTCCGCAGGTTAAAGGAGATGAAGAAGAGAGGCAAGTCTGATATGGATGCTTATGGCTATGCTAGTATCGCAGGTGAAAATGATCAGGATCCTCCTCCAGAAAATGTTTCAGTTCCCTTGCCTGACATGGTGCTGCCTCCTTCATTTGATTGTGACAATCCGACATACCGTTACCGTTTTCTGGAACCAACCTCTACTGTCCTTGCAAGGCCTGTTCTAGATGCGCATGGGTGGGATCATGACTGTGGCTATGATGGTGTAAGCGTTGAAGAGTCGCTCGCTCTCCTTAACAAATTCCCAGGTACTGTGGCAGTTCAGGTTACCAAGGACAAGAAGGAATTTAGCATCCATTTGGATTCTTCCATCTCAGCAAAGCATGGGGAGGATGCGTCTTCCCTTGCTGGTTTTGACATCCAGACTGTTGGGCGGCAGCTTGCTTATATTCTCCGTGGTGAGACCAAATTCAAGAGCATCAAGAAGAACAAGACCACTGGAGGATTCTCTGTGACTTTCTTGGGTGACATTGTAGCAACTGGGCTGAAGGTCGAGGACCAGCTCTCTGTTGGTAAGAGGCTGGCGTTAGTGGCAAGCACAGGCGCAATGCGAGCTCAAGGGGATACAGCCTATGGAGCCAACCTGGAAGCACGCTTAAAAGACAAAGATTATCCAATTGGTCAGTCCTTGTCAACCTTGGGCCTGTCCCTCATGAAGTGGCGCCGTGACCTTGCCCTGGGGGCTAATCTTCAGTCCCAGTTCTCGATTGGAAGGGGTTCAAAGATGGCTGTTCGCCTTGGGCTCAACAACAAGCTGAGCGGACAGATCACCGTCAGGACAAGCACATCGGAGCAGGTCCAGATCGCGCTACTGGGTCTAGTCCCAGTGATAGCCTCCATCTACAGGAGCTTCCGGCCCGGTGAACCATCGTTTGCTTATTAGCTTGTCAAGAAGAGCATCTATTTACTTAAATCATCAATGTGTTGTGTTAGCAATTTTCCTAATTTCTTGAACCGGTAATCTGTATCAGTTTCATTTTTCCTTTCTGCCCCGCAGATTGTTCGTATCATAATTTTGGCTGGAGAGTGTTGTTATATTCATCTGGAACTATAGTTCAATAATGTTGGTAGATCTATATGATCCTTCTACCATTCTATCAATCACCGTTGTTGCTGTCCATCTTTTTAATGTTCTTTACCGCATGATGAGGAAATAAGCACTGTCTGCATTTCAAGATTGACTTGGAACAAACCCAGAACTTGTTTTATTTTGGGAGGGAGTACCAACCCAGAACTTGCTTTATTTTGGAAGGGAGGTACTCACTCTCTTCACAAATGTAAGACATTTTGGCAGTTTTAAACAAAGGGAGTAGTAATTAACAGGTTGTATCATACTCTGAATCTCAGGTAGTGTTACTTGCTACGGCAACAATCATGCTTAATATCTCCACTATACCGACTGTGCGGTTTTTGAGTATGAGAAAATAGACAATAACTAATAACTATTCAGATGAATCATACGAACAGGTGGATCCTCGTCTGAACAACAAAAGATGCAAACCCATAATGATCCTGGTACAGTAGTTCTATAATTCTGTGATCCTTGTATCACTCTATTACTGATGTTGGGTCTGACGAAGAAATTTCAGTTCGGTTCAAACTTTGGATTTGGATTACTGATACCTGTCACCCTACATGTTTCTGCAGTTCTGCTTTCTGCTGGTGATTATTGACTATTACCTGGCTCCTTAAATCCCATGCATTGCATTTCGATGGTGATTTTTCTGTATGTTGAACGTCAACTAAAATTTATTCGAAAATTTTGTAAATATGTTGAAACCGTGTGGATTCAGTTTGAAGTCGCGTGAGAATTGAGAATCCGATCTTCTTAAACTAATAAAACCTACTCTTGCTAGTTAGTACTGATAGTATGCTGAAACGTTTGTGAGATTTGTTCAAACTTTGACCCCAAACCTCAAATCACCATTGAGCCTTGTTGAAAGAGAAGAAAACACCCACAGAGCTTGCTGGGGGCAATGAAACTTCTTAGGGCTTCTTTGATTTAAAGGAATTTTATAGAATTTCTGGAGGATTGAAATCCTTAGGATTTTTTCATATGTTGGTCCTTTGATTCATAGGATTGGATTCCATAGAAATTTTTCCTATGAAATCTTCTGTACTACATTTCATAGGAAATTTAACATCCACTTGAACCTCTTTTTACAATTCTTTTGTTTTTCCCGTGGCATCAAACAATCATTGCTAATTCTATAGGATTCAAATGGGCATGCCACTCCAACCCTACATTTTTCCTATTCCTATGTTTCCAAAATCCTACGAATCAAAGAGCCCCTTACTACTAAGAGCATCTTCGACGACTCTCCTTTTCCCTGATAAATTTCCCGTGTTGAGAAGGAACCACTCGTTGACAGGGCTAGCTATACCTTCTACTATTGGTCGAGTGGTTTGTAAGGACTGTCAAAAGGCATCTCAATTAGCATCTGCAATCTGCGTAATGGGCATGACCTAAGGCATGTCTTCAAGCTGCTGCCCCATATATATGCCATGTAGATTCGCATGTCAGGGGGTGATGCCCTGCAATGTGTCGGATTCTTTTTTGCAGGTTGCGAGTGCTTCACCCGTGAAAAAAAAGGTTGCGAGTGCTTGATGTGGTTACGTGCAAAAGTTTGGAGTGGAGGGCGAGAGAATAGATATGCATGTCACCCATGTGTATGGGAGTTTTTTTTTTGCTGGACATGGATTATCTGCTCCCAAGCTTAAATACACACGCATGAACAATAAAATTCAAAAACAGTAAACATTTTTTTTTAAATCTTAAATTTTTGGATGAACATCAACATATGTTCTAATATCATGTAAAAATTCACCTAGAAAAGACATCTATGGAGGCTTGTAAAAAAAGGTCAGGACTAAAAAAAACCGCATTTGAAGCACTCATTTTTCTGTTTTTCCGGCACATGCCACTATGGGTGACTTTTGGTGGTGAAATTTTGCATGATGCCAGAACACTCGTTGATGTTTATCCACAAAAGTTTTCAGAATTTTTTGATTGTTTTTACACACTTTCAAAAATTATTGTTCATGCGGGTGCATTTGTGTTGGGGATTAGATCCGATACTTTATATTTTTTGCTATCTTTCTTTTATTTGAGGCCCACTAGGTAGCAACTTGGGTTGAAGAAATAAAATTAGTAAAGTTGCCTCAAGTTACCTTTTCCTATGGGGCAGCAAGATAATGATGTCTTCATAACCTATACCGTTAGCAAGTGTTAAAGCGGTCCCTATAAGGGAATGAAATTGTCTAGCATCAACACGGAAATTAAGATCAAGTTTGCTAAAACATCATACTTTTTTCATAATCTAGGGAAACCGTAATTTGGACGGGCCGTAAAAAAGAAAGTGCTTATGATATGGGACATTGGCTATTACTCCATCTGTTTCAAATTACTCGTCGCAGAAATGGATGTATTTAGAACTAAAATACATCTAGATACATCCATACCTGTGACAAGTAATTCGGAATGGAGGAAATAGATTTTTTAAAACACGGTACGACACATATGCTCATATTCGCGTATATATACTCATCTTCATAAACGCACACACTCTTTTTTTTTGCGGCTGGTGAACGCACACACTCTAACCTCATTGTCGATGCAAGCGACATGTCCCACGGAACCAGTATCAACGAAAAATTGATTTTTTTTTTAATAAACATCAATGTCAAATCTAGAACATAACCTCCAACGGATGGTTCCACTGCAGAAAAACCAAAACCAAACCCCCACCTGAGCTACGCGTCCAGTTGGGGCCTTGTGAATTACTCGGAGGTTATGTGGTCGACACAAAACCGGTGGTCTTGTTGCGGAGAAAGCCTCTCCGTCAGCGTCAGGTTTTCGACAGAAAGCCACAGATCTCTAGACCTCGTCTCGAAACTTCCAGCAGCGTAGCAGCACCACAAAACATATTCCATTCCAAGAACACACACAAAAAAAAACCGAAAAGCGTAAAACACGGCGAACGCCGTTCACACATCGCGCACCGCCCCTCGTAAACGCAAAACCGCCCGTACACGTCACACCGTCCCCCGTCTCCCTCACAGACGCGCCGGCCCCACACCCAACCGCCTCCGCGTCACGGCGCGTAGCCACCACCCACACCCACTGGGACGCGGGCCCCATTTTGCCTGCCCCACTGTCGGCGACCCGCAGCGGGCCCACCCACACCCCCTTCTGGAAGCCCCGGCGCGGACGCGAAACGGACAGGCGCAAAATTCCTTAACGCGGAAGGCAAAAGAAAAAACAAACGCGTCCGATCGGTTTCATATTGTCTCTCTCTTCTCTTCCCTATAAGACCCCCGATTCCCCACCTCTGCCAAATCCATCCACCGAATCCCCAAAACCCTAGCAGCGAAATCGCCTCGATCGAAAAAGTTCTTCGTCTCCCTCTCGCGGTATCAAGCGCAGCTCCGTCGATCCCCCACCTAAGAGCAGTGATGGCGCAGTCAGGCAACAACGACGCCGCCCCGATCAGCACCCAGCCCGCGGCGGTAAGGGATCTCGCCCCGAGATTTGTTTCGGCTTTTCAATTTCGGTTGTGATTTGGTGCTGATCTGTGGTTTGTTTTGTTGGCGCGCGCGCAGGAGGAGGTGACGGTGGAGAGGACGCCCGAGGAGGAGGAGGCCAGGCTGAGGTACCTCGAGTTCGTGCAGCAGGCGGCGGCGCAGGCGGTCGTGCTGGCCGCCGCGGCCTACGCCTACGCCAAGCAGGGCGCAGGCCCGCTCCGCCTCGGCGTCGACCACGTCGAGGGGACCGTCAAGGCCGTCGTCGGCCCCGTCTACGACCGCTACCACGCCGTGCCGCTCGACCTCCTCAAGTTCCTCGACCGCAAGGTGAGAACAATTGAGAAACTTGAACTTTATTTCTTAGCTGTATGTGATGATTTATTATCCGATCCAGTTCCTGGCTGTTGCTTTTTGCGACGGGAGTATCTAGTTCTGTGCTCCTGATTTCACATCGCATCTGCGTAGTGTTATGAGCCGTTATGTCAATTAAACTGCTGGATTGTTTATCCTGTGAATCTAGTTTTTTCTTAGTAATACTGATGATGTCCTGATAGTTTGATACTACCTAGGAGAATCAAGGTGTTCTTGCCAATCTGTTGATCACATACCTTGTCTGAACACCAGAGGAACTGACTTATTAGGCACTAGTTATAATTTGTTGTTGGCAGCTGTCTGCTTCATTTTCTATCTGTAGAGTTGGATTGTAGGATCTTAGTTGGTACAGGGCAAAATTGAGTTGATGTTAACTGAGGATATCATATTTTGCTTGCATCTATCTGGGCAATTCGAAATGGGATTGGCTACAACTCTTGCATCAATCAATTTATGTCCAATTTATCAACACAATAGCCTGTAAAGCAAATATCATTATAACATGGGCATTTGAATTCAGATGTTGCTAGTTCTTGCAACTGATTTATTGGTTAGCGCGAGGCAAGGCTTATGCAGTGTTAACTAACTGTTTCTTCATTTCTACACTTCCACGTGCATCGTATTTTAATCATTTGATTGCTATTCAAGTAACTAATGTCTGCATGTGCTTGTGCCTTGCAGGTTGATGAGTCTGTCCAGGAGCTTGATCGTCGTGTCCCACCGGTCGTGAAGGAGGTGCCAACCTATGCCCGCTCTGCAGCAGCTGAGGTGCAGAAGACAGGCATAATGGGCACAGCAACTGGACTGGCCAAGTCGGCCATTGCTCGCGCTGAGCCAAAGGCCCGCGACTTGTATACCCGCTACGAGCCTGTGGCCGAGCGCAAGGCTGCCGAAGCCTGGGCTGCCCTGAACCGCCTCCCGCTCGTCCCCTCAGTGACCCGTGCCGTCCTCCCCACAGCTGCACAGCTCTCAGCCAAGTACAACTCTGCCGTGCTTGATGGTGCTAAGCGTGGCAACTCCGTCGCTACCTACCTCCCGCTTGTCCCAACGGAGCGCATCGCAAGGGTTTTTGCCTACCCGGCAGCTGACCCTGCGCCTGCCACAGCTCCTGAGATGCAGCCCATCCCGACGCAGTAACAATAAGAGCTACCCGGAGTTTTATTATTACCTAATAGCTGTAGGAGTCGGTATCTCGATGTAGTGTCTTGTCTGGCTTGTGGTGGACAGTGGTACTATATGTGGATGGTCACTGTGGTATCCGCCTCTGTTGAGGGGATTCGAATGCTGTTGCTGTGCAGCAACACCTGCTTTGTGTTTTAGTTTGTTCTTCATGAACCACTGTGTGTAATGCTTTGAATCAAAGTTACAGGAAACACCATCTGTAAATTCATTACTGTTTTTATGCGAGTGTGTATCGACTGTTGGCACTGTTTTATTTGCTATTACAAGAGCAGTATGCATTGTTTACCACTGCTGTTCAAGTTATTTGCATGTTTATGTAGATTCCTTTGGCTGATAAAGTGTGGGCAAATGATTTTGAGTGTTGTTAGATGAATGATTTTTTGCATATTTCTGGACTGATTAGCAGTCTCAGAAAGCTGAGTTCCATTGAAACTTGTGTATCACCATGACATCTGCACAGATAGGATGGCAATTTCGCTTGAGCTTGGTTAGTTATCATGTTTACTTGCCAATTTCGCAAGAAGTTGCCATTTTTTGGGAACTTTCGATATTGCTAATTGTTGGCTTGCCAAGTATTGGCAATGCCAAATGTTGGCATCAAACAAATTATCCACAGAATTTTATGCTGGGCTATGCAAACGCTACAATCCAGATTTTTTGGCCATGACAAAGGCGATTCTCGGAGCTCTAGATAGTCATGCATTATATAAGCAAAAGGTGAACATTTTATAAGCTTCAGGACACGACATGGCCAAAAGAACAACCACAAACGGAAAACAAGCTGCACATTTCTAGCCTTTCTCTAATGAATTGTAGTAGGAGTATATGCAAAGATACTGAACCGTTAGTAGGGCCTCCTTTTCTTCTCTCGAACACACAGGTCAATTAATTAGAAAATTTGTTCAGTACTCCCACAAGGGTCACAACCACGTTTTCAGGTTTTGAATATCCCTTGTTTGATTTCAGTGATGAACCAGGAACAGAATTTCACAGTAAGCTATGCAAAGGCTATACTCTAGAAATTATTTTGCCATGACAAAGGAAGTATTTAGATTATCGGAGCTATAGATAGTTATGCATTAGAGGGCCAAAAGAACAAACACAAACGGAAAAGCTGCTCATTCAGCACGAGTATCTGATATCTGATGAACATCCACCACTCCGCCATTAGTACTCAGTAGCAACTATGCCCAATACTGCTAACAAGAAGATTCAGCAATATCAGGCTCCCACCTCATGAAACATATTCAATACGCCCCAGTACGCTTGATAAGATGCCACATACCACTCACCACGTTCCCAAACACATCTAGTACTATCGCTTGAACACCTGAACTATATACATGGAGATATATCTCACTGTATCATCTCCTAAACCCTCTTTTTCATCTCAGCAATGATCTCTGGGAATTTCAGAACCAGCAACGCATAACCATCGGTGAAGATGGCCTTCTTGAAATTTTACTCCACCACAAAGAAGTCAATGCACCTGTTCTTCAACTCCTGGCAATTGTAGATTTCAGCCCAAGCTAAGATAGTTGCAACTGTATCTACCGACACTTTATCCCATAACTTCTGGGCGCAAACAATCTTCAGTCTGTCCAGTGAATACCGATCGGCCCCAGCAAGCAGGTTCTGGAACATCTCGGTGGAAGAGTCCTCAAGCTCGTCTTCTAGGGGCAATTCATCTGTGTATATGAACCGGAGCATAACTTTGAATGTTGCAGGTGTGATGTCGTGCAGCGTGATGGATGGCATTGTAGCTTCAGACATGGGCTCTGCTCTAAAGACTGGTGAGCGGGCAGCAAGCACTGCTCGGTGAGCATGGAATGTCTCATGGTCAACGATGAATGACACATCTGTCCCATCAGCGTGATCTAGCAGGCGGCCAAGATGGGTCCCGATGTCTGAAGGAGGGACAAGAACACAGTTGTCATCGATGATCATGATGGAAAATACAAATGTGACATGCCCCTCTGTTAAGTAACCTTTCTCCAAAATAGTTCCCTGGATGAACTGACCCCATCCCCAGCAGTCGCTGCTGTCTTTATCTTCCATGATTTCCAAGGTTTGAACGAACCTTCGTCTGTGCGCCATACATGGCTTGCTGTCCCTGCCCATCATAAAGACCTCAAACATGACCTCCACACTTCTAGACTTGCTCATGTGCTCCAGGAAGATCGAAACATACTCCTGGTCGGCCTCTAACTCCCCACGCGGGAAGAACTTAACCCTCCACAGGTGTCCCCCGGCGGAGACGATGTCGGAATAGAAGGCCATGCCAACGGGAATCTGCTTGCTTCGTTCATAGTCTACTTTGAATTGGAAGACACAAGAGCCCACACTGATGTTCTCCGCTGGTCTGTTCACTGAACAAAATTTAAGTTGATGTAAGGACAAATTGCCCAAAACAACATCGAGCAGGCAAAGAGAAAGTACCGCAAAATTGACAATGCAGAGCACACAAGCTAGTGAATCCGTGAGCTCAACGAACCGAAGAAGAGCATGAGAGGAGTGGACACTCACTGGCTTGCTGAATGGTGCCGGACGATCCAGTTGGCGATCGGTGAGAGGAGATGACAGCGATTGTCCTGCGGGTGGTGGCGATCGGTGCCGAGGCGCTGCCGGACGCTCCTGAGGCACCGGAACATCCGCCGTACGCCGTGTGTCCGCCTCCTCTTCCCCGCCGCTCCTCGTCGCCTGGGCTCGTGGCCGCCGCTACTCGCGGCGAAACCCTTGAGCACAGAACTGTTTTTTTACAAGGAGCACAGAACTGTTCTTGGAAGCAACTAGTTAACGAGCGCTTCTTTGAGAGCCTGGCAACGATCAGCGCCACTTAGCGCGCTCTCAGCCATTTACCACGTGTCGCACTCTGGACGCTCCCTTCGGATTTTGTTTTTTTATTTTTCCGCACGTGTTTTCGGCTTTTTAAACGGGTTTTTTCGACGTTTTGGTTTCCCCCGGTCTTTCTTAGCTTTTCGACCAATTTTTTTTTGAAATTTTCTTTTGCGCGAAAAAACGCGTTTTTTTTTCCTTTCGCGAAAGTCACGAATTTTCTTCCACGAGAGGCACGGTTGTGCTTTAGCAAAAGTAACGGCCGTGCCTTTCGGAAACGAAAAAAACGCGTTTTCTGTTTTTTTCGCGAGAGTCACGGTTTTGCTTCCACGAGAGGCACGGTTGTACTTTCGCGAGAGTCACGGCCGTGCCTCTCGGAAAGGGAAAACAAAACGTGTTTTTTGTTTTTTTTTCTTTCGGGAGAGTCACGGTTTTGCTTCCGCGAGAGGCACGGTTGTGCTTTCGCGAAAGTCACGGCCCATCAGACCCCAGTGGAAGGCAAGATCAGAAAACACCAGCGAAGCTCAGCTAGCCGATCTGGATCCCATCATTGTCGCCGAGGAGGAGTCTGCCGCGGGGAAAGGATCTATCCGCCAATGCAGCAGCCGCATGAGCCAATCTCTTCACACCAGTCTGGAACTTCATCTTATCATCTTCTTTAAGCAAACCTGCCCAATATAACATAAAAGAACATGTAGTGAAAACAGCCTCCAGCGAAATACGAGCAATATGTTTATCAAAAGTGACTTTATTGCGAAGGTTCCAGATCCCCCAGCAAATAGCAGCGATAATCATCATATAGAAATGTTCCCCTCCTGGAAAAAACATATACAACCACGCCCAACTTTGCCAAAGCGATCAGGGACAACAAGATGCTCCACCCGTCATTCCCAGCACGCCCCAAATTGTGCGGGCAAGTGGGCAAGTAAAGACTAGATGGTTCGCTGTTTCAACATTTGTACAAAAAGAACATGTAGGATCTCCATGCCACTTCCTAGCCCGCATATTATCTCTTGTAAGCACAACATTTTGAAAAAGTTGCCACAAGAAAATTTTGATTTTTAGTGGGATAGGGGCTTTCCACACCCACTTATAGTTAGGGCCAGATAGGTTCCTTTCTAGCCACTCATAAACCGACTTAGTCGTAAATTTTCCTTTACTATTATGCTTCTATGAGATAGTATCTGAAGAGTTATTCAAAGACAGCTGCCTGGCTTTCATAACCATCCAAGCCCATTGATTATTCAACTCACCAAACAATCTGCGTCTAAAATCCAGATTATAATTATTTGCAACCCAGGAAGCAACAGTGTATTCTTGATCTTGGTAAATAGTAAATAGATCTGGGAAGCGCTCACACAGAGCTGTATCATCTATCCAAGGATCATGCCAGACTCTAGCCAGGTTACCACTATTGATATTAACTTTCCTTCCAGCCATATATGTGTCTTTGACTTTCATGATAGCTTTCCAACACGGGGAGTCCGAGAAACGGCTCCGTATATCAGCTACTGTTTTGTTTCTAAAGTATCTGACCCTCACAATACGTTGCCATAGACCATGATACGTCTCCAACGTATCTATAATTTTTGATTGTTCCATGCTATTATATTATCAACCTTGGATGTTTTATATGCATTTATATGCTATTTTATATGATTTTTGAGACTAACCTATGAACCTAGAGCCCAGTGCCAGTTTCTGTTTTTTCCTTGTTTTAGAGTATCGCAGAAAAGGAAAATCAAATGGAGTCTAATTGACCTGAAACTTCACGGAACTTATTTTTGGAAGAAAAGCAACCCGGGAGACTTGGAGTCCACGTAAGGGAAGCAACAAGGAGGCCACGAGGCTGGGGGCGCGCCCACCACCATCGTGGGCCCCTCGTGGCTCCCCCGACGTACTTCTTCCGCCTATATATCTCCATATACCCTAAAACTATCAGAGAGCACAATAGATCGGGAATTCCGCCACCAGAAGCCTCCGTAGCCACCGAAACCCAATCTAGACCCGTTTCGGCACCCTGCCGGAGGGGAGAATCCCTCTCCGGTGGCCATCTTCATCATCCCGGTGCTCTCCATGACGAGGAGGGAGTAGTTCTCCCTCGGGGCTGAGGGTATGTACCAGTAGCTATGTGTTTGATCTCTCTCTCTCTCTCGTGTTCTTGAGGTGATACGATTTTGATGTATCGCGAGCTTTGCTATTATATTTGGATCCTATGATGTTTCTTTCCCCCCTCTACTCTCTTGTAATGGATTGAGTTTCCTCTTTGAAGTTATCTTATCGAATTGAGTCTTTAAAGATTTGAGAACACTTGATGTATGTCTTGCCGTGATTATCTGTGGTGACAATGGGATATCACGTGATTCACTTGATGTATGTTTTGGTGATCAACTTGCGGGTTCCGCCCATGAACCTATGCATAGGGGTTGGCACACGTTTTCATCGTGATTCTCTGGTAGAAATTTTGGGGCACTCTTTGAGGTCCTATGTGTTGGTTGAATAGATGAATCTGAGATTGTGTGATGCATATCGTATAATCATACCCACGGATACTTGAGGTGACATTGGAGTATCTAGGTGACATTAGGGTTTTGGTTGATTTGTGTCTTAAGGTGTTATTCTAGTACGAACTCTAGGGCTGTTTGTGACACTTATAGAAATAACCCAACGGATTGATTGGAAAGAATAACTTTGAGGTGGTTTCTTACCCTACCATAATCTCTTCGTTCGTTCTCCGCTATTAGTGACTTTGGAGTGACTCTTTGTTGCATGTTGAGGGATAATAATTATGTTATTATTGTTGAGAGGACTTGCACTAGTGAAAATATGAACCCTAGGCCTTGTTTCAACGCATTGCAATACCGTTTACGCTCACTTTTATCATTAGTTACCTTGCTGTTTTTATATTTTCAGATTACAAAAACATTTATCCACCATCCATATACCACTTGTATCACCATCTCTTCGCCGAACTAGTGCACCTATACAATTTACCATTGTATTGGGTGTGTTGGGGACACAAGAGACTCTTTTTTATTTGGTTGCAGGGTTGCTTGAGAGAGACCATCTTCATCCTACGCCTCCTACGGATTGATAAACCTTAGGTCATCCACTTGAGGGAAATTTGCTACTGTCCTACAAACCTTTGCACTTGGAGGCCCAACAACGTCTACAAGAAGAAGGTTGTGTAGTAGACATCAAGCTCTTTTTTGGCGCCGTTGCCGGGGAGGTTAGTGCTTGAAGGTATATCTTTAGATCTTGCAATTGAGTCTTTTAGTTTCTTGTTTTATCACTAGTTTAGTTTATAAAAGAAAACTACAAAAAAATGGAATTAAGTTTGCCTCATACGCTTCATCTTTTTAACTTTCGTGAGTATGATGGAAAGGAAAATTGTGCCAAAGTGCTAGAAGAAGAATGCATTAGAATGTTTGGCACTAAATATTTGAATGATGAGCATGATTGCAATGTTGTTAGTATGAATTCCTTGAATATCCATGATGCTAATGATATGCAAAGCCACAAGCTTGGGGAAGCTATGTTTGATGAAGATGATATTTTTCCCCCAAGTTTTGATGAGCAAATTTATTATGATGAAAGCATGCCTCCTATTTATGATGATTATATTGATGAAAGTAGATTTGGAGAGATCATGACTTTATTTAGTAATGATTCCACTATTCCAGAAGAGGTTCCAATTGATTATGAGAACAAAGTTGCTATCTATGATGATTATTGTGATGGCTTGTATGCTATAAAGAATAATGATATCCATGAAACTTGTCATCATGATTTTAGTTTTCAATTGGATTATGCCTCACATGATAATTATTTTGTTGAGTTTGCTCCCACTATTATTCATGAAAAGAATTTTGCTTGTGTGGAGAGTAATAAAATTTCTATGCTTATAGATCATGAAAAGAATGCTTTAGGTGCTGGTTATATTGTTGAATTCATTCATGATGCTACTGAAAATTATTATGAGGGAGGAACATATGCTTGTAGAAATTGCAATAATATCAAGTTTCCTCTCTATGCGCTTAAAATCTCGAAGCTATGCTTGTTTTACCTTCCTATGCAAGTTGATTCTTGTTCCCATAGGTTGTTTGCTCACAAAATCCCTATGCATAGGAAGTGGGTTAGACTTAAATGTGTTAGTCATATTCTTTAATATGCTCTCTTTATGTTTCAATTCTTATCTTTTATGTGAGCATCATTGAAATCATCCTGCCTAGTTAGGGGCGTTAAACGATAGCGCTTGTTGGGAGGCAACCCAATTTTATTTTAGTTCCTTGATTTTTGTTCCTGTTTAGTAATAAATAATTCATCTAGCCTCTGTTTAGATGTGGTTTTATGCTTTTAATTAGTGTTTGTGCCACATAGAACCTTTGGGAAGACTTGAGAAAAGTCTTGTTGATCATGCTGTAAAAAACAGAAACTTTAGCACTCACGAGAAGTGTTGCCATTTTTTATTGGAGAGTGATATTTAGTTAAGTCTTTTTGAAGATAATTAATATATAAATTCCTCACGTCCAGCAGTTTATTTGAGAATTTTATGAGTTCCAGAAGTATACGTTTGATCCAGATTACTACTGACTGTTCTGTTTTTGACAGATTCTATTTTCTATGTGTTGTTTGCTTATTTTGATGAATCTATGGCTAGTAAAATAGTTTATAAACCATAGAGAAGTTGGAATACAGTAGGTTTAACACCAATATAAATAAGGAATGAGTTCATTACAATACCTTGAAGTGGTGATTTATTTTCTTATACTAACGGAGCTTACGAGTTTTCTGTTAAGTTTTGTGTTGTGAAGTTTTCAAGTTTTGGGTAAGGATTCGATGGACTATGGAATAAGGAGTGGCAAGAGCCTAATCTTGGGGATGCCCAAGGCACTCCAAGGTAATATTCAAGGACAACCAAGAGCCTAAGCTTGGGGATGCCCCGGAAGTTATCCCCTCTTTCGTCTTCGTTCATCGGTAAATTTACTTGGAGCTATATTTTTATTCACCACATGATATGTGTTTTGCTTGGAGCATCAATTTATTTTGTTAATATTTTCTTGATGTTATTTAGAACAATGTTTTGCATCTTTTATTTCAATAAAAGTGACATTGATAGCCTTTACTATGCCTATTTTAGAAGTCCACATGTTGCTGTTTGAAAACAGAAAGTTTACCGCTATCGCAATAATTCCCTAGAAAAGTCAGAATGTGATAAAATGTTGAAACCTTTTGAATATTAAGATCTGATAAATTTAATACAGTGGGAATTTTCTTTCATAATTTTTGGAGTTAGGGAATTATGGATCTTGCTGCACTCTTTACAGACTGTCCTGTTTAGGCAGATTGCTGTTATGTTCGCATTGTTTGCATATGTTTGCTTCTTTAATGATTCTATTTGAGGATAGGACTATTAAATATGAAGAGGCATTTAGTATGCAATGTTTAATAATAATTTTAGTGATTTTCTATAGTAGAGTATGATAAGGTTTTGGCAATGGTTTATACTAACTTATCTCACGAGTCCTTGTTGAGTTTTGTGTGGATGAAGCTTTTGAGATTTAGGGAGACCGTGATATGAGAGGAATTAAGGACACACAAAAGCTCAAGCTTGGAGTGTTGGAAATATGCCCTAGAGGCAATAATAAAAGTATTATTATATTTCAATGTTCATGATAAATGTCTTTTATTCATGCTATAACTATATTATCCGGAAATCGTAATACACGTGTGAATACTTAGACCACAATATGTCCCTGGTGAGCCTCTAGTTGACTAGCTCGTTGTGATCAACAGATAGCCATGGTTTCCTGACTATGGACATTGGATGTCGTTGATAACGGGATCACATCATTAGGAGAATGATGTGATGGACAAGACCCAATCCTAAGCATAGCATAAAAGATCATGTAGTTCGTTTTGCTAGAGCTTTGCCAATGTCAAGTATCTCTTCCTTCGACCATGAGATCGTGTAACTCCCGGATACCATAAGAGTGCCTTGGGTGTATCAAACGTCACAACGTAAAAGGTGCATTACAGGTATCTCCGAAAGTATCTGTTGGGTTGACACGGATCGAGACTGGGATTTGTCACTCCGTATGACGGAGAGGTATCTCTGGGCCCACTCGGTAATGCATCATCATAATGAGCTCAATGTGACCAAGGTGTTGGACACGGGATCATGCATTACGGTACGAGTAAAGTGACTTGCCGGTAACGAGACTGAACAAGGTATTGGGATACCGACGATCGAGTCTCGGGCAAGTAACGTACCGATTGACAAAGGGAATTGTATACAGGGTTTGATCGAATCCTCGACATCGTGGTTCATCTGATGACAACATCGAGGAGCATGTGGGAGCCATCATGGGTATCCAGATCCCGCTGTTGGTTATTGACCTGAGAGCGTCTCGGTCATGTCTGCATGTCTCCCGAACCCGTAGGGTCTAGGTTCGGTGACGCTAGGGTTATTAGGAAGACTAGTATGTGACTACCGAATGTTGTTCGGAGTCCCGGATGGGATCCCGGACGTCATGAGGAGCTCCGGAAGGGTCCGGAGGTAAAGATTTATATATGGGAAGTTGTCAAACAGGCAACGGGAAGTTTCGGGGTCATACCGGTAGTGTACCGGGGCCACCGGAAGGGTTCCGGGGGTCCACCGGGAGGGGCCACCCCTCCCGGGGGGCCACATGGGCTGCGTGGGGCAGGGAGCCAGCCCCTGCTGGGCTGGGCGCACCCCCTCCCTTGGGCCCTTGCGCCTAGGGTTGAGGGGGGGAACCCTAGAGGGGGCGCCCCCTTGGCTTGGGGGGCAAGCCACCCTCTCCCCCTCTCCCCTTGGCCGCCGCCCCCCCTCTAGATGGGTTCTAGAGGGGCCGGCCCCCTTCTCCCTTCTCCCTATAAATAGAGGGGTGAGGGGAGGGCAGCCGCACCACCCTCCAAGGCGCAACCCTCCCCTCCCCAACACCTCTCCTCCTCCGTTGTGTGCTTGGCGAAGCCCTGTCGGAGTACTGCCTCTCCACCATCACCACGCCGTCGTGCTGCCGGTGGAGCTGTCTTCCTCAACCTCTCCTTCCCCCTTGCTGGATCAAGAAGGAGGAGACGTCTCCCGTCCCGCACGTGTGTTGAACGCGGAGGTGCTGTCCGTTCAGCACTTGGTCATCGGTGATTCGAATCACGTCGAGTACGACTCCATCATCACCTTGCAAGCTTCCGCACGCGATCTACAAGTGGTATGTAGATGCAAACTCACTCCCTCGACTCGTTGCTTAGATGAACTCATAGATGGATCTTGGTGAAACCGTAGGAAAAATTTTAATTTTCTGCAACGTTCCCCAACATGGAGATGCCCAAGGCATCCCAAGATAATATTTCAAGAAGTCTCAAGCATCTAAGCTTGGGGATGCCTCGGTTGGCATCCCACCTTTTTTCTTCAACAACTATCGGTTAGTTTCGGTTGATCCTAAGTTTTTGCTTCTTCACATGATGTTTGATATTATTAGATGTCATTTTATTTAGTTTTGCTTGCTGTTTGAATAAAGTATCAAGATCTGGAATTATTAAATATTAGAGAGTCTTCACATAGTTGCATAATTATTCGACTACTCATTGAGCTTCACTTATATTTTTCGGAGTAGTTTGTCGTTTGCTCTAGTGCTTCACTTATATCTTCTTAGAGCATTGTGGTAGTTTTATTTTGAAGAAATAATTGATCTCTCATGCTTCACTTATATTATTTTGAGAGTCTTTAGAACAACATGGTAATTTGCTTTGGTTATAAAATTAGTCCTAATATGATGGGCATCCAAGAGGGATATAATAAAAACTTTCATATAGAGCGCATTGAATACTAAGAGAAGTTTGATGCTTGATGATTGTTTTGAGATATGGAGGTAATAATATCAAAGTCGTGCTAGTTGAGTAGTTGTGAATTTGAGAAATGCTTGTTTTAAAGTTTGTGATTCCCGTAGCATGCACGTATGGTGAACCGTTATGTGATGAAGTCAGAGCATGATTTATTTATTGATTGTATTCCTTATGAGTGGCGGTCGGGGACGAGCGATGGTCTTTTCCTACCAATCTATCCCCCTAGGAGCATGCGCGTAATACTTTGTTTCAATAACTAATAAATGTTTGCAATAAGTATGTGAGTTCTTTATGACTAATGTTGAGTCCATGGATTATACGCACTCTCACCCTTCCACCATTGCTAGCCTCTCTAGTACCGCGCAACTTTCGCCGGTACCTTAAACCCACCATATACCTTCCTCAAAACAGCCACCATATCTACCTATTATGGCATTTCCATAGACATTCCGAGATATATTTCCATGCAACTTTCCACCGTTATGCTTATTATGACACGCTCCATCATTGTCATATTGTTATGCATGATCATGTAGTTGACATTGTATTTGTGGCAAAGCCATCATTCATAATTCTTTCATACATGTCACTCGTGAGTCATTGCACATCCCGGTACACCGCCAGAGGCATTCATATAGAGTCATATTTTGTTCTAAGAATCAAGTTTTAATTCTTGAGTTGTAAGTAAATAAAAGTGTGATGATCATCATTATTAGAGCATTGTCCCAGTGAGAAAAGGATGATGGAGACTATGATTCCCCCATAAGTCGGGATGAGACTCCGGACGAAAAATAAGTAAATAAAAGAGGCCAAAGAAGCCCAAATAAAAAAAGAGAAAAAAAGGCCATAAAAAGAGAAAGTCTCAAATAAAAAAAATAAAAAAATGAGAGAAAAAGAGAGAAGGGGCAATGCTACTATCCTTTTACCACACTTGTGCTTCAAAGTAGCACCATGATCTTCATGATAGAGAGTCTCCTATGTTGTCACTTTCATATACTAGTGGGAATTTTACATTATAGAACTTGGCTTGCATATTCCAATGATGGGCTTCCTCAAAATGCCCTAGGTCTTTGCGAGCAAGCGAGTTGGATGCACACCCACTTAGTTTCTTTTGTTGAGCTTTCATACACTTATAGATCTAGTGCATCTGTTGCATGGCAATCCCTACTCACTCACATTGATATCTATTGATGGGCATATCCATAGCCCATTGATACGCCTAGTTGATGTGAGACTATCTTCTCCTTTTTGTCTTCTCCACAACCACCATTCTATTCCACCTATAGTGCTATATCCATGGCTCACGCTAATATATTGCGTGAAGATTGAAAAAGTTTGAGAACATCAAAAGTACGAAACAATTGCTTGGCTTGTCATGAGGGTTGTGCATGATTTAAATATTTTGTGTGGTGAAGATGGAGCATAGCCAGACTATATGATTTTGTAGGGATAACTTTCTTTGGCCATGTTATTTTGAGAAGACATGATTGCTTTATTGGTATGCTTGAAGTATTATTATGTTTATGTCAATATTAAACTTTTGTCTTGAATCTTTCGGATCTGAACATTCATGCCACAATAAATAAAATTACATTGAGAATTATGCTAGGTAGCATTCCACATCAAAAATTCTGTTTTTATCATTTACCTACTCGAGGACGAGCAGGAATTAAGCTTGCCGATGCTGATACGTCTCCAACGTATCTATAATTTTTGATTGTTCCATGCTATTATATTATCAACCTTGGATTTTTTATATGCATTTATATGCTATTTTATATGATTTTTGGGACTAACCTATTAACCTAGAGCCCAATGCCAGTTTCTATTTTTCCTTGTTTTAGAGTATCGCAGAAAAGGAAAATCAAACGGAGTCCAATTGACCTGAAACTTCACGGAACTTATTTTTGAAAGGAAAGCAACCCGGGAGACTTGGAGTCCACGTAAGGGAAGCAACAAGGAGGCCAGGAGGCAGGGGCGCGCCCACCACCCTCGTGGGCCCCTCGTGGCTCCCTTGACGTACTTCTTCCGCCTATATATCTCCATATACCCTAAAACTATTGCAGACCACAATAGATCGGGAGTTCCGCCGCCAGAAGCCTCCGTAGCCACCAAAACCCAATCTAGACCCGTTCCGGCACCCTGCCGGAGGGGGGAATCCCACTCCGGTGGCCATCCTCATTATCCCGGTGCTCTCCATGACGAGGAGGGAGTAGTTCTCCCTCGGGGCTGAGGTATGTACCAGTAGCTATGTGTTTGATCTCTCTCCCTTGTGTTCTTGAGGTGATACGATCTTGATGTATCGCGAGCTTTGCTATTATATTTGGATCCTATAATGTTTCTTTCCCCCCTCTACTCTCTTGTAATGGATTGAGTTTCCCCTTTGAAGTTATCTTATCGGATTGAGTCTTTAAAGATTTGAGAACACTTGATGTATGTCTTGCCGTGCGTATCTGTGGTGACAATGGGATATCACGTGATTCACTTGATGTATGTTTTGGTGATCAACTTGCGGGTTCCGCCCATGAACCTATGCATAGGGGTTGGCACACGTTTTCGTTGTGATTCTCCGGTAGGAACTTTGGGGCACTCTTTGAGGTCCTATGTGTTGGTTGAATAGATGAATCTAAGATTGTGTGATGCATATCGTATAATCGTACCCACGGATACATGAGGTGACATTGGAGTATCTAGGTGACATTAGGGTTTTGGTTGATTTGTGTCTTAAGGTGTTATTCTAGTACAAACTCTAGGTCTGTTTGTGACACTTATAGGAATAACCCAACGGATTGATTGGAAAGAATAACTTTGAGGTGGTTTCATACCCTACCATAATCTCTTTGTTCGTTCTCCGCTATTAGTGACTTTGGAGTGACTCTTTGTTGCATGTTGAGGGATAGTTATGTGATCCAATTATGTTATTATTGTTGAGAGGACTTGCACTAGTGAAAGTATGAACCCTAGGCCTTGTTTCAACACATTGCAATACCATTTACGCTCACTTTTATCATTAGTTACCTTGCTGTTTTTATATTTTCAGATTACAAAAAACTTTATCCACCATCCATATACCACTTGTATCACCGTCTCTTTGTCGAACTAGTGCACCTATACAATTTACCATTGTATTGGGTGTGTTGGGGACACAAGAGACTCTTTGTTATTTGGTTGCAGGGTTGCTTGAGAGAGACCATCTTCATCCTACGCCTCCTACGGATTGATAAACCTTAGGTCATCTACTTGAGGGAAATTTGCTACTGTCCTACAAACCTCTGGACTTGGAGGCCCAACAACTCCTACAAGAAGAAGGTTGTGTAGTAGACATCAGGCCATTGCCTGTTTCAAGCTTCCACCACCATTTAACAAGCAGACTAATGTTCTGCTTATGAAATCCTTAATCCCCAATCCCCCAATCTTCTTAGAATGACATATTCTATCCCATTTCACCATATGGTATCCATGTTTCTTGTTTTTTTTCCTCCAAAAAATCGTCTGCGATGTTTATTCATTTTTTCAATAAAAGTTTTATTGAAGAGAAACATCGACATAAGATAGGATGGAATCCCATCCAGGCTGGATCCTAACAGAGTGAGTCTGGCTCCTGATGATGCTGCATAAGAAATCCAAGCATCCAATTTTTTAATCATCTTACCCTCCAGGAAATCCAACTCTATGTTCTTAAGAGTAGAGTATGTAACAGGAACACCCAAATATCTCATGGGCAGGGTGCCCACTTGACAATTAAACATGTCTGCATATACTAAGTCAGTTTCGTTATCCCCTCCGATAGTAAAAAACCTCACTTTTGTCAAAATTGATTTTCAATCCTGACATGAGTTCAAAGAGGTAAAGCAAAAGTTTGACATTCATAGCTTTATCAATATCATGTTCAAAACATACAACCGTATCATCCGCATATTGGAGGATACCAACTCCTCCTTCAATAAGCTTAGCAGCTAAACCTTTATTGAGACCGTTTTTGTGCTGAAAGCACCATTTTAGTCAGCCATTCAGCCGCAATGTTAAACAGAAAGGGGAAATGAGGGTCACCTTGCCGTACCCCCTTAGCACTTTGTATGTAAGGGCCGATCTCATCGTTAATCTTGACACTTACCATGCCATTCTTAAGGATTTGAGATACCCACCCACACCACTTAGAGTTAAACCCACGCTTCTCATGGTAGTCAAGCAAAAATTCCCAATTAACTTTGTCGTAGGCTTTTTCAAAATCAAGTTTAAGGATCACCCCCACTTGCTTTTTGATATGAGTATAATGCAACACTTCTTGCAGGGAGAGAATACCATCATCAATATGTCTCCCCTTAATAAAAGCATTTTTCTGGACACTAAACAACTTATGGGCGTATTTGCTCACTCTAATATCCATAGCTTTGGTGGTAAGTTTATAGGGGCAACAAAGCAAGAAAATGGGTCTATATTGCTGGATTTTTGTAGCATCCGCAGATTTGGGCAAAAGAGTTATGATGCCATAGTTTAGACGTTGCACGTCCAACTTGCCTTCATAGAACCACTCAAATAGACAGAAAAGATCCTAGGCAACCACCTCCCAGCAATGTTGATAGAACTCAACAGGGATGTCATCCAGACCAGGAGCACGGTTGGATTTCATATCAAAAAGAGCTTTTTTAATCTCCTCAAGAGAAAAAGGTCTAGTTAAGTCTTCATTACCAGCATGAGTAATTCTCTCTTCCTGAGACCACAAGTCTGCATCAATATGGCAAAGGTTACCCAGAGCCGGCCCAAAAAGGTTTTTATAATATTTTGTGGCATGAGATAGCAAGTTTTTGGTCCCTTCTATAGTCACAGATCCGTACTCAAGGGATTTCATGGCGTTTTTCCTATGACGCCCATTAGCTACTTTATGAAAGAAGTCAGTGTTATTATCTCCTTTCAACAACCACCTCTCGTTAGAGAACTGGTGCCAATGAAGCTCTTCTTCTGTATACATATCATTGAGCTCTACTAGGATATCGAGCTTCCTAGTATAAGCCTCCCCGCAAAGCCCAGTGGACTCCTCAATCGTCTCCAACTCCTGTAGCTCAAGTTTGATAAGTCTCTTCTTAATCTTATTATGCCCAAACACATTTGACCCCCAACCTTTGAAAAATTTCTTACACCTCTTCAGTTTAATGTTTAGGATATCAATGGGGTTAATAGTATATATTGGCCTTGACCAAATATCAGCCACTAAGGGAGGAAACTTTGGATCATTAATCCAAGCATTATCAAATTTAAAGCACCTATTCCCTGGTGCTCTAGATGAGGCGACCCCACCATCCAATAGTAGAGGGTTGTGGTTTGATAATTCTTTAACCAGCTTGCTCACGAAGCAAGGGGAAATATGTCTTCCCACTCAGGAGACATCAGCACTCTATCCAATTTTTCAAGGGTTGGGTTTTCCTGCTTATTGGACCACGTATAGCATCCCCTAGCCATATGAATTTCTCTTAAACCAAGCAGGTGGATAACCGAGTTAAATACCTCTGAAAAAATGATATAGGGGTGCTTTTTTGTTTTTCTCACCATTGTGGCGAATAATATTGAAGTCCCCCCCCCCACCAAATATGGCCTATTGATACTATGACACAAGGAAGATAATTCTGCGATGAATTTAGGCTTATGCTCATCGTGAGCAGCACCATATACGATTAGGAGAGACCAACTACAATTCTTGTTTTTATCAAACAAGTCCATTTGCAGGATATATTTACCCTATTTAGAGCCGAGAACATCAAATTTATATTTATTGAGGCCACAAAGAATACCTCCCGATTTCCCCCTCGAGGGAACCCATTCCCAATGGAATTTCTGGTATGGGTCTATCTTCCTAAAAAGGAATGTTTATAAGATCCCTTCATAGTTTCTTGTAAACCAATAAAACCTACCTCATTGGCACAAATCATATCCGTGAGGCAGGTAGACATGCCTTTCTTACCTGCCCCCCTACAATTCCAAAAGATGCCTTTCATTTATATCGTTCAGGCTTATTTTTCACTCTGGGGGGTCTGTCAGGGTCCATAGCATCCATACCCTCTCCCATTTTCTTTTGACTTCTTGTCATATGTCTAGCAGATCTTTTTTGGGGATATAATCACCCCTGATCATCTGCGTTTTTCTTTCTTTTTCCTTGCTTTTGATTGAACAAGGATAAATGGTTCCTCCTCACTTCTATTATCATCATCCCAGGTTAGAGATAGAGGGATATCATTACCCAAACCATCATTAATAGTGATACTAGTATTATTTGCATCATTGTTTTTATCATTTAACATATTTCTAGAATGCTCTAGCTCTCGAAGAACATCTATAGTAGAGAAATCATCATCAGGAATTTTAACCCCCATAAGAGCAGCACGTACGTAATATAATGGCATTATCAGATAGAGTAGAAAATTGGTTTTTAGAGTTGGGTATTTTCATACCTTCAGAGTCACGTTTCTTCCTGTTGATAGCCACTTCCTCCACTCGTCCCATTTTCTGCATTTGCCTGCGTGAAGCTTTTCCCTCATGGACCATAGTGTCATGGATAGGAGACCCAATTGGAGATTCAACAGTATAGGTGCTGCATTTCTCTCCCTCTTCTGTGGAACCCTCTTCAAGGGGTACTATATGAGGCAGGGAGGGCCAAACCACATAGTCTGACAAGGAAGGAAACATATTCCCGTGAGTATTTTCATCATGATAGAGGTATAATGGTGCGGGAGGGATAGGAGTAATAATCCCCCATGCACCTTTCTGACTGTTGTTCTCAGAAGTGGGAGACCCACCCATTCTCTCCACCTCCAGCACCTCGAAATTTTCCCCATAGGATGTATTGCCAGTCTGAGAACCATAGTTTAATTTTTTTCACATCATCATGCTCTCTAGTCATGGTCTCAATCAGCAATTCAGTGTGATTTCCCTCATCACTGTCCTCCTCTTCTTCACTCTCAGCAACAACAGCAAGTCGTTGTGTCCCTTTTTCATAATTTTGGGATGAATAATTACCAACCATAGACGCACTGGTTTCTCCTTGCCCAACAGAACAAGCGGGATATAGGTTTGTCCTTGCTTTCTTGGAAAAAGAAGGGGATGCACTACTGTCTACAGCAATAGAGGATTGGCTCTTATCAGCCCCCACTATCACAATTTTTTCAACTTCATAAAAGAAGTCATAATATTGCTCACCCAACATCCCTTCAGCTGAGGGAGGTATTTTCTTCACCTCCATGCACCTAAGCAAGATTCTAGCATATTCAGGTTTATGGATTGTGGCCTCATCTACTTCCAATGTTATCCCCACCAGCCCTCCAACATAGGCAATATGTTCAGCACATATTTTTTCAATGGGAATGTTGCGAATCTTCACCCAAGCCTTTTCCATAACCCCTTTGGCCCCTATCAAAGCAGACCAAGGAGTTATGCATACCACAACAGCCCCCTCCTTCAGAGGCATACGCTTCCCATAGCAGCAAGCTCTCTCCACTTCGCTAGCATTGGTAAAGTGCATGACAAACTGAGTAGGGATAATGGAGCGAGCCGTGCAGCGCCATTTTTTCTTTCTAGGTTTCCGGGCAAAGATTGCATTAAATTCTTGTTCATCTCTTTTATAGAAGCACATCCTTCCACAACAGTAATCACCACATTGTTCATTTTTCAGTATTTTGTTTAGATGCACACATGTCAAGGATATAGAAAAAGCCCTGTCCCGGAGATTGAAACCCGCACATAGATGGAACACACTCGCAGGGCCTCAAAGTTTGACATAATTGAGCCATACAACCTAATTTGTTGCATTTTTTCGCACCGAATGGTAGGAAAGCGCGGAGCGAAGTGACCTGGGAGGTTGCAGTTGATGCAGAGCTCGCTGGTGGTCGACGTTGGTGCAGATGGCGGGGGTGGCGGCGCCGCTTTGGTGGTCACCACCGTCTCCTTGGTCGCCTCGCTCATCGCGTGCACAGCCGCCTCCCATCTGTCCCCGACTTCACCTCCTCCAGATCTCGGCCCCCCGGACGCCGCCGGCGGTGGATCTGGTCGCTGCCAAACCATATTGCGGGTTTGATTTGGCAGCGGTGCCTTGCGCCCTCCGTTGAAGCCGCCTCACGCCGTGTTGTCGCAGCATCCTCCGGATCTCCCCCCACCTTGATCTCCCATCGCCGCGCTCGACGCACCACCCGCCCGCTCCGCCGCAACAACTTGAGCGAAGGAGCGACCGTCCCCGTCGACCTTGCCGCGCCACCAGCCGAAGGAATCGCGTGGGGAATGGATAGGAGGACAAACCCTAGCTCTCTCCCACAAGTGCCCGAAGAGAGGGGCGAGGTGTGCGTCTCGTGCGCTCGCAGTGGTAGGTGGGGGAAGTGATGTGGTTCCCCCCGCCTCGCACGCTCTAGAAAACTCCACGCCCTGGGCGAGACTGGGACCCTACTGGCAGTCGGTGTTCACGTGCCGCCCTTCTGCCATTGGCGGGCGGTGGGTGGGGCTCGAGTCCGCCCCGTCACGATTCAGCTCACTCGCCCGATGGACCGCACTTCTCCCGTGAACCGCACCTCGCACCGGACTGTGCGCCGCTGCTGCTGACGATGACCACGTCGCCGGTAGCCGCTCCCGAATCTTCGTGAAGTGACACGGCAGCGAGATGACATCACCAATGTCGATGTGCTCCCCCGCGCGCAGGAATCGTGCGTCGACCGTGATCCCGCGCCCATCGATCAGGACGATCCGGAGAGCATCTCGCCGTAGCACCAACACGCCATCGTGGAACGAGAGGGTACGCGTCTGCAGATCAGCGGCGAAGGAGACGTGCCATCGCACGTCGGGCGTGTCGCGTGCCATCCTACCTCAGGTGTCGGAGCAACAGCGAGCGACGGATTCGTTCTTGTAGAAGGTGAAGATATCCTCGTTCAGCGCGAGAATGTAATTGACTGGCGAAAATTCCGCGGTGTATATGGGCCCGGCCAATTCAGGTTCCTGCGGGGAGCGGGTGGTAGACGCTATTTTTTTTTCTGCGTGTTTTCGGTGTTGGTTTTCATCGGTTTTTATTACGGTTCTCAGTTTTCTGTGTTTCGGTAGCGTTTTCCCCTCGGTTTTCTTGTTTTAGTTTTTTTTGTTATCTTTGTCGGGTTTCAATGGGTTTTTTGGGTGTCGGTTCTCTGTGTTTCTACACTGGCGCTTTTTGTTATTTCATTTTTAACATTTAAAACATTATTTTATAAATGTCTAATATTTTCAAAATATATAATTATTTTTCATAAAATAGATGTTTTTGTTTTTTAATACGTGTTAAACACCTTTCAAATACACATTGAAACATTTTCTGAATGACATGATTTTTTTAAACTTTGCAAATATATATTTTACATTGTTGAAACAATTTATAAAATTTACAAAAACATAGTCTTGAATGGTACGAAACTTTTTTTGAATTACACATTTTAAAAAATTTATAAAATTTGCGTTGTATGCACATTTAAAAAAATTCTAATATCATGTACATTTTCTTGAAATACGTGAATTTGTATTAATGCCACAAACTTTTTTCTGAATGTTAGATAACTTTTCAGAAAAATTACGCTAACCGAATTTACACCGCGTTAACATTTTTCAAATATGCAGGTTTTAGTTTTTTATGTAAATTTAAGTTTTGGAATATCTGTGTTTAGTTTTTTTTATTCAAAAATATGAACAAAAGAAAAAGAAGACAAAAAATCAGAATGGGTGGCAATGAATCGAAGCCCAAACACGTTAGGGACCTGACCCAATTAGGTTTATCACACAACATTCATTCACACAAGGAAAAAAAAGTGATAAACTGGTTGAAGAAAATCGGAGGCGTCTGCCTCTAAAAAGATGAGTTGTCGGTTTTTAAAGTATTGGGAAATATAATTAAAATGTCCCCAAATTTTTTTAAAAATGATCTAAATAAATTATTAGCATTTAATAACTGTTCAAGAATTTTAAAAGTTTCATAAATTTTTGAAAATGTTTAATTAATTGAATAATATTCAAGAATTGGATTAAAATGAATAAAAGGATCATGAATTTTTAAAATCTTCAATGAATTATGGATGTTTATATATTTTAAAAATATTGATGAAGTGACAAGCAGAATAAAAAATGAAACTAGAAAAAGAAAAGTAACGGAAAAACATATGCCAGACCTAAAGAAAAGAAAGAAAATAGAAAAGAAAAAAGCAAGGACAAAAGACCAAAACAATTGAAGGAGAAAAAAGGGAAAACAACATAGGGCGGCCCATTGCAGCTGTATTATACAATTCGACTCATTTTACTTACTTTCTTTGCTAGGAGCGGAAAATATAAAATTCTGAAATAAATTCCCTAAAAAGCCAAATATGATGTACTTCCAAGAAGTTAAAAATTATGAAGTAAAAGGATAGGTATAAATAATTCATATCTAAATGAAAATACAACTAGATTATTTCTGCGTTGTTAGGGCATATCTCTCTCTAGTAGGTTTTGGTGTTGATGACAATGCACTTTGTGGACTAACCATGTGCATTGCGCATTTCAAATATTATTATATATGGCACAAGACGGTTTACTCTCCTCGGCGATAGAAGGAGCAAAGACGGTTTATTTTTTATGTTTACTTTTGTTTTGTTTGAGTCATAAAAAACTGTATTATTAAGAGGGGGTCCGCATTGAAAGGTATGGATGGAATCAATACATACACGAACCATATGCACCCACATATACTTCCCACATTTTGGAACATCCTTCTGCTGTGTCTGGCTTTACTAAGTAGAGGATTAGCGGTAGTACCGCTTACTACCATGGTAGTATCCTCTAGTAGTACTGCTGGAACTACGGACGATCTCTCTGTTAGGCAAAAGAGATTTTACGGTAGTGCCGCTGGCTGCAGCGGTAGTACCGTCTTTGCGGTACTTCTACTGCAGTGCATCATCGAAGCCTGTGTATGCCTCTTGTTATTTAAAGTTAGTACCGCGTATCGCAAGCAGTAGTACTGCTTCGGCGGTACATCCGTTAAGTAGGTACCGTGGCTACTTCCGCTTAGGCAGAGTCTTCTGTTGCCCTTGGCCAAGATCATAGAAGTACCTTAGCAGCCAACGGTAGTACCGCTCTATGTGGTACTTCTGCTTTGACGACCACTCAACTACCGTTGTTTTCTCTGTATGGCATTCGATAAATTGCGACAGTACCGCTCATTATAGACGGTAGTACCGCTCCGGCGGAACTACTGCGCTAGTACTAGTGCATTACTCGCTAGCTTATGTTGAAATGACCGTGCTAAATGGTTGTATCGCTTACGCACGATGAGGGCACATAACAGTTAGATTTGTACCCTCACTATATAAAGGCGGTCTTCTTCTTCTTCTTCTTCTTCTTCTTCTTCTTCTTCTTCTTCTTCTTCTTCTTCTTCAAGAAGACCACCTCTTTCCCTCCTTTGCTCCACAATTTCCCTAAAGCTCATATTTGCTCGATCTCTCTCCCTAGCCATCAAAACTTGTTGATGCTCTAGGGTTTGGAGAAGAAGGCCTCGATCTACACTTCCACCAAGAGAAATTTGATTTCTTCACTAATCCCTCGTGGATCTTGTTACTCTTGGGGTGTTTGGGCATCCTAGACAGAAGAGGTCACCTCGTAGACACATTCCATTGTGATGAAGCTTTGTCGTGGTGTTGGGAGCCTCCAATTAAGTTCTGAAGAGAGCTCCAACCTTGTCTGTAAAGGTTCGATCGCCGCCTTCAAATGCACCACTAGTGAAATCACGACATCTTGCATTTTACGAGGCCGTGAGGAGATTACGGTGGTCCTAGTGGTTGTTGGGGAGCATTGTACCCCCACACCGCTCTAACGGAGACATACCTCCCCATAAAGGGAGGGAACTTCGGTAACACATCTCCTTCTCCATTGACTTCACTTATGGTTACTTCTAACCTTTACTTTGTGCAAGCTTATATTGTGTTTTTATCTTGTGCTTGCTTGTGTTGTTATTGTTGACCTCATCATATAGGTTGTCCACCTAGTTGCATAGACACCATTTTTTTGTTAAGCCTAAATTGTTAAAATAACCTAAAAATTGTTAGTCACCTATTCACCCCCTCTAGTTGACCATATCGATCATTTCACGCTTGTTATGACGGTAACCTTGTTAAAATAAACGCATAAATAGGATGCACCCGCGATGAACAAAAAAAATCAAAATAAATACTAGAAAAATTCAAAAGAATATTCTTTTTTTTACATTGGTGCGTGAGGATAACTCCAAATTACAGATCATTTGGACATCTGAGTAGCTGTCGATAAAAAAGACAAATTTGGGGTTTGTAAAAAAGTTTTCTGTTCATGTACTATTTTGACCCAATTTATCTTTATTGCCGAGAGCAATTCGTATGTATAAATGATCTGAAATTGGGAGCGTACCTCACACATCAAATTATCTACCATGCAAAAAGCAATTGGATTTTTTTTAAAAAAATTATGATTTTTTCTTGACTGGGTGCATATTAGCCTGGCTCAGAAATGGATATTCACGTAAATATGTGCTAATAATAGATAATCTAAAAGGCGAGCCGAGCCTCCCCCAGATGGTTATGTTCTTTGTGATGGAACCATCGCCAGGGTTCAGGTCCTAGACTTGGCACTGGTGCTCGTATTTTTCTGGATCTATTTCAGGCTTTTGGCGATGTTCATAATGTCAAAATGATGTGTCGGCCCAGTTTCTCGAAGGTGCCTGTGGTGACTTTGTCAATGTCAAGATGATGTGTCGGTCTAGCCTCTCGAATGTGCTCATACCCTGCTTGCATTCATAGGGATGGGTGTACGTACCTATGTATGATTGTCTATGTTTGTACCGTGTTCAAAAAAAAACCAATGCAAAATATTTTTTTTTTGAATTTTCACTGGGGGAGGGGGGAGCCCCCCCCCCCCCACCTGAATATATATTGCGTAAAGGGGACAAACCCCTGAGAGTCAGATTACAGAGAGGGAGAGCTTACAGAAGGGAAAGGAAAGGAGATCTAGCTAGGCAGCTAGCCATCATGCCAGACTACCGGTCCTAAGAACAGCTAGCCAGACGTCGATATGAGAGCGGTCTCCCTCCCGCAATCTGGCACGCCACAACACCGCGTCGTCCCGACATGCCTTTAGTGTAGCAGCCAGGGACCACGAGTCTTCCCTGAAGACAACAGCGTTCCGTCGTTTCCAGAGCCTGCAACAGCAAAGGAGGACGAAGGATGCCAGAGGGGCAACGCCGACAGCGGGCGAAGCATCGAAAAGGTGCAGGCTCCCCATAGAAGCACCAGCGGGCGAGAGCCCAACGCACCGCCAGAACTGAACCGCAAACAGACACCCGAAGATCATGTGATCGGCAGTTTCCAGCGCCGCCTCATAGCAGGGGCACCCCGCTTCCGCAGCCGTGAGGATGGTTTTTCGAAGGAGCACGTCCCTCGTATGGATGCGTGACATGGAGAGGAGCCAACCGAAGAATTTGACGCGCGACGGGGCGCAGGACGACCAGAGGAAGGACGCCGGAGCCGCCTCCACCCCACCAAAGGTCACAAGGGCATACGCACCTCTAGCAGAGAAGCCCCCGCCGGGCCTCACGCACAGCGTGGCGAGACGGGAGTCCGGACCCTCAGGTAACCATCCACCATTTTCTGAACAGCACCGCACTCCTCAGCGGCCAGGGGGGTGAGCCGCGGTACAAGCAAGGACCTCACACCTTGCTGACGCACCATCCACACCGAGACCTCCAATCTGGCAGCATGGGAGAAGAGGGCGGGGAAGGCCACCCGGAGCACCCCACAGGCGAGCCAATCGTCGTGCCAGAATGAGGTCGCCCGTCCATCTCCCACCTCCAACGCGTGAGCGCCTGGTAGACGGGCAGCAACCCAAGGAGGGCCCCCCAGTGCTCCCCCAAGAGAGGGGAGCGACCACGGCTCAGGAGAGATCGCCTGTCCAGCAGGCTCCAAACCCAGCAGGCCCACCGGGACGACACTCTGGAGTGAAGGCGATGGAGAAGCTTGAGGAGGAGGCAGCCGTTCTGAGCCCCCAGACCGCGAACGCCGAGGCCTCCTTCGGCCCTAGCTCGGCAAACCCGGTCCCAGGCGACGAGGCACTGAGCAGCAGAGGCCCGACCCGCAACGTTCCAAAGGAACGCACGCCGCAGTCCATCCAACTTGGCCAGGACAGCCGGCGGGAGCCGCATGGCCGCCATGGCATAGGTAGGGAGGGAGTCCAGGACTGCGTTGATAAGGACCAGACACCCCGCGGGGGACAGAAGCCTAGCACGCCATCCCACAAGATAGTGGTCCACCTTGGCCAGCATCGGGGCAAAGTCGTCGACCTTGATCTTGTCGCTGGACAACGGGAGGCCCAAGTAGGTCTGCGGGAAGGCGCCAACGCTGCACCCGAATGTCGCCACCACCGCCGCAAGCACCGCCGCGTCCACATGCATGGGGACAAGGGTGCTTTTGTAGAAGTTGATGACGAGCCCCGTAGCGGCAGCAAATTGGTCGAGGATGACGCGCAACCTAGCCGCGCCCCCCGCCTCAGCATGCATGATGATCAGTGTGTCGTCGGCATACTGGAGTACCACCGGCGGCTCCCTCTCGCACAAGGGGTGTCGGAGAGCCCCGTCCGACCAAATCATGCGTTGCAGCACATCGACGACCAGGAGGAAGAGGTAGGGGGAGATGGGGTCCCCCTGCCGCAAGCCCTTGCGAACCGCGAACCAACGCCCGGGGACCCCGTTGAGTAGCACCGCCGCCGTAGAGGACCGAAGGATGAGGTCCATCCAATCGCACCAAACAGCCGGGAACCCCCGCACCTCCATGACTCTGCGGAGGCGGGTGAATTGATTCCTCATCCCTGGTTGGAGCCAGAACCCTGGTTGGATGTCGAGCGATAGCTCTGGCGATGAGCCAGGCGATCCCTCCGGCGTCCTTCCTCCGCCTTCCCGACCAACCCCTCCACCACCCCCCTGCCCCTCTCCAGCCACCCTGCCGTCTGCTCCGTCCCTTGGCCGTCGCCCTGATAGCTCCGGCGGCAGCAAGACGGCCAGTGACACGGGGAGAGTCTTCCGCGTCGTGCCTCGTCCAGGTAAAACCTTCCAGGATCGTGTCTTCTCCTCCCTTCGGTCCAGTGTTGCCCTCCCAAGCCGGCGTAGCTCGTCTCTCTGCCCCGGGACTGTGTGGGTCACGGTTCCGGTGACAGCCGCCCATCTCTCCGCCGTCTCCGTTTCTACCCTGGTTTCCATCCTCTTCTATTCGCGCCCCGCCCGCCTGGTCGCCTTGGGTGTCAAGCCCTTGGTTTTCTCTGTCCAGGTTGCTTGCGAGGCGGTGGCCCGACTCATGGTTGAGACCGGCGTCGGGGCTTCCGCGACGGTGCAGCTCCGGCTGTTCCTGTCGGTGGCGGAGGCGCATGCTGCGGCTAAGCTGGCCATCGGGGGGCGTGTGGCCGCTCCCCCACCTGCCGCCTTCATGGCGCGGGTTATGGCGCATGGGCGTGGGCGTAGCCTTTCGGCCATGGGGCGCTCGGCTCCCCCAAGGTCTCTCCTCCCTGGCATCCTGCCTTGTCCCACTGTTAGCCACGTTTCGCCCTTCAATTTGCCTGGGCCTGTTGCGGGGTCGCTGGCAGTTGTTACTGCTGCCGCGGGTGAGGGAGCGGGGTTTCAGGCTGCCGCTGCCCAGGGGGTTTTCGGGCCGTCTAGCACCGTGTCGCCTGACCCGGACAGCGACGGGGCTTTTAATGTGGGGGCCCGTGACGGAATTAAACCCCTGCCTCCCCCAATAGTTGCGCTCCCCGGGATGGCTGTGGCAGCCCTTACCGCACCGCGTTATTATCCCCAGCTGCCCCCCTCCGCCCCAAGCCGCGCCCTACTCCTCCTCTCTCCCTTCGCGGTTGCTTCCGCTGCCTCTCCTCGCTCCACTACATGAAAGACCGCCGGGATCCGGTGTGCTGCCGCCGCTGCCGTCGCTTCAGCCACCGTGCTCGGTCCAAGTCCTGCCCCATGCCCCCCCCCGCACCCCGCCATGTTTCCCCCGCGCTCCACCCTCCCCCCCCCCCGCCGCCTCCGCCACCGCCCCCTCCCCGCCGCCAAACCCCCTAACCTTCTGCGGCCCGGCGTCCCTCCTCTCTGTCCTCCATCGCTCCAAGGCGCCTTGACGTGGGGGAACCCAGCTCGCGGGCTCGCTCACCCACGCCCTCCCCACGAGATATCTCGTTGGACGGGGTGGTGCGTTCTCCTCCGCTGTCTCCTCCGTCCGCGGAGGATGAGCTGGGCCACCCGCAGCCGGTGGTAGTTGCCTTGACGGCCCCTGCGCCGCCGCCGGAGCTGCTTTAGCCATGGGGGCCGTCGTCGTCGCGTAGCTCATCGCGCCTCTCGTCCTCCGGTACCGAGGTCTCCTCGGGCAGCGGGGGGTCGGTTGCGGGCAAATCGCAGCGCCCGGACGCCATGGACGTCTTCATGCCGGCCGGGGATATCGAGGCCGCGCTTCGCCTAGCCGTGGTCCCCATTGAACCGCCTAGCGCCTTCATCAACGCGACGGCCGCGGTCCAGGCTGCCATGCTTCGTGACCTAGGGGACCTCTCCTTCGACACGGTCCCTTCGTCGGTCGATGTCTGCTACCTCCGTTTCACGTCCTGGGCCGTCCGGGAGGAAGCCATCGCTAGCCAGCCCCTGCATTACCAGGGTGCGCGCATCGACCTCCACCGGGAGGAGCTGTATGGGCGAGTGCCGCAGCGCGCTCGCCAGTGCGCCCTCCTAGCGGCTACGGGCTTCCCCGCCGAGTTCATTACGCCTATCTGCATCCCCGTCGCCTTCTCCGGCTTCGGGCGCGTCCTCGAGGTCGACCCGCGCGCCCTCTCTGGCAATGAGCTCGCCACGATCCGGGTGGTCGTGCTCCTGGAACGCACACGGGACATCCTGTGTGACGTTTGGCCGTGGGGCGGGCCGTGGGCGACGCGGGCCATCTCCATCGAGCCGGCCGCGGTCTGGCCGATGACACGCTCCTTCGACGACAACGGCGAGTACATGTCGTACTTCCGCTTCCCTCCCCCTCCCTTCGCCCACAACAGGCCCGACGAGGCGCGCCGTCACGGTGATGCGGCTGTCCCAGCCTTCCGCCCCGTCGGCAGGTTTTTCGGTGGCGGGGGAGGCAACGGTGCCCTCGACTCCGTCCTTCGGGTCCTGGGCGCTCCCCCTCTGCCCGGCTCTGTCGCTCGCCTTGGGGCCATGGATGGTGCGGGGGGGAGCGAGGACTGGACAGTGGCCCTGTCCGGCTCGCCCGCCACTGGCTCCTCGGTGGGCATCGTCGACCTGGCTGATGAAGCGCCCGACGACGTGCCCTGCATGGCGATGCATGGGGGTGGGTCCCCCTGTTTGGATGCCCCCGCGCCTGCTCCCACCGCCCCCTCAGCTGCCCAGGAAGCCGCCGTTCTCGGCGGGGGTGGGCGGCACAGCGCGCGTCTGGCCCGTGCAGATACCGGTGCCTTCGTCCCGATTGCGGACAAGGCGGTGAAGCGCCGCGCCCTCAAGGACGCGTTGATCGGGTGCTCGCCGCGTCTCCAATGCAAAATATTGTAAAAAGAGCTCTTGATTTATATTTTAAAGTAATAGAACATATGAGACAGCGACAAATGTTGTATTAAAATAGAGAAAAGGTAGACTGTGAGGCATGAACTACATAGATTTGCTTCAAGCACTAAACAAAAATAAATGTAAAATTAAAATGACAACTACAAACACACGCGAGTACAAAGCATGACATCTCTTGACAAGACAACAATTTGAATCATGGCTCCATTTTTTTTACGAAAAAGGGTTTTCCCCGCTTTGTATTACAAAGCAACCAACCGATACAACCAACGATAGGGGCTGGGGCGGAAGCAGCACAAACACGCCCAAAAGAAAGGAAAGAGAAAAAAGAAAAGAAACAAATGCTGATAACGGCAGATCAACAAAAACGACGAAGCATCGTGACCACTGCGTCCACCGGAGATCACCCACCAAGCTCCGAGACTCCGAAGTGCCGGTACCCAACAACACCTCCAAGAAGGGACGCGACGATGACGACGCTGCTGCCAAGGGTTTCCCCCGGTACACGGCGATGAGAGAGGAAGGGTAACCCCGACGCCCTCCAAGAAGGTCCGGCGGCACCCTCAGGCGCCACCGCGTCGGTGTCGGCAAAGCCAACAAAGATTTCTCCCAATCCCAGCCTCTACCTCAGGCACTCCGGAGCTCGCCACCAGACCGACCACCACCCTGCGCCAACACGAACACGAAGCTTCCCACGCTGTCTCACCACAGCACCGCGAAGATGGTCTGCACAACGGAGAAGAGGAGCCGGGACTAGGGCAACAGCACCATCGGCATACGGGAGGGCCCCACCTCCACCGTCCACGACGGTAGCCGACCAGACGCCATGGCAGGAGCATACCGGGCCCGTGGCCCCACAGGCTCGGCCGGGCCCTCAAAGGCCCGGACAGCTCCCGCCTCCGCGCAGCAGCTGGAACGCCGCCGGCGTCGCTGTCCCAGTCCAAGCCGCTCCCCAGCCTCCCCATACAGAGAGCGTCGCGGTCGCGCCGGAGCCGGCCCGCAAGGACCCAGAGGGAACCCTACGGGCCCAGATCTGGGCCAGGGACGCGCCCCCGGCCGGCCAGCACCACCGGACCACCCCGCCGCCAAGAGGCGGCACCACCAAGGCGAGCACCGCCGGCCTCCACACCAGGACGCCGGACCGCCACCGGCCGAAGCGCACCGCCGCCGGCCATCACCGCCCGAGCAGGGGAGGACCGCGCGCGGGGAAGGGCAAGCCCACCGCCGCCAGCATCACGCGGCCGAGGGCCGGCGGCGCAGGCTGACGGCGGCGGGAGGAGGGATGCGCGCGGGGAGGAGCTGGAGGCGCGCGGAGGCAGGGCCCCCGGCCGCCTCGCTCCGGCTCCATTTTTTTTCACATTCTGGAAGAACAAAATCAGTGAAAAGATGCTGGATACCTTACCCGATACCACTCACCAATTCCAAAATACCACACTAGAGTTATGCTCTAAAACCTGAACTATATACACCCACAGATGTATCTCACTACTACATTATACCCTAACTCTCCTTTTGAGCTCAGCAATAGTCGATGGTAATATCAGAAACCAGCAGCGCATAACCATGGTGAACATGGCCTCCTTGAAGTTTCCCTCCACAACAAAGAAGTCAATGCACTTGTTCTTCAACTCCTGACAGTTGTAAGTTTCAGCCTAAGATTGTTGCAACTGTATCTACAATTCTACATACACTTTCCCATAACTTCTGGGCACAAATAATCTTTAGTTGGTCCAGTGCATACCGATCAGCCGCAGCGAGTAGATCCTGAAATATCTCAGCGGAAGAGTCCTGAAGCTCGTTTTCTCCCGGCATCATCTTTGTAAATGAACCTAAGCATAATGTTGCAGGTTTGATGTCGTGTGGCCTGATGGATGACGTATTGATCATATAGCACCATGGAGTTAACATTAAAAGTCATGACACCACATGTACCAAAAGAACAAAGAGAAAAACAGAGAAATGAGTTGCTAATTTGGCAATTATATGATTTATCGGTATCAATACTCGATAGCAACTAAGCCCAACACTTCAAGAACATGATTCTACAATATCTAGCTTCCAGGCTCCCTCCTCGGCAAATACAGATTATATGATCCACAAGATGTCAGATACCACTCACCAAAACCAAAACACCATACTAAAACTATGCTTGAACGCCTGAAGTATACACGTGTTTATGCCCGAACCCTCCTTTTGAGCTCAGCGGTAATCGATGGGAATTTTAGAAGCAACAAAGCATAACCATCAGTGAACATGGCCTCTTTAAAATTTGCTTCCACCGCGAAGAAGTCAATGCAGTTGTTCTTCAATTCCTGACAGTTATAGGTTTTGGCACAAGCTAACATAGTTGCAACTGTATCTACTGAAACTGTATTCCATAACTTCTGGGCACAGATAACCTTCAGCCGATCAAGTGCGTATAGATCAGCCGCGGCGAGTAGATTCTGGAGCATCTCAGTGGAATAGTCATTAGACTCGTCTTCTCCGGGGAATTCATCCATGTATATAAACCCAAGCATAACTTTGAATGTTGCAGGCGTGATGTCGTGCAATCTAATGGATGACATTGTAGCCTCGGACATGGAACCGAAGAGCTGTGCTCTGAAGACCGGTGAGCGGGCAGCAACCACCGCCCGGTGAGCATGGAATGTCTCATCACCAACGATGAATGACACATCTGTGCCGTCAGTACGATCAAGCAGGCGGCCAAGATGAGTCCCGATATCTGAAGGCGGGACAAGAATAGCAGGTTTGTCATCAATGAGTATGATGGCGCATACAAACGTGACGTGCCTCTCTGCTAAGAAAATTTTCTCCAGAATAGCTCCCTTGGCAAACCGATTCCATCCCCAGGAGTCGTGGCGGCCTTTATCTCCGTTGATTTCAAAGGTTTGAAATGTCCTCTGCAGTATGTCCGGCGCAGATGGATTGCCGTCGCTGCCAATGACGAAGGCCTCGATGATGGCTCTGATCCTTCTGGTTTTGCTCATGTGCCTGAAGAAGATGGAGACATACTCGCCCTTTTCGGCCTCGCTCTGGCCACGCGGGAAGAACTCGATCCTCCAGTGGTGTCCACCGGCGGAGACGACGTCGGAGTGGATGGCCTTGCCAATGGGAAGCTTCTTGCTTTGCTCGTAGTCTACTCTGAACCTGAAGGCTGAAGAACCCACAGTGGTGATCCGCGCCTCTGGCTCTGCCATCTCGCCAGCTCGCTGGCTCACTGAACAAATTTGAAGCATCAGTAATCACAAACTACCACCAAAAAGATTGAGCAAGCAGAAGAAATCACCACAAAAATTGGCACACGCCACAAAAGCTCGACGGACCGAGCAAGAACACAAGAGGTGGGCGCTTACTGGCTTGCTCGCCAGCCGCCGGAGGTCGGCCTACTGCTGGCGGCGATCGGTCGGAGCCGAGGCTGCTCTCGTGGCCGCCGGCGCTTGCGAGACTTTTTTCTTGCGGCGCTTGCGAGACTTGCTCCACGCTAAATTTGGCCGGGGAACCTCGAGTCGAATAATAGAACCGGCGGCTTTGTTCGTGCAGGCTTCTAACAACCAACAGTACCAACGACTTTTGTTACCCCTTTCTCTAGTCTGCTCGGGAGACCAACACCTCACGTTCCAGCATCCGGCAGCTCTCACCATCGAGGAACTTGACTACTAAATTGTTTCCACTTTGATTATGTGTAAGAATCGATCTTCTGGTCTTAGTATAATATTCAAAGTTTGTGAGACAATGATTTTCCCCGGGAAAAAATTCAATTAGCCTCTAACAATGCTATGATTTTTTTTGTCGGGTGATAAATTTTTTATGCATATTTCCTGGCTGATTAGTCTGAGCAAATGATTTTGATCATCTTTGCAGCTTTTGAGCTATGGCAGATGAACTGTTTATGCGTATTTCTCGGCTGATTAGCCATTCTCAGAAAATTCTGCCATAGGCTTGCATGTCAAGCAGGTGACACTTGCTCTGATTTGTCTGCCGTAGGAATTCTGCCACCCAAGCCGAATTCCACTGACACTTGCTTATCACCATGACATTTCCTAGACAAGACAACAATTTCCAATCCTGTCATCAAGCAGCTCAAACTGTTTCATTTCTGGAAGAACCGCATAGGCCTTTCTATGATATCCTCTTTAACACTATGCTTTCTAGTTTTAAAGAGCCCACATTCAATTGAGGTCTTCAATTAAGATTGCGTCACTCGATTTTGATCAGGTCAACAATTTCTCAAAGCTATCTCATTAAATTCTTTTATATCCTCTATAACACTAAGCTCCTAATTTTAAAGAGCTCACATTCAATTGAGGTCTTCAATTATAATTTGGCCACCCGATTTTGACCGGGTAAATAATTTCTTAAAGATCTCTCATTCAATTCTTTTATACTCCCTCCGTCCCAAAATTCTTGTGTTAGATTTGTCTAGTCTAAGACAAGAATTTTGGGACGGAGGAGGTACTATGTATTATGCTTCCTAATTTTGAAGGTGTCACAATTAATTGATGTATTCAACTTAGAATATATACCACCAGTGGTAGTTACCACCACTTGAGTTTTGTACGATGTATGTAGTATCTATCAAATCAGAGAGTATATACGTGTAGTATATAGTATATATAAATATTTAGATAGTATATATACTACTTTTTAAGTAGTATGCATCGTATTTTTAATATGCTCTTTTTTACATACAAATATATATGTATTCACAAATATAATAAAAATCATGGGCCAATTTGCAATTTTTTCATGTACCTCACTTTAGAATATGTTATATATAATATATGAACATATTTATAATGATTAAGTAGTATATATAATATTATATGGTAGTATATGAAATTTGTGGGGTAACTACCCCTGGATGGTAGGATGAATTTTCCCTATATGGGGGGTAACTACTCCTCTTCCGTACTCCTGGGAGTACATACTCCCATCCCTTAGCGGGTCCTTGGAGTTTTTTTTTTGCATGATATGGGTTGTTGAAGGATATTACCCAACAACTAGCAAATTAACCGGTAAACGATGCATGCATCTACTTTACCTAAGACATGGTTGGTCCTACAATTAAGGGATAAAAGACCACACACCCTTATCTGTCCACGTGAGGTATGCAGACATGCAGCATTGTGATAGCCTGACTTATTAGGGATGATGGACTATTCATATCAATAAGGAATTCCTTCTTTTCCGGGAGCCCATTCGAAAAGAACTCCAAAGTTAAGCGTGCTCAGCTTGGAGTAATTTCAGGATGGGTGACCGACCGGGAAGTTGCTCCCGTATGCGCACGAGTGAGGACAAAGTGCGCAAAAAGACTAGTATTGATTTATGGGGCCAGTCTAGATCCCGCCAGGAGTAACGACCATCGGCGGGTGTGTCCGGGGCGTTACAAGCTGGTATTAGAGCCGCCCCGCGTGGTTACACGGATGTTTGCGGACAGGTGCGCGGTCATATTGTTCATGATATTTGTGACCCGTCGTGGCACACGGCATGGCACATGTATCGGACTGGATGCATAGACGTATGCGCCAAGAGGGGACGTTCATGTGGCCTGACGAGGACGTAGGTTCCTCTAAGTGAGGGTGTATGTGATAGCCTGGCTTATTAGGGATGATAGACTACTCATATCAATAAGGAATTCCTTTTTTTTGAGAGCCCATTCAGAAAGAACTCCAAAGCTAAGCGTGCTCAGCTTGGAGTAATTTCAGGATGGGTGACCGACCGAAAAATTGTTCCCGGATGCGCATGAGTGAGCACAAAGTACGCAGAAAAGATTAGTATTGATTTGTGGGACCAGTCTGAAGGAAATATGCCCTAGAGGCAATAATAAAGTTATTATTTATTTCCTTATATCATGATAAATGTTTATTATTCATGCTAGAATTGTATTAACCGGAAACGTAATACTTGTGTGAATACATAGACAAACAAAGTGTCACTAGTATGCCTCTACTTGACTAGCTCGTTAATCGAAGATGGTTATGTTTCCTAACCATAGACATGAGTTGTCATTTGATTAACGGGATCACATCATTAGGAGAATGATGTGATTGACATGACCCATTCCATTAGCTTAGCACCCGATCGTTTAGTATGTTGCTATTGCTTTCTTCATGACTTATACATGTTCCTATGACTATGAGATTATGCAACTCCCGTTTACCGGAGGAACACTTTGTGTGCTACCAAACGTCACAACATAACTGAGTGATTATAAAGGTGCTCTACAGGTGTCTCCAAAGGTACATGTTGGGTTGGCGTATTTCGAGATTAGGATTTGTCGCTCCGATTGTCGGAGAGGTATCTCTGGGCCCTCTCGGTAATACACATCACTTAAGCCTTGCAAGCAATGCAACTAATAAGTTAGTTGCAAGATGATGTATTATGGAACGAGTAAAGAGACTTGCCGATAACGAGATTGAACTAGGTATTGAGATACCGACGATCGAATCTCGGGCAAGTAACATACCGATGACAAAGGGAACAACGTATGTTGTTATGCGGTCTGACCGATAAAGATCTTCGTAGAATATGTAGGAGCCAATATGAGCATCCAGGTTCCGCTATTGGTTATTGACCGGAGACGTGTCTCGGTCATGTCTACATTGTTCTCGAACCTGTAGGGTCCGCACGCTTAACGTTACGATGACAGTTTCATTATGAGTTTATATATTTTGATGTACCGAAGGTTGTTCGAAGTCCCGGATGTGATCAGGACTTGACGAGGAGTCTTGAAATGGTCGAGACATAAAGATCGATGTATTGGACGACTATATTTGGACACCGGAAAGGTTCCGGGTAAGATTGGGACAATACCGGATCACCGGGAGGTTATCGGAACCCCCCGGGAGGTATATGGGCCTTATTGGGCCTTAGTGGAAAGGAGGGGAAATGAGCAAGGGAGGGGGCGCCCCCCCAAGCCCAATCCGAATTGGGAGGGGGGCCGCCCCCCCCCTTTCCTTCCTCCTTCCTTCCTCTTCCTTCCCTCTCCTACTCCTAATAGGAAAAAGGGGAGTCCTACTCCCGGTGGGAGTTGGATTCCCCCTGTTGGGCGCGCCACCCTCCTTGGCCGGCCCCCTCCTCCACTCCTTTACATACGGGGGCAGGGGGGCACCCCAGAGACACAACAATTGATCATTGATCTCTTAGCCGTGTGCGGTGCCCCCCTCCACCATAATCCTCGATAATATTGTAGCGGTGCTTAGGCGAAGCCCTGCAACAGTAGAACATCAAGATCGTCACCACGCCATCGTGCTGACGAAACTCATCCCTGACACTTTGCTGGATCGGAGTCCGGGGATCATTATCGAGCTGAACGTGTGCAAAAACTCGGAGGTGCCGTGGTTTCGGTGCTTGATCAGCCGGGCCGATGAAGGCGTACGACTACATCAACCACATTGTTATAACGCTTCCGCTTCCGGTCTACGAGGGTACGTTGACAACACTCTCCCCTCTCGTTGCTGTGCATCACCATGATCTTACTACGTTCCCCAACAGTGGCATCCGAGCCTAGGTTTTATGTGTTGATGTTATATGCACGAGTAGAACACAAGTGAGTTGTGGGCGATATAAGTCATACTGCTTACCAGCATGTCATACTTTGGTTCGGCGGTATTGTTGGATGAAGCGGCCCGGACCGACATTACACGTACGCTTACGCGAGACTGGTTCTACCGACGTGCTTTGCACACAGGTGGCTGGCGGGTGTCAGTTTCTCCAACTTTAGTTGAACCGAGTGTGGCTACGCCCGGTCCTTGCGAAGGTTAAAACAGCACCAATTTGACAAACTATCGTTGTAATTTTTTATGCGTAGGTAAGATTGGTTCTTGCTAAGCCCGTAGTAGCCACGTAAAACTTGCAACAAACAAAGTAGAGGACGTATGACTTGTTTTTGCAGGGCATGTTGTGATGTGATATGGTCAAGGCATGATGCTAAATTTTATTGTATGAGATGATCATGTTTTGTAACCAAGTTATCGGCAACTGGCAGGATCCATATGGTTGTCGCTTTATTGTATGCAATGCAATCGCTCTGTAATGCTTTACTTTATCACTAAGCGGTAGCGATAGTCGTAGAAGCATAAGATTGGCGAGACGACAACGATGCTATGATGGAGATCAAGGTGTCGCGCCGGTGACGATGGTGATCATGACGATGCTTCGGAGATGAAGATCACAAGCACAAGATGATGATGGCCATATCATATCACTTATATTGATTGCATGTGATGTTTATATTTTATGCATCTTATCTTGCTTTGATTGACGGTAGCATTATAAGATGATCTCTCACTAAATTTCAAGAAAAAAGTGTTCTTCCTGAGTATGCACCGTTGCCAAAGTACGTCGTGCCCAGACACCATGTGATGATCGGGTGTGATAAGCTCTACGTCCATCTACAATGGGTGCAAGCCAGTTTTGCACACGCAGAATACTCAAGTTAAACTTGACGAGCCTAGCATATGCAGATATGGCCTTGGAACACTGAGACCGAAAGGTCGAGCATGAATCATATAGTAGATATGATCAACATAGTGATGTTCACCATTGAAAACTACTCCATTTTACGTGATGATCGGTTTTGGTTTAGTTGATTTGGATCACGTGATCACTTAGAAGATTAGAGGGATGTCTTTCTAAGTGGGAGTTCTTAAGTAATATGATTAATTGAACTTAAATTTATCATGAACTTAGTACCTGATAGTATCTTGCTTGTTTATGTTTGGTTGTAGATAGATGGCCCGTGCTGTTGTTCCGTTGAATTTTAATGCGTTCCTTGAGAAAGCAAAGTTGAAAGATGATGGTAGCAATTATACGGACTGGGTCCGTAACTTGAGGATTATCCTCATTGCTGCACAGAAGAATTACATCCTGGAAGCACCGCTGGGTGCCAGGCCTGCTGCTGATGCAACTGACGACGTTAAGAACGTCTGGCAGAGCAAAGCTGATGACTACTCAATAGTTCAATATGCCATGCTTTACGGCTTAGGACCGGGTCTTCAACGACGTTTTGAACGTCATGGAGCATATGAGATGTTCCAGGAGTTGAAGCTAATATTTCAAGCAAATGCCCGGATTGAGAGATATGAAGTCTCCAATAAGTTCTATAGCTGCAAGATGGAGGAGAACAGTTCTGTAAGTGAGCATATACTCAAAATGTCTGGGTATAAAAAATCACTTGATTCAACTGGGAGTTAATCTTCTGGATGATTGCGTCATTGACAGAATTCTCCAATCACTTCCACCTAGCTACAAGAGCTTCGTGATGAACTATAATATGCAAGGGATGGATAAGACAATTTCCGAGCTCTTCACAATGCTAAAAGCTGCGGAGGTAGAAATCAAGAAGGAGCATCAAGTGTTGATGGTCAACAAGACCACTAGTTTCAAGAAAAAGGGCAAGGGGAAGAAGAAGGAGAACTTCAAGAAGAACAGCAAGCAAGTTGCTGCTCAGGAGAAGAAACCCAAGTCTGGACCTAAGCCTGAAACTAAGTGCTTCTACTGCAAGCAGACTGGTCACTTGAAGCGGAACCGCCCCAAGTATTTAGCGGATAAGAAGGATGGCAAGGTGAACAAAGGTATATGTGATATACATGTTATTGATGTGTACCTTACTAGAGCTCGCAGTAGCACCTGGGTATTTGATACTGGTTCTGTTGCTAATATTTGCAACTCGAAACAGGGACTACGGATTAAGCGAACACTGGCAAAGGACGAGGTGACTATGCGCGTGGGAAATGGTTCCAAAGTCGATGTGATCGCGGTCGGCACGCTACCTCTACATCTAACATTGGGATTAGTTTTAGACCTAAATAATTGTTATTTGGTGCCAGCATTGAGCATGAACATTATATCTGGATCTTGTTTGATGCGAGACGGTTATTCATTTAAAATTAGAGAATAATGGTTGTTCTATTTATATGAGTAATATCTTTTATGGTCATGCACCCTTGAAGAGTGGTCTATTTTTGAGGAATCTCGATAGTAGTGATACACATATTCATAATGTTGAAGCCAAAAGATGCAGAGTTAATAATGATAGCGCAACTTATTTGTGGCACTGCCGTTTAGGTCATATCGGTGTAAAGCGCATGAAGAAACTCCATACTGATGGACTTTTGGAACCACTTGATTATGAATCACTTGGTACTTGCGAACCGTGCCTCATGGGCAAGATGACTAAAACGCCGTTCTCCGGTACTATGGAGAGAGCAACAGATTTGTTGGAAATCATACATACAGATGTATGTAGTCCAATGAATGTTGCAGCTCGTGGCGGATATCGTTATTTTCTCACCTTCACAGATGATTTAAGCAGATATGGGTATATCTACTTAATGAAACATAAGTCTGAAACATTTGAAAAATTCAAAGAATTTCAGAGTGAAGTTGAAAATCATCGTAACAAGAAAAATAAAGTTTCTACGATCTGATCGTGGAGGAGAATATTTGAGTTATGAGTTTGGTTTACATTTGAAACAATGCGGAATAGTTTCGCAACTCACGCCACCCGGAACACCACAGCGTAATGGTGTGTCCGAGCGTTGTAATCGTACTTTACTTGATATGGTGCGATCTATGATGTCTCTTACAAATTTACCGCTATCGTTTTGGGGTTATGCTTTAGAGATGGCCGCATTCACGTTAAATAAGGCACCATCAAAATCCGTTGAGACGACGCCTTATGAAATATGGTTTGGCAAGAAACCAAAGTTGTCGTTTCTGAAAGCTTGGGGCTGCGATGCTTATGTGAAAAAGCTTCAACCTGATAAGCTCGAACCCAAATCGGAGAAATGTGTCTTCATAGGATACCCGAAGGAGACTGTTGGGTACACCTTCTATCACAGATCCGAAGGCAAGACATTTGTTGCTAAGAATGGATCCTTTCTAGAGAAGGAGTTTCTCTCGAAAGAAGTGAGTGGGAGGAAAGTAGAACTTGATGAGGTAACTGTACCTGCTCCCTTATTGGAAAGTAGTACATCACACAAACCGGTTTCTATGACACCTACACCAATTAGTGAGGAAGCTAATGATGATGATCATGAAACTTCAGAACAAGTTACTACTGAACCTCGTAGATCAACCAGAGTAAGATCCGCACCAGAGTGGTACGGTAATCCTGCTCTGGAAGTCATGCTACTAGATCATGATGAACCTACGAACTATGAAGAAGCAATGGTGAGCCCAGATTCCGCAAAATGGCTTGAAGCCATGAAATTTGAGATGGGATCCATGTATGAGAACAAAGTGTGGACTTTGGTTGACTTGCCCAATGATCGGCAAGAAATTGAAAATAAATGGATCTTCAAGAAGAAGACTGACGTTGACGGTAATGTTACTGTCTACAAAGCTCGACTTGTCGCAAAAGGTTTTCGACAAGTTCAAGGAATTGACTATGATGAGACCTTCTCACCCGTAGCGATGCTTAAGTCTGTCTGAATCATCTTAGCAATTGCCGCATTTTATGATTATGAAATTTGGCAGATGGATGTCAAAACTGCATTCCTGAATGGATTTCTGGAAGAAGAGTTGTATATGATGCAGCCGGAAGGTTTTGTCGATCCAAAAGGAGCTAATAAAGTGTGCAAGCTCCAGCGATCCATTTATGGACTGGTGCAAGCATCTCGGAGTTGGAATAAATGCTTTGATAGTGTGATCAAAGCATTTGGTTTTGTAGAGACTTTTGGAGAAGCCTGTATTTACAAGAAAGTGAGTGGGAGCTCTGTAGCATTTCTGATATTATATGTGGATGACATATTGCTAATCGAAAATGATATAGAATTTCTGGATAGCATAAAGGGATACTTGAATAAGAGTTTTTCAATGAAAGACCTCGGTGAAGCTGCTTACATATTGGGCATTAAGATCTATAGAGATAGATCAAGACGCTTAATTGGACTTTCACAAAGCACATACCTTGACAAAGTTTTGAAGAAGTTCAAAATGGATCAAGCAAAGAAAGGATTCTTGCCTGTGTTACAAGGTGTGAGGTTGAGTAAGACTCAATGCCCGACCACTGTAGAAGATAGAGAGAAAATGAAAGATGTTTCCTATGCTTCAGCCATAGGCTCTATCATGTATGCAATGCTGTGTACTAGACCTGATGTGTGCCTTGCTATAAGTCTAGCATGGAGGTACCAAAGTAATCCAGGAGTGGATCACTCGACAGCGGTCAAGAACATCCTGAAATACCTGAAAAGGACTAAGGATATGTTTCTCGTATATGGAGGTGACGAAGAGCTCATCGTAGATGGTTACGTTGATGCAAGCTTTGACACCGATCCGGACGATTCTAAATCGTAAACCGGATATGTATTTACATTAAACGGTGGAGCTGCCAGTTGGTGCAGTTCTAAACAAAGTGTCGTGGCGGGATCTACATGTGAAGCGGAGTACATAGCTGCTTCGGAAGCAGCAAATGAAGGAGTCTAGATGAAGGAGTTCATATCTGATCTAGGTGTCATACCTAGTGCATCGGGTCCAATGAAAATCTTTTGTGACAATACTGGTGCAATTGCCTTGGCAAAGGAATCCAGATTTCACAAGAGAACCAAGCACATCAAGAGACGCTTCAATTCCATCTGGGATCTAGTCCAGGTGGGAGACATAGAGATTTGCAAGATACATCGGATCTGAATGTAGCAGACCCATTGACTAAGCCTCTTCCACGAGCAAAACATGATCATCACCAAGGCTCCATGGGTGTTAGAATCCTTACTGTGTAATCTAGATTATTGACTCTAGTGCAAGTGGGAGACTGAAGGAAATATGCCCTAGAGGCAATAATAAAGTTATTATTTATTTCCTTATATCATGATAAATGTTTATTATTCATGTTAGAATTGTATTAACCGGAAACATAATACTTGTGTGAATACATAGACAAACAAAGTGTCACTGGTATGCCTCTACTTGACTAGCTCGTTAATCGAAGGTGGTTATGTTTCCTAACCATAGACATGAGTTGTCATTTGATTAACGGGATCACATCATTAGGAGAATGATGTGATTGACATGACCCATTCCATTAGCTTAGCACCCGATCGTTTAGTATGTTGCTATTGCTTTCTTCATGACTTATACATGTTCCTATGACTATGAGATTATGCAACTCCCGTTTACCGAAGGAACACTTTGGGTGCTACCAAACGTCACAATGTAACTGGGTGATTATAAAGGTGCTCTACAGGTGTCTCCAAAGGTACATGTTGGGTTGGCGTATTTCGAGATTAGGATTTGTCGCTCCGATTTTCGGGGAGGTATCTCTGGGCCCTCTCGGTAATACACATCACTTAAGCCTTGCAAGCAATGCAACTAATAAGTTAGTTGCAAGATGATGTATTACGGAACGAGTAAAGAGACTTGCCGGTAACGAGATTGAACTAGGTATTGAGATACCGACGATCGAATCTCGGGCAAGTAACATACTGATGACAAAGGGAACAACGTATGTTGTTATGCGGTCTGACCGATAAAGATCTTCGTAGAATATGTAGGAGCCAATATGAGCATCCAGGTTCCGCTATTGGTTATTGACCGGGGACGTGTCTCGGTCATGTCTACATTGTTCTCGAACCCGTAGGGTCCGCACGCTTAACATTACGATGACAATTTCATTATGAGTTTATATATTTTGATGTACCGAATGTTGTTCGGAGTCCCGGATGTGATCACGGACTTGACGAGGAGTCTCGAAATGGTCGAGACATAAAGATCGATATATTGGATGACTATATTTGGACACCGAAAAGGTTCCGGGTAAGATTGGGACAATACCGGATCACCGGGAGGTTATCGGAACCCCCCGGGAGGTATATGGGCCTTATTGGGCCTTAGTGGAAAGGAGGGGAAAGGAGCAAGGGAGGGGGCACGCCCCCCCCCCCCAAGCCCAATCCGAATTGGGAGGGGGCCGACCCCCCCTTTCCTTCCTCCCTCCTTCCTCTTTCTTCCCTCTCCTACTCATAATAGGAAAAAGGGGAGTCCTACTCCTGGTGGGAGTTGGACTCCCCCCTTGGGCGCGCCACCCTCCTTGGCCGGCCCCCTCCTCCACTCCTTTATATACGGGGGCAGGGGGCACCCCAGAGATACAACAATTGATCATTGATCTCTTAGCCGTGTGCGGTGCCCCCCTCCACCATAATCCTCGATAATATTGTAGCGGTGCTTAGGCGAAGCCCTGCGACGGTAGAACATCAAGATCGTCACAACGCGGTCGTGCTGACGGAACTCATCCCCAACACTTTGCTGGATCGGAGTCCGGGGATCGTCATCGAGCTGAACGTGTGCAAAAACTCGGAGGTGCCGTAGTTTAGGTGCTTGATCGGTCGGGCCGTGAAGACGTACGACTACATCAACCGCGTTGTTATAACGCTTCCGCTTCCGGTCTACGAGGGTACATAAACAACACTCTCCCCTCTCGTTGCTGTGCATCACCATGATCTTGCGTGTGCGTAGGATTTTTTTTGAAATTACTACGTTCCCCAACACAGTCTAGATCCCGCCATGAGTAACGACCACCGGCAGGTGTGTCTGGGGCGTTATAAGCATATACTACTTGTAAGTGCATCTTGTGCCACCCCTAGTTGGTTTTGGAGTATTGACGACAAACCTAGTTGAGGGACTAATGTGTTTGTGAGAATTGCAGGATAACACAGGTAGAAGTCCCTCATTGATTCGGTTTTCCTACCAGAGATGACCCCTAAAAATGTAAGAAGACATTGAAGTCAAAGGTGGTATGTGAATACATTCACATTGAAGACTATGACAAGAGAAGACATCGCATGAAGACTATGGAGCGCGAAGACTTAGTTCTTTCGTCGTTCTTTTTATTCTTTGTTGAGTCATAGGAACCACCGTACTGTTAAGTGGGGTCCAAGAAAACCAGTCAGAATGACTGAAGTGATGCTTAACCAAAATCATATGTCTTCGAGTGAAGACTATGAGAGCAAATCTTGTCCAGAGTTGGATAAGTCAGCTTTGCTTGTAGTCCAAGTAAAGTTGTCGTGTGTGTTTGAAATCTGACCGTTGGAACACGTGACAGTTCCTTAGTGACCAAGGGTCATTTCGGACAAATCAGGTCGGGTTGCCTAGTGGCTATAAATAGCCCACCCCCTACAACCATAAACGGTTGGCTGCTCGGAGTTAGAGTACGGCTTTTGTCGTTTGAGAGCAACCCACCTCGAAGCCTTTGAGAGAGAAATCCTTGCGAGGATAAAGCCCTAAACACGTAGAGCCAAAGAGTGTTAGGCATCACTTAAGTCTTCCTGTCTGTGTGATCTGAAGACTTATTACACTTGAGGACTGTGAATCCTCCAGCCGGTTAGGCGTCGCGTTCTGAGCATCCAAGAGTCATTGTGGATCGCCAGTGAACGAAGTCTGTGAAGGTTTGGAAGTCTACCTTGAAGACTTACCAGAGTGATTGGGCGAGGTCTGTGTGACCTTAGCTCAAGGGGAATACGGTGAGGACTGAGTGTCCTGAGCTGTGTGTTCAAGACTGGGTGTCCGGGACTGTGTGTCATCAGGTTTAAATACCTAGCCGCCCTAACCAGACGTACAACTGCCACCGCAATTGGAACTGGTCTACCAAACCTTTGTCTTCACCAAGCTCACTGGTTCTATCCTTCCCATCTCTTTATTTACAGTTGGTCCTTGTGAAGTCATTGCCTATTTGCATTGTCCATTTGTCTTCACTGTGTGAATGTTTGTTCAGATTGGTTTCATATTATCTTCCATCCTGATCTGTACTGCCTAGCTGCTGTTAGTCTTTGTGCTTTCACTTCATTGAATACTTGACTATTTCTTGTCTAGGGTAGTCTACCTTCCGCTGCATGGTTATAGGTTCATTTCTATCGTTTGTCTTCAAAACACCCAGGAATGAAGACTTTCATAAAAATCGCCTATTCACCCCCCCTCTAGTCGATATAACGCACTTTCAATTGGTATCAGAGTGAGGTACTCCATTGTTCTGTGTGATTCGGTTTAACCACCTGGAGTTTTAGCTATGTCGACTGCAGGAATAATTAAAGTCTCCGCTGCATGCCCCGTCTTCGATGGAACTGAATATCCCTACTGGAAGAATAAGATGCGCATGCATCTTGAAACCATTGATGTCGACCTATGGTATGTCATCAAGAATGGCGTCCCCAAGGCTGGTGAAGGTGTCACCACTGCTAATGTCAAGAAGTTCGTTCAACTGGACTCCACTGCCAAGAACATCATTTATGGTCATCTGACCAAAGGACAGTATGGCCGCGTGAGTGCTTTGGAAACATCTAAGCTAGTCTGGGACTGGCTCTCCAAGGTCAATGAAGGCGTCTCAACCCAGAGAGATCAGAGAATCAGTGTCCTTCGCAACCTCTTCAACCGCTTCAAGAGAAATGACAATGAGAATGTCGAGCTCACGTTTGATCGACTCACTGACATCACAAATGAGCTTCAAGCTCTCGGCGCCACTGAGATCACCAAGCATGAAGTCGTCAAGACACTCCTGAGATCACTTGACAGCTCGTTTGACACCCTAGCCCTGATGATTCAAGAACGTCCTGACTTCAAGACACTCGATCTGTCTGACATACTTGAGAGGCTCAACACACACGAGTTTCAGCTTTCTGAGAAAAGAGACATCTACGGTCCCAACTATGGGCGAACTCGTGCCTTGAAGGCAAAAGCTGTCTCCTCATCTGAAGAAGAATCTGACAGCAGTTCTGATGATCCTGAAGACATTGGAAAGGAGCTTGCTATGCTTGTGAAGAAGTTCCAAAAATTCACCAAGAAGAAAGGCTTCAGAAAGTCTTCACGATCAAGCTCAAGGAATGATGAAGCTTCTGCTCATGACTACAAGAAGAGAACATGCCACAAGTGCAAGAAACCTGGCCACTACATCTCTGAGTGTCCGCAGTGGGACAATGAGAACAAGAAGAAGAAGAAGAGCAAGGAGTATGACTCTGACGACAAGAAGAAGAAGAAATACTCAAAGTCTTCTTCCAAGTCTTCCTCAAAGTCTTCATCACACAAGAAGAGCTCATCTGGCAAGGCACGTGCGTTTGTTGGCAAGGAAATGGATTCAGAGGAGGAGTCCGCTTCTGAGGAGGCGGAGGTGGAGTCTGAGGAGGAGTCCGATTCTGGCGTTGCGAGTCTGGCTACAGCATACGTTGCCAAGTCCATCTTCAACACTGAAGACAATGACTTCATCACCGACACCGATGCAAATGACAAGGACTACTCCGCTCCTACCTACTGCTTCATGGCACGCGGTGCCAAGGTAAACACACGCACTACTCACTATCAAACATCTAGTGAAGATGACTCTGATTGTGGTTCCAAACCCAGCTACAAAACACTTGCTAAAATTGCAACTGAACAACAGAAAGCTATGGAACATATTCAAAAACTGTTAGACAAAAGCGATGATCTGTTAGACGCTGAAATGACTCGATCTCAGTCCTTAATTGAAGACATAAAAAATCTTCACGTTAAGTATGAGGAACTTGAAAGTCGTCATGAAACGCTCTCAACAACTCATGAAAAGCTTTCCTATGATTATCTTCAAAGGAAGCAAGATCTTGAGAAATTGAGAGCGGCTCATGAAGATCTTCAAAAGGAAAACGAGTCACTTCGCGCCGAACAGATCAGTTCAGCTCAGGAAGGATTTGAACCACCATGTCTTAAATGCATCGAGCGTGACAACGCTACTTCTGTTGCTGGGTGTTCTACTGCTGCTACTATTGCAATATCTTCAACTGTTGATGTGGTAACTAACCCCTCTGCTGAGGATACCACTGCTATTGCTGATGAGAATGCTAGGTTGAAGACATTGCTTGAAACAGGGATGTACAAAAGTCTCAAAGGGCATCAGACACTATGTGATGTCCTCAAAAGGCAGATCCTGAACCGAAACCCTAGGAAAGAGGGTGTTGGGTTCGAAAGGAAAATGAATGCTGATGGCTCTTACTGGAAACCTGAGCAGTACCCCAAAACCACATGGGTTGCTGCAAAGGAACCTTCAGCGGATCCATCCACCCTATCTGGCTTCACTTGTGCTAATCCCATTGTTATTGATGAATCCTTTGATGCAAACTATAAACTGTTTAAGAATCAGAATGGTGAAGTGTTTGCCAGGTATATTGGTAGTAACTGCAGGAATGGGCCGCCTATGAAGAAAGTCTGGGTGCCGAAAAGGTGTTTGGAGAATCTTCCTGTGAATGTCGTCATGACACCACAAGTGAAGAAGACAAACCCCAGACCACAGGCTTCATATGGTCCAAAGGCTTCATACAGACAGAGGACTCACCTGAGTCGCACTAACGCAAATGTTTTGCAGGGAAACCTTACTCAGGCCTATGAATATGAGCGCGTTTCATCAAACCGCCATGTTCATAAGACCAAAAACTATTCTGCTTATCCTTATGAGTACTATTGTCCACCTGCAAGACTTTTTGCTAGGGCTCCAAAGCCAAAGTTCTCAGATGCTGCACTTAGACTCATTGCTTCGAAGCCACCCTTGAAGATGTGGGTGGCTAAGAAAGCTTAACTCTCTTTTGCAGGGAAAGGTCTCCAGCCGAAAACCAAAATCGTCTGAAGCCATTGTTGGGGACCTTAAACATCTTGTAGGGCGCAAGATCAAATGCCCAAATGGTCTTATTATGTATTTTGTTCCTGAGTCGCTTGCTACTTGCCCTATCAGTCCTAACCTCGATCTAAGCTTTCATAATCCACTTGCTCGTCAAATGTTTATGCTTCACAATTCTCTTCGTGAAGCCTATCCCCCTAACTGCACTGTAGGGTACGACACCAGCTGCTTCAGAATGGATTATTGATAGTGGGTGTACTAATCACATGACTGGCAAGTGAAGCCTTCTCATGGACTCAACCTTACATCCATCTGACAAAAGTCACATCACATTTGCTGACACTGGTAAAAGCAAGGTATTGGGTCTAGGTAGAGTTGCAATCTCAAAGGATCAACACATGGATAAAGTCATGCTTGTTGAATCCCTTGGTTTCAACTTAATGTCTGTCTCAATGCTTTGCGATTTAAACATGATTGTGATGTTTGGAAAATATCGTTGCCTTGTTCTAATGGAATCTGACAAGTCTCTAGTGTTTGAAGGGTATCGGAAAGATGATTTGTACGTGGTAGATTTCTCAGCAGGACCACAACTTGCCGTATGTCTTCTAGCAAAAGCTTCTGAATGCTGGCTCTGGCACCGGAGGCTAGGGCATGCTGGCATGAGGAACCTCCACACCCTTGCAAGGAAGAAGCATGTCATAGGCATCGAGGGCGTCAAGTTCAAGAAGGATCACTTATGCGGTGCCTATGAAGCAGGAAAGATGAAGAGGGCCAAGCATCCCTCGAAGACAATCATGACAACGACTCAACCCTTCGAACTGCTCCACATGGACCTTTTCGGTCCCACTCATTACTAAACTCTTACTACTACTGCTTGTCTCTATGGCTTTGTCATTGTTGATGATTATTCAAGATATACCTGGGTGCATATAATCCTCTACAAGACTGAAGTGCAGGATGTCTTCAGATGCTTCGCCAATCGAGCCATGAACAACTATGGCATCAAGATCAAGCACATCAGAAGTGACAATGGCACTGAATTCAAAAACACTGGTCTGGACACTTATCTTGATACTTTGGGCATTACACATGAATTCTTAGCTCCGTACACACCGCAGCAGAATGGCGTCGTGGAACGCAAGAACAGAACACTCATTGAGATGGCACGGACGATGCTTGATGAATACAAGACTCCAAGAAAGTTCTGGCCTGAAGCCATTGATACTGCATGCCATATCATCAACCGTGTTTATCTTCACAAGCTTCTCAACAAGACATCCTATGAGCTCCTTACTGGCAAGAAGCCAAATGTCAATTACTTCAGAGTATTTGGTGCCAGGTGCTGGATCAAGGATCCACATCACACTTCAAAATTTGCACCAAAAGCACATGAAGGTTTTATACTTGGATATGGAAAGGATCCGCACTCCTACAGAGTCTTCAACCTTTTTCACTATAAAGTAGTTGAAACAGTGGATGTGCGGCTCGATGAGACTAACGGCTCACAAAGAGAGCACTTGCCAAACGTGCTAGATGAAGTTCCAACCAGTGAATCAATCAAACTTATGGGAACTGGAGAAATCATACCATCTAAATCTCAGCCTGAAGAGGAACTTATCATCTCCGCACCTGATCAAACAGAAGACAATGCTCAGCCTGAAGACAATCCTTCTAACGATGACAATGATCAGCAAGAGCAAAATCTTCGTCCTGTACATCCTCGTGTTGCAAATGAAGTACAGATTGAGAAAATAATTGATAGCATCAATGCACCAAGTCCACTCACTCGTTCAAGGGCAACACAGCTAGCAAATTTCTATGGGCACTTCGCATTCGTCTCAATATCTGAACCCAAGAAAGTTGAAGAAGCCTTCATGGAACCTGAATGGATTCAAGCTATGCAAGAAGAGCTTCAACAGTTTGAGCTGAATAATGTATGGGAACTGGTTAAGCGTCCTGATCCTCGCAAGCACAATATAATAGGCACCAAATGGATATATCGCAACAAGCAAGATGAGCATGGTCAAGTTGTCAGAAACAAAGCTCGTCTCGTTGCTCAAGGGTACACTCAAGTTGAAGGGATTGACTTCGATGAAACATTTGCTCCTGTGGCTAGACTTGAAGCCATACGCATACTGCTGGCCTATGCAAATCATCATAACATTCTTCTATATCAAATGGATGTGAAGAGCGCTTTTCTCAATGGCAAGATTGAAGAAGAAGTGTATGTTGCACAACCGCCTGGCTTTGAAGATCCAAAACATGCTGACATGGTGTACAAGCTCAACAAGGCACTGTATGGCCTCAAACAAGCCCCTCGGGCTTGGTATGACACACTCAAAGACTTCCTGAAGAGCAAAGGCTTCAAACCTAGTTCCCTCGACCCCACTCTCTTCACGAAGACATATGATGGTGAACTGTTTGTGTGCCAAATATATGTGGATGACATTATCTTCGGCTGCACCAATCAGAAATACACAGACGAGTTTGGATATATGATGCAAGAGCAATATCAGATGTCCATGATGGGTGAGCTGAAGTTCTTCCTTGGTCTTCAAATACGTCAACAACGCAACGACATCTTCATATCTCAAGAGAAGTACCTCAAAGATTGCCTGAAGAAATTTGGGATGCAAGACTGCAAAGGCTTCACGACGCCAATGCCAGCCAAACATCATTTGGGTCCCGACGACAATGGTAAAGAGTTCGATCAAAAGGTATACCGCTCCATGATTGGTTCTTTACTTTATCTATGTGCATCTAGGCCAGATATTATGCTTAGTGTTTGCATGTGTGCTCGATTCCAAGCGGCACCAAAGGAATCGCATCACTTAGCTGTGAAGCGAATTCTTCGATATTTGGCTCACACCCCAACACTAGGATTATGGTATCCAAAGGGCTCAAAGTCTGATCTGGTTGGATTCTCGGATGCTGATTATGCTGGTGACAAGGTGGATCGCAAGTCTACATCAGGCACATGTCATTTTCTGGGACGATCACTTGTATGTTGGTCTTCAAAGAAGCAGAACTGTGTATCTCTCTCCACTACTTAATCTGAATACATTGCTGCTGGATCTTGCTGCGCTCAACTTCTATGGATGAAGCAAACACTCAAAGACTATGGCATTCATCTGAAGCAAGTGTCACTCTACTGTGACAACAAAAGCGCCATCAAGATTGCCAACAACCCAGTTCAGCACTCGAAGACAAAGCACATTGAAATTCGTCATCACTTTCTCAGAGATCATGTTGTGAAGGAAGATATTGATATTATACACGTCAACACTGAAGAGCAATTGGCAGATATCTTCACCAAGCCCTAGAAGAGGTTTTGCAAGTTACGGTGTGAGCTAAATATCTTGGAATCCTCAAATGTCCTGTGATCAGGCACACATCCTAACACTTATGCATATTGATGACTTAGATGTGCAACACACGAAGTAAAGTATATCTTCAATCAATAAAGACTTACATTCTAAGTGTGAATACATTAATGTGGAATTTGACTTCGGAGCGCCACGATAATTGTGCGCCGTGTCTGAGTCTAATACTTCCTATACGGTGGGTAACGCCACCACCAAATTTTTCTGTTTGAAGTGTTTCACTCATGGCGTTACGTTTGGTATGTCTTCACATTTGGTTTGGCTTCAATCTTAACTTGTCTTCATGATTATCTTCACTATGTTGATTTGATTGTCTTTTCATATATATATATATATATATATATATATATATATACATACATATATATATATACTAGTGTTCTGTCCTCTACAGCATTCACTTATAGCTATGTCTTCTTGTTAAATCTTTTGAACTAAGTGAATGTGATCGGACCCTAACCTCTCTATGCTTTCTATCTCAAACTCTATCTCTCCAAATCATATGCATTCTATTGAAACTGTCGAATTTCTTCTCTGCGTCCTTGTCAGCAAAAGATACAGAGACAAGCATTAAGTCTGTTTTCAATGCTAAATCCTTTCACCTGAAACCCGGAGAAGTGGGAACGACCACCCAACAATCCAGGCATGCGTGGGAACGTGGAACAACCTCTGATATGTTGCATGATAGCCACGTGCCCTTCAGATGTGAATCGCCAGGGGCACCTGTGTAATAACACTGTGCCGTCCCTGTCCTTATAAATACACGCCTCACCTCAGTCATTATCCTTTCTTCCACTCTCGCACAAACCCTAGCGCCACCGCTAGCCCTCGACGACGCCGGCGACGAAGCGCTTAGCTGTCGCGACCTCACCGACGCCGTCTTCACGCCGGCTGCGGACATCGTCTTCTCCGCCGTCGCCGTAGGTGTCCTCCGTCGCCAAGTTAGGGCACGGATGATCGAACTACTCGGCCTCCTCTCCCACTCCGTCTAGCGGTTCTTTGTGTGGTAAATAAAACTTCCTTTTTACGGCCCCTTTGATCCTATAGATTCATCACTTTCTACCACAAGCAGTTTCTGTTCACACAAGTTGGATCTATTTCATACTGCATCTCATAATATACCTAGTATGTTCACTTATACTTCATAAAGTAGTTAGATTCCTCACTTGTACTTATTCGTGGATTCGTACAAATCTGGAACCAACTCTCTATCTATGAGTGAATGTCTTCGCACTATGAGGTCAATGTCTTCTAGACTGATTTATCTTCAAAATCTTCTGAGAATGCATATGACCTCTTCCCCTTCCCTCGCACCTTAATGCTGTCACAGGTACATGTCCGTGGGAGAATCCCTTGGTTCTCATAGTCTGCATTCATTTGCAGAATTCTTACAGCATCATATAAATTCTCCCGAAGCTAGTTCCTATTTGACCAGCAAGCGGAAGCCTTTGAAACCTTTGAACGTGTTGAAGCCATTCAGTTTGAAGTTCATGGCTACAGAGAAATCAGCAAGGAAGGATGGCAGACAGCGTCGAGGGGGAACATCAAGAGATCTGCCTGATGACCTCTCAGAGCTGTACAAGACAGATCCAGAAGAGGATTACAATCAGCGCAAGACACGAATCCAATGGATTCGAAGATACTGGGTTGAGCAATGGTTCAAGTACAGGTTTGTGACCCAGGAATATGCTGAGAAGAATGCCATCAAGCGACCATGGGGAGACATCCTATACAGAAATCTTCAACCCAGGTCTAGAGATGAAGCCATTGAACAAGGCTTCTATCCCTGCATGGTCCGTGGACCACAGCCTGCGGATGCAGACCCATCGTCATTGCTATGGTGTCGTGACGACAATCTGTTCAAGCGCAACTTCCATTTTGCCAAGAATTCGGCTAAGCAAAACAAGAAGTCATCGGGACTAGACTTCAACCCTGGTCCTTCTGCTCCCCGTGCCGATGGCACCCGCGAAGCTGAACCCAATCTTGTTGGGCCCTTCTACAACCTGGAAGGTCTCATCACTCATATCATGGTTCAAGGGACATCCGTGGATGAGCCTGCAGATGAGGCTGAATCTGATGAAGCGCCTGCACCGCCGAAGCCAAAGAAACTGAAGAAGCCTAAAGCTTCAAAGCCTGCTCCTGCACCAAAGGTCTTACATGCGAAGCCACTGGCTACTGCACCTCCTGAAGACAGTGTGCAGTCTGAACATCTATCACGTATCTCCAAGAAGACTGAGATGAGAAAGAATACTGATCAGGCACTGACTGCTGCTGCTATTCTGCGCAATGACGCCATTGATCTGTCCAGCGATGAAGATCTTGCAGATGACGCTCTTGAGCAACTGATCAAGAGCAAGGAAGAAGCAGAGATCTTCAATGATTTGCCTCTCTTTGATGTGGCAATCATCCATAACTTCATCGATGAGTGGTTTGACACGCCCAACCTCAGCTTTGAAGATCTGCAACTTCCAATTGGCCTCAGTGCCGCCTTCACTGGCGCCATTGCTTCTGAGCTAGCTCTAGCTCAGCGCATCGTTGAACTGAAGCAAAAGATCGACTATGAGAAAGCTCAGTTCAAGAAGCACATGGCCAAGCTCAGCGTGCAAGATGTTAAAAACTTCAAGATCATGCTGCACGAGCTCAAAGAAGCCTTTCTCAAGAAGCGTGAAGAAGCTAAATGTTCTCGTGAGCGCATGAAGAGCCTGGCTGACAAGTGTGTGCAAGCCTACAATGAGGCTGAGAAGCGCAAGGCTCTTGGTCGTCCTGGCATCGACCCAAGAATGGTTGCAAAGAAGAAGAAGCCATCAACAGACCAATCTGCACCTGCAAGGCAAGAAGGACCTCGCATAGTCTTCCCAAGCAGCATGACTGGCTCGAAGCCAAAGGTCAGGTCAACCGCTTCAGAACTGAAGAAGACGAGGACTGCCGAGGCTGAAGCCAGAAAAAGGAAAAATCCTGAAGCTTCTGATGTCGCTCCCTCTAAGAAGAAGCGCAAAACCAAGAAGGATCGGGCTGCTCCCACAGAGCCCTTAGTTGTTGAACCTATCTCAATGGTTCGCCCTGCATCTGAACACCACGAGCGCCAACTGATTGTTCCCACCGCTGAAGACATTCCAGTAGTTGATCTCACCGCTGCTGAAGACATTGGCCACCATGACAATGTTGAAGATGATGTAGTTCTTCCTCAGATCGAGCACAACTTGGTATCATCGCCTGTTCTCATGAACAGTAAACTCATCAGCATTGGTCGTCCTCTGACGCCAATTGCTCAGGATGCATCATGGGCTGATCACCCACAACAACAAGACACCCCGAGTACTCAAGTCACACCACCCGTACAAGAAGAAGATGATGACTTTGAGGCCCAGCCAACTCCATCTCCACAGGCGTCGCCAGCGCTACGCAGGCTTCGCAAAGGACCAAGGCCTCAAGTCCCTCTTTCGAGCGTTCCAGAAGGAGAAGTGCACCATCAATCTGTTGCACGTCAAGTGTTTCCAGATGCCACTCCGACTGTGAATGTCTCCGTGTCTGAAGCCAAAGGTGCTGAAGACAATCCGGCTGCATCAGTCGATGACAAACAAGAAGAAGATCGTGTCCCTACACCCCCAATCTCTGAAGAAGCTGTTCATGAAGTGAATGTGTCTGTGCCCGACCCTCCAGCTCATCAAGTGGAGGTTGAGAATCTTGAGGATGCCACCACCAACACAAATGAAGCCAATGACGTAGTCATGGCTGAAGCAAATGTGGAGCCTGCACCAACCAATGTGCCAGAGGCCAATGAAGCCAATGATGCACCTGCAATAGATGTGCAGCCTGGCGCCTCTGTTGATGCCACTGCTCCTGTTCCGCCACCAAGGCCACACACTATCGAGCAAGCATTCAACTATGGCCAACTTATCACTGTAAAATGGCCTTTTCTGACTCCTCCGCCTGCTGCTGGTCCTCAGTTTGACTATCACGTTGAGCACAGGCCTCAGGTTCAGAAGCCAATGCCAAGGTTTCCCAGGTTTCCAGGTACTGCATCTGCACCTGGATCTTTTAATATCAATGGCTTCAAGGCACACAACACCTTCTTCAATAGCGCCAAGAACCCCTACTCAAAGGCAAGAATATCTTCTGATCGGTTCTGGAGCTATCAGCAGCGCAGTTATTACTCATGCATTCTGTACAATCAAGGTCGCATTTTCCCACATATGCGCCTTGACACTGAAGCCATAACTAGTCTGCCTTGTTTGGAAGAAGCTCTGGATTGCTTCAGAGAGTCTGGATTGTTGTCGTTCATCACTGACAAGGAGCACTGGAACGAAGAATTGCTGCTCCAATTCTATGCCACTGTTCATATTCGTGGCTACAACAGAGATCCGAAGACTTGGGTCCTTGAGTGGATGACAGGCAATGTTCATCACGAAGCCAAAGCCTTTGATATCATTGAGCTCACTGGTCTGCTGTAACACCCCGGATGTAACTTTCCCAATTTGTACTCCTACTCTTGCCGTTTCCGGCGTTAAGTTATTTATTTTTCTCGGGTTTGGGTCTTGTCTCCGTGTGTTGTTATCGTTGTCATGCATCTCATATCATGTCATCATGTGCATTGCATTTGCATACGTGTTCATCTCTTGCATTCGAGCATTTTCCCCGTTGTCCGTTTTGCATTCCGGCGCTTCGTTCTCCTTCGGTGGTCATTTCTAGCTTTCTTTCGTGTGTGGGGATTAAACATTTCCGGATTGGACCGAGACTTGCCAAGCGGCCTTGGTTTACTACCGGTAGACCGTCTATCAAGTTTCGTATCATTTGGACTTCGTTTGATACTCCAACGGTTAACCGAGGGACTGAAAAGGCCTCGTGTGTGTTGCAGCCCAACACCCCTCCAATTTGGCCCAAATCCCACCTAAACCTGCTCCATCATCTAGAGCGTTCGATCACGATCGCGTGGCCGAAAACCGCACCTCATTTGGACTCTCCTAGCTCCCTCTATGCCTATTTAAAGACCCCTCCGAACTCCGGGTCTTCTTCTACCCCCGAAAACCCTAGATCCGTCTTCTGCCGCGCCGGACATGTCCGCCCCCCCCCTGGACAAATAGCTGCCGCCAACCGGGGCGCGCCACGTGGCACGGGTGCCCCACATCGCCGCCGCACTCCCCCGGGCCCGCGCGGCCCGTGGCTGGCCCCGCGGCCCGGGATTCGCCGCCGCCACCCGGGGCCTCGTCTCCCTCGCCCGCTGTCGTCTCCCTCGTCCGCCGCCACCCGCGCCGGCCGGAGCGCGCCGCCGCCTCCGCCGCTCTGCCTCGCCGCCACCTCCGCCGCTCCGCCGCCACCTCGACCCGGCCCGCGCCTCGCCGCCCCTCGCCTCGGCCCCGCCGCCCTCCGTTGTCCTCCTCGTCGCCGGATCCCCTCTCCGGCGAGGAGCTCCGGCGAGATCCACCACCGCCTCGGCTTCCGTGTCCCGAGTTGACTTTTTCTGCGAGGTTGAATTTCGTCTAAGTCCAAAAATTCCAGATCCAAGTGCTCCTGTTCATAGCCTCGTAACTTTGCATCCGTAGCTCCGATTCATGCATATAGCATATCAAAATGTTCACCTCAGAGGGTACATCATTTAATTCCATTGCATCATTTTCATTTGAGTTCATCTTGATGCCCGAAATGCTGTTAGAAGAGGGCTACTTGAGAAAATTGTCAGATCTGCTGCTCCATTTAGTTTTTTGTCATTTTTGCCATGATTATTGTGTGCATGCTATGCCCATGAGTTCTACATATGTTTTGTTAAGGGTTTTGTCATCTCTCTAGAGGTGCAACCCATGTATTTTTGTGATGTGTGAGGTGACTAGTACAAGCTTGCAAAGTGGTGCACTTGTTAATTCTGTTTTCAGGGACTTAGCATTTCCACTAAGTCCTTGAGCTGTTTATCTGATGATGCCATATGTTCATGTTGTTTCCTAGTGATCAGTGCCTCTTTTGAGGATGATCAGTAAGGATGTTTTGTTAATATTGTAGTTCTCTATCCATCCATGTCTTTGTTTGCAATTATGGAGCATCCTAGCTTGAGTCAATCGAGCTCTACTTTCGCTACTTTGCGAATCTGGGCAGATTGTCAACTTGTTTGCAATTTTGCCGATGATGTTGTAGTTGATCCGTGCATGCTATGCTATTGTTCTTGACATGTCTAGCTTGCATTTTGTGCCTTCTTAATGGGTGTATGCTTAGTTTGTCATGACTTGCCCTGTGGTGAGTGCATCGAGCTCGTAAACATGCCTACTTGAGATATGTTTCAGCATGTGCCAGTTTTTCACTAAGTCTGTGATCTGCTTATGTTTTTGCTATGTTCACATGCTTGCAATTGTACTTTCTGATCCCTTTTGGCTCAAGGTCACTAAGGGACTTTTGTTAAGCTCTTTGAGTAGCTCCATGTCATGCTTTACTTTGTCATGTTCAGCACCTGTAGCATATAGTTTTCATGCTCCAAAGTGTGCTATCTGATCTGATATTCTAGACAAGTGTTAATTTCATTAAGTTTGAAATGTGTTTACCAAATGCATTTTTGCCATGCTTGTTTGAACCTGTTAATGGATGAATTGGCCGTAGCTCAGTGCTAGACTTTTGTTAAGCATCTTGAATGACTTCCTGCCATGTATTTTGTTGCCATGTTTGGATGCTGTAGCATGTTCATCTCATTGCATTTAGATGGCTACTTGCTGTAAATTATAGACAGGTGTCATATTTGAATCGCTTGCCATTTCCAAACCGTAACTCCGATTCCGGCGTTCTTTATATCGTTTTCAAGCGATTTCATCTGACCTTTCCAGTGACACACTTGGATTTCCAAGTTGATGCCAGGTTCTTGCATTTCCTGTCATATCTTGCATTATGCACCCCGCATCGCATCCCGCATAGCATACCATCTTTGCATCGTCTTGTTTGATCCTTGCACGTGGTTGATTGTGTCCTTGTTGCTTGCTTGTCTTCTTTGGGTAGAGTCAGGAGACGAGTTCGCTAACGAGGAGCCCGTTGAGTTTGCTTTCGAGGATCCAGTCAACTCTGACAACTGTGCAGGCAAGATGATCATACCCTCGAAATCACTACTATCTTTGCTATGCTAGTTTGCTCGCTCTTTTGCTATGACAATGCTACGATGCCTACCACTTGCTTTCAAGCCTCCCAAATTGCCATGTCAAACCTCTAACCCACCATGTCCTAGCAAACCGTTGATTGGCTATGTTACCGCTTTGCTCAGCCCTCTTATAGCGTTGTTAGTTGCAGGTGAAGATTGAAGGTCGTTCCTTGTTGGAACATTTATTTACTTGTTGGGATATCATTATATTGCCTTGTTATCTTAATGCATCTATATACTTGGTAAAGGGTGGAAGGCTCGGCCTCTCGCCTAGTGTTTTGTTCCACTCTTGCCGCCCTAGTTTCCGTCATATCGGTGTTATGTTCCCGGATTTTGCGTTCCTTACGCGGTTGGGTTATAATGGGAACCCCTTGATAGTTCGCCTTGATTAAAGTTTTTCCAGCAATGCCCAACCTTGGTTTTACCATTTGCCACCTAGCCTTTTTTTCCCTTGGGTTCTGCAGACTCAAGGGTCATCATTATTTTAACCCCCCCCCCCCGGGCCAGTGCTCCTCTGAGTGTTGGTCCACCTGTCAGCTGCCGGTGGCCACCAGGGGCAACTCTGGGCTGGCCTACCCGTACCTAAGACAATCTGAGTGTGCCCTGAGAAAGAGATATGTGCAGCTCCTATCGGGATTTGTCGGCACATTCGGGCGGTGTTGCTGGTCTTGTTTTAACCTGTCGAAGTGTCTTGAATTACCGAGATACCGAGTTTGATCGGAACATCTTGGGAGGAGGTCTATTCCTTCGTTGACCGTGAGAGCTTGTCATGGGCTAAGTTGGGACTCCCCTGCAGGGATTTGAACTTTCGAAAGCCGTGCCCGCGTTATGGGCAGATGGGAATTTGTTAATGTCCGGTTGTAGATAACTTGAACCTTAACTTAATTAAAATGAATCAACTGAGTGTGTTACCGTGATGGCCTCTTCTCGGCGGAGTCCGGGAAGTGGACACGGTGTTGGAGTAATGTTTGCGCAGGTTGCTCTCTAGTTTCTCGCTCGCACTTTGCCTCCTCTTCTCGCTCTCTTTTGCGAATAAGTTAGCCACCATATTTGCTAGTCGCTTGCTGCAGCTCCACACATATTTACCTTGCCTTACCTATAAGCTTAAATAGTCTTGATCGCGAGGGTGCGAGATTGCTGAGTCCCTGTGGCTCATAGATTACTATTACACCAGATGCAGGGCCTGATGATTCTGCTCCAGGAGACGCGCTTGAGCTCAAGTGGGAGTTCGACGAGGACTCTCAACGTTATGATGTTTCCTTTCCTGATGATCAGTAGTGGTGCCCAGTTGGGGGTGATTGGGACCGTGTCGCATGTTGGGTTATCTTTTATTTTGGCGTCGTAGTCGGGCCATGAGTGTTTGGTTGATGTAATGTTATTTATGTACTTGATTGACGTGGCGAGTGTAAGCCAACTATGTTATCTCCCCTTTATGATTTATATTACATGGGATGTTGTGAAGATTGCCTAACTTGCGACATATGCCTTCAATGCGATTATGCCTCTAAGTCGTGCCTCGACACGTGGGAGATATAGTCGCATCGAGGGTGTTACATCTGCCCACTCTAGGAGATCTTTATGAACCTAGTTGTCAGCTTCACAGTGCAGCTATGGAGAGCATTTTTCACAAGCCTGAACCAAACATGAGTCAGATGCTTAGCATGATGAAGCCTTTGCATCCAGATGCTGAATATCCTAAGGAGTTCTTTGTTGAAGACCTTGAGTATCTGCCACGCACCATCTATCACATCATAAGGCGAACTCTCTGGCCCATCAAAGGACATTCTCCACATGCAAAGCTAGAAGGTGCAATGAAGACTTTGGTCTTCCATATTCTTCACGGCAAATGCTTCAATGCACAAGACTTCTTCATCCGCCAACTTGCTGCATCAGGATATGATCTCTTTGGCTTGAAGTTTTATGCTCCATGAATTATGCAGCTGATCAAACTACACTCAGCTGTCACCTATCAGCCCTCTGCTTGCAATCATCGGATCTTTCTGCCTGACATCGATATGTCAGTTGAAGCCATCTATCCAAAGCCTGCCAAGGAGCCCCTTAGTCTTCAGAATGCTGATAAGCAAAGTTTCTCTCAACACATTGAAGGCGACCCAGCAGTCACTCGTGTTTATCCTCTGGCTGGTACTACCCGTGCACCTCATCGTGCCCTCACTGAAGCCACTGAAAGCACCATTGCACAAAGGCCCAAGAAGCGATCCCGTGTTCTCAATGACCGAGAGTTTCTGGTTGCCCTTCATCAGAAACAGGATAAGCATCATGACTGGCTAAAGCGCCAAATGCAAAGCTTCTTGGTGGATGTAAACAGGATTCACAACCTTGCCACCAAGAATGCCTTTGTTGCCCATGAAACCTGTCGGCGTACATGGAAAGGGCTGGCGCTTATGTGTTCTCAAGATGATCTTCAAGAGGATGGCTTCTCTGAACGCTTCAAGTTTGACTCAACACCTCCAAGAAGGACTGTGCTGCGACGAACTTCGTCTCTTGAAGACTTTGAGTTCTCCTCCTCTGCTGCAACAGTGAATGCACGTGTCATCAATGATGAAGATGATGCTACTTCACCACCTTCGGCGCAAATCACCACTGCACCGAGTTCGTCTGCACCGCCAACCAACTCCGACGACCCTGCTGCTTCACCAACTCCTCGTGGGAACGAGTAGGTGCTCTATGTCTTCAAACCTTTTTGGTCCTTATTGACAAAAGGGGGAGAAGCATATGAGTTTGATAGTCTTCAAGCGGGTCCATATGGGCGGTGGTTTTATATTTTGCCTAGTGTTTACAACTCTCGTGTTTTGATACATTTGGTTCTTTGAGTTGTAACACTCAAACTCGATGGTCGTCTGCTACTTTTTTGCTTTTCTATGATGCGATGATAAACTCCGCATGTGCGACGATAAATTCCGCACTTAGATCATTTTGCAGACGTCCATTTTTCATTATGCATGTCATTATCTTCACATACTTTTCATGCATGATGAATTGTCATCATAAGTTGAAGAGGATCTCCACAAGTACAACGTGCCATGTGCATTTGCATACCAAAAGCAAATTACTTATATGCACATCTTCAGGGGGAGCCTTTGCCACTTATGAAGACAATCCCCTATCCTTTACAATTTCACATATTATATTCCCCGTTGAAAACTTCAACTAGTTTGTCATCAATCACCAAAAAGGGGGAGATTGTAAGTGCATCTAGTGCCACCCCTAGATGGTTTTGGAGTATTGACGACAAACCTAGTTGAGGGACTAATGTGTTTGTGAGAATTGCAGGATAACACAGGTAGAAGTCCCTCATTGATTCGGTTTTCCTACCAGAGATGACCCCTAAAAATGTAAGAAGACATTGAAGTCAAAGGTCGTATGTGAAGACATTCACATTGAAGACTATGACAAGAGAAGACATCACATGAAGACTATGGAGCGCGAAGACTTAGTTCTTTCATCGTTCTTTTTCTTCTTTGTTGAGTCATAGGAACCACCGTACTGTTAAGTGGGGTCCAAGAAAACCAGTCAGAATGACTAAAGTGATGCTTAACCAAAATCCTATGTCTTCGAGTGAAGACTATGAGAGCAAATCTTGTCCAGAGTTGGATAAATCAGCTTTGCTTGTAGTCTAAGTAAAGTTGCCGTGTGTGTTTGAAATCTGACTGTTGGAACACGTGTCAGTTCCTTAGTGACCAAGGGTCATTTCGGACAAATCAGGTCGGGTTGCCTAGTGGCTATAAATAGCCCACCCCCTACAACCATAAACGGTTGGCTGCTCAGAGTTAGAGTACGGCTTTTGTCGTTTGAGAGCAACCCACCTCGAAGCCTTTGAGAGAGAATTCCTTGCGAAGATAAAGCCCTAAACATCCAGAGCCAAAGAGTGTTAGGCATCACTTAAGTCTTCCTGTCTGTGTGATCTGAAGACTTATTACACTTGAGGACTGTGAATCCTCCAGCCGGTTAGGCGTCGCATTCTGAGCATCCAAGAGTCATTGTGGATCGCCAGTGAACGAAGTCTGTGAAGGTTTGAAAGTCTACCTTGAAGACTTACCAGAGTGATTGGGCGAGGTCTGTGTGACCTTAGCTCAAGGGGAATGCGGTGAGGACTGAGTGTCCTGAGCTGCATGTTCAGGACTGGGTGTCCGGGACTGTGTGTCCTCAGGTTTAAATACCTAGCCGCCCTAACCAGATGTACAACTGTCACCGCAGTTGGAACTGGTCTACCAAACCTTTGTCTTCACCAAGCTCACTGGTTCTACCCTTCCCATCTCTTTATTTACAGTTGGTCCTTGTGAAGTCATTACCTATTTGCATTGTCCATTTGTCTTCACTGTGTGACTGTTTGTTCAGATTGGTTTCATATTATCTTCCATCCTGATCCGTACTGTCTAGCTGTTGTTAGTCTTTGTGCTTTCACTTCATTAAATACTTGACTATGGCTTGTCTAGGGTAGTCTACCTTCCGCTGCATGGTTATAGGTTCATTTCTATTGTTTGTCTTCAAAACTCCAAGGAATGAAGACTTTCATAAAAATCGTCTATTCAACCCCCCCCCTCTAGTCGATATAACGCACTTTCACTACTAATTAATATCCTCACTTATATGGAAGTAGTGTACTCCCTCCGTCCGGAAATACTTGTCCGGAGAATGGATGTATCTAGATGTATTTTAGTTCTAGATACATCCATTTGTATCCATTTCTGCGACAAGTATTTCCGGACGGAGGGAGTACAAATTTGTGGCTACTTTTGCAGCTAAGTATACCAAGATTTGTGTGATGTAGTATGGACGCAGTATCGTTTTTTCCCCAAATGATAACGCCCACACGTGTGGCACGAAGCAATATGGCCCAAACGTTTCCATTACCATTCATTTTGCCACGTCAAAACAGATGACATCAGTGGGAATCTTTTTGGTTTTTGACTTAAAAATGTTTTATCTTCTAATTAAAAATCCAATTAAAAATCCGTTTTCACTATTAAATCCGTCTCGGTGAGATTTTCAAAGAGATCACATGTTGATATGTTTCAACAAAAAAAATTAGGCAAAAATTGTCATGATATTTACACTGTAGTTGTCACTGTTTACAGTAAAGTTGCAATGTGACAATTTTAGTTTATAGATCATGGCAATTTTAGTATTTTGACCATGGCAATTCCAGTGCTTTGACCATGAAAATTATTTTTTGTATGAACAATGACAATTTTAAGTGCATATATCATGACAATTTTAGTTTATGATTCATGGCAAGTCTAGTTCCATTTTATAATATGTCAAAATTTACTTCTAAATGTAGAAGAAAAATCTGAAACATATCATGACAACTTCAGTGTAAACACCATGACAATTCATGTGCAATGGACTTGGCAACTTTTAACCAAAAAATCATCAAAACATATTGATATGAGATCTAGTTTCGAAGATCTCGTCACGATGAATTTAGTGGTGAAAACGAATCTTCAATCGGATTTTCATTTAGGAGATAAAACATTTTAAAAACTAGAAATTCAAAAAGATTCTCATATGCATGTGATGACATGGCGCAATCTATAAGTTATAAGGCATGTGGATGGGTGTTAAGGCATGTACAATGGTGCTATCTTAGGAATGCCACGTAGGATAAATGATGAGATGGAGAAGAAAGAACTCATAAGAGAAGGCTTGTCTTCTCTTATTTAAGATAAAACAAGAGATGATCTCTTAGCACAATATGTCTCACCACATTTTTAGGAATTACTAGTTATTAAAGATAAGGCTAAGAGATGATCCATTATAGACATTTTTCTTTGTCATCTCTAAATTACATGCAAAACTTAAGATAAGACTATCTTATCCACCATTATACATGCCCTTACTCCCATCACATGGGTCAGCGTTATCAGCATCCTTTTTTTGGCAATGGAGTATACTAGACGGATAGGCGCGCTCTGCCGCGCCCGGTGGTGATACTGCGACTGGTAGTTGTCGCTCGGCCAGCTAGAACGCTTTTGTGTGACTTCAGCGGATCATATGAACGTGCGCTTAAACGATTTTTTGCTGGCATGGTCTGCTGTGCACGCACGCCATCGAAAGCCAATCTAGATACAACGGCAGCACTAATGAAAAATGTGGCAAATAATGGCACCCTTCAGGAGTACAACACATTGGAAGTGAGCTAAAGTTTTACTGCAGCAAACATGTCCCAGGTGCACAAGTGCGGAACGACCATTAGACAGAATCGTACATGTACAAGTTTAATATTGGATGCATGAAATTGTACAGAAATTAATAGATTAAAAGAAGTGAACTAAAAAAGCAGGACATCATTAAGAGATGCGACAAAGTAGAAGTTCCCCATATGCATCTCCATAGTGTTTCTCTCATCTCATTTGAACAACACAATCCTTGTGATAGATTCTTCATATCTTCACAAGCACTTCATTGCACTGTGTTGTCATATTCTTCTTCATTTCGTATTGCCATGCTTGCAACCAAAATGAAAATGAATAATGATTTCCACATGACTCCAACTTAGCACAAAGAGATAATAGTCATCACTGTCTCAGATACTACTAATTAAAACGGAAATCAGCACGGCACAACTTACCAACAAAAAAAAGATAGCACTAACCTTGGAATGGAGACCGTCGGGCTTGCTAATTAAAAAAATCATAAATAAAAGATCAGATCACATCCCTCAGTCCCATGTATATAGATGAACATCTACACACAACAGATCATGAGCTAATCCTAACAACCACCAGTAGCATTAGAAATAAACTATGAAGGCCGTCTAGAAAGCTAAAAATACCTTCAAGACCACTGTCTAACCATCACACAGGCCCAAAGTATAGCATTTAATAATTAATAAAATTCTTATGTAAAAAATTCATGATGATAATAGAAGCATCTACCCCATACATGGAAATCCAAGTCCCTTCCAAACATTAAGAACCGATGAAACAAAAGATGCAGAAAACATCACCATGTAGCAATCAACTGCATTTGAATGGTATTAGAAACAGTATGCAGGAGATGTAGCACACAACCAGAAAACCGATGCTTGCATTGTTTGGATGTTCACAACCTTGTTCCATATTGCTTTGTCAGCATACTTATCAATGTTATGACCGGTTTAGCTTATAACCGGAGGAGGCCCACTGGGCAGTAGTTAGGGGCTTGGCCCACAAGTTATCTTAGGTTAATTATTATGCAAGTTATCTAAGTTATAAATATAGGCTGTAAGACTCTATTCAGAATGAAGCAATAAAGATATTTTCTATCCCTATTGCCCGGCTCCCAGAGGAGCCGGAACCCTAGCCGCCGCCAGCCCTAACCGCCGCCGCCCTCCTCCTTCCTCGCGACAGCGCCAACGCGCCGGCGCACGCGCACGCGCCCTCGCCCCCAACCTCCGCTGTCCTGCCCTTATAACCTAAGGAGTAGAGCCGGTAGGAACCCTAGTCCTACCAATTTGGTAATCAGAGACCAAGTTCTGATCATGTCGCTGCCACCACCACCGCCGGCGCTTTCCAGCGGCTCCACCGCGCCGTCTCTCACCGCGCCAACGACGCCGGGTCAACCGCGCTGGCGGGCCCCGTCTCCACCGCGACCCCGGCCGTGCCGTCATCCACGATTCTTCCTGCGCCACCGCCGTCCGCCGTCTTCACACCGGAGCAGGTCACGACCACCCTGCGGGACCTCGTCACCGCCGTCCAGAGCCTCCACCTACAGCAGCAGCAGTACGCGGCTGGGCCCTACATGCCCCTGCCGACGGCGGCCGCGGCCGCCTACGGCCACACGCCGTGGCCGCCCCAGGGCGTCTCCCCGTACGGCGCCCCTCTGATGCTGCCGCTCCAGGCGGCCCTCCGGCTGCCGCGGCGCCCCTCTGGCCCTTGGCGCCGACGACGTCTTCGGGCCCCTGGCCGCTACAGCAGATGCCGCAGGCGGCGGCCACCGGACAGCTGCAGCCGTTCTCCGCGCCGACTTGCACCGGGCAGCCCCTGCTGCCGTTCCAGGCGGGACACCCCGACGGGACCACGCCGGCCGCGGCCCCTCTGTGGTACTTGCCGCCACCCCCCCCCCCGGCCACCGACGCCCCCGCCCACCCCCGCCACCGACGCTACAACCACCGGCACCGCCCCTGCCTAGCTCGGGCGCACCCTCGCCGACCGGCCTCCTGATTCATCAGGTCCCGTTCCCGGCCTCCCCGTCGCCACTTCCAGCGTGGGCGGCTGGGCCTTCGTCTTCGCCAGTCTACACCATGGCCCCCGAACAGCCGACTCCGTTCCCGCAGTTTGGGGGGCCATCTAGTTCCGCCGGTCCCTACCCGGAGTACTCCGACCAGGCGCCACCCGCCTCGCTGCTCCGCACCTTCGAGCCAGCTCGCCACGGCGTTCCCGCCCAGGCACTGCCGCGGTTCGCCAAGATCGACTTCGCCACGTATCACGGCACGGAGGACCCCCTCAACTGGCTCAACCAGTGCAACCAGTTCTTTCGCGGGCAGCGCACACTCGCTTCGGAGCGGACCTGGCTTGCCTCTTATCACCTCCGCGGCGCGGCACAGACGTGGTACTACGCTCTCGAGCAGGACAAGGGTGCCATGCCTACTTGGGAGCGCTTCCGCGAGCTATGCCTCCTCCGTTTTGGGCCCCCGGTTCGCGGGAGCTGCCTGTCGGAGCTCGGCCGCCTTCCCTTCACCTCTACGGTGCAGGACTTCTCCGACCGCTTCCAGGCCTTGGCGTGCCATGCGCCGGGCGTGACGGCGCAGCGGCGCCGACCTCTTTGTTGGTGGCCTCCCGGATCACATTCGCGTCGACGTGGAGCTTCGCGGCCCTCAGGATCTCCAAACAGCCATGTATTACGCCCGGGCCTCCGAGGCTCGCGCCCAGGCCATGCTGCCGGTTGCCCCGGCCCGAGGAGGCTGGAAGACCAGCCACCCGCCTCCTGCACCAGGCCGGCCGCCCCCGGCCACACCGGCGCCCACTACCTCGGCCACGACGCGCCCCTTCCGGCGCCTCTCTCCAACGGAGCAGATGGAGCGGCGGCGCCAGGGCCTCCGCTTTAACTGTGACGAGCCCTATACGCCGACACATGTGTGCCCGCGCCTCTTCTACTTGGAGACGATCGACTTCACCGAGGGAGACGCTTTGGCCGATGAGGCCGCGGCACTACCACCCCCAGCGGCGGCTGAGGGCGCACCCGCGGCTGCCCTCGTGGTCTCCCTCCACGCGCTCACCGGGATCCATGACGAGCGGACCATGCTCTTGCCGGTGACGATCCACAGCGAGCTCTTGGTGGCCTTGGTGGATACAGGCTCCACCCATAACTTCCTGCCCGAGGCTACCATGCATCGCTTAGCGCTTCAGCCGACGGGCGGGGAGCAACTTCGGGTCACGGTGGCAAACGGCGATCGCCTCCGGTGTCATGGCCTCGCGCGGGACATCCCCATCACCATCGGCGGGGAACACTTCTCCATCACCTGTGCGGGCATCGACTTGGGCCGCTTCGACTTCATCCTTGGCGTCGACTTTTTACGGACTCTCGATCCCATTCTTTGGGGACTTCGACGCGCTGACGATGACCTTCTGGCGCTTGGGCCGCCGCATTCAGTGGGACGGCGTTGGGGGTTCCACGCCCGCACCACCTCAGCTTCAGCTGGCCGCAACCACCTCCGAGGCCGAGCATCCGCTCTTGGAGAACCTTCTGCAACAGCACGGCGACCTCTTCACCGAGCCACAGGGTCTTCCGCCCGCCCAGGCATATGATCACCGTATACATCTCTTGCCGGGATCCGCGCCGATGGCGGTGCATCCTTACCGCTACCCGCAGCTGCAGAAGGACGAGTTGGAGCGGCAGTGTGCGCTTATGCTCACGGCAGGCATCATCCGGATCTCCACCTCGCCGTTTACCGCGCCAGTGCTTCTTGTCCGCAAGTCGGACAGCACGTGGCGTTTCTGCATCGACTACCGTGCCCTTAATGCTGTTACGCTTAAGGACAAGTTCCCTATTCCGATGGTTGATGAGCTCCTGGATGAGCTACACGGGGCGCGCTTCTTCACCAAGCTCGATCTCCGGTCGGGGTACCACCAGGTGCGCATGCACTCAGATGACATCGCCAAGACGGCGTTTCGGACTCACCATGGCCACTTCGAGTTCTTGGTGATGCCCTTTGGCCTCACCAACGCCCCGACAACCTTCCAGGCCCTGATGAACGACGTCCTCCGGCCCTACTTACGTCGGTTTGTGCTCGTTTTCTTTGATGATATTCTAATCTACAACGCCTCTTGGGCAGAGCACCTCCAGCACGTCACCATCGTCTTCAACGAGCTTCGGACGCACCATCTTCATCTTAAGCGCTCGAAGTGCTCGTTCGGGACGCCTTCCGTCGCCTACCTCGGCCATGTCATCCCGACCGACGGGGTGGCTATGGACGCCGACAAGGTGGCGGCCGTCGCAGCCTGGCCGACACCGCACTCGCCGCGGGCTCTTTGCGGTTTTCTCGGCTTCGCCGGATACTACCGGAAGTTCATCCGGGAGTTCGGCCTCATTGCGTCGCCCCTCACGCGGTTGCTGCACCACGACGCCTTCTCCTGGGACGAGGAGGCGACAGCGGCATTCGAGGCCCTCAAGGGGGCCCTCACGACGGGGCTCGTTCTTCAGATGCCGGATTTTGACCGCCCCTTCGTGGTGGACTGTGACGCCTCGGGTGCGGGGTTCGGCGCCGTGCTTCATCAGGGTGATGGTCCTCTCGCCTTCTTCAGCCGGCCCTTCGCTCCGCGCCATCTTAAGCTCGCGGCGTACGAGCGGGAGCTCATTGGCTTGGTGCAGGCCGTGCGCCATTGGCGGCCCTATCTATGGGGCCGATCTTTCCAGATTCGCACGAACCACTACAATCTCAAGTTCTTGCTGGACCAGAGGCTCTCGACCGTGCCGCAGCACCAGTGGATTAGCAAACTCTTTGGCTTCGACTTCTTCGTCGAGTATCGCCCGGGTCGTCTTAATACCGTGGCCGACGCCTTGCCACGCCACGATGCCAACCTCAACTCCACCGACGGCGCCTCCAAGGGGATGGCGCTGTGCATCCGCTCCGAGCCCACTTTCGGCCTCTTTGCCGAGATTCGCCGGGCGACGGCGACCGCTGACGACGCTGTCCTCCTTCGGCAGCAGCTAGCTGCCAGCGACCTGGAGGAGCATTGGCGTTTCACTGACGGCCTCCTCCATGGGCGCCACGTCTTTGTTCCGGCACATGATGATCTCCGTCACCAGGTCCTATAGCTGGCTCACTCGGCTGGTCATGAGGGTGTGCAGAAGACCCTCCATCGTCTACGCGCCGACTTCTACATTCCTGGTGATCGCGCCTTGGTCCGTGACTGGGTGCGATCTTGCATGACATGCCAGCGCAACAAGACAGAGACATTACGCCGGCTGGTCTGCTTCAGCCTTTGGACGTGTCGTCTCAGGTCTAGGCAGATATCTCCATGGACTTCATCGAGGGCCTCCCCAAGGTGGGCGGCAAATCAATCATTCTCACTGTGGTCGACCGCTTCTCCAAGTATGCTCACTTCATCGCGCTGGGGCATCCGTATACTGCCAAGTCCGTGGCTCGTGCCTTCTTCGAAGGGATCGTTCGTCTTCACGGGTTCCCCTCTTCGATCGTCAGTGATCGGGACCCGGTGTTCACCGGCCATGTTTGGCACGACCTCTTCAGGATGGCGGGCGTCAAGCTCCGCCTGAGCACGGCCTTCCACCCATAGACGGACAGACAATAAGAGGTGGTTAACAAGGTGATTGCCATGTATTTGCGCTGTGTTACAGGTGATCGCCCTCGAGCTTGGGTGGATTGGCTCGCGTGGGCGGAGTACTGCTACAACACCTATCACTCCGCGCTGCGTGCTACACCATTTGAGGTGGTCTACGGTCGGCCACCGCCGCCTATCTTGTCGGTGGACCCGGCAACGACGCGGACGGAGGCCGCAGGCGAGCTTATTCACACCCGTGACGAGATACTTGCTGAGGTCCGTCAGCGTCTCCTCCAGGCCCAACAGCTGGCCAAGCATTACTACGACGGCAACCATCGCGAGGCGGAGTTCGCGGTGGGTGATTGGGTGTGGTTGCGTCCTCTCCACCGCTCTACGCAGTCGCTAGACCCGCGCGCGAAGCGCAAGCTCGGCCCTCGCTACGCCGAGCCCTTCGCCGTCTTGGAACGCATTGGGCGGGTGGCCTATTGCCTTCAGCTTCCGACCGGTGCTCGCATCCACGACGTTTTCCATGTGGGGCTGCTCAAGCCTTTTCGTGGAGAGCCACCGGGCGCTCCACCTGCGCTGCCTCCGACTGCCGACGGACGTCTTCTTTCGGAGCCGGAGAAGGTGTTGCGGGCGCAACTCCGTCACGGGGTGTGGTTCATTCTGATCCAGTGGGCGGGCCTTCCGGAGGAGGAGGCTACTTGGGAGCAGCGTGACGACTTCCGCCAACACTATCCAGACTTTCAGCTCGAGGACGAGCTGTTTGCGCAGGCGGGGAGAGATGTTATAACCGGTTTAGCTTATAACCAGAGGAGGCCCACTGGGCAGTAGTTAGGGGCTTGGCCCACAAGTTATCTTAGGTTAATTATTATGCAAGTTATCTAGGTTATAAATATAGGATGTAAGACTCTATTTGGAATGAAGCAATAAACATATTTTCTATCCCTATTGCCCGGCTCCCAGAGGAGCCGGAACCCTAGCCGCCGCCAACCCTAACCGCTGCCGCCCTCCTCCTTCCTCACGACGGCGCCTACGTGCCGACACACGCGCCCTCGCCCCCAACCTCCGTTGTCATGCCCTTATAACCTAAGGAGTAGAGCCGGTAGGAACCCTAGTCCTACCAATCAATCAGGACATCTCCATAACCTTGAGAAAAAAAGAGTTAGAACAACTTTGAGCAACCTATTGTTTAGTTATCACATTTGCAACTTGCATCAGGCCATATGCTCAGAAGGACCAGATTATCGTACAACTAAAACCTCAACATCATAGTAACTGTGGGTTCATAGCTGTATTTCACAACATAGTGAGCCCTTTTCGCGGTCCAGGATAGTGCAAATAATTAAGATTCAGATTATTCCAAAAATAACACAAGATCCAGAAGTTTAACATCATGTACATTGATTAACTACAAAACATAAATGGCTATAAGCCTATTGCCACCACAGTGTCGTTGGTTTCATACTTGTTATGGCCACATTGGTTTGCCCCATACTTCAAAACCTGGATACTCTGAAACACTAAGAATGTAAACAACCAACACACATTACATAGAATTACAAAATAGTAGTCCTGCAGCGACAAACGATTCCTTTTGGAATATAACTCTGATATCCTATCTTCAATCTTCGAAACAACTATACCCTTGAGGAGTATCAATATTCATATTTAGAAGTAGAACAATCATCATCTTAATAGTAGACTATAATGTCATATTAGTAGACTATAATGTCATATTATCAATTTGCAATAGTAGACTATAATAATATGTGTACTATATGTATCCAAATAACGGCGAATAACTGCGCTTTTCTTTCACAGGTTGTGATATCAAGAAAATAATTGTTGCGACTTCATTTAGTTGTCGATCAGTTTACTTCACACAGATAATACACAGTCAAGCATTCATACACTTTTTTGTTAAAACAAGGGACTAAAGGTCACTTTGGCATTTTTGTTTCGTTGAGTATACACTTTCTACATGATTGACAAACATCCACTCATCAAAAGATCATGGAAAAAACTATGTATGCTCACCTTGCAATCAGCCATGCGTAAGCTTACGCTTGGATCAATGGACAAAATTGACCACCACCATGGTCCATATCAGAGTCTACCAAACTTCGGCATGAATCAAAGTATCAAACTCACACCCGCCAATTCAGAGGGAGGGACTTTGAGCAGATGGAGGTGCGACCAGGAGGGGGGGCTGGAGGAGGGCAGCAGATGGGAGGAGAAACTGGCTGCTGGGACGCGCCAGTCTGCAAGACGCGACAACGAGGGAGACGGCATGGACAGCAACCTGCTGGAGGCAGCCAGGATCAAAGGACGCGGCGTCGGCGATTTGGGAGACAGTGAAAAGTTGGGGGGATTGGAACTTGCAGCCTGCCTCAACGAAGGAAGATGAAGAGAACCAACTGCAACCAAGACAAAGAGAAGAGGAAATACAACCTGCTGCGGAGTAAGGCAACACGGCCGACACGGATGCAGCAGACGGCCGTCCCTACCGAGCCCTGCCCCCCCCCCCCCCCTCTCGAAGAGAAGAAACATGAAGAATCTGATGCGGAAGAGCGGCAAGCCAGAGGAGCGGCAGCGCACACCCGTCAGCAACGAAACAACAGGGCAGCCCTCCTCCACGGATGCACCAACAGCAAAGCACGGCAGGAACGTCTGCTGCCCCCCTCTCCCCTTCTCCCACAGGTAAATCTGGCAGTGGTTTTAGAAAAATTGGTTTAAATGGGTTAGTTTTTATTATGGGCGTGATTGGTTTATGTCTTATTGGGCTGAGGCTTTCTTAAGTTTGGTTTGGTTTCGGTTTTGAGAGGACCAATTTGGGTATAGTTGGTTATGGGCTGAAACCATTTGATGCATTATGGGCTACAAACTGTGGGTACAACCCGGTTCGCTGCGTCCAGTTTCTCGTTCGTTGCCTCTCAGGCTCCCACACGCTGCCCCTGTCTCTTCCCCCGCGCCGCCCCCGCCCCCTGTCTCTTCCCCTCGCCGCCCCCTTCCTTGCGTGGTTGCATCGCCGCCTCGCCGTCTCCCTCCGGCGCCGCCCCCTCCTTGGCACAGAATATCCGACCATGAGCTACCCCGAGTTGGCCGTCCCATTGGTGCCGCCGCCTCTCCCCGTCTGCTAGGGTTGAGGACCGCCGGGTCGTCTCCGTTGTGCCACCTTCCCTCCGCCAGCAGGTACCCCCCCCCCCTCCCGCCTCTCTCTCTCTCTCTCTCTCTGACCGGCTCCTCCTGTTGACCAGGTCCTGCTCCTCCGGCGGCAAGCCGGCAAGGTGCTCCAGCGGCAACGCCGGCAAGGTGCCCCTGCTGGTCCCCTCCTTCTCTGCAACAACAACAGCAACAACCAGGTCGATTCCACAGCTCCTCAACAAAGAACCACTTCAATTTGTTCTCTGTACGACTATACATTTTCGGTTCAGTTTCAATTTGTGAGAGGCGAGTGACGCTTTGTTGTTTGGCTTTGTCGTGGATGTGGAGCGGTGCTCCGGCGGCGCTCATGCCAAGCGCCGGTTATGAATGTTGCCATCGGTAGTTGCATCTGTGGAGCTTGGGCATTAGTTGAATTCACGCTTACAGCTAGCTGTTCATAGCTACAGAATTGCAGAGTTCCATCCAACAGTTTGCAAACTACTGGAAACAATATCACGTGGAAAATTATGTCTAGTTAAAGAGCAAACTTGCTATTCCATAATACCTGGATGGTACTCATCCTCGAAACCTCTTTACATCTTTCGACGATTTTGCGCATTCAGCACCTCTGCTAGTTTACTGCCTTCTCATAAGTTGTCATGGTCAATTTCTAGCATGAAGTCTGTTCTGAATCTCTGATGCGTAACTTTTCTCATTGTTGTACAAACTATAGGGAGTGGTATTCTGTATTCAAGTTTTTCTTTATGTACTAAGGAGTACTAAGATAAGTCAATAGCAATATCCTTCACCCATTTTTTCCTAATAGCTTCTCAGTTGGCCAATGTTTTATTTCCTTTCTGCAGTGATTTATAAGCGCTTTTTAATGATTTACCGAACAAGGTACTAAGATCATTTAAAAATAGAACCACTTTATCAGTCACTCCATTGATGTGATTGAAAACTGTTATTCCTTCACAAAATAAGCAGTGCAAACTTTGGCTCATATTGATCATGGCAGCAGCAAATTGTATGATGATTTGTTGTGTAATTCATTTGGTCTGCACATGTTCGTCATTTAAATCACATACTGGGCTGGACAGCGGACTGTTTACCACTGATTCTTACTATTTTATACTCACATTGTAGCTTCATAATGGTTATTTTGCCATAATAAGATTGGGATGATTGTTGAGATATGAGGCGTGAACTTCTTTATGTAGACTATGCTCTATAGCACTTTAATGTCGGCATATGTACGTTGTACTAAACCCAACATCTTCTTATCCTGTCGGCAGAGGAACTAAAATAAAATAAAATGTTCTTAGCACTCCTATGACTTCTTTTTATGCTCTGGACCGTTATGCAGGGTTTTCTAAATTTTGATTGTTGAGATAAGAAGGAAGTACTTAGTTAGTGGACCTTATCAACTAAGAAAAAATATTTTGCATGTTCAGAGTTTGGGACTGAAAATTTTAAGTCAATTTTTTGCCATGTAGATTATCGAACCTTGATGTTGGTTGATCTATTTTGAGATTTGAAATCCAAAACATTTATTCCCAGTGATTTTGTCGTTTATTTTATTTTACATGCATTAACTTTTACTGCTACTAGTACTAGTATTAACCTGCTTGCACCTTGCATCTGCATTCACAGGCCACGCACCAAGGACGGGAAAAACACACCAACCCAGACCACTCGACCGATCGATCAGTCACTATAGTAATTACTCACTAGTAATTTGAGGCATGTCTACATCAGAGGGTTCGGAGAGTGTTGATTCCATGGATGAGAATACGAGTCAAGTACCACATGCTAGAAGGTCCAAGGTATGGGAGCATTATGAAGTAGATCTGGTTCTCGTAGATGGTGATTTCAAGGCTGTGTGCAAATACTGTGGAGCGCAACTTCACACCAAGTTTGGGACTAGCAGTTTGAGGACCCATATTGCAGAGGCTTGCCGATCAATTCAGGAGGCTTGCAGGAAGAGGTTTTTGTTGACCGAAAAGAAAACCATCCGAAGGTCTGTTTGTGTTTGATGAAAAAGTTTGTCGTGAACTCATGGTCAAGTATTGCGTCCATGCTGAGATCCCCTTTCTTAAGTTTGAAGATCCCCACCTTCAGCCATGGATTGACTCAATGCAGCCAGCGTTTCAAATCAAGGGTCGTCACACAATTCATGATGATGCAGTGAAGATGTATAAGGGAATGAAGAAAGATATTGAAGTAGAGCTAGAAAATTTGGATTCTCGCATTTGCTTAACATCTGACATGTGGACATCATCACAGGACTTGGGCTACATGTGCATCACCGCCCATTATATCAATGCAGAATTCAACTACAAGAAGACCATAAGTTTCGCAGAAGTGAAGTATCCCCACACAGGCTATGCGATAGAAGAAGAAATAGTTCGTTGCTTAACAGAATGGGGCATAAGGGGCAAATTATTCACTTTGACACTAGATAATGCCAGCAATAATACTAATGCATGTGAGGAGTTAATAAAATATCACAAACATGAGCTGCTCCTTGAAGGTCAACATTTGCATGTCAGGTGTTGTGCGCACATTCTTAATATCTTGGTTCAGGATGGAATGAAAGTAATCCATGAAGCTATTGACATGATACGTGAACTGCTGAAGTATATTGACTCTTCTCCTTCAAGACTTCAAGATTTCAATACAATTACAAGTGGGATGGGTCTATGTGCAAAGAAAGGCATCTCTGTTGATACACCAACCAGATGGAACTCAACCTGGAAAATGCTTGTAGATGCATTGACGTACAAATCTGTCCTCACTTGTTATGCCAATAGAAAGATGATAGAGTCTCCAAGTGAGGAAGAATGGGAGAAGGCAAAAGCTATTTGCGAGTTTCTAAAAGCTTTTGAAGAACTTACCTTGATTGTTTCAGCTCACAGGAAGCCAACTTCACATAAGTTTCTGCCGGTTGTGCTTTCTATTCGCCATGCATTGAAAGATCCGGGTTGGCAGACCTCTGATGTGTTGAAGGAGTTGGCGACAGTGATGCAAACGAAGCTCGATAAATATTGGGATCCCGAGGAGAAGGAGAATGCAGATCCTAACCGTCGTAGAAAAAGCAAGGGCATTGAGTTTAACCATGCACTTGTCATTACTACATTCCTTGATCCAAGGAGGAAAGAAGATTACTTGGATTTCTTCTATTGCAGGTTGTCCACCAACGAGGAGCAGATTACAAAACAAGTGGAGATTGCTTTAGAATGGGTGAGAAAGTATGTCAAGGAATATGAGCTACTTGCAACGATAAGCACTGCACACTCGACACCTTCTAGTCAAGGCAATACCACTATTGGATCACCTATTGCAGGGAAAAGGAAGTTGGAAGAAGAGTTTGCCCAGCACAAGTCTCGTCGGAGGTCACGTGTACACAAATCCGAGCTTGATGCGTACTTGGAAGAAGCATCCGAGAAGGCCGGTGATGACTTTGATGTCTTGGGTTGGTGGAAGAGGCATGCCGAAAAGTTTCCTATATTGGCATCTATGGCCCGTGACTTTCTTGCAATTCCTTTGAGCACAGTGGCATCTGAATCAGCCTTCAGTTGTGGTAAGAGGATACTAGGCGACAAGAGAAGCTCTTTGAACCCTGATATGCTAGAAGTGCTTGTTTGTGCTAAAGATTGGTTGTTCAAACCAAAGGAGGGTGAGCTAACCAATTACATTTTGGTTCTACTACTTGTGTAAAATGTGATATATAAAACTTGCAGCATATAAGTGTTCATATGCCTTTAAATTAATCCTTTGTTTCATTTGCAGGAGATGGACAGTAAGCACACGGCTAAAAACTTGAAACCAAGAAAAGGTAAAAATGTGATCCTGATCATCGATTTGCCTTTGCCTTGCTCCTTTTTCCGTTATAGTGATTGGACAAGCAAAACCACTGTCGCTAAGCGAGTAAACATTGCCAAGACTAGTATGTAGAACTATTGGACTTTGGTTTGATATGACACTCTTGACAAGTGAGTGATGAATAAAGGAGTGATGAATCAGCTAGTCCATAGGCATGTCATAAGTTCATTGAATTTGTTGGCTGGAACACAGCCGGGTCTTGTTGCCCTATTTCTTCCTCTGTTCTTGTAGGAATGTGTGTTCATTTCATCTAGCACGTAATAAATCCACCAAAACCTGTAATAGGAGTTGCCGGCACTATTTTTCGTTGATATATATTCTAGGCTTCCAGTGATAAGCAAGTGTTTTCGAAGTGAAATGATGTCCATGTTATTTTGCAGGTCATGGCCATTCTCATGTTCTCGGGTGCTTGTGTCGCGGCCAGCGTGATGATCTTTGTCATGAAGGATGTGAACTTCTGCGCCGAGTACTAGCGGCCGCCGTGGCCATGGCCAAGCTTGTTACATAGATTGTCTATTTGATAGCCCATCTTTGTTTAGATGATGTGGATTCCTGATGCTCTGGTTACTTGTGTTGTTTCTTTGTTAATTTCATTTCGTCAGAGGTTGACTTGATGCTCAATTCTGAATATGAGTCCTTTGTAATGTATATTCAGTTTGAGATGTCATTGTCAAACTCCAGTTGAGTGAAGCAGTAAGTTGGTTCAGTGTGCTTGTTGTGTTTTGGTTGATTGTTAATATAGTGCTTAACCCATTTAATCAAACGGTTCTGAACCTATTTATGTAAACAGTTTCAACCCATGGTTGAAGCCTTGGTTCAGTTTGGTTTGGTTAAAATTCCCAGCAAGTTTGGTTTTGGTTGGGTGTCAAGAGAGCTATCGTGGGTTTAGTTTAGGTTCAAGTGTCAAGCTAGCTCACGTGAGTTTGGTTGAGTTATGGTTCAGGTATCAAACTTTTCTCAGATTTACCCACAGGCGCCGGCAAGATAAGGAAGAGGACATGGTTTCAAAAAACACAAATGTAGGACACTATATCTGACACTCACCCGATCAATTATATGTTATCCTGCACCTTCATCTAGACCATTGCAAATTTATTTTGAATTTGCTAGCACTAATTCTTCTATGTAAAAGCAAAAGAAGTAAAGTTATTCAGTTTGTACTTATGCGTTCCCAATCTACTGTAAATCAACAACATTAAAAGGAGAATCTAACCTGCACTGTTATAGCACTTTTTCCTCATATAATATCATAAAATGCCCTTCCCCTAAGCATCATATATTCAGAAAAGAAAAAGGAAAGGTCAGAACTAAATGGAATACAAACAGAGTACAAAATAAAATGTAAGTTCATGATCCACCTAGTGTCACCTTCTTGGGTGTTTCATGTCCAGTGGTTGCTCCAGTAATTCCTGAAAGTCTGAATCAAAACTAAGAAATCAAACTCATAGGTGGGGAAAAGGAAAAACTATGGAGCAAGTAGAGAGATTTGGAAAGGAGAAAAAAAAGGTGGAAAGAACCCTACCTGGTAATCCATAGAGGGAGAGGAATCCCTGTGGAAGGGGAGGCTCAACCTGCACCAGCGTCATGGGCTGCACGCGTTCAGCCTCTGCCATTCCCCACCGTGCAGCAGCTGCTTGGAGCTAGGTTTGTGCGTGCAGGGATCCCATGGCCCAGCCGCCCAGGTGATGTGCAAGAGGAGGGGGAGGTGGAGGTGGGGGTGGGGGCGGGGGAAGGGGAGGAGGAAGTGGGGCATCTGGGCTTGGAGATGTATGGATGAGGCCGACCTTCCTCTTCAACCGTCGGCACACGGTCTCCCTGCTCGCCCACACCGTCGAGGGAAAGAGGAGAGAGGGGAGAGATCGAGTCGAGAGGCGGTCCAGGCAAGGCAGGGACGCCCGAACGCGAGAGAAGGAGGTGGTGGTGCCGGCCGGGCTAGGCTGGCGGCGGCAGCAAAACCTAGCGTCGTGGCGCTCGGAAGGAGAAGGAGAAGAGAGATGGGATGACGGGAGGGTGGATACGGGCTTTGGGGGTCACGGAGCAGTCAACCGAGTGAATTACTGACTGACAGATGGGGACCCAGCCACGATTAACCACAACGCTCCAATTCCTGAGAGTTTAAAGCAACTCCAACGGAGCGACCCAAACGAATACGGATTTTGTCCGTTTTTTGTCCGTTTGGGTATCATGTCGGACATGAGGCGGACACTGCAGGCATCCAACGCAAGAATCTAAAAGCGAACAGAGCGGACAACAGCTACACCGGCGCCCCGCCTCCTCCGTGCCGGCGCCGTCTCCCTGGCGATCCGCGGGGGCTCCAACTCCTCCTCACCGACCACAGCGAGGTCCTCGAGGCACGAGCTTGCCGAGCTCCTCCTCGCCCGCCTGTCCAACGACCCCGACGGCAAGGGCGCCGTCTCCTCGACAACCCGCTCCTTCTCTTCCTTGATGGGGACCTCGCAGCACGAGCTCGCCGAGCGCGGCGATGGGGAGATCGTGGCCTTCGACGCCGCGACGGCCGCCTCGTAGTCCCCGCTAAGCTGCAGGAGCAGGTCGGCGGCCGCCAGCTCCGCGGCCGTGAAGAGGCCCCGGAGCCAGCCGAGCTCCCACTCCAGCCTGCAGCGGACGGCGAGCGACGACATGGATGGACGGAGCAGCGACCGATCGGTTGCTACGCTTGGCCCGGTGGCGAGAGGAGGCCGAGGAGTAGGATTGAGATGGAAGGGGATATCTTTTTTCTTGTCTGGAAATGTGTGGATGCGGATGAGATGAAACGGGATGAAGGCGTGGGTTGCACGGGCGGCTTTAGCGGGGAGCCGGCTCGGTCGGTGCGTGGGCGGGGCACTGCTAGGTAGGACCAGGAGCGGACACAAGCGGACGACAGCGGTCGACGAGAGCGTCCGCTTTTGTCCGCTTCGTACCCAATTTTTCCTATATTTGGGCCAAGTTTGGGCCGGGGAGGACAGCAGGCAGACACCATCGTCCGTTTGGGTCATCCCGTTGGGTCAAGTTTTGTGTCCGGGTGACCCAGACGGATAAAATGGATCTCTCCCTTGGAGTTGCTCTTAGTAACTGTACTGATACTTTTTTTTGAAACGGACAAAAAAGCTTTTGCCTTATATTGATATAGGAGAAGCAAATGGGGGTATTGCAAGAGCCAAAAAACAAAAAAAAACGAGGAAGGGGGCGAACACTGCCCCCCACAGCCTACAAGTTCCGCCAGCTTTTTAGCACCGGCGAGGATCCAGTCCTTCCCCTCTTCCCTAATCTTATTCATGACAACCGATGGCAGGGAGGACTTATTGTTGAAAACTTGTTCGTTCCTCTCTTTCCAGATCTCCCAAGTGATGAGCGTGATAGCTGAGCGCAAGCCTATTGGGGAGGAGGTGGTGGACTTCGAAACGGCCAGCCAATAGTCCACGACTTTAGGCCTACCCCCCCCCCCCCCGATGTTGCTGATGAGGTCTGGACAAGACAGCCAGAAGGTCGCGGCCGTCCAGATACGTCTAGAGAAGCGGCACTCGAAAAGAATGTGTCGTGCCGTCTCAAGGGAGGTACGGCAGAACTCGCAAGTAGGTTGGTGCGGCCATCCGCATTTCGCCAAGCGATCAACGGTCCATAAGAGGTTCTGGACTACGAGCCAGGCAAAGAAACGGCACTTTGGAGGGGCCTAGGTCTTCCACATGATGTTCCCGAACTGGCAGGGCAAAGAGGCAAGGAACTGGACCTTGTAGGCGGAGCTGGCCGAGTAGCGCCCAATAGGGGTCAAGGACCAGGTAATGGAGTCCTCAGTGTCAGGATGAAGCTGGATATCCGACAAGAGCTCCTAGAGGCGGACGTATTGTTCCATGTGATCGGCAGTGAATGCATCCATTGCAATGTCCGAGATCCAGTTGTTATCAGCGAGAGCGTCCTAGACCGTCCGATTCTTCCTCTTGGAAGCCTTGAAAATTAGTGGAGCCAGGTCTTTTGGTGGGGCAGCATGGAGCCATGAAGATGACCAGAAGGAGGCCTTGGCGCCGTTTCCGATGGTGACACGAGTAGCCACATTGAAGAGGGCAATGTCAGAGGCGTCGTTGGGGGTTTTAGAGCCCACCCATGGCTTCTCAGGAGCCTTCCACTCATACCATAACCAGCGAAGCCTCAGGGCCCAGGAGAACCTCTCCAGGTCCAAAATCCCCAAACCACCGAGCTCCTTGGGGGGGCAGACCTTTTGCCAGTTGACTTTGCATTTCCCTCCACTAACTGCCTCCTTACAAGCCCAGAGCATGCTGTGACCGATCTTCGCAAAGGCCTTGAGGATGCCTTTGTCAGCCGTTAAAGCCGTCAGCAAGAATATTGGCATGGAGGAGAGCACGGACTTAACCAGAGCAGTGCACCCGGCACGATTCAGGAACTTTCCTTTCCACGGGCTAAGACGAGCCACCGCTTTGTCGATGTAGGGTTGAAGGTCCACATGCCTAAGTCTTCCGAGGGAGAGGGGCAACTCCAGATACTTAAATTTTTGGGATTGGGTATTCATCCACACTTTTTATTTATAGAGTATATGCCACATATTTTTGCGATGAGTACATGCATCTTCTTTGCGACGAGTATGTGCAACATCTTTTGCAGGGCAGTTTATACCACATTTTTCATGATGGAGCATATGTAACCTTTTTGTTGATGAGTGTATACCACTTCTATGCAATGGAAGACTAAGAAAAAAATCTTCTTTGCAATGGAGTATATGCCAATTTTTTTTGCCATGCGGTCTATACGACTCCATGAAACAAATATGATTTATTGAGAAAGAAATAGAATACAAAGCGCGATGGTATGTGACATCTTTTGCAGGGCAGTTTCTACCATATTTTTTGTGATGGAGCATATGTAATATTATTGCGACGAGTATATACCACTTATTTGCAATGGAAGACTAAAAAATAACTTATTTGCAATGGAGTATATACCAATATTTTGCCATGCGGTCTATACCACTCCATGAAAAAAATATGATGGAGAAAGAAATTGAATACAAAGCGTACGAGTTTTTTGTATACTGGCATTTGAACACAAAAATAATGACTCAAATATTATATGTCCAACGCATGAGAACGAGTATAACATGTTACGTTTTTATGCATGTTGAATCATTGATCGCTCATGTGGCTTCAATCAATCCAGATTAGTGTCATGCACTCATGCCAGCAGTTTGTCTTCCGTCAACGGAGTCTCTGAAGGAAATATGCCCTAGAGGCAATAACAAAGTTGTTATTTTATATTATATTTCCTTATTCATAATAAAGGTTTATTATTCATGCTAGAATTGTATTGATCGGAAACTTAAATACATGTGCGAATACATAAACAAATACCGTGTCCCTAGTAAGTCTCTCTACTAGACTAGCTCGTTGGTAAAAAATGGTTAAGGTCTCCTAACCACAGACATGTGTTGTCATTTGATAACGGGATCACATCATTAGGAGAATGCTGTGATGGACAAGACCCATCTGTTAGCTCAGCATAATGATCGTTCAGTTTATTGCTATTGCTTTCTTCATGTCAAATACTCATTCCTTCAACTATGAGATTATGCAACTCCCGGATACCGGAGGAATACCTTGTGTGCTGTCAAATGTCACAACATAACTGGGTGATCATAAAGATGCTGTCACAGCCCTAGAATAATACTTGTAAGTAGTGGCATTGCATCCATGCATCTTGTCTAAATTCTGAAAGTTGAACTAAGGAAATTTGAAAGCCTCAAAAATTTAATTAAAGAAGGACAAATAACCCTGGAAAATGCATCCTATGTTTCCAGAATGCACTTTAGTGATGTTTGATATTTTTTGCAAGGGTTTTGAACCAAACCAAAAATATGGAACATTTTTGAGGAGTTATTTTGGCCATTTGGATTTAAATCAATAAGCATTTGAGTTGGATTTAATTCTCTTATAAAAGAACTATAAGTCCAACAATTCTGGAAATTTATGAGTGGCTCTGAATATGTTGTATCTAGCCACATAATAATTTTCAGAAGCTACATAAATGGTTTGGTTTAGAAACTAAATCAAAACAAAAGAAGAAAATAGAAAATAAAACAGACAGAGGCTCACCTGGAGCAAACTTACCTACGCGGCCCAGAGCCAGGCCACCAGCGGCCCAGCCCACCAGCACCTCGCCCGTCGTCTTCCTTCCCTCGCCCCGAAGCTGTTGTGTGCCCGCATCACAACCGACCGCGGCCACGTCTCCCCGCCACCTCCTGTTTCCCCCTCTCGTCCCGATCCACACGCTGGAGACGCCCCGCAGACCCTTCTGCCTTTCCCCTCAACCTAGAACTCCCTCCCTCTCCTCTAGCTTCTTCCCCGAGCACCAACCGAGAGCAGCCATGGACACCGTACGTCGTTCGCGTGGCCACCGTCGATGAGACGCCACGATTCCGTTTCTAGGAGCTCCGTCATCGACCGGGAAGTCACCTCGGCGCAGATCGTGAGCCAGGGTGCCCTGAAGAGATGCCATCGAGCTCGACATCGTCTCTGTGCACCGCCGGCCGCCATCGCCGATTCGCAGCAACCCGACCGCCCCCGACCTCGCCGACGATGCCATCGGACGCGCTGTGAGCACCCGCATCGTCTCCCCCTTCTCCCCTGGTCGCGCCCGCCCTCTACGCTGTAGCCCCGCCATGGCCGAGAGCTTCTCGTTGCCGCGCTCGTCAATGCTGTCGCTAGCAAGCCCCGATGACCAAACCGAGCTCGCAGACTTCTTCCACGTGTTGTGTAGATGCTGCTGCGCTGCTCAGGTCCCTCGCTCGCGAGCTCTAGCCCTCCCAGCCGCAACCACCGAGCTCCGGCCGCCGCCTTTGCCATCGCCGCCTTCGACTCCGGTGGCCTCGCAACCTGCTGCTACCTCCGCTAGATGCGCACGGGCAAGGGCAAACCCCCTGGTGCCCTCAGTTGCGCCTGCCGTGGCCTCTAGGGTGGATGCCGCCGCGTCTGTGTGCTCGCCGGCGTTGAACTCTGGCGACGCTGACGTGGCACCATCGTTAGGCACTAATTACCCAGCTTAGTTACCCCCCTGACCCACTTACACATGGGCCCCACGCCCTTAACTAACCGCAGTTTATTCCTGTTTAGTTTAGTTAACCACTGTGGCCCCACGCGTCAGTGCTGACCGTGCTGACGTGGCCCTTGACTGGTCCCACGTGTCATTCACCCAAACTAGCCATGTGCCACTGACGTGTGGACCCCACACATCAGGTTTGACCTGGAGCCGGTCTGTTGACCTGCTGACATCACCGTGACGTAATGTTGACGTGGTAAATCATTTCTGGGATTTAAATAAATCAGGAAATGATTTATGAATTCCAAAAAATAGTTAAAACTTCTAAAAAACATAGAAAATCAACCATAGCTCAGAATGAAATAAGTTATATATGAAAAATTATCAGAAAAATATGAAGAATCTGTTTATGGCATTTTCATGCATGTTTGAACAAGTTAACATCACTGAATAGGACAATTCATGATTATGGAATAAATGGTAATTAGTTTTGGAGTTGGAATTTGTTATAGGTTTGATTTCCACTTCAATGAATATGACTAACTGTTGCACTAGGTCAATTCAGTACTTTAATATGACATATCATTCATATGAATGTGCATTGCATTGATTGTGGTTCCTTTTGTGTTTGTCGGTGGTTGTTTCCTCTTAGTAGATGATGTTTCCGTCGACGTGATCGATGACACCAATGAAGAGTTATACTATCTTCAGAAGTGTCAGGCAAGCAAAAACCCCTTGTTCATTCCGATACAATCCCACTCTCTCGCTCATGCTCTCTTTTACTTCATTAGGATAACAACGTTTCAATGGTTACATGCTGCGATAGTTGAACTCCTTTCCTCTGCATGACCTGTCATTGCCATAGTAAATAGATGAAACCCACTAGCATGAGTAGGAGTTGTTTGAGCCCTGTTGTGCCTACTCATTCATGCTTGTTGTCATGCCTGCTACTGCTTAGAGTTGAGTCATGTTTGATTCATCGGGGATGAATTGGAATGTGGTGAACATGTCTTACTGTTGAGAGCTAAGTGTGTGAATACGATTTGGTAAAGGTATCGATGAGAGGCCATGTAGGAGTACATGGTGGGTTGTCTCATTGAAACCGTCCTTAGGAACTGAGTTCTGTGTTTATGATCCATGAATAGCTATTACCACACATTGGGCTCCGGGCACTCCAAGCTCTCTCGACTTATTAACCACCTCGATCTCTGTCTAGGAGTTGCAACTAGTTTCTGGTGTTTGTAGGTAGTGTTAGTAGTCTACCAAGTGGCACCCGGTACAGGTGGGCTTGGGACAGACTAGGCACCGTGGCACGGTGTACCAAGCGTAGATCCATCCGTCGAGGTGGGCTTGGGAACCCTGCACACATCATTTGGGGCCATGAGCGACACCCCGACCAGATCTCCTTGCAGATGGAACCCGAATAGGCGATAAACCTGGACTAGAGACTTGTGTGGTTAGTCAGGTCTTGGCCGACTCCCTCGCCAGGCTTTCGCTTGAAGGTTGCCGAGATACACGACGTGTACATGGTGGTAAGTGGCGAGAGCGTGTGTGAAGAAGTACACCCCTGCAGGGTTATAAATGATCTATTCGAATAGTCGTGTCCGCGGTAAAGGACTTCTGGGTTCCCTGTACAGTTCATAGACAAGTGAAAGTGGATAATCTAAAATGCGCAAGATAAGCGTGAGTGCTATGGATGGCGTTCTCGTAGGGAGACGGGAGCGGATCCATAGTGGTGTATTGTTTTGGTGAATATGTGGACTCGTGTGCGCCACCCCAAAAGAGTTACTTGCAGTCGTAGTTTAGGATAGCCACCGAGTCAAAGCTGGCTTGCTGCAGTTAAACTCCACCACCCCTTTGTTGACACTGATGCATATGTAGTTAGTTCTGATGTAAGTCTTCCTGGGTACAATTGTACTCATGTTTGCTTAATTTATGTTTTGCAGAGAGACTTCAGTCTCGCTAGTAGTTCTGCATGGACTTCAATGTTTAGCTTGTTACCTCAGCTATGATCTTGTACCCTTGGGAGGGTCTTATAGATAGTCAGGCTTCTCAGCCTTTTTCATTTGTAGTTGTCTGTACTCAGACATGTTTATGCTTCCGCTTGTTGCTTGTATGACTTGAATGCTGGGTCATCAGACCCATGGTTGTAATATCTGGCTCCTCAGAGCCTAATGAATATATACTTTGAGTCGTAGAGTTTTGTTGTGATGCCATGTTGTATTTACACATATCGAGCATATTGTGTGTATGATTGAAATGCTTGGTATGTGTGGGATCCGACAACCTAGTTGTCTATCCTTGGTAGCCTCTCTGATGGGGAAATGTAATCTAGTGCTTCCACTGAGCCATGGTAGTCTGCTACAGCCCGGTTTACCGGAGTCCTGTTAGCCCAGTTGCTACTACTTCGGAACACTTAGACTGGCCGGCATGTGTCCTTCTTCGATCATGTGTCTGTCCCTTCGGGGAAATGTCACACAGTGTCTTTCGGAGTCCTGTTTTCCTGCTATAGTCCGGATTCCCGTAGTCCTGCTAGCCCAGTTGCTACAGCCCGAATTAACTCGCTGATGACCGACACATTCGTTGTTGGGTCATGTATGCCTGTCCCTGTAAGTTAGTGCCACTTTAGGTTCATGACTAGTCATGTCGTCTTAGGTTCTCTGTCATATGGATGCTAGCGACACTATCATATATGTGAGCCAAAAGGCGCAAACGGTCCCGGGCCAGGTAAGGTGGCACCCATGGGGATACCGTTCGTGAGGCCACAAAGTGATATGATGTGTTACATGCTAGATCAATGTGGCTTATGATCAGGGTCCTGACAGCTTTGGTATCAGAGCATGACTGCATGTAGGATTACCAAGCCAAACTGGTCGAAGTTGAGTCTAGAAATGCTTTAGTTATATAAGGGGATTGATTGTGGAAGGGAACGTAAGGCTCTTTTTACTCCTTTACCTTATGCCCTTCTGATCTGAGTCAACCTCTTATTTTCTACGGGGATTAAGAACTAGGCCTTCTCATCTATCTATCAGGATGACGAGTTACTATGATAGAGACTTATAAGATTGATAGATTCAAGTCCCAGTTCAGTTTCTAGTACTTCTGTGTGTTAACAGTTGGTCTCGGAACCTTGATATTGTGATGTTGAGTGGTTATGTCACTATTTTGTAGGATGTCTCAAATCATTTTGAGCATTTACAGCCGTTATGTTGTCTGAGTCATCCCAAGTTTCTACATAGTCTGATGCACTTGCAAATCTTCCTTCCCGTTCCCGATGTTCCTTTGGGCCAGTTTAATGACACTAATCGGTGAGTTGAGGTACTTTGTTGCCTCGACATATATGTTGGAGCTATTACTATGACCCTAGGCATCTTAGAGAACCACCTAGTAATTCAGCCATGTTTTGTGTTCACAGTGTGATGATTCTGGCCATCATTCTCGAAAGTATCCTGTGATGCCATTTAGTAGTAGGTATTCTACTCCTGGGTTCTTGACCCGAGATTCACCCTACTTACTTCATGTTGATAGTGTTGCTAGTTCCTTTAGGATATTAGTAACCCTTGCGATAGTCCTCGAGGTCCGTGGTATTTCCTTCTTCCAAATACCATGAACTGCTTATGGCAGAAGTTCTTTTGAACCAAAAGATCACAATAAGAGTGCTCTTGATGAGTTCTTGACTCTATATTGTGAACCTGCTAGTCCTACCTTCCTGCATGGGTTATTCGAAAGAAACATGTTGAATTTATTCAACATGCTAATCGATGCATCTAAAACTTAAAGAAAATTATATCTTCCGTTGAGTTGTCCCTTTTTAGTTGTATTCTAACCCTCTTGTATCAATTGTTGGTCAAGAGTAGTTGTGCATTCATGTTATCGATGCCTATTTTCTTGTGGTCCGTCAAGCCATTCTATTCCGGAATGACTAGGAGAAACAAACTCCAGTACCTCATCCATTTCTAGGATTGGGTCAAAGTAGTTGTATTCCACAGATCAAAATGCCAATCCAGTTTTTGTTCTATTCTACCTTGGAATATTACCATCTTTATATCAAGAATGTCATGGGAATTGCACACCATCTTATGAATTCCCGCTACAATGATACTTCTCGCCATCATTATTCATCCCTCGGTCTTTGTGTTGTTGTGACCGGAATGCCGACAAGTGAATTATGATGTGTGAAATCAATGCTCCTAGCAACTCCGTTGCTTGGTAGTTAATGGACAATACTCTCATTCTTAGCGTGCGGGTTATTGAATCATCATTCTAAGATTGATCGTGCTACCTAGTCCATATTTCTGGTGCACACTTCGATCAATGATTTAGGGTTGTGTCAATCTCTCGCTCTTTTGATCATATTGTCTTGCCCTGAAAAGAAAGATTGGTCTCGAGTTTAATAACATATCGGTGGTTCGTGATTTTCCAAATATCTTCTCAGAAGTATCACCAGGTTGGCCCTGACTGTTATGTTGAGCTCGTGATCAAGTTGGTTTCTTGTAAACCACCCATTCTCCAAGGTTCCGTGTTGGATACCTTGAGCTAGCTGGTTAAGCTAAACAACAACTTGGAGAGTTGGAAGATAAAAGCTTGCCTAGCTTAGTTCATTTCAAGGGATATATTTGTGTGTGTTGAGGAAAGATGATATCTTCATCGATTGGTCCTTGTGATCAGTTGTTGGACCTATTGTCTTATCAAAACTTTGATTTGAGTGTGGGCTATCCTCAAATCAAATCAGAACCAACGATGTTTGTAATGTTGTCTTACTCGTGGTTTTCCCTCGAGCATACTCCGTTATATCTTTTGTTCTAACCAATGCTATCACCATGTTCACATAACTGTGGAATTCCATTTATATGGAAACCTGGATGAATTGTTGTTGAGCCCATCGACAACATCCTTATCTTCTCCATGATTTTGTTGCACATTAAGCTGGTATTGGAAACTTTGTAAGCATTGCCTTCGCGTCCCGTTCATGAGGTATATGTTTGGATGAAGGAAGATACTTCCTCTAATTCACGTGCACTTGATGTAAGTTGTCGCCGTGGATTCAAGAAAGATTGTTTGCTTCCTCTAGAATCATCCCAAGTTAGTCATGCATACGTGCGAGTATTCTTTGGTTTTGGAGACTTGCAACCTTCATTCCATATGTATTCCCTAGCACACCAAGCCACTGACTGATTTTTTCAAGGAGAATAAGTTCCTTCTTAAGAGCTAATCCGGACTTATGTAAGCACTTCGGTATCCTCGATGATGGCTCCCAAACAGAACTCTGTAGTGTTTCATTGTAAGACTACTATGTGGTCATTCTTGTCTTGGACAACATGCTCACATGTATGCAGCAGAACCAGATCATGTTTTGGAGCTTCCTATCGTAGTTCATTTCCCAAGAATCTCGCAACATCATCTCATCGATTTGTGTTGCAAACTTTCTTTTCAGACATGCCGAGTCTGAAGTATCCTATCACCAATCGGATCTGAATCTCAGGCAGATATGATGGTTGGAACATTCCCAACAGTTGCACTTTGTTCCCAGTTTGCACCGCCATTGTGCCAATTTCCCATGGGTCGCCCTTCTTAGTAGTTGTTGTCCAAGATCATCTTCAAAGTGGACTTACCATGGGTCCCATCCATTTCCGATGATAAGCAAAATCATCCATTGTGTTGTCTTCAACAAGGTAGTCCACATCATCCATTCTAGTCCAAGTATGTCATTCTTTTGAACTCCTTCAAATGATCGATTGTGGTTGCCTTAGGCTGGTATAAAGAGTCTCAATGATCTCTATGTCAAAATTAATTCTTTTTGCCACTTAAGGGAATAATTCTATGAGTCACCTTCCCTGAGGTGCCCCGTTATGGAATCATGGCGATTATTTCCTCGCTATCTTGAAACCATGCACCATCATCTTAAGCATGGTATTTTTGCCTACCCAATGGAACTGTTGTCATATACCTCTTGCCATTGCTCTCGATGTGTGTCTTGTGTCTCAGCTCAAGAGATGTTTCAACGTCTCACTCCATGAATTGATCCTGGGTGCTCGATCTTCGAGAAGATCGATTCTTCTAGGATTTTCCCTTTCTTCTTGTTATCATGTTGGATGGAGTTCTCAGAGCAAGACGTCGAGTCAAAGATGATGATCGAATCAGCGTTCTTATGAAGTGCAATTGGATCTTGGAGATCGTGTTAGCTTGTGTCCTCTCTGTCTTCTTACCTCACGTCTTGAATCTCGGGACGAGATTCTTGTTTATTGGGCGTGAGTTGTCACAGCCCTAGAATAATACTTGTAAGTAGTGGCATTGCATCCATGCATCATGTCTAAATTCTGAAAGTTGAACTGAGGAAATTTGAAAGCCTCAAAAATTTAATTAAAGAAGGGCAAATAACCCTGGAAAATGCATCCTATGTTTCCAGAATGCACTTCAGTGAAGTTTGATATTTTTTGCAAGGGTTTTGACCCAAACCAAAAATATGGAACATTTTTGAGGAGTTATTTTGGCCATTTGGATTTAAATCAATAAGTATTTGAGTTGGATTTAATTCTCTTATAAAAGAACTATAAGTCCAACAATTCTAAAAATTTGTGAGTGGGTCTGAATATGTTGTATCTAGCCACATAATAATTTTCAGAAGCTACATAAATGATTTGGTTTAGAAACTAAATCAAAACAAAAGAAGAAAATAGAAAATAAAACAGATAGAGGCTCACCTGGAGCAAACTTACCTACGTGGCCCAGCCCACCAGCACCTCGCCCGTCGTCTTCCTCCCCTCGCCCCGAAGCTGCTGCATGCCCGCATCACAGCCGACCGCGGCCACGTCTCCCCGCCACCTCCTGTTTTCCCCTCTCGTCTCGATCCACGCGCTGGAGACGCCCCGCAAACCCTTCTGCCTTTCCCCTCAACCTAGAACTCCCTCCCTCTCCTCTAGCTTCTTCCCCGAGCACAAACCGAGAGCAGCCATGGACACTGTACGTCGTTCGCGTGGCCACCATCGATGAGATGCCACGATTCCGTTTCTAGGAGCTCCGCCATCGATCGGGAAGTCACCTCAACGCAGATCGTGAGCTAGGGTGCCCTGAAGAGACGCCATCGAGTTCGACATCGTCTCTCTGCACCGCCGGTCGCCATCGCCGATTCGCAGCAACCCGACCGCCCTCGACCTCGTCGACGATGCCATCGGACGCGCTGTGAGCACCCGCATCGTCTCCCCCTTCTCCCTGGTCGCGCTCGCCCTCTACGCTGTAGCCCCGCCATGGCCGAGAGGTTCTCGACGCCACGCTCGTCACTGCTGTCGCTAGCAAGCCCCAACGACTAAACCGAGCTCGCAGACTTCTTCCACGTGCTGTGTTGATGCCGCTACGCTGCTCAGCTTCCTCGCCCGCGAGCTCTAGCCCTCCCAGCCGCAACCACCGAGCTCCAGCCGCCGCTTTTGCCATCGCCGTCGTCAATTCCAGTCGCCTCGCAACCTGCTGCTGCCTCTGCTAGATGCGCACGGGCAAGGGCAAACCCCTAGTGCCCTCAGTTATGACTGCCATGGCCTCTAGGGTGGACGTCGCCGCGTCTGTGTGCTCGCCGGCGTTGAACTCCGGTGACGCTGATGTGGCACCGTCGTTAGGCACTAATTACCCAGCTTAATTACCCCCCTGACCCACTTACACAAGGGCCCCACGCCCTTAACTAACCGCAGTTTATTCCTGTTTAGTTTAGTTAATCACTGTGGCCCCAGGCGTCAGCGCTGACCCTGCTGACGCGGCCCTTGACCGGTCCCACCTGTCATTCACCCAAACCAGCCCTGTGCCACTGACGTGTGGACCCCACAAGCCAGGTTTTGACCTGGAGCCGGTCTTTTGACCTGCTGACATCATCATGACATAGTGCTGATGCAGTAAATCATTTCTTGGATTTAAATAAATCAAGAAATGATTTATGAATTCCAAAAAATAGTTAAAACTTCTAAAAAAACATAGAAAATCAACTGTAGCTCAGAATGAAATAAGTTATATATGAAAAATTATCAATAAAATATGAAGAATCTGTTTATGGCATTTTCGTGCATGTTTGAACAAGTTAACCTCACTGAATAGGACAATTCATGATTATTGAATAAATGGTAATTAGTTTTGGAGTTGGAATTTGCTATAGGTTTGATTTCCACTTCAGTGAATATGACTAACTGTTGCACTAGGTCAATTCAGTACTTTAATATGACATATCATTCATATGAATGTGCATTGCATTGATTGTGGTTCCTTTTGTGTTTGCCGGTGGTTGTTTCCTCTTAGTAGACGATGTTTCCGACGACATGATCGATGACACCGATGAAGAGCTATATTATCTTCAGAAGTTCTAGGCAAGCAAAACCCCCTTGTTCATTCTGATACAATCCCACTCTCCCGCTCCTGCTCTCTTTTACTGCATTAGGACAACAACGTTTCAACTGTTACATGTTGCGGTAGTTGAACCCCTTTCCTCTGCATGACCTGTCATTGCCATAGTAAATAGATGAAACCCACTAGCATGAGTAGGAGTTGTTTGAGCCCTGTTGTGCCTACTCATTCATGCTTGTTGTCATGCCTGCTACTGCTTAGAGTTGAGTCAGGTCTGATTCATCGGGGATGAATTGGAATGTGGTGAACATGTCTTACTGTTGAGAGCTAAGTGTGTGAATACGATTTGGTAAAGGTAGCGATGAGAGGCCATGTAGGAGTACATGGTGGGTTGTCTCATTGAAACCGTCCTCAGGAACTGAGTTCTGTGTTTGTGATCCACGAACAACTACTACCACAAATTGGGCTCCGGGCACTCCAAGCTCTCTCGACTTATTAACCGCCTCGATCTCTGTCCAGGAGTTGCAACTAGTTTCTGGTGTTTGTAGGTAGTGTTAGTAGTCTACCAAGTGGCACCCAGTACAGGTGGGCTTGGGACAGACTAGGCACCATGGGACGGTGTACCAAGCGTAGATCCATCCGTCGAGGTGGGCTTGGGAACCCTGCACACATTATTTGGGGCCGTGAGCGACACCCCGACAGGATCTCCTTGGGGATGGAACCTGAATAGGCGATAAACCTGGACTAGAGACTTGTGTGGTTAGTCAGGTCGTGGTCGACTCCCTCGCCAGGCTTCCGCTTGAAGGTTGCCGAGATACATGACATGTACATGGTGGTAAGTGGCGAGAGCGTGTGTGAAGAAGTACACCCCTGAAGGGTTATAAATGATCTATTCGAATAGCCGTGTCCGCGGTAAAGGACTTCTAGGTTGCTTGTACAGTTCATAGAGAAGTGAAAGTGGATACTCTAAAATGCGCACGATAAGTGTGAGTGCTATGGATGGCGTTCTCGTAGGGAGACGGGAGCGGATCCATAGTGGTGTATTGTTTTGGTGAATATGTGGACTCGTGTGCGCCACCCCAAAAGAGTTACTTGCAGTCGTAGTTTAGGATAGCCACCGAGTCAAAGCTGGCTTGCTGCAGTTAAACTCCACCACCCCTTTGTTGACACTGATGCATATGTAGTTAGTTCTGATGTAAGTCTTCCTGGGTACAATTGTACTCATGTTTGCTTAATTTATGTTTTGCAGAGAGACTTCAGTCTCGCTAGTAGTTCTGCATGGACTTCGATGTTTAGCTTGTTACCTCAGCTATGATCTTGTACCCTTGGGAGGGTCTTATAGATAGTCAGGCTTCTCAGCCTTTTTCATTTGTAGTTGTCTGTACTCAGACATGTTTATGCTTCCGCTTGTTGCTTGTATGACTTGAATGCTGGGTCATTAGACCCATGGTTGTAATATCTGGCTCCTCGGAGCCTAATGAATAGATACTTTGAGTCGTAGAGTTTTGTTGTGATGCTATGTTGTATTTATACATATCTAGCATATTGTGTGTATGATTGAAATGCTTGGTATGTGTGGGATCCAACAACCTAGTTGTCTATCCTTAGTAGCCTCTCTTATGGGGAAATGTAATCTAGTGCTTCCACTGAGCCATGGTAGTCTGCTACAACCTGGTTTACCAGAGTCCTGTTAGCCCAGTTGCTACTGCTCCAGAACACTTAGACTGGCCGACATGTGTCCTTCTTCGATCTTGTGTTTGTCCCTTCGGGGAAATGTCACGCGGTGTCTTTTGGAGTCCTGTCAGCCTACTACAGTCCGGATTCCCGGAGTCCTACTAGCCAGTTGCTACAGCCCGCTGATGACGGACACGTTCGTTGCTGGGTCATGTATGTCTGTCCCTATAAGTTAGTGCCACTTTGGGTTCACGACTAGTCATGTCGGCCCGGGTTCTCTGTCATATGGATGCTAGCGACACTATCATATACATGAGCCAAAAGGCGCTAACGGTCCCGGGCCAGGTAAGGAGGCACCCGTGGGGATACCCTGCATGAGGCCGCAAAGTGATATGATGTGTTACATGCTAGATCAATGTGGCTTAGGATCAGGGTCCTGACAGATGCTCTATAGGTATCTCCGAAGGTGTTTGTTGAGTTGGCATAGATAGAGATTAGGATTTGTCCCTCTGAGTATCGAAGAGGTATCTCTGGGCCCTCTCGGTAATACACATCATAAGCTTGCAAGCAAATGACTAAGGAGTTAGTCACAAGGTGGTGTATTACGGCACGAGTAAAGAGACTTGCCGGTAACGAGATTGAACTAGGTATGAAGATACCGATGATTAAATATTGGGCAAGTAACATACCGATGGGCAAAGGGAATTACGTATGTTGTCATAACGGTTCGACCGATAAAGATCTTCGTAGAACATGTAGGAGCCAATATGGGCATACATGTTCCGCTATTGTTTATTGACCAGAGAGGTGTCTCGGTCATGTCTACATAGTTGTTGAACCCTTAGGGTCCGCATGCTTAACATTCGGTGACGATATAGTGTTCTATGAGTTATATATTTTGGTGACCGAATGTTGTTCGGAGTCTCGGATGAGATCATGGACATGACGAGGAGTCTCGAAATGGAGGTAAAGATTGATATATAGGACGATGTTATTTGGACACTGAAGGGGGAAGGAATCGGGTCACCGGAAGGGGTTCCGGGAACCCCCCGGCAGGTTATGGGCCTTATGGGCCAAAGGAGGGGACAAACTAGCCCACAAGGGGGCTAGTGCGCCCCCTCCCTTATTTGGCCAGCCCTAGGGAAGGAAAAGGGGGAGGGCTAGCCTCTCCTGCCTTTCCCTCTAATGGGAGAAAGGAAGGGGGGGGCGCCACCCTCCCCTGCCTTTCCCCGCACTCCAAATAAGGAAAGGGGCGCGGCTTGGGAGGGACCCCAAGTAGGATTCCTCCTACTTGGGCGCCTCCTTTGGCTGCTCCTCCCTTCCTCCCACGTATATATATGTGGGAGGGGGTGCCTAGCACACAACAGACAATTTCCTAGCCATGTGCGGCGCCCCCCGTCACCGTTTACACCCCCGGTCATATTTTTATAGTGCTTAGGCGAAGCCCTGCGGAGATCACTTCACCATCACCGTCACCACACCATCGTGCTGTCGTAACTCATCTACTACCTCGCCATCTTGCTGGATCAAGAAGGAGGAGGACATTACCGAGCTGAACATGTGCAGAACACGGAGGTGTAGTGCATTCAGTACTTGATGGGTTGGAGCACGAAGAAGTTCGACTACATCAACCACATTGTTTAACACTTCCGCTTATGGTTTACGAGGGTATGTAGACACACTCTCCCCCTCGTTGCTATGCATCTCCATGGATAGATCATTGAGTATCCGTAGAATTTTTTTGTTTTCCATGCAACGATTCCCAACAGTGGTATCAGAACCAGGTCTATGTGTAGATGATATGCGCGAGTAGAACACAAAGAGTTGTGGGCGGTGATAGTCATACTGCTTACCACCAACGCCTTATTTTGATTTGGCGGTATTGTGGGATGAAGCGGCCCGGACCAACCTTACATGTCCACGCACATGAGACCGATTCCACCGACAGACATGCAACTTGTTTTGCATAAAGGTGGATGGCGGGTGTCTGTTTCTCCTACTTTAGTTGAATCGAATTTGATTGCGGTCAGTCCTTGAAGAACGTTAAAACATCAAACTTGATGAATCACCACCATGGTTTTATGCGTAGGTAAGAACGGTTCTTGCAAGAAGCCTGTAGCAGCCACGTAAAACTTGCAACAACAAAGTAGAGGATGTCTAACTTGTTTTTGCAGGGCATGTTGTGATGTGATATGGTCAAGATATGACGTGATATATGTTGATGTATGAGATGATCATGTTTTGTAATATCGACAACCAGAAGGAGCCTTAGGGTTGTCTCTTTATTGTATGAAGTGCAAGCGCCATGTAATTGCTTTACTTTATCACCATGCGTTAGCGATAGTTGTAGAAGCAATAGTTAGCGTGACGACCTCGATGCAACGATGCTACGATGGAGATCAAGGTGTCGAGCCGATGATGATGGAGATCATGACGATGCTTTGGAGATGGAGATCAAAAGCACAAGATGATGATGGCCATATCATGTCACATATTTTGATTGCATGTGATGTTTATCTTTTATGCATCTTATTTTGCTTAGAACGGTGGTAGCATTATAAGATGATCCCTTCACTTAATTTCAAGATAAATCTATTCTCCTTGAGTATGCACCGTTGCTACAGTTCGTCATTTCGAGACACCACATGATGATCGGGTGTGATAGACTCTACGTTCACATACAACAGGTGTAAGACAGTTTTGCACATGTAGAATACTTGGGTTAAACTTGACGAGCCTAGCATGTACAGACATAGTCTCGAAACACTGGAGACTGAAAGGTCGAACGTGAATCATATAGTAGACATGATCAACATAGAGATGTTCACCATTGATGACTACCCCATCTCACGTGATGATCGGACATGGGTTAGTTGATTTGGATCACGTATCACTTAGATGACTTGAGGGATTTCTATTTAAGTGGGAGTTCTTTAGTAATATGATTAATTGAACTTAATTTATCATGAACTTAGTCTTAGTTTTTGTATATCTATGTTGTAGACCAATAGCTTGCGATATAGCTCCTATATTTTTTTGATATGTTCCTAGAGAAAAGTAAGTTGAAAGATGATAGTAACAATGATGCGGATTGGGTCCGTGTTCTGAGGATTATCCTCATTGCTGCACAGAAGAATTATGTCCTTGAAGCACCGCTAGGTGACAGACCTATTACGGGAGCAGATGCAGATGTTATGAACATTTGTCAAGCTCGATATGATGACTACTTGATAGTTTAGTGTGCCATGCTTTACGGCTTAGAACCGGGACTTCAAAAATGTTTTGAATGCCACAGAGCATATCAGATGTTCCAAGAGCTGAAATTGGCATTTCGGACTCATGCCCGTGTCAAGAGGTATGAGACCTATGACAAGTACTTTGCCAACAAGATGGAGGAGAATAGCTCAACCAGTGAGCATGTGCTCAGAATGTCTGGGTACTACAATCGCTTGAATCAAGTGGGAGTTAATCTTCCAGATAAGATAGTGATTGCCAAAGTTCTCTAGTCACTATTACCAAGCTACTAGAACTTCGTGACGAACTATAATATGCAAGGGATGATGAAAATGATTCCCGAGCTCTTTGCGATGCTAAAATCGGTGATGGTAGAAATCAAGAAAGAGCATCAAGTGTTGATGGTTAACAAGACCACTAGTTTCAAGAAAAAGGGCAAGGGAAAGAGAGGGAACTTCAAGAAGAATGGCAAGCAAGTTGCCGCTCCCATGAAGAAGCCCAAAGCTGGACCCAAGCCTGAAACTGAGTGCCTCTACTATAAAGGAAATGGTCACTAGAAACGGAACTGCCCCAAATACATGGCAGATAAGAAGGATGGCAAAGTGAACAAAGGTATATTTGATATACATATTATTGATGTGTACCTTACTAGTATTAATAGTAGCCCATGGGTATTTGATACCGGTTCAATTGCTAAGATTAGTAACTCGAAATAGGAGTTGCAGAATAAACAAAGACTAGTTAAGGGCGAGGTGACGATGTGTGTTGGAAGTTATTACAAGGTTGAAACGATCACCATCGCACACTCCCTCTACCTTCGGGATTAGTGTTTAACCTAAATAAATGTTATTTGGTGTTTGCGTTGAGCATGAATGTGATTCGATCATGCTTATTGCAACACGGTTATTCATTTAAGTGAAAGAATAATTGTTGTTATATTTACATGAATAAAACTTTCTATGGTCATACACCCAATGTGAATAGTTTATTGAATCTTGATCGTAGTGATACACATATTCATAATATTGATGCCAAAAGATGCAAAGTTAATAATGATAGTGCAACATACTTTTGGCACTGCCGTTTACGTCATATTGGTGTAAAGCGCATGAAGAAACTCCATGCAGATGGGATTTTGGAATCACTTGATTATGAATCATTTGATACTTGCAAACCATGCCTCATGGGCAAGATGACTAAAACTCCGTTCTCCGGAACAATGGAGCGAGCTAATGACTTATTGGAAATAATACATACCGATGTATGCGGCACGATGAGTGTTGAAGCATGTGGCAGGTATTGTTATTTTCTGACCTTCATAGATGATTTGAGTAGGTATGGGTATATCTACTTGATGAAACACAAGTCAATTTGAAAAGTTCAAAGAATTTCAGAGTGAAGTGGAGAATCATCATCACAAGAAAATAAAGTTTCTACGACCTGACCATGGAGGCAAATATTTGAGTTATGAGTTTGGCCTTCATTTAAAACAATGTGGAATAGTTTCACAACTCACGCCACCTGGAACACCACAGCGTAATGGTGCGTCTGAACGTTGTAACCGTACTTTATTAGATATGACGTGATCTATGATGTCTCTTATCGATTTACCATTATCGTTTTGGGGTTATGCATTAGAGACAATGACATTCATGTTAAATAGGGCACCATCTAAATCCGTTGAGACGACACCGTATAAACTATGGTTTGGCAAGAAACCTAAGTTGTTGTTTCTTAAAGTTTGGGGTTGCGACACTTATATTAAAAGGCTTCAGCTTGATAAGCTCGAACCCAAATCGGAGAAGTGCGTCTTCATAGGATACCCTAAGGAAACAATTGGGTACACCTTCTACCACAGATCCAAAGGCAAGATCTTTGTTGCCAAGAATGGAACATTTCTAGAGAAGGAGTTTCTCTCAAAAGTAGTGAGTGGGAGGAAAGTAGAACTTGATGAGATAATTGTACCTTCTCTCAATTTGGAAAGTAGCACATCAGAGAAATTTGTTCCCGTGATGCCTACACCAACTAGAGAGGAAGCTAATGATGATGATCATGAAACTTCAGATCAAGTTACTACTGGACCCCATAGGTCGAACATAGCATGTTCTGCACCAGAGTGGTACGGTAATCTTGTCCTAGAAGTCATGTTACTATACCATGGTGAACCTACGAACTATGAAGATCTATGGTGAGCCCAGATTCCGATAGATGGCTTGAAGCCATGAAATCTAAGATAGGATCCATGTATGAGAACAAAGTGTGGACTTTGGTGGATTTGCCCAATGATTGCCATGCCATTGAGAATAAATGGATTTTCAAGAGGAAGACAGACGCTGATGGCAATGTAACTATCTACAAAGCTCGACTTGTCACAAAAATGTTTTCGACAAGTTCAAGGGGTTGACTACAATTAGACTTTCTCACTCGTAGCGATGCTTAAGTCCGTTCGAATCATGCATGTTAGCAATTGCCGCATTTTATAATTATGAAATCCGGCAAATGGATGTCAAAAACTGCATTCCTTAATGGATATTAAAGAAGAGTTGTATATGATGCAACCAAAAGTTTTTATCGATCCTAAAGGTGCTAACAAAGTGTGCAAGCTCCAGCGATCCACCTATGGACTGGTGCAAGCATCTCGGAGTTGAAATATACGCTTTGATGAGGTGATCAAAACATATGGGTTTATACAGGCTTATGGTGAAGCATGTATTTATAAGAAAGTGAGTGGGAGCTCTGTAGCATTTCTGATATTATATGTGGATGACATATTATTGATTGGAAATGATATAGAATTTATGAATAGCATAAAAAGGATACTTGAATAAGAATTTTTCAACGAAAGACATCGGTGAAGCTACTTATATATTGGCATCAAGATCTATAGGGATAGATCGAGACGCTTAATAGGACGTTCACAAAGCACGCACCTTGACAAGATTTTGAAGAAGTTCAAAATGGACCAGTCAAAGAAAGGGTTCTTGCCTATGTTGCAAGGTGTGGAGTTGAGTAAGACTCAAAACCCGACCACGAAAGAAGATAGAGAGAGAATGAAAATCATTCCCTATGCCTCAGCCATATGTTCTATAAAGTATGCCATGCTATGTACCAAACCTATTGTATACCTTGCCATGAGTTTGGCAAGGGGGTACAATAGTGATCCAGGAGTAGATCACTGGACAACGGTCAAAATTATCCTTAGTTACCTAAGAGGACTAAGGAGATATTTCTCGATTATGGAGGTAATAAAGGGTTCGTCGTAAAGGGTTACGTCGATGCAAGCTTTGACGTCGATTCGGAAGACTCTGAGTCTCAATCTGAATACATATTGAAAGTGGGAGCAATTAGCTAGAGTAGCTCCATACAGAGCTTTGTAGACATATAAATTTGCAAAAATACATACAGATCTGAATGTGTTAGACCCATTTACTAAACTTCTCTCACAAGCAAAACATGATCACTCCTTAATATTCTTTGGGTGTTAATCACATGACGATGTGAACTAGATTATGAAGGAAATATGCCCTAGAGGCAATAATAAAGTTGTTATTTATATTTCCTTATATCATGATAAATGTTTATTATTCATGCTAGAATTGTATTAACCGGAAACTTAGTACATGTGTGAATACATAGTCAAACAGAGTGTCCCTAGTATGCCTCTACTTGACTAGCTCGTTAATCAAAGATGGTTAAGTTTCCTAGCCATGGACATGTGTTGTCATTTGATGAACGAGATCACATCATTAGAGAATGATGTGATGGACTCGACCCATCCATTAGCTTAGCACTATGATAGTTTAGTTTATTGCTATTGCTTTCTTCATGACTTATACATGTTCCTACGACTATGAGATTATGCAACTCCCGAATACCGGAGGAACACTTAGTGTGCTATCAAACGTCACAACGTAACTGGGTGATTATAAAGATGCTCTACAGGTGTCTCTAATGGTGTTTGTTGAGTTGGCATAGATTGAGATTAGGATTTTTCACTCCGATTGTCGGAGAGGTATCTCTGGGCCCTCTCGGTAATGCACATCACTATAAGCCTTGCAAGCAATGTGACTAATGAGTTAGTTGTGGGATGATGCATTACGGAATGAGTAAAGAGACTTGCCGGAGGCGAGATTGAACTAGGTATGATGATACTGACGATCGAATCTCGGGCAAGTAACATACTGATGACAAAGGGAACAACGTATGTTGTTATGCGGTTTGACCGATAAAGATCTTCGTAGAATTTGTAGGAGCCAATATGAGCATCCAGGTTCTGCTATTGGTTATTGACCGGAGATGTGTCTCGGTCATGTCTACATAGTTCTCGAACCCGTAGGGTCCGCACGCTTAATGTTCGATGACGATTTATATTATTAGTTATGTGATTTGATGACCGAAGTTTTTTCGGAGTCCCAGATGAGATCATGGACATGACGAGGAGTCTCGAAATGGTCGAGAGGTAAAGATTCATATATTAAAAGGCTATATTCAGACATCAGAAAGGTTTCGAGTGATTCGGGTATTTTTCGGAGAACCGGGGAGTTATCGGAATTCGCCGGGGGAAGTATTGGGCCTTATTGGGCTTTAGTGGAAAGGAGAGAAGGGCCACAAGGGGAGGCAGCGCCCCCCATGGGTTGGTCCGAATTGGACTAGGAGGGGGCGGTGTCCCCTCTTTCCTTCTCCCTCTCCCTCTCCTTCCTTCTTCTCCTACTTGGACTAGGAAAGGGGGAAACCTACTCCTACTAGGAGTAGGAATCCCTCCTTTGGGCACGCCCCTTGAGGCTGGCCCTCCTCCTCCTCCCCTACTTTATATACGGGGGAGGGGGGGTGACGGTGTCCTAGACTAGGGGGTACTCACCACGACGTCTTCTGATGTGACGCCCCAAGACCGATGCGCCAGGTGTCTTCCAGTTTTTCGCTGTCGTTGCCATGTCATTTGCTTGCGTGTTGCTTTCTATCATGTCATCATGTGCATTGCATCATCTGTTTTCAAAACTTGCATCCGTCCGGGTTCCCCCAGTTCCTTCCATTGTCTGTTCTGAGCCTAGACACACTTGCACGCGCCCGCGGCACGTCCAAAATATTATTTTATAAGTGGCCGGAAAATGTTCTCGGATTGGGTTGAAAGTTGGCGTGTGGTCTTATTATAGTGTAGATAGACCGCCTGTCAAGTTTCATCGCATTCGGAGTCTGTTTGACGCCCCAACGTTTAACTATAGCGACAATATAGTCGGTCTATCGTCGGACGTTTCCGGTCTCCGGAAACAGTTGCCGGGTTGCTTTCCCCCTCTCTCTTCTCAGCCCACCAGCACTCACCGCCAGGCCCTACCTAACCTCTCTCGTCAGCCCACGGCCCTCCTCGCGCGCGCGTCCGAAAAGCTGTCCCGGACCCGACCCGGGCAGTCGTCACCGTTGTGTCCGGATCATCCCCAAACGTCTACAAAACATCACCGTTTTCTTATTTGGACTCCCTAGCTATTTTATTCGGGATCGTCTGATTACGATCGGATGGACCGAGTAGCCCCTACCCAAAAATTCACTTGTTATATAAAGACCAACCCTAAAACCTAGGGACCTTGTCCCATCCACCCTTCGCCGCCGCCGCCACTCCACCAAATCTTCCTCGGGATCCATCCCCAATCAGCCTAGCTACCTTCCTCCAACCCGCCAGCGCCGCTCACCCGATTCCCCTATCCTTGCAAGCCGCCTCTCGTTCCCCATGCCGAACAAATTTGTGCTGCCGCCTTCGTTGGCATCCTCGAGCAGCTTCATGGCCCGAGCAAGCACTGGAGCCTCGCGCCCGAGGCACTGCCTTCTCCTCATCTGCGTCGACCGAAGCCAGCAGGGCCGCCTTCCTCTTCCTCTATCTTCTTCCTTTTTATTCTCTTCCCCCCTCATGCTATCTCCCTGTCTCTCTGTTGCCTCGAACAGGTGAGCACCTGAAGCCATGGACGACCTAGAGCTCTTCCCCGCCGCCGCCGTTCGAGCTCCCCAAGCCCGGATCCGTCTGTCCTCGACTGGCTGAACCTTGCCGCCGCCTGGCCTACTCTGCGCCCAGCCTGCGGTGCCAAGGAGATGCCTCTGCATCGGACCCCGCGAGACCGCGCCAGGTCCCTGTCTCGCCGGAAAGATTCATCGCGCCTCCATGTTGTGTTCCAGTTCGAGACAAGAGGACGAACGCCAACGACCCATTCTGCTCGAGCGTTGACCGCGTCCCGCTCAAGCGCTACGCGCCAAGCCGCCGCCATTGCCTCTGCTCATGCCTGAGCACGAACGTCGCGCCGTCTCCTGCCTCCTCATCCACGCTCTCCACTGCAGCCTCACCTCCGGCCGCGCAGGTACCAACTGCAAGCGCCGTGAGGGACGCCAGCGCTCCCTCTCCTCCGTGTTGCCGAGTCCCTGCGCAGCCTCGCCATGGCCGCTGGCCTCGTTGTTTTCCTCGCTGTGAGTAACTTCCATCATAACTGAACCTTCTTTCTTTTCCTAGATCCGTTTTGGCATGTATTGTTTATTTGCGGTTGCCACTATGTTTCTCCATGAGATTAGTAGTAGCCCGACTGGTCAGGGATACTTGCCCTGTCCAAGAGGTCTTGGGATTGACTCCCAGGTGCCTCAGGTTTTTCCTCTGTTTCTTTTTGTCAACGCTGTCACACACATGCTGGGCCTAATCCGCCGGTGGTCTGCACCGAGCTTCTCAATCAGGCCCAATATTTGTTACGCCTATTTAATAGTTTGGCCCCTAAACTTCATGCATATAATAACATCAGATTAAAATACTTTATATATGAAAAATGCTTACATTATCGTCTAGTTTCTTAATATGCCACTTTTATCTATGTTTAAAATGATGTTTGTTTAATTTTTCTCATATGCCATGTTAAAATGCTTTAATTCATAGCTTAATAACTGTAGCTCGGTTTTTAATAAACTTTATATGTAAATGGGGTAGAAAAATGCCTAGTTTAACATGGTGACCTTACTTTGCATGTTTAACAACTCTAAAATATTGTTTAGGGCAGAACAGTACCTCTTGGTGTTGCTCATGAGGAGCTCATGAGGAGTTTCCGGACTTGTAGTTTGTTGTTCCCGCCTCATTTAAACTTGCCTAGTTAGGTAGTTTTATTATGCTTCACCCTCTTGCCATGCTAACAACATTTAATCTTGTTGGGTACATAAATGAGAGAGAACTAAATAAGTCATGTGGTGTTTCGTCAATATGCAACGGAGTTGCATGTTGAGCTCCACTTAATTTGTAGGATTGTTTGTGCACTTTGCCATGCCATGCTTCATTATACCGGACATGCATCATACTTGACTGTGCATCATGCCATGTTCATGTGTTGGTTGTTTACTATGTTGTGTGCTTCTTTCCGGTGTTGCTTCTTCGGGTTAGTTCCGATAACATCGCGTTTGTGAGGATCTGTTCGACAACATCCGTTTGTCTTCTTCGTGGACTTGTTCTTCTTCCTTGCGAGATCTCAGGCAAGATGACCTTACCCTCGAAATCACTTCTATCTTTGCTTGCTAGTTGCTCGCTCTTTTGCTATGCCTATGTTGCGATACCTACCACTTGCTTATCATGCCTCCCATATTGTTATACCAAGCCTCTAACCCACCTTGTCCTAGCAAACCGTTGTTTGGCTATGTTACCGCTTTGCTCAGCCCCTCTTATAGCGTTGTTAGTTGTAGGTGAAGATTGAAGTTTGTTCCTTGTTGGAACATGGAGATGTTGTTCCTTGTTGGAACAAGTTTACTTGTTGGGATATCACAATATCTCTTATTTAATTAATGCATCTATATACTTGGTAAAGGGTGGAAGGCTCGGCCTTATGCCTGGTGTTTTGTTCCACTCTTGCCGCCCTAGTTTCCGTCATATCGGTGTTATATTCCCGGATTTTGCGTTCCTTACGCGGTTGGGTTATAATGGGAACCCCTTGATAGTTCGCCTTGAATAAAACTTCTCCAGCAATGCCCAACATTGGTTTTACCATTCGCCACCTAGCCTTTTCTTTCCCTTGGGTTCTACAGACTCAAGGGTCATCTTTATTTTTAACCCCCCGGGCCAGTGCTCCTCTGAGTGTTGGTCCGAACTGGGCAGCCTGCGGGGCCACCTCGGGGCAACTTGAGGGTTGGTTTTACTCGTAGCTTGACCTATCTGAGTGTGCCCTAAGAACGAGATATGTGCAGCTCCTATCGGGATTTGTCGGCACATTTGGGCGGTGTTGCTGGACTTGTTTTACCATTGTCGAGGATGTCTTGTAACCGGGATTCCGAGCCTGATCGGGTCTTCCTGCTAGAAGGAATATCCTTCGTTGACCGTGAGAGCTTGTGATGGGCTAAGTTGGGACTCCCCTGTAGGGATTTGAACTTTCGAAAGCCGTGCCCGCGGTTATGGGCAGATGGGAATTTGTTAATGTCCGGTTGTAGAAAACCTGAAGTTGACCTTAACTAAAATACATCAACCGCGTGTGTAACCGTGATGGTCTCTTCTCGGCGGAGTCCGGGAAGTGAACACGGTGTTGGAGTTATGTTTGACGTAGGTTGTTATAGGATCACTTCTTGATCATAGTTTGTCGCTCGTGCCTTTGCCTTCTCTTCTCGCTCTCTTTTGCGAATATGTTAGCCACCAAATATGCTAGTCGCTTGCTGCAGCTCCACCTCATACCTTTACCTTACACATAAGCTTAAATAGTCTTGATCGTGCGGGTGTGAGATTGCTGAGTCCCCGTGACTCACAGATACTTCCAAAACTAGTTTGCAGGTGCCGATGTTACCGAGCAGGTGATGCAACCAAGCTCAAGGAGGAGCTCGATGAAGATCTTGTCCTTTGTGTTGTTTCGTTCTAGTTGATCAGTAGTGGAGCCTAGTTGGGGCCGATCGGGGATCTATGTAGCATTTGGGGTAGTCTTCTTTTATTTTAGTTCCGTAGTCGGACCTTGATTGTAACTGGTTGATGTAATGCTTTATTCATGTATTGTGTGAAGTGGCGATTGTAAGCCAACTATGTATCTCTGTCCCTTATGTATTACATGGGTTGTGTGAAGATTACTTCACTTGCGACATTGCTTTCAATGCGGTTATGCCTCTAAGTCGTGCTTCGATACGTGGGAGATATAACCGCATCGAGGGCGTTACACCTGACTAGCTGGATAGGGCCGAGGACCCCCATGGCGGTTCACTCATGGGCCACTTCGGGCAGCCCATGCCGCACATGAGAAAGATTCCACAAGACTTGATGATCAAGACAAGGACTCCTCTCCACCAACGTATTCAACTAGGACTCTTGTTATCCTAGGCCTCCGGTACATTATATAAGGTGAGGCCAGGCTAATCGCTAGATTATTATGACATTATTCATCATACCCTCACCACAACATATGATCTCGAGATAGATCAACTCTGTACTTGATACTCCATCAATATAAACAAGAGTAGAACGTAGGGTTTTACCTCCATCAAGAGGGCCCGAACCTGGGTAAAACATCGTCTCCTTCGTTCCTGTTACCATTGATCCGAGAATCCACGACTCAGGACCCCCTACCCCGAGATCTGCCGGTTTTGACACTGACATTGGTGCTTTCATTGAGAGTTCCGCTATGAGATCGACAAAGGATCAGTGGCTCGCCTGTAGATCAATTGCGACGTCGGCGTCTTCTTCGTCGGCTCGACTGGTCACCTTGGCTTGACCAAGGACTGTGCCCCGCCTCCAATCGTCATGTTTGGACGAAGGCCTTCATCAAACATCAACTCCGATCTCTATCATGATCATGGAAGAATCATCCTTGGAGCTTCGGGGCTCAATGTCAACATTGCCCTCGGGCGACCGTGCTGTTCTTCCGGACAACAAACTTGTATCCGCTGCCACCACCTCCTCGAGCATTGCTTTGACGATATCTTTGGTGGAATTGTGTGGAATTGACTCTACAACAACCCTGTAAAATTTCGTTGTGTTCGATGGAGCAATCTCCGATATACCGGAGCCCTGTCGAGTCTGGACGAGAATCAGGATGAGTTTAGGGCGTGGTCTCCAGAGCCCATCTCGGAGATTATTTGGAAGATCCAACCATTCATCTGCTGCGGAATTTCCGTATCTACCACCTCTCGAAATTTCAGCTTGATCCAACCGTTCAAACTACGGGAACCTTCCGATTAGTGCATCACTTTTTGGATTTGTTTTCTGCGCGAATACGAATCCGATCTGAGATCATCTCTCTTCATGAACAAGATATTTGACAACCTTTTTGGAAGAATATCTTTCTAGGTATTGTGTTTTGTTTCCGAACACATGCTCATGAATTTTGCTCCTTTTCAGAGGTAATCTTCACCGTCATGCTGGTGTCAAACCAGTCCGACAATATTGCTTCACGGCTGCCGACCTGCACTAGACACGTCGTCGCTTTGTTGAGCCGAGCTCAACTTCTTCAGATCATCATCTCGGCGAGCCGAACAAAGAGTTCAGAATCACAAAGGATAAATCATCACCAACATCTCCACCCTACGGATCACACGGAGCGGGCACACCGGCATCGCCGCATGGTCACTTCATCAAGCCGACATTGACTGCGTTACAAGTTATGACCTGCGTTGGCATGGCTGCGTTGTTGCTTCTTCAAGCCGATGTCCATCACGCCGAACTGCTTCAATACCTCGGCTGACACAGCAGCTGCAACATCTCCTTACCGACCCGTGCTACCTCTTGAGCACTTGCGTTGGTTTTCCCTTGAAGAGGAAAGGCTGGTGCAGCAAAGTAGCGTAAGTATTTCCCTCAATTTTTGAGAACCAAGGTATCAATCCAGTAGGAGGACACGCATGAGTCCCTCGCACCTACACAAACAAATAAATCCTCGCAACCAACGCGATAAGGGTTTGTCAACCCTTACACGGTCATTTACGAGAGTGAGATCTGATAGATATGATAAGATAATATTTTTGGTATTTTTATGATAAAGATGCAAAGTAAAATCCTCGCAACTAAATATTGGAAGATTAATATGATAGAAGATAGATCCGAGGGCCATAGGTTTCACTAGTGGCTTCTCTCGAGAGCATAAGTATTCACGGTGGGTAAACAAATTACTGTTGAGCAATTGACAGAATTAAGCATAGTTATGAGAATATCTAGGTATGATCATGTATATACGCATCACGTCCGAAGCAAGTAGACTGACTCCTGCCTGCATCTACTACTATTACTCCACACATCGACCGCTATTCATCATGCATCTAGAGTATTAAGTTCAAGAGAACGGAGTAACGCTTTAAGCAAGATGACATGATGTAGAGGGATAAACTCATGCAATATGAAATAAACCCCATCTTGTTATCCTCGATGGCAACAATCCAATATGTGCCTTGCTGCCCCTACTGTCACTAGGAAAGGACACCGCAAGATTGAACCCAAAGCTAAGCACTTCTCCCATTGCGAGAAAGATCAATCTAGTAGGCCAAACCAAACTGATAATCGAAGAGACTTGCAAAGATAACCAATCATACATAAAAGAATCCAGAGAAGATTCATATATTGTTCATAGATAAACTTGATCATAAACCCACAATTCATCAGTCTCAAAAAACACACCGCAAAAGAAGATTACATCGAATAGATCTCCACAAGAGAGGGGGAGAACTTTGTATTGAGATCCAAAAAGAGAGAAGAAGTCATCTAGCTAATAACTATGGACCCATAGGTCTGAGGTATACTACTCACACTTCATCAGAAGGGCTATGGTGTTGCTGTACAAGCCCTCCGTGATCGATTCCCCCTCCGGCGGAGCTCGGGAACAGGCCCCAAGATGGGATCTCGTGGATACAGAAAGTTACGGCGGTGGAATTAGGGTTTTGGCTCCGTCTCTGGTAGTTTGGGGGTACGTAGGTATATATAGGAGGAAGGACTACGTCGATGGAGCAACATGGGGCTCACGAGGGTGGAGGGCACGTGTGATGCCCGGAAAATTAAGCTACAGTAACCACACCTTAATTGTGCCATGTCATCATGATTAATTTTCTAAGCCTCACCTTGATCCAAACCAAACTCGATTTCAAAATCAAATGCAAGTCAATTTATTAAATTTTCAAATAATTAAACAAAAATGTAGGCTGGTTTGAAATAAATCCTTAACTATTTTTCATGAATTACCCAACATCTTTTGAATTAATAAAATGCCCCTATCTATTTAAAACTGGGTTAGCAACAATCAAATTTACCGTTTCAATTTAAATAGATATCCAACCTTTTCAAAATAAATTGTAACTTTCTGAGTTGCTTTAAAATATTGCCTAGTGATTATGTGCTAAGTGGCACATTTGGAAAAGTTGTTTTGATAGCTAAAAAAATAGGAAACTATAGGGAAAATATAAAACAGAAATTAGTAAATGCAGAAGGAACCGAACTACTATGCACTTTAGCCCAGTATGAACAGTTGCTAGTCTAGCCCACTGAACCGGCCTAGCCCAACTCCTCCCCTCTGTCTTCTTCGTTCTCTGTTCACCGAGCACGGTGGATGACCGTGCGTTGTCCATGGATGGATTAGCCATGGGGCGGCCATCCCACGCCTCCCCGTCATCTCCCAACGGCTGATAAGACGACCCCGAGCCCCCTGGATCGAACCCTATCTCCTTCTTCCCCTTCCATTCGCTCCTCCCCTCGAACCCAAAGCCCCCCGATGCCTCGCCGCCGCGTTGCCCTCATCGCCGTGGCCACCGACCTCCCCACGGCCAGCCAAGGCGCCCAGGAGGACCGCCGCCATCGTCCTCTTCGACTACGGGGACACGTTTGAGCCTGGAGCACCTACATTGACTGGATCGAGCCACCTTTGTCCACGGGACCCGACCCCATTCGTCGCCGCCGCGTCGCTCCTCCGGTCCACCTCGACTCCCTGCGGCTTCCTCGACCACACCACGAGCTCGCTGTGAGCTCCTTCCCCGAATCCTCATTCTTCCTGCCTCGATTCGTTTGCGTAGTCTCCGTCCACGAATTCGTCCGAGCTCCCGCATAAGCGCGTGTTTGAGCCGCCTCTGCTACTGCCTTCTCACTGCTGCACTGCTGCTCCCTGGCCGCGCGTCCGCCGTCCCCTGTCCCCTGACCTCGTTCGCTTGCACCGGCCATGCCCCCGGGCTCCCCTGCCCGCGCTGCCTTGTCACCGGCACCTGCCAGCCTCTCCCATCCGCCTGGCCATGCTCGCTCGTGCCGCTCGAGCTTCCTGCACGCGCGCTCGCCGCAGCTGCCGACGCTGCCGCCGCCCCTGCTAGTCCTGCGCGCGCCCGCCGGAACCCTTGCCGCCGCCTCCGCCTGCCGCTAGATCTGGCAACACGGCCCAGGCCGCATCCGGCCGTGCGCGGCGTTGCCTGGCCGCCTCCACGCCATGCCGATGACTGCTGCTGCTCTGAACGTACTGCTGCTGCTGAATGCTACTATATCTATGGCTAGCTTTGCGAATATTATGCTGACTAACCCCCTTGACAGCCTCTAATTAGCGGGTAAACAACTACTAATAGGCCAAGAAAATTATGAGTAGAAAGTATACTTGACAAACTTCATTTTATCCCATTGGACCAAATCCTTTCAATGAACGGATTAAATCGTATGAAAATCACAAAAGGCTATCTTCTGTTAACAAAGAATATAATTAACCCCTAGTTGTGTGTGCGTGTGTGTGTTCTGTGTTTGTGAGGCCGACTCCATGTTCAATTAGTTTAGGGTTAATTAGTATTTAGGTTAGGTACTAGCAGATGACATGTGGACCTCATTAATTAGGTTAGTATTTATTTATTTGTTTAGGTATAGCCTATGACATGTGGGATCCACTTCTACTATTCATGTGTTGACCAGTCAAATGTTGACTGGTTCAACCCAGCCCCACTGGCCCCGCTGTCATACATTGTGGCTAGAATAGTGCTAGGTGGCAAAGTATTTCACCATTTATAATTCGAGTTAAATAAATTCTAGATATCTTTTAAACTTTGAAAATTCATATAAAATTAACCGTAACTCGGATGAAAATACTTTGAACATGAAAGTTACTTAGATCGACAAGACGAATCCGAATACGCAGTCCGTTCGTCCACCACACATTCCTAGCATAGCGAACGTGCAACAATACCCCTCCGATTTGTCTATCCGAAAATGTCAAACACCGGGAATACTTTCCCGGATGTTTTCCCCCTTCGCCAGTAGCACCTACTACTACGTTAGGTCACCTCTAGCACCGCGTAATGCCATGTTACACTTTGTGATGCTTTGACTGCTTTGTTATTTATTGTGTTCCCCTTCCGATACTTCTTTCCGGTAGACCTCGAGACTGTCGGCGAACCCCAGTTCGACTACGGTGTTGATGACCCCTCCTTCTTGGCAGAGCAACCAGGCAAGCCCCCCCTTTGATCACCAGATATCGCCTACTCTTCTATCTACTGCGTGCATTAGAGTAGTGTAGCATGTTTCTGCTTTCCGTTAATCCTATTCTGATTCATAGCCTGTCATTGTTGCTCCAGCTGTTGATACCTTACCTGCAATCCTAAATGCTTAGTATAGGATGCTAGTTTATCATCAGTGGCCCTACATTCTTATCTGTCTGCCATGCTATACTATCGGGCCGTTATCACGTCGGGGGTTGATCACGGGTATATACTATACATATTACACATGATATATGTTGTGACTAAAGTCAGGTCAGCTCGTTGAGTACCCGCGGTTGATTCACGAATTGGGGGCTCGAAGGACATACTTTCCCAACGGCCCTCTGTTTGGATCTTTGTGGCGAAGCTACATGGCAGGTAGAAACCACCTAGGAGAGAGGTGGGCCTGTCCCTGGTCGGCATTCACAGTTATTTCAAGATAACACATTAACGAGATCTTGGTATTTGATCTGAGTCTGGCCACTGGCCTATACGCACTAACCATCTACGCGGGGACAGTTATGGGCACTCGACGTCGTGGTATCAGCCGAAGCCTTCGTGACATCAGCGACTGAGCAGCGCGCTCCGCATTGGACCGTAAGCTCGCGCTTGTATTAAGGGGGCTAGGTCTGCTTCCAGCCGTGTACACAACATGTAGGTGTGCAATGGGCGATGGGCCCAGACCCCTTGCGCCATAGGATTCAGACCGGCGTGCTGACCTCTCTGTTGTGCCTAGGTAGGGCTACGACGTGTTGATCTTTCGAGGCCGGGCATGACCCAGAAAAGTGTGTCCGGACAAAGGGGATCGAGCGTGTTGGAAAATGTGGTGCACCCCTGCAGGGAAGTTAATCTATTCGAATAGCCGTGATCTTCGGTAACAGGAAGACTTGGAGTTGTACCTTAACCTTATGACAACTAGAACTGGATACTTAATAAAACACACCCTTCCAAGTGCCAGATACAACCGGTGATCGCTCTCTCACAGGGAGATGAGGGGAGGATCATCGGTTAGGATTATTCTATGAGATGTTACTTGGTGAACTTACCATCTACTCTCTTCTTCTGCTGCAAGATGGAGGTTACCAGAAGCGTATTCTTCAAAAGGACTAGCTATCCCCCTCTTATTCCGGCATTCTGCAGTTCAGTCCACATATGATACCCTTATTCCATTTGATATAAATGCATACATATGTAGTGTAGCTCCTTGTTTGCGAGTACTTTGGATGAGTACTCATGATTGCTTTGCTCCCTCTTTTCCCCCTTCCTATACCCGATTGCTGCGACCAGACGATGGAGCCCAGGAGTCAGACGCCACTGTCGATGACGACTACTACTACTCGGGAGGTGCCTACTACTACGTGCAGCCCGCTGACGACGACCATGAGTAGTTTAGGAGGATCCCAGGCAGGAGGCCTGCACCTCTTTCGATCTGTATCCCAGTTTGTGTGAGCCTTCTTAAGGCAAACTTGTTTAACTTATGTCTGTACTCAGATATTGTTGCTTCTGCTGACTCGTTTATGATCGAGCTCTTGTATTCGAGCCCTCGAGGCCCCTGGCTTGTAATATGATGCTTGTATGACTTATTTTTATTTGTAGAGTTGTGTTGTGATATCTTCCCGTGAGTCCCTGATCTTGATCGTACACGTTTGCGTGTATGATTAGTGTATGATTGAATCGGGGGCGTCACAAGTTGGTATGAGAGCCGACTGCCTGTGGGAATCCTCTTTCCACACTCCTTGGTCGAAGTTGAGTCTTGTCGTGGGTTTGTCACGGCAGATGTCCTTGTGAAAGGACTTGGTCGTGGAGCCATCGCAACGGGGTAGCTTAAAGGGGTTAAACCGGACAAGGGGACACGGGGAGTTTATACTAGTTCGGCCCCTTCAATGAAGGTAAAAGCCTACGTCTAGTTGTGATTGGTATTGCTAGGATTTCGAAGGCCTGGGAGAGAATCCGCTTTGTCTGGCTCTCGAGTTGTTATCTGTCCCTCAATCGCCGCCGGGTCGTCCCTTTATATACACAGGTTGACGCCCGCTGGTTTACAGAGTCCCGAAGCCGGATCATAAACATGTCTGGTTCGGTACCACACTTCCTATCTTACAAAGCAAGTTACACAATTAAGTCGGTTTACATCTACAGGCCTTAACTCGCCTCTGGGCCTTGGGCCTTCGTAAAGCATCATCATTCTTACGTCTTCATGGGCTTCTAATCTTCATAAAGCTAATCCGGCTATTCCTGGCCGGTTTACGTCCAGTAGTAATACCCCTCACATTAGGCCCCAGATTGGTTTGAACTGGTTCATATCAATCTTCGTCACTTAGAAAAATTTCTCCTTTGCATTTTCACTTTGATCTTGTAAACCTCCGTGACGTCATCTTCCAGGACCATAACAAACCGCCCTGACATCATCTATTCGTTGAAGCTGAGGATTACCTTCATTAATGCATATCCAGTCATCGAGGCGACACCATTATTAATTATCCATTTTTGAGCTCCTCGATTCCCGCACTTGCTGTTTTATCGCTTCGCCTTATAAATAGGGGCAGAGAACCCCTTTCTTTTCTTTCCGTTACCCCTTCATCCCTTCTTCTTCCTCACGACGTCCCCGCACCTGAGCGCCACCACCATCGTCAAGCCTCACCTCTGCCTCACCGTTGGCCGCTGCATCAACCTATTCGTACCAGAGCTCCGTAGCACACCTCCGCTGCTTCCGCGACCGCAGTGAGTCCTTTCCTCCTTCCTTTCTAGATCCATTAGGGTTTCCTTGTTCTTCGCAGTTCTTTGAAGTTCATCGGGGCTTCGGTGCTGTTCTTCCCTGTTCCTCCTTAGTCTATAGATGGACACTTCACACTTGACGTATCCCATGCCATGGCTAACCTTCTGTTACCACCACAAACCCTTATGCGCAAAAAACTGATCTAGTCCTTTATGAACTGTTTCGGGACCAACCTTTTTTCCTTTTAGGTCTAAATCTTTTTTCTTTTCCTGACTTGTGGTAGATCCGAAATGCCCCTGTGATCCTGTGAAACCTGTTTTTACCTTACTTAACCCTCTTCGCCTTAGATCTGTATCCTCTTTACCATCTAGGCGGTTTACCTTTGTAAAAACAATCTATATCATACCATTAGTCCCCTAGTAAACCGGCAAACCTTCTGCACGTTGATGGTAATAGTCCGGTTTAACAACACATGTATGCCCTTTATATGACCTTGTCATTTACTATTATATTAGTCTCTGGTTTACGCAATTTCACATACCAGTATATGTTTATTCCATTGCATCTGGCGCTCCTCCATGAATGACTCGTAAACCGGCATTTCCTTTTCAGCTTTTCATTTCACAATGGCCAAACAGTTTGCCGCTTGCAACTGGGCCCCCTCCCGGATCACCGAAGATCAATTGAACGAAATGGTTAGTATTGGCACCTTACTAAAGAAGACAGAGATCCGGTGGTGAGTTCCAGGAATAGAGAATCCTCCTACCCTGAGGCAGTGTGAGGTAGTGATCTTTGTCGACCACATAGGCCGTGGCTTCAAACCGCCAGGGTCAAAGTTTTTCCGGGATGTTCTTGCCAGTTTCCAACTCCATCCTCAAGATATTGGACGCAACTCGGTGTCCAATATATGCAAGTTCCAAGTTTTCTGTGAAGCGTACTTGCAAGAAGAGCCCACTGCTGAGCTGTTCCGGGACTTTTTTCATCTGAACCGGCGTACAGAGTTTGTAAATGGCCCCAATACTGAACTTGGTGGTGTCTCAATTCAAAAGCGGAAGGAAGTTGAATTCCCTCATGCCAAACTGCACAGCCACCCTAAGGAATGGAACCAGACTTGGTTTTACTACAGAGATACTTTTCCTGAAGATGAGAATCCCCTTCCAGGCTATCGTGATCACCGGCTTTCCAACACCCATCCAATGCCACAACGCTTAAGTTCTGCAGAACAGGCCAAATATGCCCCTCAACTGCCAAGCTCCGGGCCTTTATGGCCAATGGTTTAACAGACATTGATTTCGTGCGCTGTTGGATATCTTGGAGCGTCTTGCCGCTAAGCCTCTGCCCCAGTTTAATGTGTGAGTACACCGGTGATGTTAAAGACCCTCAACGCCATATCAACATTCAGGTGACCGATGAAGAGGTCACTGAAAGCATAAAGAAAATTTTGAATGAACCGGAATTAGTCTGTCGTCAAACCGGCTTGAACCCCTTCTATACTCAGAACAAACCGCCTGCTGTAAGCACTATACTTCCTTTTCATCTTTGATATGTTTAACTTGTTCAACTTGTAATCCTTCTTCTGTTTATGTATGAATAGGGTGATGATCCCTTCTAGAAACGGAAATCCGTAGATAAAGTGGTAAAGCCAACCGGGGATAAAGCGGTCAAACCATCCCGTCCCAAAACCAAAGTTGTCAAGGGGACCTCAAAGCGGAAAACGACTGACCGGATCAACATGGAACTTGATGAAGATGCTAATGATCCGGAAGTTGAGGTAGAACTTGACTCACTTGGCTCTATTTTCATGCACCTCATTAATAATGATCTTTATCAGGAGGACGTAGAAGGCAGCCAAGCTGATGATGTAGAGGTAATTACCCTTTCCTCCGGTTCAGACTCTATGCCAACACAAAAAAAAACGTCAAGCAGTCCGAAAAGTAAGCTTTTCTCATCCTCTTGCTTACTTGGACCCAACATTTATTTTGAAGACGCAGCAGCATGAAGCTCGCCAGACAACCCGGCATAGTGGCCAATAGGTCACTTCGACTGGTTTACCTGATACCCCGGTTCGGAAGCGCCGGTCTGAGGTCTCTTCCACTTCTAACAATTCTTATCGCAAGGCAGGTTATTTCAGACAACCTCTTAATCCGTCCGATTCAAATTATCAGGTGACACCTCCCTCATCCTCTGGCGAGTCGACAGCAACCCAACTCCCTCCTCTAAAAACTGTAGCTGGGTAAGTTTTCAAACCCTTTCTTCCAATGCGTTACAATCTTGAATAAGATGCTAACCCTCTTTTAATTTATTTGCAGAGCCAAAGCCAGACCCAGCAAGAAAGCTCGAGTCAACAATCCGTCAGAAGACCAGGTAGTTTTTGAAGAAGAGCAAAGAGGTAAACCGGATCAAACTCGTGAACCAGAGGGTCCTCATCCTGAAGCCGCCTCTGATGAACCGCCCCTTCAAGATCGGAATATCGATGAACCACCAGAAACTGATCCTACCGTGCCTGACACTGAACCGATAGCTCCAAACCGGGCTAGTCTGATGATAGATACTGAAACTCCGTCATCACCCGCAAAAACCACTGAAGGCCAAGGAGATGATGTTATCTTTACTGGCATGGGCCACAGCTCTCCTGGTCATCCTGTGATCTTGGACCAACATAGTGCCAAAGAAGAGCGTGCTGCTAGGGAAAAGAGCAAATGGAGTACTGACTTATCAAGTTATGCCCATCTCAACGTTGAAGAGCTTCATTCCAGTTTCTTAAACCGTCTGCACTCAAACCGTGACTATGAAGCCGGTTTGGTGAATCTAATGAAGGAACGCTATGAGGTATTTTCATCTCCCTTTACTTCTTGATTCCAAAGTTGAAATGCTAGCCCAAGTAGCCCCCAAGGGCCGTTTTATGATGTTAATCGTAAACTGGGTCTTTCTAACACTTTAAGTCTCTCCCACTGACCCTCAAAATGTTAGGTCCTTAGTGAAAACCAAGGCCGATACTTTACCAATGTAATGATATAGCTTTCCTCAGCGTAGCCCCCAAAGGCTGTTTAGCTTTGCAAGGTAATCCGGGTTTAATCCATGTGTCCGTTTTGAATAGATGTACATTAGCCCCCAAGTGTCAAGGATAATGCTTGCATTGTTCTGGAGACTTTATAAAAGATGTAGTGAAATATAGCAAATAGGCATTAGCCCCCAAGTACGGAGTGTATAACTTGTTATACGCTTTGTACTTAGAAAATATATATCCTGTTGTTTGACATTTCTGCACTGTTGTAGGCCGAACTAAGCAATAGAGATGCATGGACAGCTGATTTGCAAGAGAACGTGAAGTCCCAACAAGCAGAAGCTGCGAAAGCCAAAGAGGAGCTGACCAAAGCCCTGGCAGCGATGGAAAAGCTGAAAGAGTCTTTTAACAAAGATCGTGCTGATTGGGAAACCGAGAAAACCAGTTTAACCAAAAGAGCTGAGGATGCCGAAGCAGCCCTGAAACCAGTTGTAGATGAACTAGCCGGTTTGAAATGGCAAATCAACTCCATGACTTCCGTTGTCTTTGGTAAGTATCTCCTTGTGCAGTTTGTCCAATTCATGGAACCTTACCATTGACCAGAACGCTGATTTTAAACCGTAATAGGCACTCATATTGCTCATCTGGGCACAGATATGCGGATGAAGCTTAAAGCGGCGTATACCTTGATTGAACAATTGTACTCTGGGTCCCAGCGGGCTATTTGCACTGCGGCTTACAATAAACCGACACCATCACTGATAAAGGAAACTCTTGAGAAGCTGGCCATGTTACCAGCCTGGACTACCGAACTGAAGAAGGCAGCTGCAAGAGCAGGTGCATTAACCGCATTAATCCGAGCCAAGGCATGGATTCCAGATCTTGAAGCGGAGGACATCATTAAAGGATACGCAGGTGTAAAGGAGGACGATTCAAACTTCGACAATGATGACCTTCGAAGGCTGACCAAAGAAATGTGGCCAATAGCCAGCAAACTAGCAGAGGACACATACTTGTCTCATTTCCAACCGGCTTATGACGCTGAAGGGAAGAGACAGCCTGCCGAAATCCATGAAGTCAAAGAACTTGTGCCTCCAATCCGTAAGCATACCTTTGATCCTGATATTAACCCCTCCAGCCTTATCCATGAAGAGGCCGTGTTTCAAGCTTTAACTGGAGTCGATTGGTCGACGGTTCATTTCCAGCGTCTGGGGATGGATGAAGAAGAAGTGATCGCACCAACTGACCCTCAACCGTCAAACCGTCCAGACGAAGCGTCTTAAACCGACAGCCGGTTTACCAAATATTGTATGCCAATGCCAAAAAATAATTATGCACTCGTAGCCGCTTTGAAGCTTCTTGTAATGGGATAGCAAAACTCCTTTATCTGTCATGCCATCGAGCATGTTTTGTGACACTTTGTGAAAATTTGTTCCACTTTTTGGGATCTATTTATGCATAGCCGATGATGAGTTGTGTTCCTGGATACAAGAACTTGAAAGTATCCTAGCAGTTTACCACTGGATGGGTTATGATGCCCAACAAATATACAATACTTAGATGAATAATCAAAGTTTTTGTATAAAAATTAATATGTGCAACATACCTCATTGGTTGACCAACTTCTTGTATGGTAAAGGTGTCAACACTAACCTGGAGTGTTGATAACTCCATCCTTATTTTGCCGGATTATGATAATAAACCGTATCGGGATATAATAACTGTTGGGGAACGTAGCAGAATTTTAAAATTTTCTACGCATCACCAAGATCAATCTATGGAGTCGTCTAGCAACAAGGGAGAGAGGAGTGCATCTACATACCCTTGTAGATCGCGCGCGGAAGCGTTCAAGAGAACGGGGTTGATGGAGTCGTACTCGTCGTGATCCAAATCACCGATGACCAAGTGCCGAACGGACAGCACCTCCACGTTCAACACACGTATGGTTGGGAAGACGTCTCCTCCTACTTGATCCAGCAAGGGGGAGGTAGAGGTTGATGAAGATCCAGCAGCACGACAGTGTGGTGGTGGATGCAGCAGGATCCCGGCAGGGCTTCGCCAAGCGCAAGCGGGGAGGAGAGGTGTTAAGGAGGGAGAGGGAGGCGCCAAGAGCAAGGGTGCGGCTGCCCTCCCTCCCCCCTCTTTATATAGGGGCCTTGGGGGGCGCCGGCCCTAGGAGATGAATCTCCAAGGGGGGGCGGCCAAGGGGTGGCTTCCCCCCAAGCCAAGTGGGGGGTGCCCCCACCCCTAGGGTTTCCCAACCCTAGGCGCAGGGGAGGCCCAAGGGGGGGGGGCGCACCAGCCCACCAGGGGCTGGTTCCCCTCCTACTTTAGCCCATGGGGCCCTCCGGGATAGGTGGCCCCACCCGGTGGACCCCCGGGACCCTTCCGGTGGTCCCGGTACAATACCGGCGACCCCCGAAACCTTCCCGATGGCCGAAACTGGACTTCCTATATATAAATCTTTACCTCCGGACCATTCTGGAACTCCTCGTGACGTCCGGGATCTCATCCAGGACTCGGAACAACTTTCGGGTTACTGCATACTAATATCTCTACAACCCTAGCGTCACTGAACCTTAAGTGTGTAGACCCTACGGGTTCGGGAGACATGCAGACATGACCGAGAGGCCTCTCCGGTCAATAACCAACAGCGGGATCTGGATACCCATGTTGGCTCCCAAATGCTCCACGATGATCTCATCGGATGAACCATGATGTCGAGGATTCAATCAATCCGTATACAATTCCCTTTGTCAATCGGTACGTTACTTGCCCGAGACTCGATCGTCGGTATCTCAATACCTCGTTCAATATCGTTACCGGCAAGTCACTTTACTCGTGCCATAATGCATGATCCTGTGATCAACCACTTGGTCACATTGATCTCATTATGATGATGCATTACCGAGTGGGCCCAGAGATACCTCTCCGTCATACGGAGTGACAAATCCCAGTCTCGATTCATGCCAACCCAACAGGCACTTTCGGAGATACCTATAGTGTACCTTTATAGTCACCCAGTTACGTTGTGACGTTTGGCACACCCAAAGCACTCCTACGGTATCCAAGAGTTGCACAATCTCATGGTCTAAGGAAATGATACTTGACATTCGGAAAAGCTACAACAAACGAACTACACGATCTTTGAGCTATGCTTAGGATTGGGTCTTGTCCATCACATCATTCTCCTAATGATGTGATCCCGTTATCAATGACATCCAATGTCCATAGTCAGGAAACCATGACTATCTTTTGATCAATGAGCTAGTCAACTAGAGGCTCACTAGGGACGTGTCGTGGTCTATGTATTCACACATGTATTACGATTTCCAGATAACACAATTATAGCATGAACAACAGACAATTATCATGAACAAAGAAATATAATAATAACCATTTTATTATTGCCTCTAGGGCATATTTCCAACAGTCTCCCACTTGCACTAGAGTCAATAGTCTAGTTACATTGTGATGAATCGAACACCCATGCAGTTCTGGTGTTGATCATGTTTTTCTCTAGGGAGAGGTTTAGTCAACGGATCTGCCACATTCAGGTCCGTATGTACTTTACAAATATCTATGTCTCCATTTTGAACACTTTCATGAATGGAGTTGAAGCGACGCTTGATATGCCTGGTCTTCCTGTGAAACCTGGGCTCCTTGGCAAGGGCAATAGCTCCAGTGTTGTCACAGAAGAGAGTCATCGGGCCCGACGCATTGGGTATGACTCCTAGGTTGGTAATGAACTCCTTCACCCAGACTGCTTCTTGTGCTGCCTTCGAGGCTGCCATGTACTCCGCTTCACATGTAGATCCCGCCACAACGCTTTGCTTGCAACTGCACCAGCTTACTGCCCCACCATTCAAAATATACACGTATCCGGTTTGTGACTTAGAGTCATCCAGATCTGTGTCGAAGCTAGCATCGACGTAACCCTTTACGACGAGCTCTTCGTCACCTCCATAAACGAGAAACATATCCTTAGTCCTTTTCAGGTACTTCAGGATATTCTTGACCGTTGTCTAGTGTTCCATGCCGGGATTACTTTGGTACCTTCCTACCAAACTTACGGCAAGGTTTACATCAGGTCTGGTACACAGCATAGCATACATGATAGACCCTATGGCCGAGGCATAGGGGACGACACTCATCTTTTCTCTATCTTCTGCCGTGGTCGGGCATTGAGCCGTGCTCAATCTCGTACCTTGCAATACAGGCAAGAACCCCTTCTTTGACTGATCCATTTTGAACTTCTTCAATATCTTGTCAAGGTACGTACTCTGTGAAAGACCAATGAGGCGTCTCGATCTATCTCTATAGATCTTGATGCCTAATATATAAGCAGCTTCTCCAAGATCCTTCATTGAAAAACACTTGTTCAAGTAGGCCTTTATGCTTTCCAAGAATTCTATATCATTTCCCATCAACAGTATGTCATCCACATACAATATGAGAAATGCTACAGAGCTCCCACTCACTTTCTTGTAAATGCAGGCTTCTCCATAAGTCTGCGTAAACCCAAACGCTTTGATCATCTCATCAAAACGAATGTTCCAACTCCGAGATGCTTGCACCAGCCCATAAATCGAGCGTTGGAGCTTGCACACCTTGTCAGCATTCTTAGGATCGACAAAACCTTCCGGCTGCATCATATACAATTCTTCCTTAAGGAAACCATTAAGGAATGCCGTTTTGACGTCCATTTGCCATATCTCATAATCATAGAATGCGGCAATTGCTAACATGATTCGGACGGACTTCAGCTTCGCTACGGGTGAGAAAGTCTCATCGTAGTCAACCCCTTGAACTTGTCGATAACCCTTAGCGACAAGCCGAGCTTTATAGATGGTCACATTACCATCCGCGTCTGTCTTCTTCTTAAAGATCCATTTATTTTCTATGGCTCGCCGATCATCGGGCAAGTCAGTCAAAGCCCATACTTCGTTTTCATACATGGATCCTATCTTGGATTTCATGGCTTCCAGCCATTTGTCGGAATCCGGGCCCGCCATCGCTTCTTCATAGTTCAAAGGTTCACTGTTGTCTAACAACATGATTTCCAAGACAGGGTTGCCGTACCACTCTGGTGTGGAACGTGTCCTCATGGACCTACGAAGTTCAATAGCAACTTGATCTGAAGTTTCATGATCATCATCATCAACTTCCTCTCTAGTTGGTGCAGGCACCTCAGGAACATTTTCTTGAGCTGCGCCACTTACCGGTTCAAGAGGTAATACTTCATCAAGTTCTACTTTCCTCCCACTTATTTCTTTCGAGAGAAACTCTTTCTCTAGAAAGGACCCATTCTTGGCAACAAAGATCTTGCCTTCGGATCTGAGGTAGAAGGTATACCCAATAGTTTCTTTAGGGTATCCTATGAAGATGCATTTTTCCGATTTGGGTTCGAGCTTTTCAGGTTGGAGTTTCTTGACATAAGCATCACATCCCCAAACTCTTAGAAACGACAACTTAGGTTTCTTCCCAAACCATAATTCATACGGTGTCGTCTCAATGGATTTCGACGGAGCCCTATTTAAAGTGAATGCGGCAGTCTCTAAAGCATAGCCCCAAAATGACAGCGGTAAATTGGTAAGAGACATCATAGATCGCACCATATCCAATAGAGTGCGATTACGACGTTCGGACACACCATTACGCTAAGGTGTTCCAAGCGCCGTGAGTTGTGAAACTATTCCACATTTTCTTAAGTGTGTGCGAAATTCGTGACTCAAGTATTCTCCCCCACGATCTTATCGCAAGAACTTGATTTTCCTGTCATGTTGATTCTCAACCTCACTCTAAAATTCCTTGAACTTTTCAAAGGTCTCAGACTTGTGTTTCATTAAGTAGACATACCCATATCTACTCAAGTCATCAGTGAGGGTGAGAACATAATGATAGCCACCGCGAGCCTCAACACTCATTGGACCGCACACATCAGTATGTATGATTTCCAATAAGTTGGTTGCTCGCTCCATTGTTCCTGAGAACGGAGTCTTGGTCATTTTACCCATGAGGCATGGTTCGCACGTGTCAAATGATTCGTAATCAAGAGACTCCAAAAGTCCATCTGCATGGAGCTTCTTCATGCATTTGACACCTATGTGACCAAGGCGGCAGTGCCACAAGTATGTGGGACTATCATTATCAACCTTACATCTTTTGGTATTCACACTATGAATATGTGTAACATTACGCTTGAGATTCATTAAGAATAAACCATTCACCAACGGAGCATGACCATAAAACATATCTCTCATATAAATAGAACAACCATTATTCTCGGATTTAAATGAGTAGCCATCTCGAATTAAATGAGATCCTGATACAATGTTCATGCTCAAAGCTGGCACTAAATAAAAATTATTGAGGTTAAAACTAACCCCGTAGGTAAATGTAGAGGTAGCGTGCCGACGGCGATCACATCGACCTTGGAACCATTCCCGACGCGCATCGTCACCTCGTCCTTCGCCAGTCTCCGCTTATTCCGCAGCTCCTGCTTTAAGTTACAAATGTGAGCAACCGCACCGGTATCAAATACCCAGGAGCTACTACGAGTACTGGTAAGGTACACATCAATTACATGTATATCACATATACCTTTAGTGTTGCCGGCCTTCTTGTCCGCTAAGTATTTGGGGCAGTTCCGCTTCCAGTGACCACTTCCCTTGCAATAAAAACACTCAGTCTCGGGCTTGGGTCCATTCTTTGGCTTCTTCCTGGTAGCTTGCTTACTCGGCGCGGCAACTCCCTTGCCGTCCTTCTTGAAGTTCTTCTTACCCTTGCCTTTCTTGAACTTAGTGGTTTTATTCACCATCAACACTTGATGTTCCTTTTTGATTTCCACCTCTGCTGATTTCAGCATTGAATATACCCCAGGAATGGTCTTTTCCATCCCCTGCATATTGAAGTTCATCACAAAGCTCTTGTATCTCGGTGGAAGCGACTGAAGGATTCTGTCAATGACCGCGTCATCCGGGAGATTAACTCCCAGCTGAGTCAAGTGGTTATGCAACCCAAACATTTTGAGTATGTGCTCACTGACAGAACTATTTTCCTCCATCTTACAGCTGAAGAACTTGTCGGAGACTTCATATCTCTCGACCCGGGCATGAGCTTGGAAAACCATTTTCAGCTCTTCGAACATCTCATATGCTCCGTGTCTCTCAAAACGCTTTTGGAGCCCCGGTTATAAGCTGTAAAGCATGCTGCACTAAACGAGGGAGTAATCATCAGCACGTGATTGCCAAGCGTTCATAACGTCTTGGTTCTCTGGGATGGTGCGTCACCTAGCGGTGCTTCTAGGACATAATCTTTCTTGGCAGCTATGAGGATGATCCTCAGGTTCCAGACCCAGTCCGTATAGTTGCTGCCATCATCTTTCAGCTTGGTTTTCTCTAGGAACACGTTGAAGTTGAGGACAATGTGGGCCATTTGATCTACAAGACATATTGTAAAGATTTTAGACTAAGTTCATGATAATTAAGTTCATATAATCAAATTACTCAATGAACTCCCACTCAGATAGACATCCCTCTAGTTATCTAAGTGAAACATGATCTGAGTTAACTAGGCCGTGTCCGATCATCACATGAGACGGACTAGCCAACATCGGTGAACATCTTCATGTTGATCGTATCTTCTATACGACTCATGCTCGACCTTTCGGTCTTCCGTGTTCCGAGGCCATGTCTGTACATGCTAGGCTCGTCAAGTCAACCTAAGTGTATTGCGTGTGTAAATCTGGCTTACACCCGTTGTATTCGAACATTAGAATCTATCACACCCGATCATCACGTGGTGCTTCGAAACAACGAACCTTCGCCAGGTGCACAGTTAGGGGGAACACTTTCTTGAAATTATTACGAGGGATCATCTTATTTAATCTACCGTCGTTCTAAGCAAATAAGATGTAAAACATGATAAACATCACATGCAATCAAATAGTGACATGATATGGCCAATATCATTTGCTCCTTTTGATCTCCATCTTCGGGGCTTCATGATCATCGTTGTCACCAGCATGACACCATGATCTCCATCATTGTGTCTTCTTGAAGTTGTCTTGTCATCTATTACTTCTACTACTATGGCTAACGCTTTAGCAATAAAGTAAAGTAATTACATGACGTTTATGTTGACACGCAGGTCATAAATAAATAAAGACAACTCCTATGGCTCCTGCCGGTTGTCATACTCATCGACATGCAAGTCGTGATTCGTATTACAAGAACATGATCAATCTCATACATCACATATATCATTCATCACATCCTTTTGGCCATATCACATCACACGACACATGCTGCAAAAACAAGTTAGACGTCCTCTAATTGTTGTTGCAAGTTTTTACGTGGCTGCTATAGGTTTCTAGCAAGAACGTTTCTTACCTACGCCAAAACCACAATGTGAATTGCCAATTTCTATTTACCCTTCATAAGGACCATGTTCATCGAATCCGATCCGAATAAAGTGGGAGAGACAGACACCCGCCAGCCACCTTATGCAACTAGTGCATGTCAGTCGGTGGAACCAGTCTCACGTAAGCGTACGTGTAAGGTCGGTCTGGGCCGCTTCATCCCACAATGCCGCCGAATCAAGATAAGACTAGTAACGGCAAGATAATTGACAATATCGACGCCCACAACTGCTTTGTGTTCTACTCGTGCATAGAAACTACGCATAGACCTAGCTCATGATGCCACTATTGGGGAACGTAGCAGAATTTTAAAATTTTCTACGCATCACCAAGATCAATCTATGGAGTCATCTAGCAACGAGGAAGAGAGGAGTGCATCTACATACCCTTGTAGATCACGCGCGGAAGTGTTCAAGAGAACGGGGTTGATGGAGTCGTACTCGTCGTGATCCAAATCACCGATGACCAAGTGCCGAATGGACAGCACCTCCGCGTTCAACACACGTATGGTTGGGAAGACGTATCCTCCTACTTGATCCAGCAAGGGGGAGGTAGAGGTTGATGAAGATCCAGCAGCACGACGGTGTGGTGGTGGATGCAGCAGGATCCCGGCAGGGCTTCGCCAAGCGCAAGCGGGGAGGAGAGGTGTTATGGAGGGAGAGGGAGGCGCCAAGAGCAAGGGTGCGGCTGCCCTCCCTCCCCCCTCTTTATATAGGGGCCTTGGGGGGCGCCGTCCCTAGGAGATGAATCTCCAAGGGGGGCGGCGGCCAAGGGGTGGCTTCCCCCCCAAGCCAAGTGGGGGGCGCCCCCACCCCTAGGGTTTCCCAACCCTAGGCGCAGGGGAGGCCCAAAGGGGGGGGGGGCGCACCAGCCCACCAGGGGCTGGTTCCCCTCCTACTTTAGCCCATGGGGCCCTCCGGGATAGGTGGCCCCACCCGGTGGACCCCCGGGACCCTTCCGGTGGTCCTGGTACAATACCGGCGACCCCTGAAACCTTCCCGATGGCCGAAACTGGACTTCCTATATATAAATCTTTACCTCCGGGCCATTCCGGAACTCCTCGTGACATCCGGGATCTCATCCGGGACTCCGGACAACTTTCGGGTTACTGCATACTAATATCTCTACAACCCTAGCGTCACCAAACCTTAAGTGTGTAGACCCTACGGGTTCGGGAGACATGTAGACATGACCGAGACGCCTCTCCGGTCAATAACCAACAGCGGGATCTGGATACCCATGTTGGATCCCACATGCTCCACGATGATCTCATCGGATGAACCACGATGTCGAGGATTTAATCAATCCATATACAATTCCCTTTGTCAATCAGCACGTTACTTGCCCGAGACTCGATCGTCGGTATCCCAATACCTCGTTCAATCTCGTTACCGGCAAGTCACTTTACTCGTGCCGTAATGCATGATCCCGTGATCAACCACTTGGTCACATTGAGCTCATTATGATGATGCATTACCGAGTGGGTCCAGAGATACCTCTCCGTCATACGGAGTGACAAATCCCAGTCTCGATTCGTGCTGACCCAACAGACACTTTTGGAGATACCTGTAGTGTACCTTTATACTCACCCAGTTACGTTGTGACGTTTGGCACACCCAAAGCACTCCTACGGTATCCGGGAGTTGCACAATCTCATGGTCTAAGGAAATGATACTTGACATTCGAAAAAGCTACAACAAACAAACTACACGATCTTTGAGCTATGCTTAGGATTGGGTCTTGTCCATCACATCATTCTCCTAATGATGTGATCCCGTTATCAGTGACATCCAATGTCCATAGTCAGGAAACCGTGACTATCTTTTGATCAATGAGCTAGTCAACTAGAGGCTCACTAGGGACGTGTCGTGGTCTATGTATTCACACATGTATTACGATTTCCGGATAACACAATTATAGCATGAACAACAGACAATTATCATGAACAAAGAAATATAATAATAACCATTTTATTATTGCCTCTAGGGCATATTTCCAACAATAACCACCGGGTTTTCTTTATAGCACTAGCGACTTAGTCAAACCAGACTGGGGTAAGGAAAGCCGTCTTGTAACTGTTCATGTACTGACAACGTGTAGTTGAAAGTCAAGCCGAGCCAAGGACACCGGTTTATCAGAACATATTGTGAACCTCAATAAAGGCAGAAAACTTAGCAAACATGACTAAAAAAAGAAATATGTGAGGCTTTTTCCGAGCTACCAGGCTCCAAATCGAGGCTTTTCATGGGCTGCCGGGCCTCTGAGTTAAACCGTTTAACAAAGCCTTTTAAGATGGGCCTCCAATTAACCAATCATCATTTTAACTTTGACAAGTTTAGGGTCTGTAGAAGATTGACTTGTCAAACGTTCGGCGGGTCATACCAGGATTATCTGGACAGGAGTGCCTTACTTGATGAAGGCAGGTTAACCCGGGGTTTTAGGTGAATACACCAGGCTTCCAAGCCGTGGCTTGATAGCCAATTACAAGGGTCCTTTCAAACTCTTTGTTGCCTTGCACAAAGAGCCCCCAAGTAACTTTGTGAGTTGTGCTCAGTGGGTGCCCATGTTTGAGTTTGTGCTTTGTGCAACACTCTCTTTGGCCCCACATAATTTCCTTTGTGGCTTAACGCCTATCAAGAGGTGTAGCTATGGTGTGATAACAACCAAGCCCCCTAGTGAAATCCCTTTGTATCCGTGCGGCTGCAGAGACCGGTTTAACAAAATTTTGCTTTGTTAGCAGAAACCCTTATAGGCACACACATGATGTAAAAAGAACAGAGACCCCGCTTTATTCGAGGCTCTGTTTTATTATATAATATATACATTGTCATAAATATGTAAATATGAAGAGCCCGTGGCTCAAGTATAGTAAGGCCGATGTCGACGTTCTGGGAACGGGGGTCCCCAGACTTGCCTGCCTGCGGCCTGCGGCGTGGCTCAAGTGGGGGCCCAGTGCGGCCCATCTTCATCAGCGCAAGCTCAAGACCCTCGCGAGGGGCCAAGCCTTGCGGGGCGGACGATAGGAAGCTTCCTCAGAGGCAGCCTCATCAGGCAGGCTCGCGAGGAGGTGGAGATATCAAGGCAGGGGTACCTCGCGAGGAACCCGTGACGCAAGCCATGACGATCGAGACCAGGCGGGCGCCAGGCGGGCGCCGGCCTGCGTAGTGTCCTTGTTTCTTCTTTGGTGCAAAGGGAGCAAGCACGGGCCAAGGTATCAGACAAAGGTTACCATTCTGGTGCAACAAGACCAAGACCAGCCGGACGGCCGGACGGAGGTCACCATGGAGCCCAAGACGGCGTCATCACCAGTGCCTTTGGCAGTCGAAGACCACCTTTGGTCAGGATAACTTGTACAATATGTTCCCCTTCAAAATGGCCAAGTGTTGGCGCCCTTCCCGCTCATTATTTGGGGAGAGGCCCAGGGCCTCTATAAGTAGAGCTAGCCACACAGAGTAGAGGAACATCTAGAGATCTGGTAGAACCCTAGCAGAGAGAGAGAGAGAGAGAGAGAGAGAGAGGCGACGGAACTCACCCTAGCAGTTCATCGCACCAGCTCAAGAACACCTCTCACGAGGCTGTTCTTCCCTTGTACTATTCATCATCAGCCCCTGAGGCAATCCACCACACCACACACTGGAGTAGGGTATTACACCGCAACGGTGGCCCAAACCAGTATAAACCTCGTGTCTCTTGTGTTGTTCATCATTTTCATCTTAGTTCGCACGAGAGGATCGGACGTAGATCGGTAGGGGAGAGATCTCCGCGCGCACCCCAGTGTTCGAACCTCAAGGGTCTGTCGGAAGCCGAAATCCGACATTTGGCGCGCCAGGTAGGGGTGCGCCGGAGTCCTCCCTCCCGACAACCCGCTCTCCCCCAACATCGCATCCCGCCCTCATGGCGGACAACGCGCCGCCCTCTCCAGCAACGGATGTCGACACCAGGGCCAGGGGGCTCTGGGCCTTGGCCCCCGCCTTGCGACAGGTGCAATGGCCGTGCAAGTTCAGGCCTGAGACGCCGCCGCGCTTTGACGGCGCGACGGACCCGATGATTTTCCTCCTGGCGTACGAGGAGGCCGTCCTCAGAGCCTGGGGCGACGACCGGGTGATGGCCAACTGGTTACCCATGGCCCTCACTGGCATCCCGCACGCGTGTCTCCTCCACCTGCCGACGGCCTCTGTCACCTTCTGGCAGGAGCTGCGCGACCTCTTCCTTGCCCATCTCGCCGCACCAGCGCCGCCCGTTGTCGCAGCTCTCCTGGGTGGCTCCCAGGCACCACCCTCAAGCCATCATGTCAAGCCATTCACCCGCCGGATCAGCACCGCCTCCAAGCGCCGAGAAGCCCCCCCGGGCTGGGTGGCGCCCGAGGCCGATCTAACCTTTGACTCGGAGGACCACCCCTTCAACCCCATTGGTTCGGGCGTGCTCCCGATGCTATGCACCCCCACCATCTGCCAAGTGGCCGTCACCAGGACCCTCATCGACGGCGGTGCCGGCCTCAACGTGCTCTCGGTGGAGGCCTTCAGCCTCCTCCACGTGCCGCTGGAGCGGTTCCAACCCAGCAGGCCTTTCTCGGGCGTCGGAGCCGGTTCCACCGCCTCCTTGGGATAGATCCGCCTCCCAGTGACCTTCGGCACCTGCGACAACTTTCGCACGGAGCTGATCGACTTTGACATCGCCCCCATAGGCCTCCCCTACAACGCCATCCTCGGCTATCCCGCCCTGGCTCAGTTCATGGCAGCAACTCACCCGGCGTACAACCTCATGAAGATGCCTAGGAGCAGTGGCGTCCTCACCGTGTCAGGAGACACAAGGGATGCGCTGGAGGTGCTCCAGCTTGTTTTCAGGGCGGCCGCGGTGGCGCAGTCCACTGGCACCGATGCCCTTGAGCCCAAGGGGGCTGCGCCGGCTAAAAAGAAGCAGCTGTTCACCCAAGACAAGGCAGAAACCAAGCAGGTACCAGTCGACGAGGACGGGTCCGCTAGCGCCACCTTCACCATAGGGGCCAACCTCGAGCCCGAGCAGGAGAAAGCCCTGATCGGGTTCCTGCGTGTGAACAAGAAGGTGTTTGCGTGGGAACCTGATTAGTTAGCAGGGGTCCCAAGTGAAGTGATTGAGCATCACCTCAACGTGTGCCCCAATGTGCGCCCCGTGAAGCCAAAGGCAAGGCGGCAGTCTACTGAGAAACATGCTTTCATCGTTCAAGAGACCCGGAAGCTAGAGGCGGCAGGAGTTATCCGCGAGGTCCGCTACCCTGATTGGCTGGCTAATCCGGTCGTTGTGCCGAAAAAGGGAGGAAAGGAGAGCATGTGTGTCGACTTCACCAACCTCAACAAGGCCTGCCCGCAGGATCCATTTCCGCTCCCCCGCATTGACCAGATAGTCGACTCCACCACAGAGTGTGACCTATTGTGCTTCCTAGATGCCTTCTCGGGCTATCACTAGATCAAGATGGCGGTAGAAGACGTGGAGAAGACGGCCTTCCTGACCCCATGTGGAGTGTATTGTTATACGTGCATGCCGTTTGGGTTGCACAACGCAGGCGCGACCTTTCAGCGGCTGATGCACATCGCCTTAGGCCGACAGCTCGGGAGGAACGCTGAAGCTTACGTCGATGACATTGTGGTGAAGTCTTGTGAGGCAAGGACCCTGATACAGGACCTGGAAGAAACCTTCGCGAGCCTCAACGAAGTGGACCTACGGCTCAACCCGGAGAAGTGTGTGTTTGGAGTCCCCTCAGGCAAGCTCCTGGGTTTCCTCGTATCCCACAGGGGCATCGAGGCCAACCTGAAGAAGGTCAAGGCAGTCGAAGACATGAGCCCGCCAAGGACCCTCAGAGAAATGCAGAAGCTCACAGGGCGTGTAACTGCACTGGGCATTTCATCTCCAAGCTGGGGGAACGAGCGATGCCCTTCTTCAAGCTGATGAAAAAAAGGGCCCCTTCAAATGGACTGAAGAGGCTGATAAGACATTCCAAGACCTCAAGAGGTACCTTACCAGTCCATCGGTGATGGTAGCTCCACGTCCTCGGGAGCCCCTGGTGCTCTACCTTGCGGCCACCCCCTACTCCGCTAGCGCAGCCCTGGCAGCGGTCAGGGAGGAGCGCTGTGCCAAGGCCACATCGACCGTCCGAACTGAAGCAAAGCAGAGCCAGGAGGGCCTCGCAAAGGCCGCAAGCGCAGCCGGAAAGGAACAACCGCAGCAGGAGAACGCACCCGGAGCAGGAGAGGCCCCTTCAGGCGACCAAGCACTGGGAGCTCCGTCGTCTCAAGAGACGCCTCGACCTCTGGAGGATGCAGGCAGTGCCAGCACCCTCAACCTTGTCGAGCACCCCGTGTATTTTGTTAGCACAGTGCTACGGGACGCGAGGGCGCGGTACACCATGCCTCAAAAGCTCCTCCTCGCGCTATTGGTGGCCTCGTGCAAGCTGTGGCACTACTTCCAAGGCCACCCCATCAAGGTCGTCTCGGCATACCCCTTGGAGAGGGTACTCAGGAGCCCCAACTCAGCTAGAAGGGTTGCTGAATGGAACATCGAGCTACAGGCATTTCAGCTAGAATTTAGTACGACCAGGGTCATCAAGGGAGCCGCACTAGCAGATTTCGTGGCAGAATGGGCAGAAGCGCCGGGTCTCGAGGCAGGCGAAGACCGATCACTTTCCCCGGGAAGTGAAGCACCGGATGGCTGGGTCATGTACTTTGATGGGGCGTTCTCCCGACACGGTGCGGGAGCTGGCGCAGTGCTCGTATCCCCTACCCAGGACAAACTCTACTACGTTGTGCAACTTTGCTTCCAGCATGGAGAAAAGGTCTCCAACAACATAACGAAGTACGAAGGCCTAATAGCAGGCTTGAAGGCCGCAACTGCCCTAGGGGTGAAGCGCCTCATCATCAAGGGCGATTCGCAGCTCCTCGTCAACTTCTCCAACAAGATATACGAGCCAAAGGGCGAGCACATGGAAGCCTACCTCGCTGAGGTTCGCAAGATGGAGAAACAGTTCTGGGGACTGGAGTTGCGGCATGTGCCTCGCGGCACCAATCAGGAGGCTGATGACATTGCCAAGAGGGCATCTAGGCGGCTGCCTCAGGAGCCTGGCGTCTTTGAGGAGCGGCTCTTCAAACCCTCGGTGATGCCATCGCTGTCGAGCATGGCACAACCAAGGGAGGAGCTCCCTCAGCCGCCTACCTCAGGAGCCCCGGTCTGCGGCCCAGCCTCAGGGGCACGCCTGCTCCTGGCGTTAGAGCCTCAGGAAGGGTGTTGGATCCTGGAGCTCAAGAACTACCTGATATAAGGGACTCTGCTGGAGAATGAGGAGGAAGCGGAGCGTGTGGCGCAGCAGGCCACGGCTTATTGCATCAGGGATGGAGAGCTCTACAGGAAGCGACTGAATGACGTGTCCCTACATTGCATCTCCCAAGAGCAAGGGAAGGAGCTATTGGCGGACATACACGGCAGAGACTGCGGGCACCACTCGTCGTCACGGACCCTCGTCGGCAAGGCATTCCGTAGTGGATTCTATTGGCCCACATCACTCAATGACGCCGTTGAGCTTGTGAAGGCTTGCGAGGCCTGCCAGTTTCACGCTAAGCAGATCCATCAGCCTGCGGGGGGTCTATAGACTATACCCCTCTCATGGCCATTCGTAGTTTGGGGGCTCGACATTCTGGGCCCGTTTCCTCGTGCGCCAGGGGGCTATCGCTACCTCTACGTCGTCGTGGACAAGTTCACCAAGTGGGCCGAGGTGGAAGTTGTCCGCACAATCCTGGCGGGCTCGGCAGTCAAGTTCATCAAGGGCCTCGTGAGCCGGTTTGGGGTGCCTAACCGCATCATCACTCACAACGGTTTGCAATTCACTAGTAATCTCTTCAAAACATACTGTGCTAACCTTGGAATGCAGATATGCTACGCTTCGGTAGCACACCCCCGGAGCAATGGCCAGGCTGAACGAGCCAACGCCGAGGTCCTGAGGGGCCTCAAGGCCAGGACCTTCAAGAAGAAGCTGGAGGCCTGTGGCAGGGGCTGGTACAACGAGCTCCAGTGCATGATGTGGTCAATCCGCACGACAGCGACCAAGCCGACTGGCGAGACCCCGTTCTTCCTCGTCTATGGAGTAGAAGCTGTTCTCCCTAACAAGGTCAAGTGTCGCTCCACGCGGGTCCTGGCATTCGACGAGGCTCAGCAGGACGCCATGCGGGGGACGGATCTCGTGCTGGGGGAGGAACGCCGTCGGGAAGCCGCACTGCAAGCGGCAAGGTATCAACAGGCGCTACGACGATACCACTGCCGCAACATCCACCCCAGGACCCTTGAGGTAGGGGATCTCGTGCTCAGACAGGTTCTCTCCAGGGAGGGGCTGCACAAGCTCTCTCCCATGTGGGAGGGCCCGTTCAAGGTTGTTCATGTTTCTAGGCCTGGCTCCGCGCGCTTGGAGACTCCGGAGGGAGTACCCATCCAGAACGCATGGAACATTCAACATCTCTAGAGGTTCTACCCCTGAGCGAGGCCTAGCGCCTAGGAAAGGCCTGATGCCCGTGAAGAAGGCCAATGCCTGTGAAGCTATCGCGTTTTGGGAAAGGCCCGGTGCTTGTGAAGAAGGCCAATGCCTGTGAAGCTATCGCGTTTTGGGAAAGGCCCGGTGCCTGTGAAGAAGGCCAATGCCCGTGAAGCTATCGCGTTTTGGGAAAGGCCCGGTGCCTGTGAAGAAGGCCAATGCCCGTGAAGCTATCGCATTTTGGGAAAGGCCCGGTGCCTGTGAAGAAGGCCAATGCTTGTGAAGCTATCGCGTTTTGGGAAAGGCCCGATGCCTGTGAAGAAGGCGAATGCCTGTGAAGCTGCTGCGTTTTGGGAAAGGCCCGGTGCCTGTGAAGAAGGCAAATGCCTGTGAAGCTCGCCACCCATGACACTCTCATGTAATAATGAGTGGGGCTGTACACGCCCCAGAGTCTCCGGAGTGCCGCCCTCGGGCCTCGGGGGCTCCCGCCCACGCCCAGTGGCAGCACTTAGCTCCGCGCTGGTGAGAAGACATCGAAGACTAGAATAGGTGCCGGACGCGGCTTTCCCATTTGCTTTCGGCAGTTGGCTTGTTTATTCCTGTTTGAAGTTTTATTGGAGTTGCTGATGTTCCTGGCTTGTGACTCTTTGTCTTTCTCGCTCGCTTGCCTCGTTTTCTCTTGCACAAGTCTCGCGAGGGAGTCGCGGGCGCCCTCACGAGTGTTTTATGCCCCGGTCGTTTGGAGCTTCCCTATCCAAGTCCTCTGTGGGAGCACCCCTCCCAGTCCGTGCCCCACGGGCATCGCGACACGAGCGCAGGACCTAGGCTGATCGCCCCCACAACCAAGACCGTAAGCTACCACTCTAACTAATCCTTGCAGGGCATGAAGCGCACGGCGAGGCCTCAGCCTCCGGAGGCGAGGGCCGCGTCAAGCTCCACCAAGCTCAAATGACTCCCGCACATGGACACGCAGCACGGAAACATAGCGCAGAAATGGCAAAAGCAAGGCGACACTTGACAACAACAGTTCTAACACGACCCCACGGGGCCCTGTACTACCTTCTTCTTACACAGGAAAGGAAGGAACCAAAATGGACACGACCTGTCCAACACCAGCCTACAGCAAAAGCTCGAGCTGCTCTTGGGGTTCAGGCGGACGCCTCCTCTCGCTTCACCAGGGCGCGGCGGCGGGTGGACCCGCTGCCTTCACCCAGGCGGGCACGACGGCGCGGGGGCTGGTCGCGGCCATCGCTGGAGGAGCTGCTGCCTGAGGGAGAGTCGCCGAAACTTGGCGAACCCCGAGCACCGCCGCCTGTACGCCAGTCGCCATCTTCATCCTGGTCAGTGCCAGGGCTAGGCAGGCTGCCGGGGTCGTCGTCTTTAGGGCAGCACCCGACATGGCGACCATCTTCCCCAAACACCCTCACGTAGAGGGTGGCGTCGCCATCGAACTTGAAGTACAGGGTACACCATCGGCCCAGGCCGCGCGCGCGGGCAAACATTTGCCAGCCGCGCGTCAGGGCCCCGTTCCCAGAGACGGAGACCTGCAGCGAAGCCCAGGAGGCCCTGCTGCAGCAGCCGTCTGCCTAGAGCCAGAAGCCGCACCGAGCGTTGGCCGGCAGTTCATCTACGAAGAAACATGGGAGCTGGAGCCAGGTGCTGGATGGGTCCGCCGACCACACGACGAACTCTGGCAGCACCTCCGCATAGCGGAAGCGTGGTCTAGGGGGGGGGGGGGACGCACACCCACTGCGTGCCCCCCGTCAGCAACCGGGCGCTCACCACCGAGCAGGGAACCGCCTCCATGACCACGGGAGGCTACCACGGGGACCGTGGTGTACTTGCGAGGGCGGCCTCGGCCGCGCTTGGTCGGGGGAGGGTCAGGCCCTGCCCGAGGGTCCTTTCCTTTCTCTGTGGCTGAGAATCTCTTTGGGGCCATGGGGACGGCGATTAGCCAAGAAGAAGAAGAGGAGCAGCAAGAAGGGATGGACTGAAGGGGCTCGCCCAGCCCCATACTTATAGCCGAAGGAGGCCAACCACCGAGCACCACGATCGCAGGTAATCATGACCGGTTTCTCTGCATGCAGGGACTTGACAAGTCGTGTGGTAGCCAAGGCATCATGGGAAGCGCATACGCCCACATCTAGTCAACCGCCACGTGGCGCCCAAGGCCGCAGGCTGTTAGGGCCCGCGGTGCTTCGTACTTGTCCCTTCGCTTCTCTGCTAAGCCAAGCCCGCGCGCGCCTTGGGCCCGGGGCTATTGTCAGCGTTCTGGGAACGGGGGTCCCCACACTTGCCTGCCTGTGGCATGGCTCAAGTGGGGGCCCAGCGCGGCCCATCTTCATCAGCGCAAGCTCAAGACCCTCGCGAGGGGCCAAGCCTCGCGGGGCGGATGACAAGAAGCTTCCTCAGAGGCAGCCTCATCAGGCAGGCTCGCGAGGAGGCGGAGAGATCAAGGCAGGAGTACCTCGCGAGGAACCCGTGACGCAAGCCATAAAGATCGAGACCAGGCGGGCGCCGGCCTGCGCAGTGTCCTTGTTTCCCCTTTGGTGCAAAGGGAGCAAGCACGGGCCAAGGTATCAGTCAAAGGTTACCATTCCGGTGAAACGAGACCAAGACCAGCCGGACGGCCGGACGGAGGTCACCGTGGAGCCCAAGACGGTGTCATCATCAGTGCCTTTGGCAGTCGAAGACCACCTTTGGTCAGGATAACTTGTACTATATGTTCCCGTTCAAAATGGCCAAGTGTTGGCGCCCTTCCCGCTCATTATTTGGGAAGAGGCCCAGGGCCTCTATAAGTAGAGCTAGCCACACAGAGTAGAGGGACATCTAGAGATCTGGTAGAACCCTAGCAGAGAGAGAGAGAGAGAGAGGCGACGGAACTCACCCTAGCAGTTCATCACACCAGCTCAAGAACACCTCTCGCGAGGCTGTTCTTCCCTTGTACTATTCATCATCAGCCCCTGAGGCAATCCACCACACCACACACTGGAGTAGGGTATTACACCGCAACGGTGGCCCGAACCAGTATAAACCTCGTGTCTCTTGTGTTGTTCATCATTTTCATCTTAGTTCACACGAGAGGATCGGACGTAGATCGGTAGGGGAGAGATCTCCGCACGCACCCCAGTGTTCGAACCTCAAGGGTCTGTCGGAACCCAAAATCCGACAGCCGAAGAAGAGCTATATTCCATGGCCGCTTGGTCTCCTCCTCCGATTTACGTGAGTCTTTGTGCTCTCGAACACCAATGAGGTAGTATGACCCGTTGTGCAGATTCTTGCTGACCACAAATGGTCCTTCCCAAGGTGGGGATAACTTGTGCATATCAGTCTGATCCTGGATGAGCCGGAGCACCAAATCGCCCTCTTGAAAGGTTCTGGTCTTAACCCGGCGGCTGTGATAACGTCGGAGATCTTGTTGATAAATCGCCGAACGTGCTGCTGCAAGATCACGCTCTTCATCTAATAGGTCCAGGGAATCCTGACGTGCCTTCTCATTGTTAGCTTCAACGTAAGCTGTCACACGGGGCGAGTCATGACAGATGTCACTAGGAAGAACTGCCTCTGCTCCATAAACCATGAAAAAAGGTGTGTAACCCATAGACCTGTTGGGTGTGGTGTTGATGGTCCATAACACAGAAGGTAACTCCTCAACCCAACAACCCGGTGTCCGTTTCAAAGGAACCATAAGCCGGGGTTTGATACCTCGTAATATTTCTTGATTTGCCCTCTCCGCTTGACCATTAGACTGGGGGTGAGCCACCGATGCTATATCAAGCCGGATGTGCTCACGTTGGCAAAATTCCTCCATCTCTCCCTTTGACAGATTAGTACCATTATCAGTTATAATGCTGTGTGGAAAACCAAACCAGAATATCACCTTTTTGATGAATTGAACCGCCGTGGCCGCATCACACTTACTGACTGGCTCTGCTTCCACCCATTTGGTGAATTTATCAACTGCCACTAACAAGTGGGTCTTTTTGTCCTTGGATCGCTTGAAGGGTCCAACCATATCAAGCTCCCAAGTCGCAAACGGCCAAGTTATTGGAATCATCCTCAACTCCTGAGCCGGAATGTGAGTACGGCGTGCGAATTTTTGACAACCGTCACATCTCTTGACTAAATCCTCCGCATCAGCATGCGCTGTTAACCAGTAAAAACCGTGGCGAAAAGCTTTAGCAACCAAAGAATTTGAACCGGCGTGGTGACCACAATCCCCTTCATGGATTTCTCGCAAAATCTCACAACCCTCTTAAGGAGAGACACTATGCTGAATTGCTCCTGAGACGCTGTAACGATGTAACTCCCCGTTGATTATGGTCATGGACTTGGAACGTCGGATTACCTGTCGGGCCAAGGTTTCATCATCTGGTAACTCGCTCCGGTTCATGTAAGCCAGATATGGGATTGTCCAATCCGGTATGACATGCAAAGCCGCCACCAATTGAGCCTTCGGATCAGGAATAGCCAACTCTTCCTCTGTTGGTACCTTGACTGATGGATTATGCAACACGTCAAGAAAGACATTTGGTGGAACCGGTTTACGCTGATAACCAAGGCAACTTAAAGCGTCCGCCGCTTCGTTATTTTGCCGGTCTATATGGTGCACCTGATAACCCTTGAAGTGACCAGCCACTGTGTCCACCTCTCGCTGATATGCAGCCATGAGTGGGTCTTTAAAATCCCAAGTGCCAGACACCCGTTGAGCCACCAGATCTGAATCCCCAAAGCACTTGACCCGGCTTAAGTTCATTTCCTTAGCCATCCGAAGACCGTGGAGCAAAGCCTCATACTCAGCTGCATTGTTAGTACAAGGGAACATTAAACAGAGGACATAACAAAACTTGTCACCTCTTGGGGAGGTTAGTATGACTCCAGCCCCCGAGCCCTCCAACTGTCTGGATCCATCAAAGTGAATAGTCCAATATGTATTATTTGGCTTCTCCTCTGGTGCCTGCAACTCCGTCCAATCATTGATGAAGTCAACGAGTGCTTGGATTTGATCGCTGTGCGAGGTATATATTTGATCCCGTGAGGTCCAAGCTCAATAGCCCACTTGGCAATCCTACCAGTTGCTTCTCTGTTTTGAATGATATCTCCCAGAGGTGCTGAACTGACCACTGTGATAGGATGGCCCTGGAAATAATGTTTAAGCTTTCGGCTTGCCATAAACACTCCATATACTAGCTTCTGCCAATGTGGATACCTCTACTTTGACTCAATGAGCACTTCACTGATATAATAAACCGACCATTGAACCGGATACTCCTTTCCAACTTCCTTGCGCTCCACCACAATAGCCACGCTAACAGCTCGGGCATTAGCAACCACATATAGCAATAACGGCTCTTTATCGATCGGGGCTGCAAGCACAGGCGGTTCAACTAGCTGCCTCTTCAGATCCTCAAACGCTTTATCAGCCGCCTCGCTCCAGAAAAAATCATCTGTTTTCTTCAGCATCTGATATAAAGAATAGCCTTCTCCCCAAGACGACTGATAAACTGGCTCAAGGCCGCAATCCGGCCGGCCAAACGTTGAACGTCATTGATACACGTCGGTTTAGCCAAAGATGTGATTGCTGAGATTTTTTCCAGATTAGCCTCAATACCTCTGTTCGATACCAGAAATCCCAAGAGTTTGCCTGCCGGGACACCAAAGACATACTTTTCCGGATTGAACATCATCCTCTAAACCCGGAGGTTGTCAAAGGTTTCTCTCAAATCATCTATCAATGTTTCCTCCTTTCTGGATTTTATCACAATATCATCCACATATGCATGAACATTGCACCCAATTTGCTTATGAAGACAATTCTGAACACAACGTTGATAAGTCGCCTGGGAACTCTTAAGCCCGAAGGGCATGGAGACATAACAGAAGGCTCCAAAGTGAGTGATGAAAGCTATCTTCTCCTGGTCCTTAACTGCCATTTTGATCTGATGATAACCAGAGTAAGCATCCAGAAAACACAAAAGGTCACAACCCTCCGTAGCATCAATGATCTGATCAATACGAGGGAGGGCAAAGGGGTCTGCAGGACAAGCTTTATTCAAGTCTGTGTAATCTACACACATACGCCAAGTGCCATTTTTCTTAAGAACCAACACCAGATTAGCCAACCACTCTGGGTGAAAGACCTCCATGATAAACCCTGCGGCCAACAACCGAGCTACCTCTTCACCGATAGCCTTACGCCTTTCTTCATTGAAGCGGCGGAGAAACTACGACCGGTTTAAACTTAGGATCAATGTTAAGTGTGTGCTCAACGAGTTCCCTCGGTACACCTGTCATGTCAGAAGGTTTTCATGCAAAGATGTCCCGGTACTCATGGATGAACTCAATGAGCGCGCTTTCCTATTTAGGATCCAGGTTAGCGCTGATACTGAACTGTTTGGATGAATCGCTAGGAACAAAATCAACCATCTTAGTATCTGTGGCCGATTTAAACTTCAACGCTGGATCGTGTTCCGTAGTTGGCTTTTTCAAAGAAGTCATGACTGCCGGATCAACTTGGTCTTTATAAAACTTCAGTTCCTCCGTGGCACAAACCGACTCAGCATACGCCGCATCACCTTCCTCACATTCCAAAGCGATATTCCTGCTCCCATGTACTGTGATGGTCTCCTTATGACCTGGCATTTTAAGCTACAGATAAACATAACACGGCCTTTCCATGAACTTAGCGTAAGCCGGCCGCCCAAACAAAGCGTGATACAGACTTTTGATTTTCACCACCTCAAAGGTCAATGTTTTTGATCTTGAATCATGATCATCTCTGAAAGCCACCTCTAAGGCTATCTTGCCCACTGGATATGCAGACTTACCAGGCACCACACCGTGAAAAATGGTATTTGACGGTTTAAGATTCTTATCTGTTAACCCCATATGGCGGAACATATCATAATATAGAATGTTGATACTACTTCCCCCGTCCATGAGTACCTTAGTGAACTTGTATCCCCCAACTTGAGGGGCCACCACTAAAGCCAGATGACCCGGATTGTCAACCTGGGGGGGGGGGGGTGATCCTCTCTACTCCACAAAATGGGTTGCTCGGACCAGCGCAAATACTGAGGCACCGCCGGTTCAACAGAGTTTACTGACCTCTTGTGAAGCTTTTGATCACGCTTACACAAGCTAGTGGTGAAGACATGATACTGCCCACTATTTAACTGCTTAGGATTGCTCTGATAACCCGACTGTTGCTGCTGCTGCTGGCTCCCCTGATGGTTGTGACCTCCCTGGTTGCTCTGATTCCCTTGATTGTTGTATCCGGTTTGATTGCCCTGAAATCCTGAACCGGAACTGCCACCTCCGTAACCCGGCCTGTGGAAACCACCTCCTGAACCGCCGGGTGGGCCATTGTCATACTGAAACATATTGGAGTTCTTAAAATCTCGCATGATATAGCAATCCTTCCAAAGATGCGATGCTGGCTTCTCCTTGGATCCATGCTTTGGACATGGTTGATTTAACAGGCGCTCCAAATTGGGGCCTGAACCGCCGCCTCTCTGGGGCTGCTTACCCTTACGGCGCTGACCATTCTCCTGAGCATTGGTGTTAGCCACAAAGTCCGAACTATTGTCGGCCTTGCGCTTACCATTGTTGCCATGGCTGGCCAGATTATGCTGCTGCCCCTTGGTGTTGCCGTTCTTTTTCCCTTTCCTCAGTTTGTCCTCCTCTGAGTCAGGGTATTTAGTAGTATCCGAATCGGCGTATTTAACCAAAGCGGCCATAAGCGTCGACATATCATTGCAGTGACGTTTGAGCCTTCCTAACTTCTGTTTGAGCGGCAAAAAACGGCAATTTCCCTCCAATGTTAGTACTGCGGTATCTGCATTGATACGATTCGATGAATGAAAAATTGCTGAGACTCGCTTTACCCAATGGGTCATGGATTCCCCCTCCTCTTGGACACAAGCGGCCAGATCCACAATTGACATGGGCTGCTTACAAGTATCTTTGAAGTTCTGGATAAACCGGTGCTTCAATTCGGCCCATGATCCGACAGAGTAGTTGGTAAGCTCTTCAACCAAGTACGAGCTGTTCCTTCCAACATCATGGTGAAGTATTTAGCACATACTGCTTCATCCACATCCAACATCTCCATTGCCATCTCGTAGCTTTCAACCCACGCCTCTGGTTGCAGATCAGCGGTATAATTGGGTACCTTACGAGGTCCTTTGAGATCCTTGGGCAGTCTCACCTTACGCAAAGCGAGGGTAAGGCACGGCGCCCCTAAGGAACTGAATACTACCCCTGGTTTGACTGACGCGGTGGGGCGAAATGGAGTAGGTTGACGGGCCCCGTGCAGAGCCGCTAACTCGGCCTCCCGACGTGCGCGACCATGATCCACCACATCCTGCGCATTGGCACCACCCCCTGCCGGGTTGTGTCCTCGCAGCGAGTTACGACAACATGCACTGCTTGACACGGTCGGTTCATCCTCAACATGCCTGCTGTAGCTCCGGCTTGGACGTGGGGTGGAATGAATCCTCTCAGGACTGTGCGAATATGCCTGCTGCTGATTTAGAGCTGTTTGAAGGAGATCTCTGGTCCGTCGTGGTTCAACCGCAACTGGTGACTCGCCGTCGGTTGGGAGGGCTGCTAACCGTGAAGCAGCGTCCACAATGTTGTCCAACGGGTTGGAGTATGTCGGCATTCTGGGAACGGGGGTCCCCAGACTTGCCTGCCTGCGGCCTGCGGCGTGGCTCAAAGGGGGCCCCAGCATGGCTCATCTTCACCAACACAGACCCAAGACCCTCGCGAGGGGCCAAGCTTCACGGGGCGGACGACACGGAGCTTCCTCAGGCATGGCCTCATCAGGCTGGCTCGCGAGGAGGCGGAGAGATCAAGGCGGGGTACCTCACGAGGTGCCCGTGAGGCAAGCCATGACGACCAAGGGCGCCAGGCGAGTGCCAGCCCGCGCAGTGTCCTCCTTTCCTCTTTGGTGCAAAGGGGGCAAGTGCAGCCGCGGAGTACCGAGGCATTAGGCAAAGGTTGCCATTTCGGTGCAACAAGACCAAGACCAGGAGGACTGCAAGACGGAGGTCATCGTGGAGCCCAAAACGGCATCACCACCAGAGCTTTGTGCAGGCGGAGACTACTTTTGTCAGATAGCTGGTACTAGCTGTCCCCCTTCAAATTAGCCCGCCATTGTTGGCTCCCTTCCCGCTCGATATTTGGGAAGAGGACCAGGGCCTCTATAAATAGGACTGGCCCCCCACAGGAGAGAAGGGGGAACAGGGAGGAGAGAATCAAGAATTAGAGAATCAGAGAGAGAGAGAGAAGGGTGACTGAACTCCTCCCAATAGTTCATCACCCCAGCCAAGAACAGACCCTCGCGAGGCTATTCTTCCTTGTATTGTTCATCATCATCAGCCCAAGAGGCAATCCACCACGCCACACACTGGAGTAGGGTATTACACCACAACGGTGGCCCGAACCAGTATAAACCCTGTGTCTCTCGTGTTGTTCTTTCCATAGCTTAGATCTTAGTGAGGCGGAGGGGTGCAGGTAGGTAGGAGGCGAAATCTCCGCGCGCACCCCAGTGTTCGAACCTCAAGGGTCTGCCAGAACCCGAAATCCGACAGAGTAATGCCCGGGAGGTGTTGGAACATATTGTGGCACAATGTTATTCTGACGAGGCAGGTCCATCGTGCGCGGCTGAACCGGCGCTCCTATTCCTGGTGCCTCTGTCTGGTTTAATATTGGCTGGTTACTAGTTCCTGCTCCTGGCGTATTGAAGAGATTTTGTGGCTCATAACCCGATGGGAGATGCGATCGGTACCTTCTTCTCATGACTTCTTCGGAAGCGTTCTGATCCAGCCTAATCCGGTAGGCCTGAGCTTCCAACTCGGCCCGTTCTGTAGCCATCCTAGCGTTCTCTGCCGCTAGGTCCGCTTTAGCCTGAGCTATCTGATCCTTCACCTTTGCAATCTCCGCGTTGTGCTGATCTCGGGCTGCTGCATCCACCTCTGCGGCCATCAATGTTGCCAAAGCGTCGAACAAGTCAGACATGACTTGAGCCGAAGGCGGCGCAGAGCTTCCTGCCCCTGCCGGCGTGGCAGTTGTTGAACCGGAGAGTATTGCTGCGGCAGCTGAAGAATGAGGCGCCGATTGTGTACTGGCCATGAAGATAGCGGCCCGGTTTGGTAGATCAAGGGAGTCCGGAATACTGTTGCCCTCAGATCCTCCACTAATCTGGCCATCCTGCAACTGATAGAGCGATTTGGTCTCTCTAGAAGACTCATCGTCGGAACAGACAACGGTTTCTCCATCAGACGCCGGTCCGTCCTCATATTCTGCTCCATGGATGACGCTTACGAAAACATGCTTCGCCACGGGCTGAACCGGCGAAGGGCTTGCACGCTGAGCCGTCTCGATGATGTCGGTGTAGATGTCCGGCTCAGGGGCCGGTTCGCCAATCTTGCCGATGAAGACGTGAATTCCACCAAAGGGGACCCGGTACCCATATTCGATTGAATAGGCCTCGGGACCCCATCCTGTGTTGTCGATGTAGAGCTTGCCGCGACGACTCTTCGTCATCCGGCCCACAGCGTATCCCTCGAGTCCATCAAAGCTGCCCTTCAAGAACTTGAAACCATCGTGCGATAGCCCCACGGTGGGCGCCAACTGTCGTGGGTTTGTCACGGCAGATGTCCTTGTGAAAGGACTTGGTCGTGGAGCCATTGCGATGGGGTAGCTTAAAGGGGTTAAACCGGACAAGGGGACACGGGGAGTTTATACTAGTTCGGCCCCTTCGATGAAGGTAAAAGCCTATGTCTAGTTGTGATTGGTATTGCTAGGGTTTCGAAGGCCAGGGAGAGAATCCGCTTTGTCTGGCTCTCGAGTTGTTATCTATCCCTCAACTGCCACTGGGTCGTCCCTTTATATACACAGGTTGACGCCCGCTAGTTTATAGAGTCCCGAAGCCACATCATAAACGTGTCCGGTTCGGTCTCCACACTTCCTATCTTACAAAGCAAGTTACACAATTAAGTTGGTTTACATCTACAGGCCTTAACTCACCTCTGGGCCTTGGGCCTTCGTAAAGCGTCATCATTCTTACGTCGTCATGGGCTTCTAATCTTCATAAAGCTAATCCGGCTATTCCTGGCCAGTTTACGTCCAGTAGTAATATCCCTCACAAGTCTAGTCGATGAAAATTGTTTTACTAACTTGGCTATGCGGCCCACGGGCCCACGTCGCCATTGGGTGGTATTAGTATCTTTTACTCCTCGATCTATAATCTAGGACTCTGATCTCTCTACTATTCAGGTTTAATGGTTTTACTAAATCTAACTTTAGGTTCTCGATAATACTTTCTCCCGGAGAGCCCCTCATTCCAGATGATCGCCTGCTACACCAGAAGATTCCGAAGATACTCTCCGATGTTCTCTCAAGACTTTGTGCCCGTTGCTTTTGTAATTCCCTACCACTAAAATATCCCTATGGATAAATACATACACCCTTCGTTCTTACTTTTATTCCAAGTTGATCTTGTTATTACAAGATACCTTGAACTTCTCTCTATTGCTCTGAGAAATCTTTGTGCTTACTGCCTTATAGTTCCTTGTCGCCTAAATACACCTACAACTTAATCCTCACACTCACCGAGGATTTGTTTCTCCCTAGTTGTTCATGTAATGCTACTCAATCTTTCGAAAATCCTCAGCAAGCTATTGCTCTTGAAATTCTTGCTTGCCTGCATTATGATTAATCCCATAAGTCTAGTAATCTTATTGACATCCCTTGTCTTTATTATCTAAAGTCCGTTGACTCAATATGTTGAGGATGCTCGCATTCCTCAGTCGAATCCTAGAATTCATCCTTCTGGCTCAGGCGTCATTTTTAAACATGAGTTGGATCTCGACCAATCAAATTGTCATCGATTGTACCCCTTAGGCTATTCAACTTATCCATCCCTAATCAGAGCATTGCTTCTGATCCCTTGTCTTGGAATTCACAATTCCTTTCATTTGAGCCTTGGAGTTAGTCAGTTGTTTCTGTAATCAGATGCACATGCATTCCTTCTTCCTTTGATAGAGTACCGATACTCACATCAGCTCCGTTGTAGACCACCAGACCTCTTGTTGGATTATTATCCGACAGTGTCCTTCATATTCAAGTAACCTTGTGAGCCTTTCCACGGATATATAAAGCCTTTGGTAAATTGTATCCTCTGCTTCCTCAACCATGCTCTATTTTCGAGTTGGTGGTATTTACTATTGAAGCTTGTGGTATACGTTTTCATGATACCCTGACGGGTTGAACCTATGCCTTCCTTATTATGTGTGAACTCGAAAGTTTTCACGAGTCATACTCTTCTGGTATTTTTCTAAATAAAATTTCTACACTACAGCTTCATCAAAAGCGAGAAGTAAAATGAAAGGTTATGCATGGAAGAAGTGGGAGTCGACCTTGAGCCTTTGCGTTCATGCCCATGGACCCAATGTGAAACTTATCATCGAAGCTTCCTGTAAATGATATTAATCCCCTTGTTATAAATTCGTCCTGTATCTATGTTTGATCCTTTGCAATCATGGTTCCGACCATATTTTCTCATTAATATCATTTATCGGACAAGTTAAGTACTTGTCTTGTGCAGATCATTGCACCTGTCCAACCTTTACTTTGATCTACCGTCGAGTATTACACTAGGATATCTTGATAATGTCATGGAACTGCATAACTTCTTATGGGTTCTTCATCAACTGTTAGTTCTCACCGATTTCAATTTTTCTGGGTTCTGGGTTGTCATCAACCGAGAATACCGATATGTGAACCGATTCCGCATTCCGGTATGATAACTCTTAAAGTAACTTTCATTGCTTATGAGTTTAGTCCTTCAAGTCATTCCTAGCCTTATCGGCTATATCATTATCATGCAACTTTTTAACTGTGCTATCTGGTCCTTCTTTCCGAAGCACAATTTTCGACATTGAGCTAAGCTTACGTCGGCTTCCCTCGTCATATCATTTCTCCTTGAACAACAAGCTTGATTTCGAGTTTGTGTCGTACCATTGGTTCCAATAACTTTTCGCTTCATCATTCCTGGGACTTGATGTCATCACCGGTCGGTTACATCTTCATGAAATCTCTCGACTAATGTGTCAGATCATCATCAGCCTTCCGAGCACTTCCAAGATATCAATTGAATTCATGATGAGAAATATCATCCTTGCCCTTGATGATTTGTGTTATCATTTACCACCTTACTGCCTTCCCTCGAACACAAACTTGTTCGTGTTTTGTGTTATACCTTGAGTTCCTTATTATCAAGCATTTGATCTTCTTTACCTTGGAGTATTACCATCTTTTATGTCAGGAATGTCGTGAGAATTTCACCACCTCTTAAAAATTCTTGGTATTGTGATACTTCTCACCAGCACCATTCTTTCTTGGCCCCAATGTTGATTCTAACCGGAATACCAACAAGTGCACGGTGCTGCTTGTATTCTGTACTCCTAGCAACCCTATTGCATTGGAGTTAATGGTCAACAGATCATTCTTAGACTATTGGATAATGAATCACCATTCTAACCTTGATCGTGCTACCTAAGCCCATATTTCGAGTGCACCTTTCAACCAATGTTTAACTGTGCATGTTTTCCTTGAGAATACCTCATTACATCATTTGTTCTGACAAATGTTATCTCCTTGTTCGCATAATTGTGGAAATCCACCTTTTTGGAAATCTTGAGGATTGTAGCTGACTGCATCAGCTACCTCCTCATCCTCTCCTTATTTTAAATGATGAACTCTTGTGTCGGAACTTGCTCCCATAGTTCAATTCCCGAGATCTTACATTGTCATCTCATCAATTTGTGTTGCACCTTTTCTTCTCAGGTATCCTAAGTCTGAGGTATCCTGACACCAATCAGATCTGAATCTCGGTCACATATGATGGTTGGAACATATTCCCAAGAGTTATAACAGTGGTCTTTAACCCAATAAGGTGATGTCATCCTAGCACACCTGGTCGGAGGACCTACTGTTATAGTTTCCTTATTAGCAAGGTTGTCCATTCTTCCATGAGGAAATTGTAAGATTTATTCTACAAGTTGTTCCTGATGGATCCTTCCTGTATCCAAAGTCTGAACTTTGCTTGAAGACCATGTCAATGCTAACTCGAAGCATGTCTGTGGTAATCTAATTTTCAATAAGAACATTTGAAGCACAATGCTAAAATTTCCTTATTAATTACCCCAAACACCGTTGTTTGGGTAATGTCATGAAAATCCTCTCCCCTTACCTAAAAAGTTTTCTACTTTCTATCTTGTCATGGATATCATGCTCTACCTGTCCTTGGGAATGATATACCCCTGAAACATGTGTTTAAACACATTTTCCTTTCCATTGTTCTGTTTAATCTGATGATCATCTTTTCATTTCTATTATTCTGTTTAATCTTGTTGTGATCTATATGATCTAAGCAGTATTAATTCACTGCTTATGTAAACACCTCGGTGTACAACTCTGTCAGTAAGACCCTGTTTCTATTGTTGATGACATTCCGGTAACCACCGATGGATGAGAACTTTGCCTATTGGTCCGCCTTGTTCAACAAGCAGGAAAAATGGTTCTCTTTGTCCCTCGCCCTTGGTACCGACGTTGTTGCCGACATAACCGACAGGCTATTCCCTGCCATGTCTTGCTATCATAACCGTGCAAGATGTCAGTGCCTTTCCTACTTTAAACCCACATGATGGACCCATAACCCACAGTTCCATAGGATCGAAAACTGACTCTCCTGTACAACCTATTGTCAAAGTTATTCCTCGCACTTGACTTCGTATGTAATTCACGAGCCACCTGCCTAGTGATCTATTCTGGTATCAGACACAATACTATTTCCCATTGCTCTGAACCCCTTTCACACTTTGTTCTAGGCATCGAACAGTTTCCTACCCGCTTGAAACTTCTCATGGTACCTTTCATTCGTTCAACTCGAGAGATACTCTTGTGTTCATCCCTGGGATAACCCCAAATGATTTCCCCTTATACCATTCTATCGTTGTAGAGTAGCCCCTTACCTATTCGTAAGTACGACATAATTTTCGAAGAAAGGAGGACGACGTCATCATGATGACCTGAAAAGAAGAGAAATAAAGACACCAACAAGGAGGATCAAGTACTTCAGAAAGAGCAACCAAGACCGAGAACACTCGTTAGAATTTCGTAACCAAATCCCTTCCCCGTCACTCCACCTCTTAAAATCTCGGGACGAGATTTCTTGTAGTGGAGGAGAATTGTGATGCCCGGATTATTAAGCTATAGTAACCACACCTTAATTGTGCCATGTCATCACGATTAATTTTCTAAGCCTCACCTTGATCCAAACCAAACTCGAATTCAAAATCAAATGCAAGTCAATTTATTAAATTTTCAAATAATAAAACAAAAATGTAGGCTGGTTTGAAATAAATCCTTAACTATTTTTCATGAATTACCCAAGATCTTTTGAATTAATAAAATGCCTCTATCTATTTAAAACTGGGTTAGCAACAATTAAATTTACCGTTTCAATTTAAATAGATATCCAACCTTTTCAAAATAAATTGTAACTTTCTGAGTTGCTTTAAATATTTCCTAGTGATTATGTGCTAAGTGGCACATTTGAAAAAGTTGTTTTGATAGCTAAAAAAAATAGAAAACCATAGGGAAAATATATAATAGAAATTAGTAAATGCATAAGGAATCGAACTACCATGCACTTTAGCCCAGTATGAAAAGTTGCTAGCCTAGCCGACTGAACCGGCCTAGCCCAACTCCTTCCCTCTGTCTTCTTCATTCTCTGTTCACTGAGCGCGGTGGATGATCGTGCGTCGTCCATGGACGGATTAGCCACGGGGCGGCCATCCCGCGCCTCCCCGTCGTCTCCCAGGAGCAGATAAGAACAACCCGAGCCCCCTGGATCGAACCCTATCTCCTTCTTCCCCTTCCATTCGCTCCTCCGCTCGAACCCAAAGCCCCCCAATGCCTCGCCGCTGCGTTGTCCTCATCGCCGTGGCCACCGACCTCCCCACGGCCAGCCAAGGCGCCCAGGAGGACCGCCGCCATCGTCCTCTTCGACTACGGGGACACGTTCGAGCTCGGAGCACCTACATCAACTGTATCGAGCCTCCTTTGTCCGCGGGACCCGACCCCGTTCGTCACCGCCGCGTCGCTCCTCCGGTCCACCTCGACTCCCTGCGGCTTCCTCGTCCACACCACGAGCTCGCTGTGAGCTCCTTCCCCGAGTCCCCATTCTTCCCGCCAGGATTCGTTTGCGTAGCCTCCGTCCACGAATTCGTCCGAGCTCCCACGTACGCGCGTGTTTGAGCCGCCTCTGCTACTGCCTTCTCACTGCTGCACTGCTGCTCCCTGGCCACGCGTCCGCCGTCCCCTTCCCACTGACCTTGTCCTCTCGCACCGGCCACGCCCCCGAGCTCCCCTGCCCGCGCTGCCCTGTCACCCGCACCTGCCAGCCTCTCCCATCCGCCTGGCCATGCTCTCCCGCGCCGCTCGAGCTTCCTGCACACGCGCTCACCGCAGCTACCGACGCTGCCGCCGCCCCTGCTAGTCCTGTGCGCGCCCGCCGGAACCTTGCCGCCGCCTCCACCTGCCGCTAGATCCGGCAACGCAGCCCGAGCCGCATCTGGCCGTGCGCGGCGTTGCCTGGCCGCCTCCGCGCCATGCCGATGACTGCTGCTGCTGAATGCTACTGTATCTATGGCTAGCTTTGCGAATATTACGCTGACTAACCCCCTTGACAGCCTCTAATCAGCGGGTAAACAACTACTAATAGGCCAAGAAAAATTATGAGTAGAAAGTATACTTGACAAACTTCATTTTATCCCATTGGACCAAATCCTTTCGATGAACGGATTAAATCATATGAAAATCACAAAAGGCTATCTTCTGTTAACAAAGAACATAATTAACCCCTAGTTGTGTGTGTGCGTGTGTGTTCTGTGTTTGTGAGGTCGGCCCCATGTTCAATTAGTTTAGGGTTAATTAGTATTTAGGTTAGCTACTAGCAGATGACATGTGGACCCCATTAATTAGGTTAGTGTTTATTTATTTGTTTAGGTATAGCCTATGACATGTGGGATCCACTTCTACTATTCATGTGTTGACCAGTCAAATGTTGACTGGTTCAACCCAGCCCCACTGGCCCCGCCGTCATACATTGTGGCTAGAATAGTGCTAGGTGGCAAAGTATTTCACCGTTTAAAATTCGACTTAAAGAAATTCTAGAAATCTTTTAAACTTTGAAAATTCATATAAAGTTAACCGTAACTCGGATGAAAATACTTTGAACATGAAAGTTACTCAGATCGCGAGACGAATCCGAATATGCAGTTCGTTCGTCCGCCACACATCCCTAGCATAGCGAACATGCAACAATACCCCTTCGATTCTTCTGTCCGAAAACGTCAAACACGGGGAATACTTTCCCGGATGTTTTCCCCCTTCGCCAGTAGCACCTAATACTACGTTAGGTCACCTCTTGCACCGCGTAATGCCATGTTACACTTTGTGATGCTTTGATTGCTTTGTTATTTATTCTGTTCCCCCTCCGTTACTTCTTTCCGGTAGACCTCGAGACTGCCGACGAACCCCAGTTCGACTACGGTGTTGATGACCCCTCCTTCTTGCCAGAGCAACCAGGCAAGCCCCCCCTTTGATCACCAGATATCGCCTACTCTTCTCTCTACTGCTTGCATTAGAGTAGTGTAGCATGTTACTGCTTTCCGTTAATCCTATTCTAATGCATAGTCTGTCATTGTTGCTCCAGCTGTTGATACCTTACCTGCAATCCTAAATGCTTAGTATAGGATGCTAGTTTATCATCAGTGGCCCTACATTCTTGTCTGTCTGCCATGCTATACTATCGGGCCGTGATCACGTCGGGTGTTGATCACGGGTATATACTATGCATATTACACATGATATATGTTGTGACTAAAGTCGGGTCAACTCGTTGAGTACGCGCGGTTGATTCACGAATTGGGGGATGGAAGGACATACTTTCCCAACGGCCCTCTGTGTGGATCTTTGTGGCGAAGCGACAAGGAAGGTAGAGACCACCTAGGAGAGAGGTGGGCCTGGCCCTGGTCGGCATTCGCGGTTATTTCAAGATAACACATTTAACGAGATCTTGGTATTTGATCTGAGTCTGGCCATTGGCCTATACACACTAACCATCTATGCGGGGACAGTTATGGGCACTCGACGTCGTGGTATCAGCCGAAGCCTTCGTGACGTCAGCGACTGAGCGGCGCGTGCCGCATTGGACCGTAAGCTCGCGCTTGTATTAAGGGGGCTACGTCTGCTTCCGGCCGCGTACGCAACGTGCAGGTGTGCAATGGGCGATGGGCCCAGACCCCTGCGCCATAGGATTTAGACCGGCGTGCTGACCTCTCTGTTGTGCCTAGGTAGGTCTGCGACGTGTTGATCTTCCGAGGTCGGGCATGACCCAAAAAAGTGTGTCCGGACAAAGGGGATCGAGCGTGTTGGGAAATGTGGTGCACCCCTGCAGGGAAGTTAATCTATTCGAATAGCCGTGATCTTCGGTAACATGACGACTTGGAGTTGTACCTTGACCTTATGACAACTAGAACCGGATACTTAATAAAACACACCCTTCCAAGTGCCAGATACAACCGGTGATCGCTCTCTCACAGGGCGATGAGGGGAGGATCATCGGTTATGATTATGCTATGCGATGTTACTTTGTGAACTTACCATCTACTCTCTTCTTTTGCTGCAAGATGGAGGTTACCAGAAGCATGGTCTTCAAAAGGACTAGCTATCCCCCTCTTATTCTGGCATTCTGCAGTTCAGTCCACATACGATACCCTTATTCCATTTGATACCAATGCATACATATGTAGTGTAGCTCCTTGCTTGCGAGTACTTTGGATGAGTACTCATGGTTGCTTTGCTCCCTCTTTTCCCCTTCCTATACCCGATGCTGCGACCAGACGATGGAGCCCAGGAGTCAGACGCCACTGTCGATGACGACTACTACTACTCGGGAGGTGCCTACTACTACGTGCAGCCCGCTGACGACAACCAGGAGTAGTTTTGGAGAATCCCAGGCAGGAGGCCTGCGCCTCTTCGATCTTTATCCCAGTCTGTGCTAGCCTTCTTAAGGCAAACTTGTTTAACTTATGTCTGTACTCAGATATTGTTGCTTCCGCTGACTCGTCTATGATCGAGCTCTTGTATTCGAGCCCTCGAGGCCCCTGGCTTGTAATATGATGCTTGTATGACCTATTTTTATTTGTAGAGTTGTGTTGTGATATCTTCCCATGAGTCCCTAATCTTGATCGTACACGTTTGTGTGTATGATTAGTGTACGATTGAATCAGGGGCGTCACTACGCGCCCACACGCGCGCGGGGGGGGGGGGGGGGGGTAGGCGCGCCCCCTACCTCGTGGCCTCCTAGTTGATGTCTTGACGTAGGGTCCAAGTCCTCTGGATCATGTTCATTCCGAAAATCATGTTCCCGAAGGTTTCATTCCATTTGGACTCAGTTTGATATTCTTTTTTTGCGAAACCCTAAAATAGGCAAAAAACAACAATTCTGGGCTGGGCCTCCGGTTAATAGGTTAGTCCCAAAAATAATATAAAAGTGTATAATAAAGCCCAATAATGTCCAAAACAGAATATAATATAGCATGGAACAATAAAAAAATATAGATACGTTGGAGAAGTATCAAGCATCCCCAAGCTTAATTCCTGCTCGTCCTCGAGTAGGCAAATGATAAAAACAGAATTTTTGATGCGGAATGCTACTTGGCATAATTTCAATGTAATTCTCTTAATTGTGGTATGGATATTCAGATCCGAAGATTCAAGATAAAACTTTAATATTGACATAAAAATAATAATACTTCAAGCATACCAACTAAGAAATTATGTCTCTTCAAAATATCATGGCCAAAGAAAGTTATCCCTACAAAATCATATAGTCTGGCTATGCTCCATCTTCACCACACAAAGTATTCAAATCATGCACAACCCCAATGACAAGCCAAGCAATTGTTTCATACTTTTAATGTTCTCAAACTTTTCCAATCTTCACGCAATACATGAGCGCGAGCCATGGACATAGCACTATAGGTGGAATAGAATGGTGGTTGCGGAGAAGACAAAAGGGGGAAGATAGTCTCACATCAACTAGGCGTATCAACGGGCTATGGAGATGCCCATCAATAGATATCAATGTGAGTGAGTAGGGATTGCCATGCAACGGATGCACTAGAGCTATAAGTATATGAAAGCTCAACAAAAAAGAAACTAAGTGGGTGTGCATCCAACTTGCTTGCTCACGAAGACCTAGGGCATTTTGAGGAAGCCAATCATTGGAATATACAAGCCAAGTTCTATAATGAAAAATTCCCACTATTATATGAAAGTGATAACATAGGAGACTCTCTATCATGAAGATCATGGTGCTACTTTGAAGCACAAGTGTGGAAAAAGGATATTAGTATTGCCCCTTTTTTTGGGCCTTTTTTTCTTTGTCCTTTTTTTATTTGGGACAATACTCTATGAATGATGATCATCACACTTCTATTTATTTACAACTCAATGATTACAACTCAATACTGGAACAAAGTATGACTCTATATGAATGCCTCCGGCGGTGTAGCGGGATAGCAATGATGCATGAGTGACTTATATGAAAGAATTATGAACGGTGGCTTTGCCACAACTAAAATTTCAACTACATGATCATGCAAAGCAATATGACAATGATGGAGTGTGTCATAGTAAACGGAATGGTGGAAGGTTGCATGGCAATATATCTCGGAATGGCTATGGAAATGCCATGATAGGTAGGTATGGTGGTTGTTTTGAGGAAGGTATATGGTGGGTGTATGATACCGGTGAAAGGTGCGCGGTATTAGAGAGGCTAGCAATGGTGGAAGGGTGAGAGTGCGTATAATCCATGGACTCAACATTAGTCATAAAGAACTCACATACTTATTGCAAAAATCTATTAGTTATCAAAGCAAGGTACTACGCGCATGCTCCTATGGGGATAGATTGGTAGTAAAAGACCATCGCTCGTCCCCGACATAAGGAGGACAATCAATAAATACATCATGCTCCGACTTCTTAACATAACGGTTCACCATACGTGCATGCTATGGGAATCACAAACTTCAACACAAGCATTTCTCAAATTCACAACTACTCAACTAGCACGACTCTAATATCACCATCTCCATATCTCAAAACAATTATCAAGTTTCAAACTTCTCATAGTATTCAACACACTCATAAGAAAATTTTATTTATTAATCTTGAATGCCTCAAATAATTAAAGCAAATTACCATGCTGTTTTGTAGGACTCTCAAAATAATCTAAGTGAAGCATGAGAGAACAATGGTTTCTATAAAACAAATCTACCACCGTGCTCTAAAAGATATAAGTGAAGCACTAGAGCAAAAACTATATAACTCAAAAGATATAAGTGAAGCACATAGAGTATTCTAATAATTTCCGAAGCATGTGTGTCTCTCTTAAAAAGGTGTGTGCAGCAAGGATGATTGTGGAAAGCTAACAAATAAAGACTCAAATAATACAAGACGCTCCAAGCAAAACACATATCATGTGGTAAATAAAAATATAGCTCCAAGTAAAGTTACCGATAGAAGTAGATGAAAGAGGGGATGCCTTCCGGGGCATCCCCAAGCTTTGGCTTTTAGGTGTCCTTAGATTATCTTGGGGGTGCCATGGGCATCCCCAAGCTTAGGCTCTTGCCACTCCTTGTTCCATAATCCATCAATTCTTTACCCAAAACTTGAAAACTTCACAACACAAAACTTAAAGTAGAAAATCTCGTGAGCTCCATTAGCGAAAGAAAATAAAACACCACTTCAAGATACTGTAATGAACTCATTATTTATTTATATTGGTGTTAAACCTACTATATTCCAACTTCTGTATGGTTTATAAACTATTTTACTTGCCATAGAATCATCAAAATAAGCAAACAACACACGAAAAAAAGAATCTGTCAAAAACAGAACAGTCTGTAGTAATCTGTAGCTAACGCAAGATAACCCCAAAAATTCTAAAATAAATTGCTGGACGTGAGGAATTTATCTATTAATCGTCTTCAAAAAGAATTAACTAAATATAACTTTCCAAATAAAAATGGCAGCAGTTCTCGTGAGTGCTAAAGTTTCTGTTTTTACAGCAAGATTAACAAGACTTTCCCCAAGTCTTCCCAACGGTTCTACTTGGCACAAACACTAATTAAACACAAAAAAACACAAGAAAAACAGAGGCTAGATAAATTATTTATTAATAAATAGGATCAAAAAGCAAGGAATAAAAATAAAATTGGGTTGCCTCCCAACAAGCGCTATCGTTTAACGCCACTAGCTAGGCATAAAAAGCAAGGATAGATCTTGGTGTTGCCATCTTTGGTAGGCAATCCACAAGTGGCTCTCATAATAGATTCATAAGGTAATTTAATTTCTTTCTAGGAAAGTGTTCCATGCCTTTCCTTAATGGAAATTGGAATCTAATATTTCCTTCCTTCATATCAATAATTGCACCAATCGTTCTAAGCAAAGGTCTACCAAGAATAATAGCACATGAAGGATTGCAATCTATGTCAAGAACAATAAAATCTACGGGCACATAATTCCTATTTGCAACAATAAGAACATCATTAGTTCTTCCCATAGGTTTCTTAATAGTGGAATCCGCAAGGTGCAAGTTTAAAGAGCAATCATCAAAATTACGGAAACCTAACAAATCACACAAAGTCTTTGGAATCGTGGAAACACTGGCACCCAAATCACACAAAGCATAGCATTCATAATCTTTAATTTTAGTTTTAACAGTAGGTTCCCACTCATCTTAAAGTTTTCTAGGGATAGAAACTTCCAACTCAAATTTTTCTTCATATTTTGCATCAAAGCATCAACGATATGTTTAGTGAAAGCTTTATTTTGACTATAAGCATGAGGAGAATTTAGCATGGATTGCAACAAAGAAATACAATCTATCAAAGAGCAATTGTCATAATTAAATTCCTTGAAATCCAAAATAGTGGGTTCATTAATATTTAAAGTTTTGACTTCTTAAATCCTGCTTTTAACAATTTTAGCATCAAGATCTAAAGACTCCAAATTCTGGGAACGCCTTCTAGGTAAAGGTGGATCATATTCAGTCCCATCATTATCAAGATTCGTATTGCAAAACAAAGATTTAATAGGGGTCACATCAATAACTTTTAGATCTTCATCTTTATCTTCCAAAAACAATTCTGGCTTAGCGGCCATCTTATTAACTAAGGTGGCTTGCTTATCCGAAACTTCAGCTATTAACTTCTCAAGATAAGCAATCTCAGATTTCAAACCATCAAATTCTTTAGACATATCATCGAGCTCCTTATTCATATAACCCATAAAACTTTTTTGTTCTTTAAGCTCATTTCTAAAGAAACTATTATGCTCAAATTGTAAAACCATAAAACTCCCGACGTTGCTTTCGATCTCTTGAAACCTTTTAAGGTGAAGATCACCAAATCTAGGTAAAGCCATCGTGACAAGCAAGCAATCCAACACACAAGCAAACAAGAAATAGGCAAAAAGAGGCAAATAGAGAAAGAGAGGGCGAATAAAACGGCAAGGGTGAAGTGGGGGGAGAGGAAAACGAGAGGCAAATGGCAAATAATGTAATGCAGGAGATAAGGGCTGTGATGGGTACTTGGTATGTTGACTTTTGTGTAGACCTCCCCGGCAACGGCGCCAGAAATCCTTCTTGCTACCTCTTGAGCACGTGCGTTGGTTTTCCCTTGAAGAGGAAAGGGTGGTTCAGGAAAGTAGCGTAAGTATTTCTCTCAGTTTTTGAGAACCAAGGTATCAATCCAGTAGGAGGCCACGCACGAGTCCCTCGCACCTACACAAACAAATAAATCCTCGCAACCAACGCGATAAGGGGTTGTCAATCCCTACACGGTCACTTACGAGAGTGAGATCTGATAGATATGATAAGATAATATTTTTGGTATTTTTATGATAAAGATGCAAAGTAAAATAAAAGGCAATAAAAATAACTAAGTATTGGAAGATTAATATGATAGAAGATAGACCCGGGGCCCATAGGTTTCACTAGTGGCTTCTCTCGAGAGCATAAGTATTCACGGTGGGTAAACAAATTACTGTTGAGCAATTGACAGAATTGAGCATAGTTATGAGAATATCTAGGTATGATCATGTATATAGGCATCACGTCCGAGACAAGTAGACCGACTCCTGCCTGCATCTACTACTATTACTCCACACATCGACCGCTATCCAGCATGCATCTAGAGTATTAAGTTCAAGAGAACAGAGTAACGCTTTAAGCAACATGACATGATGTAGAGGGATAAACTCATGCAATATGAAATAAACCCCATCTTGTTATCCTCGATGGCAACAATACAATACATGCCTTGCTGCCCCTGCTGTCCCTGGGAAAGGACACCGCAAGATTGAACCCAAAGCTAAGCACTTCTCCCATTGCAAGAAAGATCAATCTAGTAGGACAAACCAAACTGATAATTCGAAGAGACTTGCAAAGATAACCAATCATACATAAAAGAATTCAGAGAAGATTCAAATATTGTTCATAGATAAACTTGATCATAAACCCACAATTCATCGATCTCAACAAACACACCGCAAAAGAAGATTACATCGAATAGATCTCCACAAGAGAGGGGGAGAACTTTGTATTGAGATCCAAAAAGAGAGAAGAAGCCATCTAGCTAATAACTATGGACCCGTAGGTCTGAGGTATACTACTCACACTTCATCGGAAGGGCTATGGTGTTGATGTAGAAGCCCTCCATGATCGATGCCCCCTCCGGCAGAGCTCTGGAACAGGCCCCAAGATGGGATCTCGTGGATACAGAAAGTTACGGCGGTGGAATTAGGGTTTTGGCTCCGTATCTGGTAATTTGGGGGTACGTAGGTATATATAGGAGGAAGGAGTACGTCGGTGGAGCAACAGGGGGCCCACGAGGGTGGAGGGCGCGCCCCCTACCTCGTGGCCTCCTGGTTGATGTCTTGACGTAGGGTCCAAGTCCTCTGGATCATGTTCGTTTCGAAAATCACGTTCCCGAAGGTTTCATTCTGTTTGGACTCCGTTTGATATTCTTTTTCTGCGAAACCCTAAAATAGGCAAAAAACAGCAATTCTGGGCTGGGCCTCCGGTTAATAGGTTAGTCCCAAAAATAATATAAAAGTGTATAATAAAGCCCAATAATGTCCAAAACAAAATATAATATAGCATGGAACAATCAAAAATTATAGATACGTTGGAGATGTATCAACCCGCTCCGTTACCTTGGCTGGACCGAGGGCTTCACCATATCTTCATCAAACCTACTCTGGTGACTTCGGTGTCACCAGCCGACCTGCTTCGACTCATCGGCTAACATGGAGGCTTCGACACCTCGGCTGGATCACGGACTTTGATATTTCTTCATCAACATACTCTAGTGACTCCGGCGTCACCAGCCGACCAACTTCATCACGTTAGCTGGACCGGGGGCTTTGCCTCGGCGAGCCAACCTTTGCCACCGTTGCCATGCCGTCGCTTTATCGCCCATCAGGCAATGGGTGTGCAGATCGAGTCCCAATTTTGGGAGTCACCTTTCTTCGGATTGGTATAATAAATAAGCCAGGTGCTATTAATCCTAGTAATTTTTGCTTGCTTGGGTTTATTTTTCCCGAGGAATTATTACTCTGGTTTGTTCCATCATCTGTACACAGGTCTATCAAATAGTGGCCGCATTAACGACGGTCGCGTGGTGGTTCAGCTTTGCCATGCCTTTACCGCATCATGCCGACGCCCTGCATCGACATTGACTTCGGCTCCAGGCCACGTATCTTTAAATAAATTATTTTGCGTATATTAATTACGTGAGGATTTTTATATATTTATATTATTATTGTTGGAGTACACTATTTTACATGTGTAGGTAATCGACTTCGACTGCATCACGCGGTCACTTCGGCAAGCCGACATCATTGTCCCAGTCGGCCTAAATCGGCTCGCGTGATCACCTTGTTGGTCGAATTGCCATACCGACATGTTCGATTGCCTCGGGACTTCGACATCGCTGAGGGAGCTCTACCTCATCGAGTGTTCGGCACGCAGGCCATATTTCTTTTATTACTAACTTTGCATAAATTATTAATCATGCATCCTTTAAAAAATATTATTATTATTACTATTATCTCCGGATTGCACTATTTTCTGTGCACAGGTAAATGATCCGTATTGGGCAGCGCTGTCACCTCGGCGTATCGACATACCGCGTCACCTCGGCTGGACCGAGGGCTTCGTCATCACTTCATTAACCCATGCCGGGTACTTCGGCGTCACACTGCCGGCCTGCATCGGCCGTGCTATGTCGCCACTTCAGAGCGTCGAGCTCTTTGCTATGCCACCTCGGGACCGGCTTGGGGGCTGGGAGCTCATCTTGTCGTAAGCTCGGACCGCATCATCAATACCGAGCACATTAAACCATCTAAGTCACTTTCATGCTAAAAAAACTTTTAGTTTTCAATTTTGTTCGGTTCGACCAAGCATTACACTTTTTTGGCAAAAAGTTGTTTGTGAAAAACCTCCTTGTTAAAACTTTATTTGTGACACACAAACTCAAATATCCCGTTTACTTGGGGGCTTCCTTTATGAAGCCTTTCCTCTTGCATATGATTATACTTGTATGGCTTCGTTCCTTGTTCGTGTATTACGCCACAATATGCACCATGTTGACTTAAGTGTTCCGCAAGCTGGGTTGCCTTGATCCTGTGTTTACCCCTATGTTCCCGATTGTTCAGCCAGGGAGTAAAGGGAGCACCTCTGCGATTGTCACGATCGAGACATCCGAGCTCGGACCTTAGACTGGGTGAAGCCGAAAGCTAGCGCTCTTATTGTTTTCAATCATGGTCGGCACACAACGGAACTCATGAGTACAAAAATCTATTGCACAAGTCTCATAGTAACAATGAGCAACCAAAGAAAGGTATCGATGGGGGTACTATTTTCTTCGAAGATGCTTCTTACACTTCGTCAGTAATATAACATAAGTTCCCTGAGCGCGCTTTGTCTGTTATAGCCTTATGGCCTGATTGCCTGGTTATCGGAAGCACCGTCGATATTCTCGACAGGTGGAGTACATAACACTTTTCGTCCCTTGACCGAAGAGGGAGAAGCCGACGGTCGGTTAAGACGCGTTTAAAAGTTTGGTTGAACACATATATGATATAAGTACTTTGGTACGTACAATCATTATACACAAAATACTTTTACCCAAGTTTACCGGGGGCTCTTAAATTTATATGAGCCATTTTATAGTAAATGTGTTTTGTTCCTAGTCATTGCAAAATATTTTTCTATCACTCCTTTTTCGACGCGAGTGTGTGGTCAATAGCCGGATAGCCCATTTTCTCTCTAGTGACCGCTCGAGTTTAGTTCGCTAAACTGGTCTAATGAGTAGTACTCCGCCTTTGGGATAGGAGGTTGCAGCCGTAGGCTGACCCGCTTGAAGTCTTGAGATCAGATGTTTCATATTAATGCACGACAAAAGCACAAAAGTAAGACCAATTTTCGGATTGACACCAAATGACTTGATTTAGTTCGGGCATAAAGTTTTTACTGAAGTTTTTTGGTTTTTCAAGCCTATGGTACTTTTAAACTATTTGTTTGTTTCCAACATAAGTCTCGTAGTGCAACGTTAGACACCTTTAGAGATTCGGCACAAAAATTCTCGGATATTGCTATATATGCATCGGTTTCGAATTGTGTCTTTGGTCAATAGTTGGGTTGCCCGGCTCCTATGCTTGCCTCCTGCGTTCCGCTTTGTTCGGCTAGGTGTGCAAAGGGACAACCACTGCGATTGTGCTTCCAGCTCGAATGGTTAAGCACCTCAGTGGATAAAGCCAAAAACTGACTGTCATAATGGGCGTAAACTGGTCGGCGATCCGATGACGGTATCAAACTATAGATCGATACTGATTACCCCGTCTTAAACGATGGTCCTTTCATAACATTGGCCAGAGTGATAATGGCTAGACTTCGGTCAGTGCGGAACACTAACCGGGGGCTCGTAGCTAGCTTCCCCAGTTTAAAGCTCCTATGACTAAGTGAAAGTTATAAAGCCCGCATATCTGATTGCCTCGTTTCTGCTAACACAACCGCCTTCGGGCACCGAGACGTCGACTAAGGGTTGTCTTGTTATTGTGGAAACACCATGCATAGCATCTACAAGGGGGTGGAAGCCGACGATGGGCCACTTTCAAGTGATAAACGGTCGCAACAGAGTCAAAATAAATATATCACCGACGGTCGTATTTTATATATGAGGGCTACCTTCCGTAATCATCGTTATAAAGCCATAAATATGCATCAATTTGACTTAAGATTTTGGCCAAGCTGGGTTGCCTGGCTCCTGTGCTTACCCCTACGTTCCTGATTGTTCGGCTAGGCGGTAAAGGGAGCACCTCTGTGATTGTTACTACCGGGTCATCCGAGTTAGTACCTCAGACTGGGTGAAGCTGAAAGCTAGCGATCTTAAAGGATATAATTGGTCGGCAATGACGGAAGTGAATATTTTGGTTCATTCGGAGCTCGGATACATTCCGGCGTTGGAGCTCGGAAAGCGGTCCGACATTGGTGCTCGGCTGCAAAAGGTACCTCGAATGCAGTCCGCCGTTAGAGCTCGGACGCAAGAGGACACTGCCTCCCGGGAACAACTTCAAACCCGAGGTGTGGCATAAAAATAACAAGGCATTGATAAAGGCCAGAAACTTAAAGGGGCTCCTCGGATACCCGACGTGTAAACTCGTCGAATGCATTTCGGCGATCCTCAAGATCGAAGATGAGTAGATTTGTTGAAATAGTTTTCAAGACCGACAACCGAAGATGAAGAACAGTTCGGAAGAATCGAGGAGCGTCCCCAACTTGAAGAATGGCTCAGGGGGCTACTGACGGTGTCCTAGACTAGGGGGTACTCACCACATCGTCTCCCGGTTAGTTAGATTGGGACGAGGACCCCCATGGCCGTATACTCATGGGCCAGTTCGGACAACTGTCGCATACAAGGAAGATCCCACAAGACTTGGTGGTCAAGACAAGGACTCCTCCCCCACCAACGTATTCGGCTAGGACTCTTGTTATCCTAGGCCTCGGGTGCATTATATAAACCAAGGCCAGGCTAGTCGATAGATCATATACAACAATCATAATCATAAGCTAGCTTCTAGGGTTTAGCCTCTATGATCTCGTGGTAGATCAACTCTTGTAATACTCATATCATCAAGATAAATCAAGCAGGACGTAGGGTATTACCTCCATCGAGAGGGCCCAAACCTGGGTAAACATCGTGTCCCCCGCCTCCTGTTACCATGGATCCTAGACGCACAGTTCGGGACCCCCTACCTGAGATCCACCGGTTTTGACACGGACACCTGTATTTACAAGAAAGTCAGTGGGAGCACTACAACCTTTCTGATAAGTATATATGAATGACATATTCTTGATCGGAAATGATGTAGAATTTTCTGGAAAGCATAAAGGAGAAGTTGAAAGAAAGAATTGCTTGTAAAGCTACTTACATATTGGGCATCAAGATCTATAAAGATAGATCAAGACGCTTGATAAGACTTTCTATGAGTACATACCTTGATAAGATTTTGAAGGAGTTCAAAATGGATCAGTCAAAAGAAGGAGTTCTTGCCTGAGTTGTAAGGTGTGAAATTGAGTAAAGACTCAAAACCCGGCCACGACAGAAAATAGAAAGAATATGAAAAGTCATTGCCTGTGCCTCAGTCATAGGTTCTATCAAGTATGCTATGCTATGTACCAGACCTATTGTATACCTTAGCATGATTTTGGCAAGGGAGTACAATAGTGATCTAGGAGTAGATCACTTGACAGCGGTAAAAATTATCCTTAGAGGACTAAGGAAATATTTCTTGGTTATGGAGGTGATAAAAGAGTTTGTCATAATGAGTTACATCGATGCAAGCTTTTTACACCTATCTAGATGACTCTAAGTCTCGATCTAGATACATATTGAAAGCGGGAGCAATTAGCTAGAGTAGCTCCGTGCAGAGTAATGTAGACACAGAAATTTGCAAAATACATACGGATCTGAATGTTGCAGACCCATGGACTAAACTTCTCTCACAAGCAAAACATGATCACTCTTTGGGTGTTAATCACATAGCGATGTGAACTAGATTATTGACTCTAGTAAACCCTTTGGGTATTAGTCACATGAAGATGTGAACTAATCACCTAAAGATGTGAACTATTGGTGTGAAATCACATGACGATGTGAACTAGATTATTGACTCTAGTGCAAGTGGGAGACTCAAGGAAATATGCCCTAGAGGCAATAATAAAGTTGTTATTTATATTTCCTTATATCATGATAAATGTTTATTGTTCATGTTAGAATTGTATTAACCGGAAACTTAGTACATGTGTGAATACATAGACAAACATAGTGTCCCTAGTATGGCTCTACTTGACTAGCTTGTTAATCAAAGATGGTTAAGTTTCCTAGACATGGACATGTGTTGTCATTTGATGAACGGGATCACATCATTAGAGAATGATGTGATGGACTAGACCCATCCATTATCTTAGCACTATGATCGTTTAATTTATTGCTATTGCTTTCTTCATGACTTATACATGTTCCTATGACTATGAGATTATGCAACTCCCGAATACCGGAGGAACACTTAGTGTGATATCAAATGTCACAATGTAACTGAGTTATTATAAAGATGATCTACAGGTGTCTCCAATGGTGTTTGTTGAGTTGGCATAGATCAAGATTAGGATTTGTCACTCCGATTGTCAGAGAGGTATCTCTGGGCCCTCTCAGTAATGCACATCACTATAAGCCTTGCAAGCAATGTGACTAATGAGTTAGTTGCCAGATGATGCATTACTAAACAAGTAAATAGACTTGCCGGTGACGAGATTGGACTAGGTATGATGATACCGACGATCGAATCTCGGGCAAGTAACATACTGATGACAAAGGGAACAACGTATGTTGTTATGCGGTTTAACCGGTAAAGATCTTCGTAGAATATGTAGGATCCAATATGAGCATCCAGGTTCTGCTATTGGTTATTGACCGGAGATGTGTCTCGGTCATGTCTACATAGTTCTCGAACCCGTAGGGTCCGCATGCTTAACGTTCGATGACGATTTGTGTTATGAGTTATGTGATTTGATGATCGAAGTTTGTTCGGAGTCCCGGGTGAGATCACAGACATGATGAGGAGTCTCAAAATGGTTGAGAGGTAAAGATTCATATATTGGAAGGCTATATTCGGACATCAGAAAGGTTCCGAGTCATTCGGGTATTTTTCGGAGAACCGGGGAGTTACGGGAATTCGCTGGGGCAAGTATTGGGACTTATTGGGATTTAGTGGAAAGGAGAGAAGGGCCACAAGGGGAGACAGTGCACCCCCATGGGCTAGTCCGAATTGGACTAGGAGGGGGCGACTCCCCCCTCTTTCCTTCTCCCTCTCCCTCTGCTTCCTTCTTCTGCTACTTGGACTAGGAAAGGGGGAAATCTACACCTACTAGGAGTAGGAATCCCCCCTTTGGGCGCACCCCTTGAGGCCGGCCCTCCTCCTCCTCCCCTCCTTTATATACGGGGGAGGGGGGCACCCCATAGACACACAAGCTGATTTCTTAGCCGTGTGTGGTGCCCCCCTCCATAGTTTTTCACCTCAGTCATATTGTCATAGTGCTTAGGCGAAGCCCTGCATCGGTAACTTCATCATCATCGTCACCACGCCATCGTGCTGACGAAACTCTCCCTCGGCCTCAGCTGGATCTAGAGTTCGAGGGACGTCACCGAGCTGAGAGTGTGCAGATCGCGGAGGTGTCGTGCGTTCGGTACTTGATCCGTTGGATTGCAAAGACGTTCGACTACATCAACCGCGTTACTAAACGCTTCCGCTTTCGATCTACGTGGGTACGTAGACACACTCTCCCCTCTCGTTGCTATGCATCTCCTAGATAGATCTTGCATGATCGTAGGAATTTTTCTAAAATACTGCGTTCCCCAACAGTGGCATCTGAGCCAGGTCTATGCGTAGATGTTATATGCACGAGTAGAACACAAAGGGTTGTGGGCAATAATAGTCATACTTCTTGCCAGCATGTCATACTTTGATTCGGCGGTATTGTTAGATGAAGCTGTAACATCCCAAAATTCTAAATTTTGGAATGTTATACTAAATAAATAGATTTGTTTGATTGTGGTGTGGTTTCTTGTGTGAAATTGAGTGAAATTTGAAACTTTTTGAAAGTTAAAAGAGAGGGAATAAAAGGACTTTCCCAAACTTTCATTTTTGCATTTATGATCTCCTTGAATTCAAATTCGTTTCAATTACAAAACCCTAGAGAGAAGATGGCATGCCTTCTTCCATTTCAATAAATGAAAAGGGTTTTGAAAAGATTTGAATTTTATTTGGAAATATTTTCAAATTCAGAAACTTCAAGCGACTCAATGCTTTTCATGAGAGAAGATAAAATGACTTCTTCAAAACATATGAAATATGAGTTGGGAGTTTAGAAGGTTTGAATTTAAAGTCCCTTTTGAAATTATTTTCAATTTCGAGTTATTTGGGTTTTATTCAAATTATTTTTCTCCAAAAATAAAATAGACAGAAAATAGGGTAACATGATTCCCTACAATAGAAGAAAATTTAATTTGAAATCATTTTGGAATTTTTGAAATGATTTTTAGTGGGTTTTATTGAATTAGTAGCAGTATTTGATTTATTTGAATTTTTGTAAACTTTATTTGGCCTTGAAAAATAGTTCACATTGTAGAAAAACTTTTTCTGATTTTTTTGATATATTATATGCCTAGGTTCCATTTTATTTTATATTTTTTTTGCATTATTTTTTTCTTTTTGTTGTGTTAAAAAAATAAAAAAAATCCCCGTCGCCGACTCGGCCGGCCCAGCGCCCGAGCCAGGCCGCGGCCTAACGGCCCATCCCGCTCGTCCCCGAGCTCGGGCAGGACTCCGCCTCCTGCCCGACACCGTCGCCGCTGCCATGACCTCCGCGGAGTCCGTCGCCGCCCCGGCCTCTTCTGCCCCCTCGCCCACGCCACGGAGTCACACCGCCTCCGCCGCCCTCTTCTCCTCCTCGCCTCGCTCGCCGGCCCGCCGCCGAAGCCGCCGCCGCCACGCGCATCTCGCTGGAGCCGCTGCCGCCTGTTGCTGCTTACGCCGCCGCACTCGCGCCGCGCCGCTGCCTGCCGCTCGCACCACCGCGCCGTGTAGCCACCCCGGAGCCGCCCCGTCGAACCCCGCCGCCGCGCCGGAGTTTGCCGCCACTGCCCAGACTCGCCGGAACCGCCGTCCGATCCATCGACCCGCCGGTTTTCCCCGGTCCGGTACGAACCGCCAGTTTTCTCCAGTTTATTTGGTTTACTTCGGTTTTATATTATTAGATCGGTTTTTCTTTTTAGCCTAGTTATTTCGAGAACGTTCGCTAGTTAGGTCTTTGCAGCGAACGGATTCGTTCGTTAGCGTTCTGTAATGAACGTTCATTATTTAGTCCTTTTCTTTTTCTTTTTAATTTTAGCCAGGGACCCGTATGTAATTAGTTTCTTCACAGTTTAGTCCCTGATCTTCAATCTATCACATCTTTTTACCCCTTTATCCAAATCCGACGAAACCAACGCCCACGTCTTCGTTATGATCTCCTCTATCCAGTAAAACAACTTAAACATGTTTTTGAAAATTTAAAATTTGGTTTCAAACAGATTTAGATTCAAACTTCGTTTGATCATAACTTGAGTTTTATAACTCTGTTTGAGTTGATTCTTTTTGCAAATTGATTTTCTTGACCTAAACTTTCTGATAAGGCCAAATTCACATAATTTTGGTACTGTTAGAAATTGTTTTATGTTGCAAGAGTTATTTGCTTGGTTTTGATGTTTTCTGAACTGTCTTCTTCGTTCTTCCCGATCTTTTGAGTGATTGCTTATGTGTGGTTACTATTGCTTGCTCATGATAGATTGAACAGAGTGTGATGAGTAGAACTATCAAGAGTTATGAGTGCGAATCATCTTCATCAACAGTACAAGGCAAGTTCACACTTTGATCATACTTTTCATTACCCAGTTTTTATGCATTAGTTCCCATCCTCAAACATTGCATGATTAGGAAGTGTTTAACATGTGGGTTTTGGGAAGTAGTTGATGAGGTAGAACCTATTGTCCCGCATTCAAACCTTGGGAGTTACTTTTATGTTATGCTCATATTGCTATGCTATGCTCATAGACGTGGATTGGTTTGAGAGAATTCATGACAGATGTGAGAGTTATTATTTGATGGTTAACTTAAGGTGGCTACTTTAATACACATCTGGGTGGATTGGTTGGGGCACCCTGGAGCACCCAGTGGTTTGCCCGGGCACCTGGAGAACCCAGTGCTTGCCCAAGGGGATCCCGGAGGACCTGTGTGATCACCCTATGGAATGCCACCCAGGCTCAAAGGGATCATAAGACTATTCACGCTAGAAACTTCTGTGTGCAGCCACAAGCCATTATGGGCTCTGGCATAGTTGAGTAAGTTGCATGAAGCTCTTGAAGAGGTAGACTAGCAGATGTAGTGGGTTTTAGGTGGTACTGTCTATCTAGAGTAGAGAGTTAATGCTTCTAAAAGACTATGTCTCAGTCATCCATTTCTCAAACACCATGTAGTGCAAGAAATCCAACGGAGGAGATCGAGTCTTGTGGGGAAAAGTGCGCAAACCTCTGCAGAGTGTACAAACTAATCATGATTAGCCGTGTCCCCGGTTGTGGACATCTTGAGTCTCTGGTACTTGGATTATCATATTGATCCCATCACGTTACTTAAATAATTTGTTGGGTTATTGATTTTAATTTGGGATTGAGTTGGAGGAACCTTCTCAATATTTTTCAACCAACTTTGTAGTTTAATAAATTATAGTCCTTTGTAGTAGGGAAAAATTGGATTTTCACAAAAAACATTATAACCATTAAGCCTTTCCACCAGCCAAAAATGCATGTAGTGATAGCCTTTATTCATCATTATCCTATAGTGTGAATTTGCCAGTACATTCAATGTACTAACCCCTATGGCTGCAACGTCTCATGTTGCAGGAATATTATGACGAGTAAGTGATACGTTAGGGTTACGATTTCTACACTCAACTTTGTCATTGGTGTTGACGGGAATCCACAACCTTGTTACTTCCGCTATTTGGATTGAGGTAATAGTATTTACGATACTTTATACATGTGATTTACCTCTGTTATAAATCCTCGAGTACTATGTGTGTCAGCATACCGATCCAGGGATGACACTTAAGCACAGAGACTTGACCGTCTGAGGTCAGGTCGCTACAGAAGCGGCCCAGACCGACATTACATGACCGCGTTCATGAGACTGGTTCTACCGCCGTGCTTCGCACATAGGTGGATAGTGGGTGTCTGTTTCTCCAACTTCAGTTGAATCGAGTGTAACTACGCCCAATCCTTGTTGAAGGTTAAAACAGCACACTTGACGAAAAATTGTTGTGGTTTTGATGCGTAGGTAAGAACGGTTCTTGCTAGAAGCCCGTAGCAGCCACGTAAAACTTGTAACAACAAAGTAGAGGACGTCTAACTTGTTTTTGCAGGGCTTGCTATGATGTGATATGGTCAAGACGTGATGTTATATAAATTGTTGTATGAGATGATCATGTTTTGTAACAAAGTTATCAGAAACTGGCAGGACCATATGGTTGTCGTTTTATTGAATGAATTGCAATTGCCATGTAATTGCTTTACTTTATCACTAAGAGGTAGCGATAGTCATGGAAGCAGTAGTTGGCGAGATGAAAATGATGCTACGATGGAGATCAAGGTGTCAAGCCGGTGATGATGGTGATCATGATGGTGCTTTGGAGATGGAGATCAAAGGAACAAGATGATGATGGCCATATCATATCACTTATATTGATTACATGTGATGTTTATCTTTTATGCATCTTATTTTGCTTAGTACGGTGGTAGCATTATAAGATGATCCCTCACTAAATTTCAAGGCATAAGTGTTCTCCCTGAGTATGCACCGTTGCGACAGTTCAACGTGCCGAGCCACCAATTGATGACGGGTGTGATAAGCTCTACGTTCACATACAACGGGTGCAAGCCAGTTTTGCACACGCAAAATACTCAGGGTGAAACTTGACAAGCCTAGCATATGCAGATATGGCCTCGAAGCACTGAGACCGAAAGGTCGAGCGTGAATCATATAGTACATATGATCAATATAGTGATGTTCACCATTGAAAACTTCTCCATCTCATGTGATGATCAGACATGGTTTAGTTGATATGGATAACATGATCAGTTAGATGACTAGAGGGATGTCTATCTAAGTGGGAGTTCTTAAGTAATATGATTAATTGAACTAAAATTTATCATGAACTTAGTCCCGATAGTATTTGCATATCTATGTTGTAGATCAATTGCTCGCGTATAGCTTCCCTGTTTTATTTATGATATGTTCCGAGAGAAAACTATGTTGAAAAATGTTAGTAGCAATAATGGGGACTAGCTCTGTGATCTGAGGATTATCCTCACTGCTGCATAGAAGAATTATGTCCTAGGTGACGGACCTTTTGCAGGAGCATATTGAGACGTTATGAACGTTTGACAAGCTCAATATGATGACTACTTGATAGTTTAGTGCGCCAAACTTTACGGCTTAGAACCAGGACTTCAAAAACATTTTGAACGCCACCGAGCATATGAGATGTTCCAAGAGCTGAAATTGGTATTTCAGACTCATGCACGTGTTAAGAGGTATGAGACCTCTGACAAGTACTTTCCCTACAAGATGGAGGAGAATAGCTCAGCTAGTGAGCATGTGCTCAAAATGTCTGAGTACTACAATCACTTGAATCAAGTGGGAGTTAATCTTTTAGATAAGATAGTGATTGACAGAGTTCTCTAGTCACTATCACCAAGTTACTAGAACTTCGTGATGAACTATAATATGCAAGGGATAACGGAAACGATTCCCAAGCTCTTCGCGATGCTGCAATTGCGAAGGTAGTAATCAAGAAAAAGCATCAAGTGTTGATGGTTGACAAGACCACCAGTTTCAAGTAAAATGGTAAGGGAAAGAAAGGGAACTTCAAGAAGAATGGCAAGCAAGTTGCCACTCCCGTTAAGAAGCCCAAAGCTAGACCTAAGCCTAAAACTGAGTGCTTCTACTTCAAAGGGAATGGTCCTTGGAAGCGGAACTACCCCAAATACTTGGCGGATAAGAAGGATGGCAAAGTGAACAAATGTATATTTGATATACATGTTATTGATGTGTACTTTACTAGTGTTCATAGTAACCCCAGGGTATTTGATACCGGTTCAGTTGCTAAGATTAGTAACTCAAAACAGGAGTTGCAAAATGAACAGAGACTAGTTAAGGGCAAGGTGACGATGTGTGTTGGAAATGATTCCAGGGTTGATAAGATCACCATCGCACACTAATACGTCTCCAACGTATCTATAATTTTTTATTGTTCCATGCTATTATATTATCCATCTAGGATGTTTTATATGCATTTATATGCTATTTTATATGATTTTTGGGACTAACCTATTAACCTAGATCCCAGTGCCAGTTTCTGTTTTTTCCTTGTTTTTGAGTTTTATAGAAAAGGAATACCAAACGGATTCCAATTGACCTGCCAATTTTTGTGGATTTTTATGGACCAAAAGAAGCCCCCGGAGTAAAAGAGTTGGGCCAGAAGAGTCCCGAGACGTCCACGAGGGTGGGGGGCGCGCCCTACCCTCTGGCATGGGCCCCTATCTCGTGGACGACTCGGAGACCCCCCTAACGTGAGACCTACGCCAAAAATTTCTATAAATACAAAAACCTCCAGAAAATAACCTAGATTGGGAGTTCCGCCGCCGCAAGCCTTCGTAGCCACCGAAAACCAATCTAGACCCGTTTCGGCACCCTGCCAGAGGGGGGAATCCATCTCCGGTGGCCATCTTCATCATCCCGGCGCTCTCCATGACTAGGAGGGAGTAGTTCACCCTCGGGGCTGAGGGTATGTACCAATAGCTATGTGTTTGATCTCTCTCTCTCTCTCATGCTCTTGATTCGGCACGATCTTGATGTATTGCGAGCTTTGCTATTATAGTTGGATCTTATGATGTTTCTCCCCCTCTACTATCTTGTGATGAATTGAGTTTTCCCTTTGAAGTTATCTTATCGGATTGGGTCTTTAAGGATTTGAGAACACCTGATGTATGTCTTGCATGTGCTTATCTATGGTGACAATTGGATATTCACGTGATCCACTTGATGTATGTTTTGGTGGTCAACTTGAGAGTTCTGTGACCTCGTGAACTTATGCATAGGGGTTGGCACACGTTTTCATCTCGACTCTCCGGTAGAAACTTTGGGGCACTCTTTGAAGTTCTTTGTGCTGATTGAATTGATGAATCTGAGATTGTGTGATGCATATTGTATAATCATACCCATGGATACTTGATGTGACATTGGAGTATCTAGGTGACATTAGGGTTTTGGTTGATTTGTGTCTTAAGGTGTTATTCTAGTACGAACTCTAGGATAGGTCGAACGGAAAGAATAGCTTCGTGTTATTTTACTACGGACTCTTGAATAGATCGATCAGAAAGAATAACTTTGAGGTGGTTTCGTACCCTACAATAATCTCTTCGTTTGTTCTCTACTATTAGTGACTTTGGTGTGACTCTTTGTTGCATGTTGAGGGATAGTTATATGATCCAATTATGTTATTATTGTTGAGAGAACTTGCACTAGTGAAAGTATGAACCCTAGGCCTTGTTTCAACGCATTGCAATACTATTTGTGCTCACTTTTATCATTAGTTACCTTGCTGTTTTTATATTTTCAGATTACAAAAACCTAGATCTACCATCGTATGATGCTCCCACTATTCCGAATGAGAAGAATTTTGCTTATCTGGAGAGTAATAAAAATTCTATGCTTGTGGCTCATGAAAATAATGCTTTATGTCATAGTTATATTGTTGGATTCATTCATGACGCTACTGAAATTTATTATGAGGGAGGAATATATGCTTGTAGGAATTGCAATAATATCAAGTTTCCTCTCTACATGTTGAAAATCTTGAAGCTATGCTTGTTTTGCCTTCCTATGCTAGTTGATTATTGTTCCCATAAGTTGTTTGCTCACAAAATACCTATGCATAGGAAGTGGGTTAGACTTAAATGTGCTTGTCATATGCTTCATGATGCTCCCGTTATGTTTCAATTCTTATCTTTTATGTGAGCATCATTGAAATTACCATGCCTAGCTAAAAAGGCATTAAAGAAAATCGCTTGTGGGGAGACAACCCAACATTTACCCCTAATATTTTTGTGTTTTCACATGATTAAGCTACTTTAGTAATCATGTTTTATAGCTTTTGTTTCAATAAAGTGCCAAGTAAAGCCTTTAGGATCATCTTGGGTGATTGTTATTTGATCTTGCTGTAAAAAAAAGAAAGTATGCGCTCATGAGAATAACTTTCATTTTTTACCAGAGAGCGATAAAATACCAATTCCACTTGAAGTAGATTAATAAAAAAATTGCCTAGGACTTTCTAATTTCTCAGGATTTTTGGAGATACACAAGTATTCGAAACCTACAGATTACTACAGACTGTTCTATTTTCGACAGATTCTGTTTTCTTCGTGTTGCTTATTTTGATGAATCTATGAATAGTATTGGAGGGTATGAACCATATAGCAGTTGGAATAAAATATATATTACACCAATATGAACTTAGAATGAGTTCACAACAGTACCAAAAGTGGTGATTTATTTTCTTATACTAACGGAGCTTACGAGTTTTCTGTTGAGTTTTGTGTTGTGAAGTTTTCATGTTTTGGGTAAAGATTCGATGCACTATGGAACAAGGAGTGGCAAGAGCCTAAGATTGGGGATGCCCAAGGAACCCCAAGGTAAAATTCAAGGACAACCAAGAGCCTAAGCTTGGGGATTCCCCGGATGGCATCCCCTCTTTCGTCTTTGTTCGTCGATAACTTTACTTGGAGCTATATTTTTATTCACCACATGATATGTGTTTTGCTTGGAGTGTCATTTTATTTTGTTTTGTTTTGCTTGCTGTTTGAATAAAATACCAAGATCCGAAATTCTTAAATGTTAGAGAGTCTTCACATAGTTACATAATTATTCAACTACTCATTGATCTTCACTTATATCTTTTGGAGTAGTTTGTCATTTGCTCTAGTGCTTCACTTATATCTTCTTAGAGCATGGTTGTGGTTTTATTTTATAGAAATTATTGATCTCTCATGATTCACTTATATTATTTCGAGAGTCTTAAATAGCATGGTAATTTGCTTAGGTTATGAATTTAGTCCTAATATGATAGGCATCTAAGAGGGATATAATAAAAACTTCCATATAGAGTGCATTGAATACTGTGATAAGTTTGATACTTGATGATTGTTTTGAGATATGAAGATGGTAATATTAGAGTCATGCTAGTTGAGTAATTGTGAAATTGATAAATACTTGTGTTGAGGTTTGCAAGTCCCGTAGCATGCACATATGGTAAACATTGTGTGACAAATTTGAAGCATGAGGTGTTCTTTGATTGCTTTCCTTATGGGTGGCAGTCGGGGACGAGTGATGGTATTTTCCTACCAATCTACCCCCCTAGGAACATGCGCATAATGCTTGGTTTTTGATGACTTGTAGATTTTTCCAATAAGTATGTGAGTTCTTTATGACTAATGTTGAGTCCATGGATTATACGCACTCTCGCCTTCCCATCATTGCTAGCCTCTTCGGTACCGTGCATTGCCCTTTCTCACCTTGAGAGTCGGTGCAAACTTCGCCAGGGCATCCAAACCCCGTGATGTGATACGCTCTATCACACATAAGCCTCCTTATATCTTCCTCAAAATAGCCAGCATACCTACCTATTATGGCATTTCCATAGCCATTCCGTGATATATTGTCATGCAACTTTCCACCATTCCGTTTATTATGACACGCTCCATCATTGTCATATTGCTTTGCATGATCATGTAGTTGACATCATATTTGTGACAAAGCCACCATTCATAATATTTTCATACATGTCACTCTTGATTCATTGCCCATCCCGGTACACCGCCGGAGGCATTCATATAGAGTCATACTTTGTTCTAGTATCGAGTTGTAATATTTGAGTTGTAAATAAATAGAAGTGTGATGATCATCATTAATAGAGCATTGTCCCAAAAAAGGAAGGCCAAATGGAAAAAATAAAGGCCAAATAAAAAAATAAATAAAAGGGGCAATGCTACTATCCTTTTTCCACACTTGTGCTTCAAGGTAGCACCATGATCTTCATGATAGAGAGTCTCTCAGATTGTCACTTTCATATACTAGTGGGAATTTTTCATTATAGAACTTTGCTTGTATATTCCAAAAATGGGCTCCCTCAAATTCCCTAGGTCTTCGTGAGCAAGCAAGTTGGATGCACACCCACTTAGTTTCTTTTGTTGAGCTTGTGACTCCGGCTAGGACGGTGCTAGCAGATGTAGAACTACGGTAGGATTGGATGAGCACCGGACAGTGGTCAGAGGAACTCTTCGAAAGATCATGTTTCGATCATCCTGTTCTCAAACATCATGAAGTGCGAGGACGAAAGGGGAGGGATCGAATCTTGCGGGTAAAGTGTACAAACCTCTGCAGAGGGTTAAAACCTAATCGATTAGCCGTGTGCCCAGTTACGGACAATTTGAGCCTCTAGACTGGGATCTATCTCGGAACTCTCAACACTGGACTGCTAAATTAATTGTGGGCAACTTATGATGATTTGGGCTATGAGACATCAGTTGGCGGAACCATGTCATGATAGAAAACTCTGTAGTACAGACTCCGGATAATTGCTTTGATGTAGGGAAAATAAAACCAGCTTTTACGGAAACAAAACTCAGATATAGAGCCACAAAGCTATACTGCATATAGTATAGTTTATCATCTGTTTTCTGTTATGGTGATCTTGCAGGTACATTCAATGTACTGACCTACATGGCTGCAACGTATCATGTTGCAGGATTTTATATACAACGAGTGAGTTTCGTTGATTGGCTTACGGTCTACACTCAACCCGCCGATGGCGTTGATGGGACTCCACACCCGTCGATTGTTTCCACTGAGACTTATAAGGTATATATCAGTTTTATGTTATTTACACATGTGATTGCACTTTGATATATACATTGATGTACTGTGTGTGCCAGCATACTGATCCAGGGATGGCACAGATACACAGAGGCTTGACTGTCTGAGGTCGGGTCGCTACATGAATAATAAACATTTATCTTGATATAAGGAAATATAAATAACAACTTTATTATTGCCTCTAGGGCATATTTCCTTCTGTCTCCCACTTGCACTAGAGTCAATAATCTAGTTCACATCGTCATGTGATTTCACACCAATAGTTCACATCTTTATGTGATTAGTTCACGTCTTCATGTGACTAATACCCAAAGGGTTTACTAGAGTCAATAATCTAGTTCACATCGCTATGTGACTAACACCCAAAGATTGATCATGTTTTGCTTGTGAGAGAAGTTTAGTCTACGAGTCTGCAACCTTCAAATCCATATGTATTTTGCAAATTTCTATGTCTACAATACTCTGCACGGAGCTACTCTAGCTAATTTCTTCCACTTTCAATATGTATCTAGATCGAGACTTAGAGTCATCTAGATTAGTGTAAAAAGCTTGCATCGACGTAACTCTTTACGACGAACTCTTTTATCACCTCCATAATCGAGAAATATTTCCTTAGTCCTCTAAGGTTAATTTTAACCGCTGTACAATGATCTACTCCTAGATCACTATTGTACTACCTTGCCAAAATCATGCTAAGGTATACAATAGGTCTGGTACACAGCATAGCATACTTTATAGAACCTATGACTGAGGCACAGGGAATGACTTTTCATTCTCTTTCTATTTTCTGCCGTGGCCGAGTTTTGAGTCTTTACTCAATTTCACACCTTACAACTCAGGCAAGAACTTCTTCTTTTGACTGATCCATTTTGAACTCCTTCAAAATCTTATCAAGGTATGTACTCATCGAAAGTCTTATCAAGCGTCTTGATCTATCTTTATAGATCTTGATGCCCAATATGTAAGTAGCTTTACAGGTAATTCTTTATTTGAAAAACTCCTTTCAAATTCTCCTTTATGCTTTCCAGAAAATTCTACATCATTTCCAATCAACAATATGTCATTCACATATACTTATCAGAAAGTTTGTAGTGCTCCCACTCACTTTCTTGTAAATACAGGCTTCACCGCAAGTCTGTATAAAACTATATGCTTTGATCAACTCATCAAAGCGTATATTCCAACTCCGAGATGCTTGCACTAGTCCATAGATGGATCTCTGGAGCTTGCACACTTTGTTAAGACCTTTAGGATTGACAAAACCTTCTGGTTGCATCATATAAAACTCTTTTTTAATAAATCCATTAAGGAATGTAGTTTTGATATCCATTTGCCAGTTTTCATAAAATGTGGCAACTGCTAACATGATTCGGACAGACTTTTAAGCATCGATACGAGTGAGAAAATCTCATCGTGGTCAACACCTTGAACTTGTCAAAAACCTTTTGTGACAATTCGAGCTTTGTAGATAGTAATACTACTATCAGCGTCCATTTTCCTCTTGAAGATCCATTTATTCTGAATGGCTCACCGATCATCGGGCAAGTCAATCAAAGTCCATACCTTGTTCTCATACATGGATCCCATCTCAGATTTCATGGCCTTAAGCCATTTCGCGGAATCTGGTCTCATCATTGCTTCCTCATAGTTCGTAGGTTCGTCATTGTCTAGTAACATGACTTCCAGAACAGGATTACCGTACCACTCTGGTGCGGAACTTACTCTGGTTGACCTACGAGGCTCGGTAGTAACTTGATCTGAAGTTTCATGATCATCATCATTAACTCCTCACTAATTGGTGTAGGCATCACTGAAACTGATTTCTGTGATGAACTACTTTCCAATTTGGGAGAAGGTATAGTTACCTCATCAAGTTCTACTTTCCTCCCACTCACTTCTTTCGAGAGAAACTCCTCTAGAAAGGATCCACTCTTAGCAACAAAGATCTTTCCTTTGGATCTGTGATAAAAGGTATACCCAACAGTTTCTTTTGGGCATCCTATGAAGACGCACTTCTTTGATTTGGGTTTGAGCTTATTAGGCTGAAACTTTTTCACATAAGCATCGCAACCCCAAACTTTAAGAAATGACAGCTTAGGTTTCTTGCTAAACCATAGTTCATATGGTGTCATCGATCAACGGATTTTTAGACGGTTCCCTATTTAACGTGAATGCAGAAGTCTCTAATACATAACCCCAAAACGATAGTGGTAAATCGGTAAGAGACAACATAGATCACACCATATCTAATAAAGTATGGTTATGACGTTCGGACACACCATTACGTTGTGGTGTCCCAGGTGCGTGAGTTGCGAAACTATTCGACATTGTTTCAACTGAAGCCCAAACTCGTAATTCAAATACTTCGTCTCCGTGATCAAATCGTAGAAACTTTATTTTCTTGTTACGATGATTCTCCACTTCACTCTGAAATTCTTTGAACTTTTCAAATGTTTCAGACTTGTGTTTCATTAAGTAGATATACTCATATATGCTCAAATCATCTGTGAAGGTTAGAAAATAATGATGCCCGCCGCGAGCCTCAACACTCATCGGACCGCATACATCAGTATGTCATATTTCCAATAAGTCAGTGGCTCGCTCCATTGTTCTGGAGAATGGAGTCTTAGTCATCTTGCCCATGAGGCATGGTTCACAAGCATCAAATGATTCATAATCAAGTGATTCCAAAAGTCCATCCGCATGGAGTTTCTTCATGCGCTTTACACCAATATGACCTAAACGGAAGTGCCACAAGTATGTTGCACAATCATTATCAACTTTGCATCTTTTGGCATCAATATTATGAATATGTGTATCACTACGATCGAGATTCAATAAACAATTTATATTAAGTGTATGACCATAGAACGTTTTATTCATGTAAACAAAACAACAATTATTCTTTGACTATAAATGAATAACCGTATTCCAATAGACATGATCCAATAATATTCATGCTCAACGCAAACACCAAATAACATTTATTTTAGTTTCAACACTAATCCCGAAGGTAAAAGGAGTGTGTGATGTCTACTACACAACCTTCTTCTTGTAGACGTTGTTGGGCCTCCAAGTGCAGAGGTTTGTAGGACAGTAGCAAATTTCCCTCAAGTGGATGACCTAAGGTTTATCAATCCGTTGGAGGTATAGGATGAAGATGATCTCCCTCAAACAACCCTGCAACCAAATAGCAAAGTGTCTCTTGTGTCCGCAACACACCCAATACAATGGTAAATTGTATATGTGCACTAGTTCGGCGAAGAGATGGTGATACAAGTGCAATATGGATGGTAGATATAGGTTTTTGTAATCTGAAAATATAAAAACAGCAAGGTAACTAATGATAAAAGTGAGCACAAACGGTATTGCAGTGCGTTGAAACAAGGCCTAGGGTTCATACTTTCACTAGTGCAAGTTCTCTCAACAATAATAACATAATTGGATCATATAACTATCCCTAAACATGCAACAAAGAGTCACTCCAAAGTCACTAATAGCAGAGAACAAACAAAGAGATTATTGTAGGGTACGAAACCACCTCAAAGTTATTCTTTCTGATCGATCTATTCAAGAGTCCGTAGTAAAATAACACGAAGCTATTCTTTTCGTTCGATCTATCCTAGAGTTCGTACTAGAATAACACCTTAAGACACAAATCAACCAAAACCCTAATGTCACCTAGATACTCCAATGTCACCTCAATTATCCGTGGGTATGATTATACAATATGCATCACACAATCTCAGATTCATCTATTCAATCAACACAAAGAACTTCAAAGAGTGCTCCAAAGTTTCTACCAGAGAGTCAAGACATAAACATGTGCCAACCCCTATGCATAAGTTCGCGAGGTCACGAAACTCTCAAGTTGACCACCAAAACATACATCAAGTGGATCACGTGAATATCCAATTGTCACCAGAGATAAGCACATGCAAGACATACATCAAGTGTTCTCAAATCCTTAAAGACTCAATCCGATAAGATAACTTCAAAGGGAAAACTCAGTTCATCACAAGAGAGTAGAGGGGGATAAACATCATAAGATCCAACTATAATAGCAAAGCTCACGATACATCAAGATCGTGCTGCATCAAGAACACGAGAGAGAGAGAGAGAGAGAGATCGAACACATAGCTACTGGTACATACCCTCAGCCCCGAGGGTGAACTACTCCCTCCTCGTCATGGAGAGCACCGGGATGATGAAGATGGCCACCGGAGAGGGATTCCTCCCTCTGGCAGGGTGCCGGAACGGGTCTAGATTGGTTTTCGGTGGCTATAGAGGCTTGTGGCGGCGGAACTCCCGGTCTAGGTTATTTTCTGGAGGTTTCTATATTTATAGGAATTTTTGGCGTAGGTCTCACGTCAGGGGGGTCTTTGAGTCATCCACGAGATAGGGGCCCACGTCCAGGGGGTAGGGCGCGCCCCCCACCCTCGTGGACGGCTCGGGACTCTTCTGGCCCAACTCTTTTACTCCGAGGGCTTCTTTTGGTCCATAAAAAATCCAAAAAAATTGGCAGGTCAATTGGACTCTGTTTGGTATTCCTTTTCTGTAAAAATCAAAAACAAGGGAAAAACAGAAACTGACATTGGGCTCTAGGTTAATAGGTTAGTCCCAAAAATCATATAAATGCATATAAAACATCATAGATGGATAATATAGTAGCATGGAATAATCAAAAATTATAGATACGCTGGAGACGTATCAAGCATCCCCAAGTTTAATTCATGCTCGTCCTCGAGTAGGCAAATGATAAAAACAGAATTTTTGATGTGGAATGCTACCTAACATATTTACTTTATTGTGGCAAGAATATTCAGATCCATAAGATTCAAGACAAAATTTTAATATTGACATAAAATAATAATACTTCAAGCATACTGACTAAGCAATTATGTGTTCTCAAAATAACATGGCCAAAGAAAGCTAATCCCTACAAAATCATATTGTTTGGCTATGCTTCATTTTCGTCACACAAAATGCTCACATAATGCACAACCCCGATGACAGGCCAAGCAATTGTTTCATACTTTAGTATTCTCAAACTTTTCAACTTTCACGCAATACATGAGCGCGAGCCATGGACATAGCACTATGGGTGGAATAGAATATGATGATGGAGGTTTTGTGGAGAAGACAAAAAAGGAGAAAGTCTCACATTGACGCGGCTAATCAACGGGCTATGGAGATGCCCATCAATTGATGTCATTGCAAGGAGTAGGGATTGCCATGCAACGGATGCAGTAGAGCTATAAATGTATGAAAGCTCAATAAAAGAAACTAAGTGGGTGTGTATCCAACTTGCTTGCTCACGAAGACCTAGGGCATTTGAGGAAGCCCATTGTTGGAATATACAAGCAAAGTTCTATAATGAAAAATTCCCACTAGTATATGAAAGTGACAATATGAGAGACTCTCTATCATGAAGATCATGGTGCTACTTTGAAGCACAAGTGTGGAAAAGGGATAGTAGCATTGTCCCTTTTATTTTTTATTTTTTATTTGGCCTTTCTTTTTTTCATTTGGCCTTCCTTTTTTTGGGACAATGCTCTATTAACGATGATCATCACACTTCTATTTATTTACAACTCAAAGAATACAACTCGATACTAGAACAAAGTATGACTCTATATGAATGCCTCCGGCGGTATACCGGGATGGGCAATGAATCAAGAGTGACATGTATGAAGATATTATGAATGGTGGCTTTGCCACAAATATGATGTCAACTACATGATCATGCAAAGCAATATGACAATGATGGAGCGTGTCATAATAAACGGAACGGTGGAAAGTTGCATGGCAATATATCTCGGAATGGCTATGGAAATGCCATAATAGGTAGGTATGGTGGCTGTTTTGAGGAAGATATAAGGAGTCTTATGTGTGGTAGAGCATATCATATCACGGGGTTTGGATGCACCGGCGCAGTTTGCACCGACTCTCAAGGTGAGAAAGGGCAATGCATGGTACCGAAGAGGCTAGCAATGATGGGAAGGCGAGAGTGTGTATAATCCATGGACTCAACATTAGTCATAAAGAACTCACATACTTATTGCAAAAATCTACAAGTCATCAAAAACCAAGCATTAAGCGCATGCTCCTAGGGGGATAGATTGGTAGGAAAAGACCATTGCTCGTCCCCGACCGCCACTCATACGGAAAGCAATCAAAGAACACCTCATGCTTCAAATTTGTCACACAACGCTTACCATACGTGCATGCTACGGGACTTGGAAACCTCAACACAAGTATTTCTCAATTTCACAATTACTCAACTAGCACGACTCTAATATTACCATCTTCATATCTCAAAACAATCATCAAGTATCAAACTTCTCATAGTATTCAATGCACTTTTTATGATAGTTTTTATTATACCCATCTTGGATGCCTATCATATTAGGACTAAATTCATAACCTAAGCAAATTAACATGTTGTTTAGGACTCTCTAAATAATATAAGTGAAGCATGAGATCAATAATTTCTATAAAATAAACCACCACCATGCTCTAAGAAGATATAAGTGAAGCACTAGAGCAAATGACAAACTACTCCAAAAGATATAAGTGAAGATCAATGAGTAGTTGAATAATTATGTAACTATGTGAAGACTCTAAAATTTAAGAATTTCAGATCTTGGTATTTTATTCAAACATCAAGCAAAACAAAATAAAATAAAATGACGCTCCAAGCAAAACACATATCATGTGGTGAATAAAAATATAGCTCCAAGTAAAGTTACCGATGAACGAAGACGAAAGAGGGGATGCCATCCGGGATATCCCCAAGCTTAGGCTCTTGGTTGTCCTTCAATTTTAACTTGGGGTGACTTGGTCATCCCCAAGCTTAGGCTCTTGCCACTCCTTGTTCCATAGTGCATCGAATCTTTACCCAAAACTTGAAAACTTCACAACACAAAACTCAACAGAAAACTCGTAAGCGTTGTTAGTATAAGAAATAAATCACCACTTTTGGTACTGTTGTGAACTCATTCTAAATTCATATTGGTGTAATATCTACTGTATTCCAACTTCTCTATGGTTCATATCCTCCGATACTACTCACATATTCATCAAAATAAGCAAACAACACAAAGAAAACAGAATCTGTCAAAAACAGAACAGTCTGTAGTAATCTGTAGGTTTCGAATACTTCTGTAACTCCAAAAATCTTGAGAAATTAGGAAGTACTATGCAATTTATTTAGTAATCTACTTCAAGTGGAATTGGTATTTTATCGCTCTCTGGTAAAAATGAAAATTATTCTCGTGAGCGCATACTTTCTGTTTTTTACAACAAGATCAAATAACAATCACCCAAGAAGATCCTAAAGGCTTTACTTGGCACTTTATTGAAACAAAAGCTATAAAACATGATTACTAAAGTAGCTTAATCATGTGAAAACACAAAAATAGTAGGGGTAAATGTTGGGTTGTCTCCCAACAAGCGCTTTTCTTTAATGCCTTTTTAGCTAGGCATGGTAATTTCAATGATGCTCACATAAAAGATAAGAATTGAAACATAACGGGAGCATCATGAAGCATATGACAAGCACATTTAAGTCTAACCCACTTCCTATGCATAGGAATTTTGTGAGCAAACAACTTTTGGGAACAATAATCAACTAGCATAGGAAGGCAAAACAAGCATAGCTTCAAGATTTTCAGCATGTAGAGAGGAAACTTGATATTATTGAAATTCCTACAAGCATATATTCCTCCATCATAATAATTTTCAGTAGCATCGTGAATGAATCCAACAATATAACTATGACATAAAGCATTCATTTCATGAGCCACAAGCATAGAATTTTTATTACTCTCTGCATAAGCAAAATTCTTCTCATTCAGAATAGTGGGAGCATCATAAGAAACTCGAATACTATAAATTGTTTCCACATTAAAATAGTAATGTTCAGAAAAAGGGTAATTGCTACCTCTTGAGCACTGCGTTGGATTTCCTTGAAGAGGAAAGCATGATGCAGCCAAGTAGCGGAAGTATTTCCCTCAGTTTTTGAGAACCAAGGTATCAACCCAGTAGGAGGCTTTGTGCGAGTCCCTTGTACCTGCACAAACAAATAACTCCTCGCAACCAACGCGACAAGGGGTTATCAATCCCTTCACGGTCACTTACGAGAGTGAGCTGATAGATATCATAAGATAATATTTTTGGTATTTTTATGATAAAGATGTAAAGTAAAATAAAAGCAAAGTAAAAAAGCAAAGTAAATAACTAAGTATTGGAAGATTAATATGATGAAGATAGACCCAGGGGATATATGTTTCACTAGTGGCTTCTCTCAAGAGCATAAGTATTTTACGGTGGGTGAACGAATTACTGTTGAGCAATTGACAGAATTGAGCATAGTTATGAGAATATCTAGGTATGATCATGTATATAGGCATCACGTCCGAGACAAGTAGACCAACTCCTGCCTGCATCTACTACTATTAATCCACTCATCGACCGCTATCCAGCATGCATCTAGAGTATTAAGTTCATGAAAACAGAGTAACGCCTTAAGCAAGATGACATGATGTAGAGGGATAAATTCATGCAATATGATAAAGACCCCATCTTGTTATCCTCGATGGAAACAATACAATACGTGCCTTGCTGCCCCTACTATCACTGGGAAAGGACACTGCAAGATTGAACCTAGAGATAAGCAATTCTCCCATTGCAAGAAAGATCAATCTAGTAGGCCAAACCAAACGGATAATTCAAAGAGACTTGCAAAGATAACCAATCATACATAAAAGAATTCAGAGGAGATTCAAATATTGTTCATAGATAAACTTGGTCATAAACCCAAAATTCATCGATCTCAACAAACTCACCACAAAATAAGATTACATCGAATAGATCTCCACAAGAGAGGGGGAGAACATTGTATTGAGATCCAAAAAGAGAGAAGAAGCCATCTAGCTAATAACTATGGACCCGAAGGTCTGAGGTAAACTACTCACACTTCATCGGAGAGGCTATGGTGTTGATGTAGAAGCCCTCCGTGATGGATGCCCCCTCCGGCGGAGCTCTGGAACAGGCCCCAAGATGGGATCTCGTGGATACAGAAAGTTGCAGTGGTGGAATTAGGTTTTTGGCTCCGTATCTGATCGTTTGGGGGTACGTAGGTATATATAGGAGGAAGAAGTACGTCGGTGGAGCAACAAGGGGCCCACGAGGGTGGAGGGCACGCTTGGGGGGGGGGGGTAGGCACGCCCCCTAACTCGTGGCCTCCCTATTGGTTGCTTCACGTAGGGCCCAAGTCTCTTGGATCTTGTTCGTTGAGAAAATCATGTCCCCGAAGGTTTCATTACGTTTGGACTCTGTTCGATATTCCTTTTCTTCGAAACCCTAAAATAGGCAAAAAAACAGCAATTCTGGGTTGGGCCTTCGGTTAATAGGTTAGTCCCAAAAATAATATAAAAGTGGATAATAAAGCCTAATAATGTCCAAAACAGTAGATAATATAGCATGGAGCAATCAAAAATTATAGATACATTGGAGACGTATCAAGCATCCCCATGCTTAATTCCTGCTCGTCCTCGAGTAGGTAAATGATAAAAAGATAATTTTTGATGTGGAATGCTACTTGGCATAATTTCAAATGTAATTCTTCTTAATTGTGGTATGAATATTCAGATCCGAAAGATTCTAGACAAAAGTTAAATATTGACATAGAAATAATAATACTTCAAACATACTAACTAAGCAATTATGTCTTCTCAAAATAACATGGCTAAAGAAAGTTATCCCTACAAAATCATATAGTCTGGCTATGCTCTATCTTCACCACACAAAGTATTTAAATCATGCACAACCCCGATTACAAGCCAAGCAATTGTTTCATACTTTTGACATTCTCAAAACTTTTTCAATCTTCACGCAATACATGAGCGTGAGCCATGGACATAGCACTATAGGTGGAATAGAGTGCTGGTTGTAGAGAAGACAAAAAGGAGAAGATAGTCTCACATCAAGTAGGCGTATCAACGGGCTATGGAAATGCCCATCAATAGATATCAATGTGAATGAGTAGGGATTTCCATGCAACGGATGCACTAGAGCTATATGTTTGTGAAAGCTCAAAAATAAACTAAGTGGGTGTGCATCCAACTTGCTTGCTCACGAAGACCTAGGGCAATTTGAGGAAGCCCATCATTGGAATATACAAGCCAAGTTCTATAATTAATAATTCCCACTATTATATGAAAGTGACAACATAGGAGACTCTCTATCATAAAGATCATGGTGCTACTTTGAAGCACAAGTGTGGTAAAAGGATAGTAGCATTGTCCCTTCTCTCTTTTCTCTCATTTTTTATTTGGGCCTTTTCTCTTCTTTTTTATGGCCTCTTTTTTTCTTCCTTTTTTTTATTTTTCGTCCAGAGTCTCATCCCGACTTGTGGGGGAATCACAGTCTCCATCATCCTTTCCTCACTGGGACAATGCTCTAATAATGATGATCATCACACTTTTATTTTCTTACAACTCAACAATTACAACTCGATACTTAGAACAAGATATGACTCTATATGAATGCCTCCAGCGGTGTACCGGGATATGCAATGACTCATGAGTGACATGTATGAAAGAATTATGAACGGTGGCTTTGCCACAAATACGATGTCAACTACATGATCATGCAAAGCAATATGACAATGATGAAGCGTGTCATAATAACGGAACGGTGGAAAGTTGCATGGCAATATATCTCGGAATGGCTATGGAAATGCCATAATAGGTAGGTATGGTGGCTGTTTTGAGGAAGGTATATGGTGGGTGTATGATACCGGTGAAAGGTTCGCGGTATTAGAGAGGCTAGCAAAGGTGGAAGGATGAGAGTGCGTATAATCCACGGACTCAACATTAGTCATAAAGAACTCATATACTTATTGCAAAAATCTACAATTTATCAAAGCAAAGTATTACGCGCATTGAGGGAGTCCTGGATTAGGGGTCTCCGGACAGCAGGACTATATCCTTTGGCCGGACTGTTGGACTATGAAGATACAAGATTGAAGACTTCGTCCCGTGTCCGGATGGGACTCTACTTGGCGTGGAAGGCAAGCTAGGCAATACGGATATGTATATCTCCTCCTTTGTAACCGACCTTGTGTAACCATATCCCCCTTTGGTGTCTATATAAACCGGAGGGTTTTAGTCCATAGGACAACATACAATCATACCATAGGCTAGCTTCTAGGGTTTAGCCTCTCTGATCTTGTGGTAGATCAACTCTTGTAATACTCATATCATCAAGAACAATCAAGCAGGACATAGGGTATTACCTCCATCAAGAGGGCCCGAACCTGGGTAAACATCGTGTCCCCTGCCTCCTGTTACCATCCGCCTTAGACGCACAGTTCGGGACCCCCTACCCGAGATCCGCCGGTTTTGACACCGACACTGGTGCTTTCATTGAGAGTTTCACTGTGTCGCCACCATAAGGCTTGATGGCTCCTTTGATCATCGCTAGCGATGCGGTCCAGGGTGAGGTTTTCCTCCCTGGACAGATCTTCGTATTCGGCGGCTTCGCACTGCGGGCCAATTCGCTTGGCCATCTAGAGTGGATCGAGAGCTACGCCCCTGGCCATCAGGTCAGATTTGGAAACTTGAACTATACGGCCGACATCCGCGGAGACTTGATCTTCGACGGGTTCGAGCCCATGTCAGACGCGCCGCACAGTCGCGACGAGCATGACATAACTCTGCCGTCGGACGATGTTCGGGAGATCGCATCTGCAATCACTCCGGCCATCAATCCGGAGCAAGTCGCACCATCCGAGGGCGGAGGGATAGACCTTGCCACGGAGGCCGCACCCTTAGTGGTGATAGAGCCGGATACTGACTTCACCCTTTACGAGAGCCGTTTCGCCAAACCACTGGATTCATCTTAGGCCACGGACTCCGAGCTGCTTACATCCGCGCCCGCCAAATCCGATTGGGCGCCGATCATGGAGTTCACCTCTGCGGATATCTTTCAGCACTCACCTTTCGGCGATGTGCTAAATTCATTAAGGTCTCTCTCCCTATCAGGTGAACCTTGGCCGAACTATGTCCGGCTAGAATGGGATGCGGACGACGAAGAAATTCGCTGCCCACCCACCACCAACTTAGTAGCCACTATCGAAGACTTAACCGACATGCTCGACTTTGACTCTGAAGACATCGATGGTACGGACGACGATGCAGGAGACGAAAAGGAACCATCGCCCACAGGGCGCCGGACCACCACTTCATCACATGACGTATACATGGTGGATACACCCAGAGAGGGCAATGGCGAAGAGACAGCGGAGGATGCCCCCTCCAAGCAACCCAAGCACCGACGTCAGCGGCGCCGCTCTAAGTCCCGCCATAACAAAAACAGCGATAACAGCGCAAGAGGAAATAACAGTCCATTCGACTCTGGAAGAGACGACAACTGCACCACCCCAGTGGCAGAGCACAATCAAGATGCAAACTGCGAGCATAGTACGGATCCGACGTCCGAACACGATGACACCAAGGATAAACCTCATCAAACCCCGCCGGGGGAGGAAAACAGTCCGGACAAAGATGCACACATCATCCCGGAAAGACACTTGGAACAAGAGAACCTCCGCAGCAGGCTTATTGCCACAGCGAGGAGTCTGAAGAAGCAGAAGCAAAGGCTTAAGGCCGCACAAAATATCCTCAACAGCATGTGGAACAAAGTGCTCGACAACGAAGAAAAGTATGGTGGAAGTTACCACACAAAGAGCTATCCAAAGCGCAAGCTATTACCTGAATTCGACGATGAGGCCTTAGAGCCCACACAGCCGAAAAATAAAACAGCCAACCAACCGGATCAACCACCTTGTGACCGTGATAGAGCAGCTAACAAGGCCGCACATAAGTCAACACATGATCTACGTGAGGACTTGCGCCAAAAATCCAGTACGACCAGATCCATCTATGGATCTAGGAAGCACGCTGTGGCACAAAATCAAAACCGAATACTACAACCGTCCAAACGCCATGATATATCCAAATACAGGGGTGCCGCACACCCCCTATGTTTCACCGATGAGGTGCTGGACCACGAATGCCCAGAAGGATTCAAACCAGTGAACATAGAGGCGTACGACGGGACCACAGACCCTGGGGTCTGGATTGAGGACTTTATCCTCCATATCCATATGGCTCGCGGAGACGATCTCCACGCCATCAAGTACTTGCCCCTCAAGCTTAAAGGACCAGCTCGGTACTGGCTGAAAAGCCTCCCCGAAAACTCAATTGGAAGTTGGGAGGAGCTCGAGGATGTTTTTTGGGCTAATTTTCAAGGGACCTATGTCCGGCCTCCGGATGCAGACGATTTAAGTCACATAATTCAACAGCCCGGAGAGTCAGCCCGAAAGCTTTGGAACAGGTTCCTCACCAAGAAGAACCAAATCGTCGACTGTCCGGACGCCGAAGCCTTATCAGCTTTTAAACACAGCATCCAAGACGAATGGCTCACCAGACACCTCGACCAAGAAAAGCCGAGAACAATGGCAGCCCTAACAAGCCTCATGACCCGCTTTTGTGCGTGCGAGGACAGCTGGTTGGCCCGTAGCAGCACCAGCGACCCAAGCACATCCGAAGTCAGGGATGGCAATGGTAAACCACGATGCAACAAAAACAAGCGCCGAAATAAAGAAGGTAGCCCAGATAACACGGCGGTAAACGCCGGATTCAGGGGCTCTCAACCAGGTCAGCAGAAAAAGCCTTTCAAAGGCAGCAGAGAAGGACAATCTGGCCTAAACAAAATTCTTGACAAACTTTGTCAGATTCACGGCTCCCCAGACAAACTTGCAAATCATACCCACAAGAATGTTGGGTCTTCAAGCAAGCCGGTAAGCTAAACGACGAACGCAAAGGGGAAGAGACACCAAGTGAAGACGAGGATGAACCTCGCCAGCAAAGCGTCGGAGGATAGAAAAAGTTCCCACCAGAGGTTAAAATAGTAAATGTGATCCATGTGACGAAGAGGACAAGCAAACACGGACTCCGAGACACACGCGCCATAGAGCCCGTCACCCTAGGTCCAACCCATGTTTGGCCTTGTCGATTACTTTTGATCGTAGGGATCACACGGCAAATATCCGGCACGAAGGACTAGCGGATTTGGTGTTAGACCCAATAATAAACAGGTACCATTTCATACGAGTCATCATGGACGGCGGCAGTGATCTAAATCTGATAATTAGGACATAGTCCGCAAAATGGGGATAGACCCGACACAAATAAGCCACAGTAATACTACCTTCAAGGGAGTAATACCAGGCCAAGAGGCCCGTTGTACGGGATCTCTACTACTAGTGGTAGTATTCGGTTCTCCCGATAACTTCCGAAGCGAAAGGTTAACTTTTCACATCGCTCCATTCCGAAGTGATTATCAAGCACTACTCGGAAGGAAGGCTTTTGCTCGTTTTAATGCAATACCGCATTATGCTTTTCTCAAGCTCAAGATGCCCGGTCCACGTGGCATCATCTCAGTTAGCGGAAATACCGAACGTTTCTTATGTACAGAGGAGGATGCGGCGGCTCTAACAACTGCAAACTAGACGGCCTCACCAATTGGAGTAAATGGCAGGTCGTCAAGGCCACGGACACAGTTAAACGAATCTGGCATTCCATCATATATACATGAGATTGGTTTGATGATCAAACCCTCATAAACAATACCAGGGGCTTCCCGCGTGTAATCAGGGCCAGCCCGGCTCAACTTGGCTTCTCTTGAATTTTGATAGTTCATTGGTAATAATCAATTCTTCTTTTTTTGGCACGACAACTTTCACCTAAGTTCTTTCCTTTTACAGATGACAATCATGCTACACCCGTCCAGGACACGGCACAATAGAGACACAAGCGCAGACGTGCAGCAGGGACCCGCCCAAAGGTTTCTTTTTAGTTTAAGACCCTGCGTAAACCTTTTTTACTGTCTCTTGTTGCTCACATCCTTCGGATACTCCACACAACCGAGAAGGATGCTGGCGTTATTGGCATGTGGCCACGTCAGGATTTTGCACGTACCCGGACACATGGGGTTTCTTATTAAGGGCATTGTTTAGCCTGGTATGTGTTATAAAGACCGGACACCTTAGGGAGTGTTCGGCGTCGCGAGTTTGGCCCTATATGCATCAGCTCTGAATCATGTCTTTGGTCAAATGTTGGGTTTGCCCGGCTCCCACGTTTTGGTACCTTACATTCCGTTATATCGGCTAAGGTAGCACTGGGAGAACTACTACAATTGTGTCCTGGTTCATCCGGATGAGCACCTTAGTAGAGAAAGGCGAAAACTGACTGTCATGATATAGCGAGAGACTGGTCAACCACTCGATGACTCATGGGAATCTTCGGGATTCCTCCGCATTAACGAAGGGCCGTTTTCCGGTTATGTACGTACGCGCCCCGTATTCAGACAAGCGCGGAAGTACCAGTGGCTATATAGTAGCCCCACCGTCAAACTCCTATGGCTAAGTGAAAGTGTTAAAGCAATATATTCCGATTGCCTCGTTCGCCGCGCTATCACCTCCTTAACGGACCAAGACGTTGGATCAAAGTGTGGATATGCATTTTCTGCGAACACCCCCGCATTATATGCGTGGGGGCGGAAGCCGACGACTGCAAACTTTCAGGTTATATATATACATACATAAACGGCCGCACAGGAGGCATCATAGTTCTTTCAGGCAAAAGTATAAATACAGCCTTGATATTTCAATAAAACATTGTTTTTACAGTGGGAATACATGTCACTAGAACATAATATTCTTCGAGCACTGAGCCTCTATTGAACGAGCGCCTTCAAGAACTTCTTCAAAGTAGTGCTCGGCAGCCACTCAGCCTAAGGCCGAACCCTGTGTCGCAACAGTGGTGGCCTCCATCTCCGCCCAGTATGTATTCACATGGGCAAAGGCCATCCGCGCACCCTCTATGCACGCCGATCTCTTTACAGCATCGATGCGTGGCACAACACCAAGGAATTGTTGCACTAAATTAAAGTAGCTATTTGGCCTTGGCCCTCCCGGCCACAAGTGATCCACAACGGACCTCATGGCAAGTCCGTACAACCTATGGAGCTCGGCCCACTCGTCCATTCGCTCATTCAGCAGCAGCGAACGGACTGGAGCGTGAAACTATGACCAGAACAGTTTTTCCACTTCGGGACCTTTATGATCCTTGAAGTATTCGGCCGCATCAGTAGCACTTGCAGCCAAATAAATGTAAGCATCTGCAGAACTCCATAGCCGGTCGAGAGGAGCATACTTTGGATCTCCGAACTTAGTCCGCAACAAGAAGGGCTTCCCAGACACGATATCTACAGCTTGATTCAGCTCCTCCTTCATCGCTCTAATTTTGGAGCGGGCTTCCTTGGTAGCCACCAGGGCCTTCTCCAGGTCCGTCGTCTTCGCCCGGTTTTCTTTTTCAATAAGCTGGTAACGGTCAGCGGCATCTTTTAACTCCATAGCCATCTTGGCTATTTTTTCCTTGCTCTCGCAATGCGCGGCCTATTCAGCCCTTAACTCTTCGGCCGCCTTCAGAGCGGCCGCATTGCTATTCCTTGCTTGCTCCTTGGCTCGGGCAAGCTCCGCCCGAAGGGTCTCCATGGTGGCAGCTCCATCTTTAGTCACAACATATTAAAGATACTGGCATCATGCTACTCTTATTATGTGACGAACACCGGATAAATCACTCACCCCGTGCCTCGTCAAGCCGCTGGTTGACCAGCACGATATCGGCATCGGCCGTATCAAGTTGCCACTTTAGCTCGGCAAACCCGTCAGTTTAGCTAGCCGCCGTAGCCTCAGCCACCTGCACATAAAGGCAGTCGGGTTATTACCTGGGTATATGATCCTCGGGTTGCCGCCGTTATTGACGACAACTAGAGTCTTAGGGGCTACTATCTGCATAGGGCACACCTAACATATGCGATACTGTCAAAAACATACATTATTTCACGTACCTCAAAGCCTTTCAACAGACACATAAATGCTTCATGCAAACCGCTTTCAGCGGATGAAATCCTTTCAATTACCGTACCCATTAGCGTACGATGCGCTTCCGAGACGGCCGCTTGCCCCAGAAGATCCTTCAGCGCGTCCGACCGCACACTGTACGGTTCTGGACCCTTGCTGCCGCTCTCCTTAGGAGCCGGATACTGGGGATTTCGGGTAGCCATAGGGTTATCCTCTAGCCTTAGTGGATCCGGAGATACCCTTCGCGACGACACTTCGAGGTCGCCCGCTTCATGAGGCGGGGTGCCAGGGGGAGGCGTTTCGCTCTCCATCATATCCGGAAGAAGATCCCCCGAAGACGAACTCTGTCGAGAAGGGCTACAATCCGGACTACAATTTATAAGCATCGGGTATTGTCTTCGAAAGTAAGGTAGGATGTTTCCACTATTAAGTACTTTTAGATTACTTACAACTCGGTAGAGGGCTGATCCCCGCGCGAACATTGTGCGGCAAGAATACCCTCCGAGGCAGGACCCTTTGACGAAGATTTCTTCTCCCATTTGGAAACCTTAGTTTCCGGGTCTTCAGAGTTAGTCCTCTTCCTTCCCCCGGGAGCAGGAATGTCGGATTCTTCCCTTCGGTTGTCCTCCCTCGCGGAGACGCTCATTCCCCCGGTTGGAATGAATAGCGAGTGAGGCCCGCTTTTGCCCTCTCTATTCCCCCATCATCTTCCTTTGAGGGCACTGAATAAGGCACTGGATCAAGCATCTTGTCCAACACCGGATTGTCCAAGCCCTCAGGAAGGGGGGCCGAACACCTGATCATCATCGCCTTTGTTATCCAGTCCTGGTCAAAGAACGGCTCTTTAGAATGATGCCATGATAATTAAAAGGACAGCAGGTTCGGCATGGGATTACTTACTTGGGCAGCGGGGCGGTTGCAGCTCGGACCCACGTCCTCGGTGGTGTCCGGACACTCTATTTGGGGTCTGAAGAATGATTTATACATCTCTTCGAGCGTCATGCCGAGGAAATGCTGAATAGCTCGCGGTCCTTCCGGGTTGAATTCGCACATGCGGAGGGGCCGGCGCTTGCAAGGCTGGACTCGACGAACTAGCATAACTTGCATTACCATAACCAGACATAAATCTCGCTCGAAGAGATCTCGGATACGGCTCTGTAGTATTGGCACATCCTTTGCTGGACCCCAGCTTAGCCCGCTGCTGATCCATGACATCAGTTGTGGTGGGGGGCCCGAGCGGAAGGTGGGGGCAGCTACCCACTTGGCACTTCAGGGAGATGTGATGTATAACCACTCCCGCTGCCACAATCCATACACCTCTGGGAAGGAACCCTCTGACCATGGAGCGTCAACGATTTTGCTTATTAAAGCACCTCCACACGCTGAGTGCCGCCCCTCGATCATCTTCAGCTTCACATCAAAGGTCTTGAGCCACAGGTCGAAGTGAGGGGTAATGCGGAGGAAGGCCTCACATACGACAATAAATGACGAGATGTGAAGAAGGGAATCCGGGGCCAGATCATGAAAATCCAGCCCATAATAGAACATAAGACCCCTAACAAAGGGATCCAGAGCGAGGCCTAGTCCTCGGAGGAAGTGGGAGACGAACACGACGCTCTCGTTGGGTTCGGGAGTAGGGACGACCTGCCCTCGGGCAGGCAGCCTATGCGAAGTTTCGGCGGTTAGATATCTGGCCTCCCTCAACTTCTTGATGTCTTCCTCTGTGACGGAGGAAGGCATCCACCGACCTTGAAGGTTGGATCCAGACATATTTGAAGGTCCAAAGCACCTGACCTGAGCTTTGGGTGTTAGAACTCGAGGCGGTGGGAAGGATTCGATTGAGCACGGGAGGTAAAAAAGAAAATGCCTTGTCCCCTTTATAAAGAGGGTGAATATCAAGCGTCCTCCTCGTGGCCATTTAGGACTTGCCTAAGATCTAGGAGTCATACCAACAGGCACGATTGGGTTACCCACGTCTGTATTGATGAGAATCCTGCGATAAGGGGGACACGATCTCTGCTTTGACAAGACGTGTCAAGTAAACCGCCTCGTGTTATCTGCGGAGCTGGTTGAGAAAACGGTTCGAATAATGACCAGGGCGTGGCGTGATGTCATGCTGTCAAAACGCGTTAGCAGATTAGATTTGTGGAAATATTATTCTCTCTACAGTGGTATGTGGAACTTATTTCACAGGGCCGGGCACTATCCTTGTATTCAAAACTCTCCCACGGTGTATTCGGAGGGGGAACCCGCCTTGCAATGCCGAAGACAATACTACGCGCCGGACTCATCGTCATTGAAGCCTGGTTCAGGGGCTACTGATGGAGTCCTGGATTAGGGGTCTCCGGACAGCCAGACTATATCCTTTGGCCGGACTGTTGGACTATGAAAATACAAGATTGAAGACTTTGCCCCATGTCCGGATGGGACTCTACTTGGCGTGGAAGGCAAGCTAGGCAATACAGATATGTATATCTCCTCCGTTGTAACCGACCTTGTGTAACCCTAGCCCCCTTCGGTGTCTATATAAACCAGAGGGTTTTAGTCCATAGGACAACATACAATCATACCATAGGCTAGCTTCTAGGGTTTAGCCTCTCTGATCTCGTGGTAGATCAACTCTTGTAATACTCATATCATCAAGAACAATCAAGCAGGACATAGGGTATTACCTCCATCAAGAGGTCTCGAACCTGGGCAAACATCGTGTCCCCTGCCTCCTGTTACCATCCGCCTTAGATGCACAGTTCGGGACCCCCTACCCGAGATCCGCCGGTTTTGACACCGACACGCATGCTCCTAGGGGGATAGATTGGTAGGAAAAGATCATCGCTCATCCCCGACCGCCACTCATAAGGAAGACAATAAATAAATAAATCATGCTCTGACTTCATCACATAACGGTTCACCATACATGCTTGCTACAGGAATCACAAACTTTAACACAAGTATTTCTCAAATTCACAACAGAACAACAGTAATAAATCCCTTCTTAGGGACACAATGGATAGGACTTACCCACTTACTATCAGCAACGGGATAAATTATACCTGCCTCAAGGAGCTTCAGTATCTCCTTTCTTACCAGTTCTTTCATTTTAGGATTCAGTCGGTGTTGATGATCACGAACTGGTTTAGCGTCTTCTTCCAAATTAATTTTATGTTGACATAGAGTGGGACTAATGCCCTTAAGATCATCAAGAGTATACCCAATAGCAGCACGGTGCTTCTTCAGAGTTTTTAATAATCTCTCTTCTTCATGTTCTGAAAGGTTAGCACTAATAATAATAGGGTATATCTTTTTCTCATCAAGATAAGCATATTTAAGAGTATCAGGTAACGGTTTAAGCTCAAACACGGGATCACCCTTGGGTGGCGGAGGATCCCCTAGGATTTCAACAGGTAAATTGTTTTTCAGAATATGTTCCTATTTAAAGAATACTTCATCTAATTCCCTTCTTTCATTCATAAACATATCATTTTCATGGTCTAGCAAATATTGTTCTAAAGGATCACTAGGAGGTACGACAATAGAAGCAAGACCGATAATTTCATCCTTACTAGGTAATTCTTCTTCACGGTGTTGTCTACTAAATTTAGAAAAATTAAATTCATGAGTCATATCATCTAAACCGACAGTAACAACATCCCTTTTGCAATCTATGGTAGCATTAACAGTATTTAAGAAGGGTATACCCAATATAGTGGGACAAAAACTATCTTGTGGGGAACCAAGAACAAGAAAATCAGGAGGATATTTAGTTTTCCCACACAAGACTTCAACATCTCTAACAATTCCCATTGGTGAAATAGTATCTCTATTATCAAGTTTAATTGTGACATCAATATCTTCTAACTCAGCGGGTGCAATGTCATGCAGAATTTGTTTGTATAATTCAATAGGTATTGCACTAGCACTAGCACCCATATCACACAAGCCATGATAACAATGATCTCCTATTTTAACAGAAATAACAGGCATGCCTACCACAGGTCTAGGTTTATCTGTATCACAGGTTTTAGCAATTCTAGCAGTTTCATTACAGAAATAAATAACATGCCCATCTATATTATCAGACAAGAGATCTTTAACAATATCAATATTAGGTTCAACTTTAACTTGCTCAGGAGGTGTATATGTTTTAATATTGCTTTTACGAACTACAGTTGAAGCTTTAGCATGATCCTTTATTCTAACAGGGAAAGGTGGTTTCTCAACATAAGAAGTAGGAACAGTAGGATCATTATAAGTAATAGTCTTTTCTTCAACTTTAATAGGTGCAGCTAGTTTTACTTCTATGGGAGGATGATATTTAAACCACTTCTCCTTGGGGAGATCAACATAAGCAGCAAAAGATTCACAGAAAGAAGCTACTATCTCAGAGTCAAGTCCATATTTAGTTCTAAATTTACGAAAAATATCGGTATCCATAAAAGATTTAACACAATCAAAACTAGGTGGCATACCTGACTCCTTACCATTGTCGAGGTCCCAATCTTCGGAGTTGCGTTTAATTCTTTCCAATAAATCCCATTTGAATTCAATAGTCTTCATCATAAAAGAGCTAGCACAAGAAGTATCAAGCATGGTGCGATTGTTACCAGAAAGCCGGGCATAAAATTTTTGAATAATCATTTCTCTTGAGAGCTCATGATTGGGGCATGAATATAACATTGATTTAAGCCTCCCCCAAGCTTGAGCGATGCTTTCTCCTTCGCGAGGCCAAAAATTATATATATTGTGATCATGATGAACAAGATGCATAGGATAAAACTTTTGATGAAATTCCAATTTCAATCGTTTGTAGTTCCAAGACTCCATATCATCACATAGCCTATACCATGTCGATGCATCTCCCCTCAAAGATAAAGGGAAGACCTTCTTCTTAACAACATCTCTGGGTACACCTGCAAGCTTAAATAATCCACAAACTTCATCCACATATATTAGATGCTCATCAGGATGTTTTGTTCCATCTCCTAAAAAAGGATTAGCTAGCAGTTTTTCTACCATACCCAAAGGAATTTCAAAGCAAGCATTTTCATTTTCAGTAGGTTCAGTAGGTTGAGGAGCAACTCTTTGCTCTACTGGTCGGGGTGAAGATACGCCGAACAAGCCCCTCAGAGGATTACTTTCCATAGTAACAAGTGATAGTAAATTTCAGCACACTATATAATTTTTTCCGTACCAAATTCCACCTACCAAAGGCGCTTCACTCCCTAGCAACGGCACCAGAAAAGAGTCTTGATGACCCACAAGTATGGGGGATCTATCGTAGTCCCTTCGATAAGTATGAGTGCCGAACCCAATGAGGAGCAAAAGGAAACGATAAGCGGTTTCCAGCAAGGTATTCTCTGCAGGTACTGAAATAAGTGGTAACAAATAGTTTTGTGATAAGATAATTTGTAATGAGCAACAAGTGAAAAAAGTAAATAAGGTGCAGCAAGGTGGCCCAATCCTTTTTGTAGCAAAGGACAAGCCTGGACAAACTCTTATATGATGTAAAGTGCTCCCGAGGATACATGGGAATATCGTCAAGCTAGTTTTCATCACGCTCATATGATTCGCGTTCGGTACTTTGATAATTTGGTATGTGGGTGGACCGGTGGTTGGGTGTTGCCCTTACTTGGACAAGCATCCCACTTATGATTAACCTCTATTGCAAGCGTCCGCAAATACAACAAAAGTATTAAGGTAAACCTAACCATAGCATGAAACATATGGATCCAAATCAGCCCCTTACGAAGCAACGCATAAACTAGGGTTTAAGCTTCTGTCACTCTAGCAACCCATCATCTACTTATCACTTCCCAATGCCTTCCTCTAGGCCCAAACAATGGTGAAGTGTCATGTAGTCGACATTACATAACACTACTAGAGGAGAGACAACATACATCTCATCAAAATATCGAACGAATACCAAATTCACATGACTACTAATAGCAAGACTTCTCCCATGTCCTTAGGAACAAAAGTAACTTGTCACATCCCTAGCTTCTGGTGCTGCCTAGTGTTTGCATCATGTTTAAATTTTTGAAACTTGAACTGAGGAAATTTGGAAGCCTCAAAAACTTAAATAAAAGAAGGGCAAAAACCCTAAAATCTCATTCATTGTTCCAAAATGCTCTTCTTAAATGTTTGATAATTTTTGGCAAGGGTTCTGGTCCCAACCAAAATATTGAACATTTTTAAGGACTTAATCTTGGGACTTTGAATTTAAATCATTAGCTATTTGAATTTGAGTTATATTCATATAATTAGAATATAATTTCAAATACCCCTGAAATATTTTATGAGCTTTTGGAAAAGTCCATCTAGCAAAATAAAAATATTCAGAGGATTTTTTGGCATTGTTTGAATTATTTTAAATTCAAAACAATGGCAAAACAAATTTAAAAAAATAAAACAAACAGAAAATAAAACAGAGCACTTACCTGGACTCACCTGTCGCAGCCCAGCTGGCCAGCCCATCTGGCCGGCCCAGCCCAGCGCCCCCCCCTTGTCATCTTCCTCCTCTGCCAGGAGGACGAACAGGTGCGTGGCGGGCGCCGATGCTGCCCCGGCCACCTCCTGCTTCCCTGGCCACCTCCTGCTTCCCCGGCCCCTCCTAGACGACGCCACGGAGCACCACGCAGCCCCTGGCTCTCTCTCACTCCCCTCGCTCCTTCCCCCCTCCTCTGTTTCTCGCACGCAGCCACCGAGCGGAGCCCGTCGCCGCCGTTCGCCATAGCCGCGACCACTGGCCACCCCACGCAATCCCGACGCGCCCAGAAGCTCTGCCACGTTGTCTTCTTCATCCTCGATGAGCCACGCAAGCCGGGAGGGCCTGGAACGTCGCCATCGCCATCGTCTTCCACCTCGGGCTCCGACCACCACCACCGTCGATTTGCCGCACGCAGGACGTCCCCGAGCACACTGGCCTGCTCTGCGAGTCCGTCGTGAGCCCCTCTTCCTCTCCCCTCACCTCTCTCTCTCGCGCGTGCTCTGTAGCCGCTGCCCCGCGAGCGCCCGAAGCCGCCGTCCGCCATGTCCGGCGAGCTCCGTGCCCCCGAGCACCTCCGCCTCGCGTAGTAGCTCCGACGTGCTCCTGCTGCCCCGTAGCTACCGCCTGTGCTCTCCATTCGCTCAAACGCGAGCTGCAGCCCACGCCCACGCTATCCCGAACTCCGGGCGCTGCCGAAGTCGATGCTGCGCTCGACTCAGGCCACGTCTCACCCTCCCGATGCTACCAATGGATGCGCGCAAGCGCCAGCAACCCATAGCCGCAAACCTCGCTCGAAACCGTCGTCCGTAGCTCAAACCCGAGCCCCTCCGCCGCACCTATCATCGCCGGCGTCGAGCCGCCGGCGAGTTAGCCTCAGTTGACCAGGGGGTTGACCTCCCCTGAGTCCATGACATGCGGGCCCCGCTCGGCTAACTAATCTAGTTTAGGTTTAAACTAAATTAGCTTAACCTAGGTTAGTACTAATTAAACTAGGTTAGTTTAGTTAGTCACTGACATGTGGGCCCATGCCCACTGAAACTTTTAGTTAGGATTAAATTAGCACTTGTAGTCTTTGTTAATTAGTCTAGTCACTGACCAGTGGGTCCCAGCGTCAGTTTGACTATGCCACGTCATTGTTGACCTGGCCCACCGGTCAGCCTCTGTTTTCGCCCTGTGCCACTGACGTGTGGACCCTACTGGTCAGGTTTGACCTGAACCCGCCCTGTTGACCTGATGACATCAGGGTGATGTCATGCTGACGCAGTATTTGTTTCTGGAATTTAAATAAATCTTAAATGATTTATTATTTTCAGAAAAATGTCCAAAACTTCAAAAATTCATAGAAATTCAACCGTAACTCCAAATGAAATAATTTATATATGAAAAATGATCAGAAAAATCCAATCTATCCATCTGTACTATTTTCATGCATGTTAGAACAACTTATAGCTGCTGTTTAGCACAAATCATATAAATGACATTTGAATTTCACATATGGAGTTTGGTTTTGAACTTAGGGTTCAAACCAACTTCATTTAACTTTGTTGCTAGCTGCATTAGCTCAAACCACAGCATATTGCCATGTCACACTCATGCATCATATTGTTGCATTGCATTGATTGTGTTCTTTCTCTGTTGCCGGTGTTTGTCCCCTCTCGATAGACGTGGTTCGACGATGAGTTCGATGACACCGATGAAGAGCTATACTATCTTCAGAAGTGCCAGGCAAGCAAAACCCCCTTGTTCATTCCGATACAATCCCACTCTCTCGCTCCTGCTCTCTTTTACTGCATTAGGACAACACCGATTCAACTGTTACATGCTGCGGTAGTTGAACCCCTTTATCCTCTGCATGACCTGTCATTGCCACAGTAAATAGATGAAACCCACTAGCATGAGTAGGAGTTGTTTGAGCCCTGTTGTGCCTACTCATTCATGCTTGTTTGTCATGCCTGCTACTGCTTAGAGTTGAGTCAGGTCTGATTCATCGGGGATGAATCAGAGGTGTGTGAACATGTCCTACCGTTGAGAGCTAAGTGTGTGAACACGATTTGGTAAAGGTAGCGGTGAGAGGCCATGTAGGAGTACATGGTGGGTTGTCTCATTGCAGCCGTCTTCAGGAACTGAGTTCTGTGTTTGTGATCCATGACCAGTTACTACCACACATTGGGTTCCGGTAACTCGACCCCTCTCGACTTATTAATCAACATGATCTCTGTCCAGGAGTTGCAACTAGTTTCTGGTGTTTGTAGGTAGTGTTAGTAGTCTACCAAGTGGCACCCGGTACAGGTGGGCTTGGGACAGACTAGGCACAGTGGCACGGTGTACCAAGTGGCACCCGGATGGTGGGCTTGGGAACCCTGCTCACATCGTTTGGGGCCGTGAGCGACACCCCGGCCGGATCTCCTTGCGGATGGAACCCGAATAGGCGATAAACCTGGACGAGAGACTTGTATGGTTAGTCAGGTCGTGGCCGACTCCCTCGCCCGGCTTCCGCTTGAAGGTTGCCGAGGTACATGACGTGTACAGGGCGATAAGTGGCGAGAGCGTGTGTGAAGAAGTACACCCCTGCAGGGTTATCACTATCTATTCGAATAGCCGGATTCCTCGGATATGGAAACTTGGACCCCTTGCATAGTTCATAGACAAGTGAAAGTGGATACTCTAAAATACGCAAGATAAGCGTGAGTGCTATGGATGGCGTTCTCGTAGGGAGACGGGAGCGGATCCATAGTGGTGTATTGATATGGTGAATATGTGGACTCGTGTGCGCCACCTCAAAAGAGTTACTTGCAGTCGTAGTTCAGGATAGCCACCGAGTCAAAGCTGGCTTGCTGCAGTTAAACCCCACCATCCCCTTGTTGATAATGATGCATATGTAGTTAGTTCTGATGTAAGTCTTGCTGGGTACATTTGTACTCACGTTGCCTTAATTTATGTTTTTGCAGAGAGACTTCAGTCTCGCTAGTAGTTCCACGTGGACTTCGACGTTTAGCTTGTTACCTCAGCTACGATCTTGTGCCCTCGGCAGGATTTGGTAGATAGTCAGGCTTCTCAGCCTTTTTCATTTATAGATGTCTGTACTCAGACATGATAGCTTCCGCTTGTGTTTGATTTGTATGCTCTGAATGTTGGGTCATGAGACCCCTGTTTGTAATATCTCGCTCCTCGGAGCCTAATGAATAAATACTTGAGTTGTAGAGTCATGTTGTGATGCCATGTTGTATTTGCACATATCGAGCATATTGTGTGTATGTTATTGAAATGCTTGGTATGTGTGGGATCTGACTATCTAGTTGTTTATCCTTAGTAGCCTCTCTTACCGGGAAATGTCTCCTAGTGTTTCCACTGAGCCATGGTAGCTTGCTACTGCTCCGGAACACTTAGGCTGGCCGGCATGTGTCCTTCTTCGTTCCTGTGTCTGTCCCTTCGGGGAAATGTCACGCGATGAATACCGGAGTCCTGTTAGCCCGCTACAGCCCGGTTCACCGGAGTCCTGCTAGCCCAGTGCTACAGCCTGGATTCACTCGCTGATGACCGACACGTTCGATGCTGGGTCATGGATGCCTGTCCCTGTAAGTTAGTGCCACTTTGGGTTCACGACTAGCCATGTCAGCCCGGGTTCTTTGTCATATGGATGCTAGCGACACTATCATATACGTGAGCCAAAAGGCGCAAACGGTCCCGGGCCAGGTAAGGTGGCACCCGTGGGAATACCGTGCGTGAGGCCGCAAAGTGATATGATGTGTTACATGCTAGATTGGTGTGACTTAGGATCGGGGTCCTGACAGCTTTGGTATCAGAGCTTGACTGCCTGTAGGATTACCAAGCCAAACTGGTCGAAGTTGAGTCTAGAAATTCTTTAGTTATATAAGGGAATTGATTGTGGGATGGGAACGTAAGGCTCTTTTTACTCCTTATACCTCGTGGCCTTCTGATCTGAGTCAACCTCTTTTCTTATACGGGGATTAAGAACTAGGCTTCTCATCTATCTACTAGGATGACGAGTTACTATGTTAGAGACTTATAGGATTGATAGTTTCAAGCCCCAGTTCAGTTTCTATCTTCTGTATGTTAACTGTTGATCTCGAAATCTTGATATTATGCTTCGGAGTGGCTATGCCACCATTTTTGTAGCATGTCTCTAATCTTTTCAAGCATTTACAGCCGTTATGCTGTCCGAGTCATCCCAGGTTTCTAAATAGTCTGATGCATTTGCAAATTCCTTCCTCTTGTTCCCGATGTGCCTTTGGTCAGATTAATCACACAAATCAGTGAGTTGAGGTACTTTATTGCCTTGACATATATGTTGGAGTTATTATTATGACCCTAGGTGTCTAGAGTATCATCTAGTAATTTAGCCATGCTTTTGTTTCCAGTGTGATGATTCTGGCCATCATTCTCGAGAGCATCTCGTGATGCCACTTAGTAGTAGGTATTCTATTCCTGGGTTTTCGAACCAAGATTCACCCTACTTGCTTCATGTTGATAGTTTCTGCTCGTTCCTTTAGGTTATTAGCAACCTTTGCAATAGTCCTCGAAGTTCGTGGTATTTCCTTCTTTCAAATACTATGAACCACTTAATGGCAGAAGTTTGTTGGATCAGAAGATCACAACAGGAGTGCCCTCGATGAGTTCTCCATTCTATATTGCGACTCTGCCAGATCTACCTTCTCCGCATGGGTTATCCGGAAGAAACCTATTGAACTTGGTTCGACATGCTAATCCATGCATCCACAACTCAGGAAACCATATGTTCCTTTGAGTTGTTCCTTTTTAGTTGTTTTATGACCTTCGTCTATCGATTGATAGTCAAGAGTATGCATGCATTTGTTCATCGATGCCTGTCACTCTTGTGGTCCGTCAAGCCATTCTATTCCGGAATGACTAGGAGAAACAAACTCCAGTACCTCATCCATATCCAGGATTGGGTCAAACAGTTGTATCCCGCAGATCAGATGCAATCCAGCTTCTGGTCTGTTCTACCTTGAGGTATTACCATCGTTATATCAGGAATATCATTGGAATTGCACACCCTCTTATGAATTCTTGTTGCAGTGATACTTATTGCCATCATTATTCATTTCTCGGCTTCCGTGTTGTTGCAACCGGAATGCCGACGGGTGAACTATGATGTGTGAAATTAGTACCCCTAGCAACTAGTTGCTTGGTAGTAAATGGACAATATTCTCATTCTTAGCATGTTGGTTATTGAATCACCATTCTAAGATAGATTGTGCTACCTAGTCCTTATTTCCTGGTGCACTCTTTGATTGATGAGTTAGGATTTTGTCAAGTCCTCGCTCATTTGATCATATCATCTTGCCCTGAAAAGCAAGATTGTTCTCGAGCTTAGTAACATATCGGTGGTTCGTGATTTTCCTTTTATCTTCTCGGAAGTATTACCAGGTTGTCACCTGACCGCTATGTTGAGTTCGTGATCAAGTTGGTTTATTCCTGTAAACCACCCTTTCTCCAAGAATTCGTGTTGGATACCTCTGAGCTAGTTGGTTAAGCTAAACGACAACTTGGAGAGTTGGAAGATAAAAGCTTACCTAACTTAGTCCGTTTCAAAGGGATATCCTGGTGTTGGTGTGTTAGTTGAAGAAAGATGATATCTTCATCGATTGGTCCCTGTGATCAGTTATTGGACCTATTGTCTTATAAAAACTTTGATTTAAGTATGGGCTATCGTCAAATCAAATCAGAACCAATGATGTTCGTAATGTTGTCTTACTCGTGGCTGTCCCTCGAGCATACACCATTATATCTTTTGGTCTGACCAATACTATCACCTTGTTCACATGATGGTGGAAGTCCAGTGATATGGAAATTCCGATGAGTTGCTGTTGAGCCTATCAGCAGCATTTTGTCTCCCCCATGATTCATGTTGAACATCAACCTAGTGTTGGAAACTTTGTAAGCAATGCCTTCGTGTTCCGTTCATGAAGCCTATGCTTGGATGGAAGAAGTGACTTCCTCTAATTCATGTGCATTTGGTGCAAGTTGCCGTCGTGGGTTTGAGAAAGATTTGTTTTGTTTCCTCTGGAATCGTCCCAAGTCAGTCATGCATGTGCAAAGTATACTATGGTTTGGTAGATTAATTACCTCCACTCCATATGTATTCCGTAGCACCCCAAGCCACTAATTGATTTGTTCAAGGAGAAGGAGTTCCTTCATAAGAGCTAATCCGGACTTATGAAAGAACTTCGATATCCTCAATGATGGTTCCCTACCAGAACTTGGTAGTGTTTTATTGTAAGACTACCATGTGATCATGTTTGCCTGGAACAACATGTTCACATGTGCGTAGCAGAACCAGCTCATGCTTTGGAGCTTGCTATCATAGTTCATTTCCCGAGAATCTCGCAACGTCATCTCGTCGATTTGTGTTGCAAACTTTCATATTTCTTCCTAGACTCGATGAGTCTGGATTGTTCTGACACCAACCAGATCTGAATCTCTGGCAGATATGATGGTTGGAACATTTCCCAAGAACTATAATATTGGTCCCTCGATAACCAGTAAAGTGGATGTCGTGGCCAACACACCCAGCCGGAAGACCTATAATTGTAGTATCTTGTTTGAAGAAGTTGGCCACCTCCCCATAAGGATTTCGCAGGATTTACCTCCGTAGTTATTCCTTATGGATTCTTGTGCTCCCGAAGTCCGACATTTTAGTTGATGTTCTAGATATCAAACCATAATTATCTATGGATTACGCTAGCACATCAAGGAGAACATTAGAAGCGGAGTGCTAAATGTCTCTCGGTCGATCATCCAGATTTTGTTTCCTTGGCCTCGCTAAGGTGAAATCTGAGAAGGTGTTATCTTCCTTTGCATCTGCATCTTCCACCGGTATTCATCATGGTAGTAAGTTGTGTTGCCAGGATCCTTGACACGGATATTGGTAAAACCTTGATAAATATGGAAATGCTCAAGTTCTTGAGAGCACGCATAAGCAAAATCATCCCTTGTGCTGTTTTCAACAAGGTAATCCACATCATCCATTCTAATCCGGGTATGCCATTCTACCAAACCCCTCCAAACGATCGCTCGAGAATTGCCTTAGGCTGGTATAAAGAGTTTCAATGATCTTTGAATCAAAGGTAATTCTTTTTGCCACTTAAGGGGATATTTCTACGAGTCACCATCCCTAAGGTGCCCCATTATGGTATCATGGCAATTCAACTCCTCGCTACGTTGACAACCGATCACCACATTCTTAAGTCTGGAATTGTTGTCTACTTAGCGAGCCCTCGTCATCTGTCTCACTCCATTTCTTCAGATGTATGCTTCGTGTCTCAGCTCAAGAGATGTTGCTATGACTCACTTTGTGAGCTGATCCTAAGTTGATTGATCTTCGAGAAGATCGATTCTTCCGGAGTTGTCCTTTTCCTCTTGCTGTCATGCTAGTTGGAGTTCTCAGAGCAAGACGACGGGACAAAGATGGTGATCGAATCAACGCTTTTATGAAGTGCACCCTGGATCGTGAAGATTATACTAGTTTGCGTTTCCCCTTCATCTTACCCTACGCTTGAATCTCGAGACGAGATTCTTGTTTAGTGGGGGTGAGTTGTCACATCCCTAGCTTCTGGTGCTGCCTAGTGTTTGCATCATGTTTAAATTTTTGAAACTTGAACTGAGGAAATTTGGAAGCCTCAAAAACTTAAATAAAAGAAGGGCAAAAACCCTAAAATCTCATTCATTGTTCCAAAATGCTCTTCTTAAATGTTTGATAATTTTTGGCAAGGGTTCTGGTCCCAACCAAAATATTGAACATTTTTAAGGACTTAATCTTGGGACTTTGAATTTAAATCATTAGCTATTTGAATTTGAGTTATATTCATATAATTAGAATATAATTTCAAATACCCCTGAAATATTTTATGAGCTTTTGGAAAAGTCCATCTAGCAAAATAAAAATATTCAGAGGAGTTTTTGGCATTGTTTGAATTATTTTAAATTCAAAACAGTGGCAAAACAAATTAAAAAAAATAAAACAAACAGAAAATAAAATAGAGCACTTACCTGGACTCACCTGTCACAGCCCAGCTGGCCAGCCCATCTGGCCGGCCCAGCGCAGCGCCCCCCTTGTCATCTTCCTCCTCTGCCAGGAGGACGAACAGGTGCGTGGCGGGCGCCGATGCTGCCCCGGCCACCTCCTGCTTCCCCATCCACCTCCTGCTTCCCCGGCCCCTCCTAGACGACGCCACGGAGCGTCACGCAGCCCCTGGCTCTCTCTCACTCCCCTCGCTCCTTCCCCCCTCCTCTGTTTCTCGCACGCAGCCACCGAGCGGAGCCCGTCGCCGCCGTTCGCCATAGCCGCGGCCACTGGCCACCCCACGCAATCCCGACGCGCCCAGAAGCTCCGCCATGTTGTCTTCTTCATCCTCGATGAGCAATGCAAGCCGGGAGGGCCTGGAACATCACCATCGCCGTCGTCTTCCACCTCGGGCTCCGACCACCACCGCCGTTGATTTGCCGCACGCAGGACGTCCCCGAGCACACTGGCCTGCTCTGCGAGTCCGTCGTGAGCCCCTCTTCCTCTCCCCTCACCTCTCTCTCTCGCACGTGCTCTGTAGTCGCTGCCCCGCGAGCGCCCGAAGCCGCCGTCCGCCATGTCCGGCGAGCTCCGTGCCCCCGAGCACCTCCGCCTCGCGTAGTAGCTGCGACGTGCTCCTACTGCCCCGTAGCTACCGCCTGTGCTCTCCGTTCGCTCGAACGCAAGCTGCAGCCCACGCCCGCGCTATCCCGAACTATTGCCACCGCCGAAGTCGACGCTGCGCTCGACTCAGGCCACGTCTCACCCTCCCGATGCTACCAATGGATGCGCGCAAGCGCCAGCAACCCATAGCCGCAAACCTCGCTCAAAACCGTCGTCCGTAGCTCAAACCCGAGCCCCTCCGCCGCACCTATCATCGCCGGCGTCGAGCCGCCGGCGAGTTAGACTCAGTTGACAAGGGGGTTGACCTCCCCTGAGTCCATGACATGCGGGCCCCGCCCGGCTAACTAATCTAGTTTAGGTTTAAACTAAATTAGCTTAACCTAGGTTAGCACTAATTAAACTAGGTTAGTTTAGTTAGTGACTGACATGTGGGCCCATGCCCACTGACACTTTTAGTTAGGATTAAATTAGCACTAGTAGTCTCTGTTAATTAGTCTAGTCACTGACCAGTGGGTCCCAGCGTCAGTTTGACTATGCCACGTCATTGTTGACCTGGCCCACCGGTCAGCCTCTGTTTTCGCCCTGTGCCACTGACGTGTGGACCCTACTGGTCAGGTTTGACCTGAACCCGCCCTGTTGACCTGATGACGTCAGGGTGATGTCATGCTGATGCAGTAAATGTTTTCTGGAGTTTTAAATAAATCAAAATGATTTATTTATTTCAGAAAATATCCAAAACTTCAAAAATTCATAGAAATTCAACCGTAACTCCAAATGAAATAATTTATATATGAAAAATGATCAGAAAAATCCAATCTATCCATCTGTACTATTTTCATGCATGTTAGAACAACTTATAGCTGCTGTTTAGCACAAATCATATAAATGACATTTGAATTTCACATATGGAGTTTGGTTTTGAACTTAGGGTTCAAACCAACTTCATTTAACTTTGTTGCTAGCTGCATTAGCTCAAACCACAGCATATTGCCATGTCACACTCATGCATCATATTGTTGCATTGCATTGATTGTGTTCTTTCTCTGTTGCCGGTGTTTGTCCCCTCTCGATAGACGTGGTTCGACGATGAGTTCGATGACACCGATGAAGAGCTATACTATCTTCAGAAGTGCCAGGCAAGCAAAACCCCCTTGTTCATTCCGATACAATCCCACTCTCTCGCTCCTGCTCTCTTTTACTGCATTAGGACAACACCGATTCAACTGTTACATGCTGCGGTAGTTGAACCCCTTTATCCTCTGCATGACCTGTCATTGCCACAGTAAATAGATGAAACCCACTAGCATGAGTAGGAGTTGTTTGAGCCCTGTTGTGCCTACTCATTCATGCTTGTTTGTCATGCCTGCTACTGCTTAGAGTTGAGTCAGGTCTGATTCATCGGGGATGAATCAGAGGTGTGTGAACATGTCCTACCGTTGAGAGCTAAGTGTGTGAACACGATTTGGTAAAGGTAGCGGTGAGAGGCCATGTAGGAGTACATGGTGGGTTGTCTCATTGCAGCCGTCTTCAGGAACTGAGTTCTGTGTTTGTGATCCATGACCAGTTACTACCACACATTGGGTTCCGGTAACTCGACCCCTCTCGACTTATTAATCAACATGATCTCTGTCCAGGAGTTGCAACTAGTTTCTGGTGTTTGTAGGTAGTGTTAGTAGTCTACCAAGTGGCACCCGGTACAGGTGGGCTTGGGACAGACTAGGCACAGTGGCACGGTGTACCAAGTGGCACCCGGATGGTGGGCTTGGGAACCCTGCTCACATCGTTTGGGGCCGTGAGCGACACCCCGGCCGGATCTCCTTGCGGATGGAACCCGAATAGGCGATAAACCTGGACGAGAGACTTGTATGGTTAGTCAGGTCGTGGCCGACTCCCTCGCCCGGCTTCCGCTTGAAGGTTGCCGAGGTACATGACGTGTACAGGGCGATAAGTGGCGAGAGCGTGTGTGAAGAAGTACACCCCTGCAGGGTTATCACTATCTATTCGAATAGCCGGATTCCTCGGATATGGAAACTTGGACCCCTTGCATAGTTCATAGACAAGTGAAAGTGGATACTCTAAAATACGCAAGATAAGTGTGAGTGCTATGGATGGCGTTCTCGTAGGGAGACGGGAGCGGATCCATAGTGGTGTATTGATATGGTGAATATGTGGACTCGTGTGCGCCACCTCAAAAGAGTTACTTGCAGTCGTAGTTCAGGATAGCCACCGAGTCAAAGCTGGCTTGCTGCAGTTAAACCCCACCATCCCCTTGTTGATAATGATGCATATGTAGTTAGTTCTGATGTAAGTCTTGCTGGGTACATTTGTACTCACGTTGCCTAATTTATGTTTTTGCAGAGAGACTTCAGTCTCACTAGTAGTTCCACGTGGACTTCGACGTTTAGCTTGTTACCTCAGCTACGATCTTGTGCCCTCGGCAGGATTTGGTAGATAGTCAGGCTTCTCAGCCTTTTTCATTTATAGATGTCTGTACTCAGACATGATAGCTTCCGCTTGTGTTTGACTTGTATGCTCTGAATTTTGGGTCATGAGACCCCTGTTTGTAATATCTCGCTCCTCGGAGCCTAATGAATACATACTTGAGTTATAGAGTCATGTTGTGATGCCATGTTGTATTTGCACATATCGAGCATATTGTGTGTATGTTATTTAAATGCTTGGTATGTGTGGGATCTGGCTATCTAGTTGTTTATCCTTAGTAGCCTCTCTTACCGGGAAATGTCTCCAAGTGTTTCCACTGAGCCATGGTAGCTTGCTACTGCTCTGGAACACTTAGGCTGGCCGGCATGTGTCCTTCTTCGTTCCTGTGTCTGTCCCTTCGGGGAAATGTCACGCGATGAATACCGGAGTCCTGTTAGCCCGCTACAGCCCGGTTCACCGGAGTCCTGCTAGCCCAGTGCTACAGCCTGGATTCACTCGCTGATGACCGACACGTTCGATGCTGGGTCATGGATGCCTGTCCCTGTAAGTTAGTGCCACTTTGGGTTCACGACTAGCCATGTCAGCCCGGGTTCTTTGTCATATGGATGCTAGCGACACTATCATATACGTGAGCCAAAAGGCGCAAACGGTCCCGGGCCAGGTAAGGTGGCACCCATGGGAATACCGTGCGTGAGGCCGCAAAGTGATATGATGTGTTACATGCTAGATCGGTGTGACTTAGGATCGGGGTCCTGACATAACTACTCACAAAGTATAAACATGTTCATAATCAGAGGGGTATTAATGTGCATATAGGATCTGAACATATGATCTTCCACCAATTAAACCAACTAGCATCAACTACAAGGAGTAATTAACACTACTAGCAACCTACTAGCACCAATCCCAGACTTGGAGAGAAGAATTAGATACAACAGATAAACTAGGGTTTTGAGATGAGATGGTGCTCATGAACATGTTGATGGAGATTGCCCTCTCCCGATGAGAGGAGCGTTGGTGATGATGATGGCGATGATCTCCCCCTCTGGGAGGGAAGTTTCCCTAGCAGAACAGCCCTGCCAGAACCCTAGATTGGTTCCACCAAGGTTCCGCCTCATGGCGGCGGAGTTTCATCCAAGAAGATGGCTTATGATTATTTTCCCATCGAAAGAGCCCATATAGCAGAAGATGGTCACCGGAGGGCCACCAGGGGGCCCACAAGGTAGGGGCACGTCTAGGGGGTAGGGCGCGCCCCCCACTCTCATGGGCAGGGTGTGGCCCCCCTGGTGAAGTTCTTGCGCTCAATGTTTTTTATATATTTGGGAAACATCATCCGTGAAGCTTCAGGACTTTTGGAGCTGTGCAGAATAGGTCTCTAATATTTGCTCCTTTTCCAGCCAGAATCCCAGCTGCCGGCATTCTCCCTCTTTATGTAAACCTTGTAAAATAAGAGAGAATAGGCATAAGTATTGTGACATAATGTGTAATAACAGCCCATAATACAATAAATATTCATATAAAAGCATGATGCAAAATGGACGTATCATCCACCGACGTACTTCTTCCTCCCATATATACCCATATACCCTAAAAACTTCGGGGAGCACAATAGATCAGGAGTTCTACCGCCAAAAGCCTCCGTAGCCATCAAAAACCAATCTAGACCCGTTCTGGCACCTTGCCGGAGGGGGAATCCCTCTCCGATGGCTAGTTTCATCATCCCGGTGCTCTCCATGACGAGGAGGGAGTAGTTCACCCTCGGGACTGAGGGTATGTACCAGTAGCTATGTGTTTGATCTCTCTCTCATGTTCTTGAGGTGGTACGATCTTGATGTATCGCGAGCTTTGCTATTATAGTTGGATCTTATGATGTTTCTCCCCCTCTACTCTCTTGTAATGGATTGAGTTTTCCCTTTCAAGTTATCTTATCGAATTGAGTCTTTAAGGATTTGAGAACACTTGATGTATGTCTTGCGTGGGATACCTATGGTGACAATGGGGTATTCTATTGATCCACTTGATGTATGTTTTGGTAATCAACTTGCGGGTTCCGCCCATGAACCTATGCATAGGGGTTGGCACACGTTTTCGTCTTGACTCTCCGGTAGAATCTTTGGGTCACTCTTTGAAGTACTTTGTGTTGGTTTGAATAGATGAATCTGAGATTGTGTGATGCATATCGTATAATCATACCCACGGATACTTGAGGTGACATTGGAGTATCTGGGTGACATTAGGGTTTTGGTTGATTTGTGTCCTAAGGTGTTATTCTGGTACAAACTCTATGATAGATTGAATGGAAAGAATAGCTTCATGTTATTTTACTACGGACTCTTGAATAGATCGATCAAAAAGGATAATTTTGAGGTGGTTTCGTACCCTACCATAATCTCTTCATTTGTTCTCCGCTATTAGTGACTTTGGAGCGACTCTTTGTTGCATGTTGAGGGATAGTTATATGATCCAATAATGTTATTATTGTCGAGAGAAATTGCACTAGTGAAAGTATGAACCCTAGGCCTTGTTTCAACACATTGCAATACTGTTTGTGCTCACTTTTATCATTAGTTACCTTGCTGTTTTTATATTTTCATAATACAAAAACCTTTATCTACTATCCATATTGCACTTGTATCACCATCTCTTCGCCGATTTAGTGCACCTATACAATTTACCATTGTATTGGGTGTGTTGGGGACACAAGAGACTCTTTGTTATTTGGTTGCAGGGTTGCTTGGGAGAGACCATCTTCATCCTACGCCTCCTACGGACTGATAAACCTTAGGTCATCCACTTGAGGGAAATTTGCTACTATCCTACAAACCTCTGCACTTGGAGGCCCAATAATGTCTACAAGAAGAAGGTTGTGTAGTAGACATCACAAAACCTGCATCATAAAATTGCAGCAAAAGAAAGAAAACATGACATTAAATCAATAAGATTTAGACAGTAAATCAATAAGATTTACTTGATGTGACACGAGTGAGTCTTTACCAGGAAATCACTATGTTGAAGTACTAAACAGAAGATTGATCGTCCAACTACGTGTGGCATACAGGGCCCCCGCCTACTCCCACAAGCAGGATAGTCCAAAGGTCGTGACAAATCGTATGGACCGAACATCCATGGGACTGGAAATCCTGGTGGGTGCGATAAACCCTGCAATGCATACAAATATTGGAGTGTAACCATAATTTATAAATCGTCCTCACAAAAAATATGATATGGATACTTCAAAATATACAGACTTAATTGAGTGGACAGACATTAACATAGACTGTTCTCAAGACTCACCACACCCCAAAAGCGGCAGTACTAAACAATACGGGGTTCACAAAAACAAATCAAGTACTGAACAATAGTACTTACTACAGACAAGCAAAGTTGCACTAATTAAACTCTGCAAACTATTTCTTGCCACCGACCTATGGGATGAACCCCGCATAACTGACTAGGCCATGGACTTCGTGAGAGATGTCTACCTGCACCATCACAATCTCGTCAACCTTGGAGAACCTAACAGAGTGGTCTTTCCACTCATAAACATGATGATGAAGACATGCCGCATCAGATTTGTCAGGAAGCTTTACAAGAACCACACCCTTCGTAATCGAAGGCACAACCAGGAAATTGTTGTGGTCAAGTACAGCCTCGAGAACACGCCTGACAACAATGCTACAGGAAAATAGTATTTCAGGATACATGGCGACAAGGACACAACAGCTGGATAGTTTAGCAGTAGAACTCATCCTCAGGTCTTCCAGTTCACACGGCATGACTTTGAGAACTTCATCTCCACCGCGGACATGGTTCTAACTCAAACAGAAACCATATATTTTATTACAACCTATGTTCAGAAATATAATATAATTTTCGATATTTTACTCCATATATGACTACAGATACGCACATACATGAGTGAACAAAGACACTAGAACATGTCTTCAAAGGCATGAGAGCAGAGGGATTACTTGCAATATACATAACACAAGTTACCGAGGCAAATATACCCTCTTCAAAGGTAGCATTGATGTTCATAAAGTAGTTGAAAGTAATCTATAAGAAATCAGTGTCAACCTCTTGCATGTTTTGGTCAAAAGAGGAATTTAGAACAGTCATTTGCACACAAAAATCACATGCAAGATCACCCAGAAAGTTGTACTACTAGTACTAGTACTACATGTTAGATGAAAAAACATGATCAAGATCGAGAAAAAGATGGTCAAGAAAAGATATTACCTGGACTTGCTTAATGAGGGATCCCAGAGAGGGGGGCTTGGACAGGGCGATGGCTTTGAGCTTGTCTGCGGTAGTCTCGATGGGGTGCTTGTGTTTCTTCATACCATGAGCCTCGACGGTTTTGGCCAAAGCCATAGACATCACTTCGGTCGGTGCTCCGGCGTCTATCAAGAAACTGTCAAATAGAAATAAAAGAAAAGAAACCATAATCACAAACCCAAAAGAAGAACAAAGAGGGAGTTATAGGATCAGTCTCGGGGTTGCAAGACCGGGCCTTGGCCAGAATCAACACCATTGATGCGCTCACCTTTCCTTCTTTGGGAGAGAAGAACAATGACAGAAGCAGGTCGGGGTTCTCTTGAAGAAATGAGGAACAAGATGAGGGACAAGTGAGTGGGGGTTTTCTTCAAGAGAGGAAGCTGAGAGAGAAGAGTGAAATGATGGTTGCTTCGTCCCTCCAACTTACTGTTGGTAATGAGGGGGTTTTGTGATTTGACGGCTCATTGGGCATTACTGCGGTGCTTCGACTGGGGTAGTCTACCATGCAGTTGGGCACTCTACTATGGAGTAATTTAGTGTATGGCTGGTGGACCCCGATGCTGGCTGTCCCACACGTCGGCGAGAGTGAGTATCAAGGTTCCTGACGACCGTCGAGAAGGATCCGCATGGTAGAGCGGGTCCACTATTTTTCAGAAGAAAAAAATGATTACAATAAGCATTTCCACTCTTATGATAGAGGAGTGCAAAACACGGGAACCACTTGAACATACACAGTGCTCCTACTACTAGGCATGTGAAGTGGTTCATATGTTAGTACTACATAATCTTGTTGCTAGTGTAGTAAGATATGACAATAACAAATGATGTTGTGCGCATGTCAACTATATGAACAGTAATGTAACATAGTACCACTTTTTCGACTGTCCAGTCGAGAATGAACGGTCAGATCTATATTAACAGAACTAGGTCTACAACACACGGACAATACATTGCTATAGTTCTCCCTGAAACATGAACCATATGAAGCACAAATCAGTGTTAGGCATGGTGTATGAAGGGTGCACGGGATGGGAGAAAAAGTTCCCTTCTCAACCCACTTTTGGGTGTTTGGCAGAGTGCAGGAAGGGTGCATGAGTCCACACTAGTAGGTTAACACAAATACACGAAGAGGGAACAAATATATTGAGATGAGAATGCAACCAAACACACCCACACGCTTTGTGCTACAATGACCGATCTGCACCATCTGATTTTGATCCAACAGTCATGCTGCACCGAGACATGGACATGCCCATGCAGAGGACAACTAAACACCACCGAAGTCCCTCTGCTTCTCGAGGCACACGATGTTGGTGATGCAGGGTGCAACCGCCCGCAGAGCCCGCTCCCGGTCGACGGGAGCCAGCTCGTCAAAGATGGCATCCAATGGCGTGAATGGATTCCGGTGACGGAGCACTGAGAGGATTCACCTGGCAATGGCGATGGCAGCCCGCAACCCCTCCTTGTCCAGCTCCGCCCCCACCATCATGTGGAGATGGCTTAGCTCCTTGGAGATATAGGTGAAGAAGGAGACCAGGTCAGGAAGCTGCAACTCGTTGAAGTCGACGGGGTGGTCGAAGGGGTTTAGCCCGACGGCCGGCATGGTCGCTCTGGCACGACGGTAGGCATCGCACAGCCGCAACACGTGCGTGGCAACTTGGTCCACCAAGTGGGTGAGGCGATCCTGGACCTTGTCACGATCGTCCCGCTCGCGCTCCAGCTGGCTCCCCTGATGGCCTATCGTATCTCCCACTTTCTGTAGCAATGCCGCCGATGCCTCAAGCATCTTTGTGGTGAACGCCTGCCGCTTTTGAAGCTCCGTGAACTCCCACACATAACGGAGGAGCATGGCACTCCTCTCCTCCTTGAGCTCATGGAGCTCCACGTCCTTGGCCCTGAGCTCCACATCCTTGGCCTGGAGCTCATGTGTTAGGCACCTCACCTCAGACTCCGCGATCTGCTGCGCCGCCATGGCACCAGGTAGAAGCAATGGGGAGAGGAAGCAAATGGGGCGAAACGGCTAAAAGGCAATGCAATCTACGGGAAGGCGGAGGGAGCCAGCCGAGGAGCGGGGTGAATCTTTTGGTTTTCACCATGGGTAAACACCAGTCGACGACTTTTCACATCAGCGAGCATTGGGTTTTACAGGCGGAGTCATCGTGACTAATTGCTACCGTGCCTGCTCCCGTCAATAAAAAAAATTAAAAATCATGTCGCGCCTGCTCCCGTCAATCAAAAAATTAAAAATCCTACCGCGCCTGCCGCACCCAAAAACCAGAGCAACGCCGCGGTGGATATTCAAAATTTACCTACCGGCAAGGAGATAAAAAAGGGGTGAAAAACAAATGTGACGACGGCCTAGCTAATCAGTCGCACTAGCCCAACTAGCTAGCCACCATGCTTCACTGATGTACTCGGCGGGAAAGGTGATCTTTCGTGATTTGATGACTCATTTAGTTGCTTCGGTGATACGACCGAGGAGGACCCAGAAAACGCGCGGTAGGGCGTCCCACGTCTCGGCAAGGAAGAATATATGCATGCACCACCTAGGAGGATGAACCGCGCGGTAGGGTGTGCCACGTCTCGCCACGGAGGAAAACTTTGCGTGTAAAATTATACTGTATCAGATGTACTACCTATGGTTAGACCTCGGGACCCAGCCAGTCGGTCGAAAACACCCCACTAGCCACACAGCTTCATCATGCTAACGTGGCATGGAGGATAGGTGTGGTTAGCTCCATCTCGACCAGCCACAATGTCTCTTGTTCTAGGCAATTGTTCTATTTTTGAAGCTTTTTTAGTTATAATAACACCACGACAAGCTAGCGCTGCTCTTCGTGTGTGCCCGTGCATCTAAAGGTTAGACAATGGAGAGGAGAGAGAGATCGCAGACCTGGGACCCACTAGTAAGTGAGTCAATGGTCATGCACGTGTTGACGAGCCACTCCTTCTACTCCACTCAACGTAATACTGAATAAAATCAAGTTATGGGACAAAGCCAACAACCGATGTTGTTTCAGGCTATCGACTTATGCTTTGTAGTCCAGGTTGCTAGTTCGAATCTCGTCTTTCAGATTTGTTAGTTTCAGGTCCAAATTTGATCAGTGACAAGTGGGACCCCCGTGTGTTGTTCCGATATTTCAGTGTAGGATGGTTTTTTTAACAAACACTTTGTGCGTTTAGACAAGTAATGGCATGAGGTACACGTATTTTCCAAGTTTACGAACAAAAATGATAGCAGCTTAGAATATCACATCCACCCTGTAGCTTAGATGCTATGGTGATACGAGTTTTTACATTGTTGGAACCGAGATCTAATGGCTTGGGAGTAGTTTTTGTATATGCGTAATTTCCAAACTCTCCAAGGTTTTTTTGCAAATAAAACATTCAGGCCTCGTGTGTGCAGCTGCATCTTGGATCTAACGGCTCCCCATTGCTCATATTAGGTGCTCCCCGTAGCTTAATTAGCCTCTACAGTGACACGAGCATCTAGGTCATATGATCTGTGATTAGATGCCACATCCATAGTACTTGTACTTTCTGCGCAATTCCCAAACTCTCTCAAGCGTATATTGCGAAAACATTCAAACCTCGTACTGTGAGCCATTAGATCTCTGTGAACTCGTATCACCATAGAATCTACGGTGTGGGGGCACACCTCATATTCTCCCGTGTGAGAAAACATCAGGTGCTCTCGCAGCTTGGACGCTGTGGTGATACGAGCTTCGAGGTCATTTGATCTGAGATCCAATGGCATCTAAGCAGTCTTTGTGCTTGTAAGCAGTGGCCGAACTCTTTGGGGGCTTTTCTGCAAAAAAACATTCGAACCACCAAGGAGTTGTTGGGTCACAAATCCAACGGCTCCGACGAGCTTGTATCACAAAAGCATCTAAGGTGTGGTAGCACATGATATTCTTACATACAAGAGAATATGATGTCCTCCTTCATCTTAGATGCTACGGTGATATGAGCTTAGAGGTCGTTGGATATGGGATCCAAGGGCATCTGAGTAGTTTTTGTACAAATTGTGTGCAATTCTCAAACTCATCAAGGTTTCCTGTAAAAATATTAAGGCATCCTGTGAGCTGCTATATCTTAGATCTACAAGCTCCAAGCAACTCGTATCGGCATATAGCATCTAAGGTGTGGGGGCACATGATATTCTCCCGGGAAGGAGGGGGGTCACTGGTACACGTCGGTGCTATACAAACGGTTTTTAACCCCTTTCCGCGACGACATTTGGAACCATCGCCAAGTGAGTGTGGGCGATTGGGGGTCCTTCCCACACGACCCAGAAACCATCAGTGATAGGGAGCCTTGATGCATATAGTTTTCCCTATATAACCGTTTCCGACATCTCGAATATCCCAAACGCTTCATCCTTGCTACTCGTTTGTGCTCGCATTGCCATCATAGTCAGAGTTTTGTGGTTTTACCTAAAACCAGGAAGATTCTAGGCACGGGAGCTTTCCTGTCAGATTCCAGGCATGGGAGTTTTATGATGCCTGGCACATCACAAACAGTTCATGATTATAAACTATGTACGATAGGTAGACAATCACACACATTTAGTTTTCCCGCACCGTATGTGATAGTGTCTGACATCACACATGCTTTGCAAACGGCAACTGTGTGCATGCTTGCACATGTTTCCTCTCTATGAACCGTCTCGGATTGTGGTGTATATCGCAAAAGTTTGTGTTTTACCAACCATGTGTGCCGTAATGACCTGCACAACGTAATTTCGCCCTAATTTAATTGCTGCTATTTAAAATTGTACCTAATTTAAACTTGAAAGTAGGCTATAGCTTTATTCATATCCATCAGGTTCAAACAACCAATGCATTATTCGATTCACAGGTACATATGTTTAAGAATTACATAAGCACTAAATAAAGAATGATGAACCAGGGTTCTATACTTGTACTGTTACAGATGATAAAGAAAGAGGCGACAAACATTCCGGTTGTTGAACAAGGTGAAGTGGAATGGCCCTATTATGCTCTCCTGGATGCAGAAGGCATGCAAGACTCTAGTCCAACCCCTTGTGATGGTCGGCTGCCAATCATGTAGTTTGAGAGGTAATCTTGAGTAAACAGCTTCAGGGTCTACTACAAAAGAAAAAAAGATTCAGATATTGTCACCTAACACAACTCATTACGGGCAGTAAAAAGAAGGCTACAGGGTTCTTACTTACCATCCTGCAGTTCACTGTTGTCTTGCATAAAGTGTAAACAAATAGTTTGATTGACATCTTTTGACCCATTTTAATAACAATCTTTATCAGTTTCCTTACTTGATGCTGGTTCATGAATATCTCATTGCCCCATACGCAGAAAGGGTCGAAGTGTGGATCTTTGGCAATGATATATGTACCTAAAAGCACCAAGTTAATATTAGAAGCTAAACAACAATTGAAAAATGATGTAGTACAACACACCCTCCATCCCATTATATAAGATTTTATTACATGTATGTCTAGACATCATTAGAACATTAAGGTAACACTCTTCCTTGTTGCTATGTAGCCTGGGATTGCATATTTAGTCATTCAGTACAATGCATGTTGCTATGTAGCCTCAGATATATTAAATATGGCCCTAATTAACCTACTAATAAATGGGTTACATATATATTCAGCGAAATGTCCGATTCGACGATTAATCCCTTATCAGCCCTAGGCTATATGGTACCAGCTACCAATATCCTGAACAGTGAGTACATATAAGGAATGCGATGAAACTAACCTCGATGGAAAACAACATTGTTCTCAATATTGTCCTGCATGAGTACATATAAAGGCATGTTAAGCACAATAGGCTAAACATCAACCAAATATATCCATAGTAGACAACATAATCTACAAATGATAGATTTAGTGTGCAGGCTTAAGCACGCTAGTTAAGCAAAACAAGAAGTGGAAATGTGTGTTAACTGCATCAGGCATAACATTTAAAAACAAGCAAATAGTCATTCAAACTGGTATTGTGCAGGTCTACAGTACACTAGTTATTGTTAAAAAACGAAAAGGCATGTTAACTGCAATATCCTTAATAGCAACCAAATATCATAATTCATAGTGGTATTGTTGAAACTATTATTGATGAAATTGAACTGCCTGGCAAATAGTTGCACATATAGAGCATCACATTGTGAAGAACTGAAATAAACAAGTCATAAGGACATCTCTAGGTGATCCTTAAAAATTTAAAGGACTAAAACCCTTAGTGGATATATATATATATATATACTCCAGCAATTTTTGGCCTTTTCTAGTCAATCTTCTAAACTTAAGGCCGTGCTTGGAATGGTTGTATTTCAATACGGAGGTGTATAACTTACACCTGTAAGTTATTGTCCGCTATGCAACTAGCCGGAATTGAAACGACGTGCGCAAGTGTGTATTTTTACAAGTGTATTCAAAAGAGAAACGGTGATCCAAACAGGGCCTAAGGTTGTAAACTTCAATTTGATCAAGTTCAAAGCAGGTTCAACCGTAAGTAGCATGCATTCAAACATAAACATAGATAGTTTTGCATAACCAAACATAAAACATAAATTTAAACTAAGCTAAACTACTTTCGGTCGAAGTAGAGGTCGAGCCAATCCTTCCTCATCATGTACGGTGTGCCGCAAGCCTGTACCGTCGTCGGGGTCGTTGGGGAAGGCTCTCCTCCACTCGTCGACGCTGATCTCCTCGTCCTCGGGGCCCACCTCGATGCCCTCCGCGCCACCGTCGCGGCCACCTTTGATCTCGTCATTAGAGGAGAGAGCGATAACCTCACCGCCCTCCACGCCGCCGTCCTCGCCGCCTTCAACCTTGTCATCGGAGGAGAGCGGGATAACCTCTCCGCCCTCCGCGCCGGCAAAGATCGCCCGCTCCGCCTCCACGAGCTTCGGGTGCTGCCGGCGGAGCTCTTGCATGTAGGCCTCATCGGGGGCCTCGACCGCGAGGCGCTCCCACGCCTCGCGGTCCTCCCGCGCCATAGCCGAGATCACCACCATGGATCTAGCGGAACGAGGTCAACCAGACATGCGCCGAAGGGGAAATTGAGCCTAGCTGCCGCGCCATGGTAGCGGACCTGCCAGCGGTCATACTCCATGGCCACGAGCTCGGCCGTGTGGATGCTACCGAGCCACCGGCAGGTGTGGGTCTCCCGATCTATAATCTCGGTGACCCACGTCCCCCACCGCCGCTGCCGGACCCCGGGGTAGGACCTCGTTGGCTCTCGGGTCCGAGGGAGGATGGAGAAGTCCTCAAACCGGTGTAGGGGCTCCGCGGCAGGCGGATCAGTGGACCGGCGACGTCGGATCGAGCCTGCGGAGGACGACGAGGACACCTCGGCGGCCACCTCGCCGACATCAGGCGAAAAGGCTGCGATAAACCTATTTTTCGCCATTGGCTCCTCGACCTCCCTGGCACACGGGCAGAGGTTGAGGATGGAGGTGCCGACGATGGCGGCAACCAACCAATGGTTTCGAGGGTTGTGTGTGTCTGTGTGAGCAGAGGTTTTGGGGTGTGTGTGGAGGGGGCAGGAGAGGGGGGCAAGGTGGTGTTTTAGAAATACCGCGGTAACTAAATTTTTTACTAGGCGAGAGTAACAAGGTGGGGCTATTGAAAATTTGGATCAAGGGCGAGCAGATATGTAATGCCCCGAGACCGATGTGCCAGGTGTCTTCCAGTTATTCGCTGTGTTGCCTTGTCATTTGCTTGCATGTCATGCATATCATATCATGTCATCATGTGCATCGTATTTGCATACATGTTCGTCTCATGCATCCGAGCATTTTCCCCGTTGTCCGTTTTTCAATCCGGCGCTCCTATGTCCTCCGGCGTCCCCTTTCGCCTATTTTCGTGTGTGGGTATTAAACGTTCTCGGATTGGACCGAGATTTGCCAAGCGGCCTTGGTTGACTACCGGTAGACCACCTGTCAAGTTTCGTGCCATTTGGACTTCGTTTGATACTCCAACGGTTAACCGAGGAACCGAAAAGGCCTCGTGTGTGTTGCAGCCCAACACCCCTCCAAAGTGGCCCAAAACCCATACAAACACACTCCATCCTCTCGGTCGTTCGATCACGATCACGTCACCGAAAACCGCACCTCATTTGGACTCTCCTAGCTCCCTCTACATATATATATGTGATCCCCTCCAAAATTCGCGGACGAAACCCTAGTCATCTTCCTCCTCGCGCCGTCGGACATGTCCATCTGCGCCGGACATGTCCAGCCGCCACCTCACTCCGGCGAATCGCATCGCGTCGCACCACCTCACCGCGCCTCTCTCTCCTCCCACCGCGGGCCCGTGGAGACCCAGATCTGGCCTGCTCGGGCCCGGATCCCCGCCGCCCGTGCCCGCAAGCGCCCGGCCGCGCCGCCGCCCGCCGGCTCTCCGCCACCACCACGCCTGCTGCCCGCGGCTCCTTCCCGCCGGCCTCGCCCTTCGCCAGTGCACGCCCGCCACCATCGCCGGCGCAGCCGCCTGCCGGAGCCGCAGCTCGCCGCGCCGCCTCCCACACGGCTCGCCGCCGCCCCACCGACCCGCGCCGGCCCTGCGCCACCCTTCGCCGGCGCGCCCGCCACCGGCGACCGGCGCTACGCCCCGGTGACCGCGCCCTCTCTCCGGCCTTCATCGTCTTCTCCGGCGAGATCCGGTGGATCGGGACGAGATCCACCGGGATCTCATCCAAACGCCGTGCCCCGCGCCTGGATCTCGTCGTCCCGCTTCTCCTCGTCCGCCCGTTGACTTTTCCCGCGAGGTAATATTTCTCTAAGTCCCCAGATCTCAGTAATTTTATGCCCCTGTTCATCGCATCATAACTCTGCATCCGCGGCTCCGTTTTGGGCGTGTAGCATATCAAATTGTTTGTCTCGACGAGCACTTCATTTCATTCCATTGCACCATGTTCATTTGAGTTCATCTTGATGCCCTTAATGCTGTTGCAAGAGTGCTATGCAATGTTAGTTTCAGATTCTTATCAGTAATTGGTCATTTGTCATTTTTGCCATGTTTAATGTGTGCCTCCTATGATCTTGAGCCCTACATGTGTTTTGAAGTATGCCATGCCATATTTATAGGGGTGTATGCCATGTATTTTTGTGATCTCTATGGTGACTAGCACAAGCATGCAAAGTAGCCCTCTTAATGTTGCTGATTTCAGGGACTTAGAAATCTTCTAAGTCCTTTTCCTGCTGTTAGTTTTATGCCATGTATTCATGTTGCTACAGAGTGATCCATGCCTCTTTTGAGCATGATCAGTAAGGATGTTTTGTAGATAATGTTATGCTCTATCCATCCATGCCTTTGTTTGCAATTTTGGAGCAACCTAGCTTGAGTCAATCGAGCTCTACTTTTGCTATAAAATGTTCCTAGCAGAATGTCGATGTCTAAACCGGCGGATCTCAGGTAGGGGGTCCTGAACTGTGCGTCTGGACCGGATGGTAACAGGAGGCAGGGGACACAATGTTTTGCCCAGATTCGGGCCCTCTTGATGGAGGTAAAACCCTACGTCCTGCTTGATTAATATTGATGATATGGGTAGTACAAGAGTAGATCTACCACGAGATCAGAGAGGCTAAACCCTAGAAGCTAGCCTATGGTATGATTGTGTGTTGTGTCCTACGGACTAAAACCCTCCGGTTTATATAGACACCGGAGAGGGTTAGGGTTACGCAAGGTTGGTTACAAAGGAGGAGATATCCATATCCGTATTGCCTAGCTTGCCTTCCACGCCAAGTAGAGTCCCATCCGGACACGAGACGAAGTCTTCAATCTTGTATCTTCATAGTCCAACAGTCTGGCCAAAGGATATAGTCCGGCTATCCGGAGACCCCCTAATCTAGGACTCCCTCAGTAGCCCCTGAACCAAGCTTCAATGACGATGAGTCCTGCGCGCAGTATTGTCTTCGGCATTGCAAGGCCGGTTCCTCCTCCGAATACACCACGGAAGAATTTGAATACAAGGATAGTGTACGACCCTGCAAAATAAGTTCCACATACCACCGTAGAGAGAATAATATTTTCGCAAATTTAATTTGCTGACTTGTTTTGGCAGCATGACGTTATGTCATGACCCGGTGATTATTCAAACCGTTTCCTTTAACTAGCCTCGCACATAACGCGAGGCAGTTTTTTGACACGTCTTGTCAAAGCAGAGATCATGTCCCCTTATTACGGGATTCTCATTAATATGGGCGTGGGTAACCCAACCGTGCCATCGATTACGACGCTTGGGGGATAAGCGAGTTTTACCAGGCTAGTGGGGACGCTTAGTTTCTTCTGCCCATATAAAGGGATAATGATTCACCTTTCCGTCCATGCCTTCTTCCTCCTTTGCTCATCCGTTTTCGCACACTCGAGCTCTAGCGCCCAAGTCCGCACTTCCCACCTCAACCTTCTCCAACCATGTCCGGAGCGGGAGGCAGATGGATGGTCTCCTCCATCACGGAGGGAGACATCAAGAAGCTACGCGGAGCCGGATACTTAGCCGCGAATATCGCGCATCGGCTACCCGCCGCGGGGCAGATCGTCCCTACCCCGGAACCTCACGAGAGGGTAGTTTTCCTCCACCACTTCCTCCGCGGACTGGGGTTTACCCTCCATCCATTCGTCTGTGGTCTCATGTTCTACTACGGGCTGGACTTTCATGATCTGGCCCCGAACTTCGTCCTCAACATTTCGGCGTTCATCGTCGTGTGTGAGGCTTTCCTCCGCATCCGACCCCACTTCAGCCTGTGGTTAAAGACCTTCAATATCAAGCCGAAGGTGGTACGAGGCCAACAAGCAGAATGCGGCGGAGCCATGGTGGGCAAGATGCCCAACGTTATATGGCTTGAAGGCTCCTTCGTGGAGACAATAAAGGGATGGCAATCGGCGTGGTTCTACATCACTGAGCCGCGCGACGCCAAATGGGCGGCAGCCCCCGAGTTTCGATCCGGATTCCCTACACGGCTCACTTCCTGGAAAGAGAAGGGCTTGTCGTGGGGTTCATCGGTGGAGCTGGATGGACTCCAGAAATGTATCCGGAGTATGGCAAGCAAGAAGCTTAAGCTTGTCAACATAGTCCAGGTTATGCTCATCCGCCAGATCCTCCCGTGTCAACAACGGGATTTTAACTTGTGGGAGTTCGACCCGGCCCGCACCAGACTCTGAGCGAGCTCTTTGATACGACGCACAAGGACGTCTAGAAGGTGCTGTTCAAGGGCGCCGAGGTCCCTCCTTCTCTCACCGAGGACCGCGGACTAAGCGCAAAGCGCCTAGCGCATTCGGTGAGTTCAATACGTCCCGTAGGACATTTATTTCCCCTAGCTTAATTATATGCGGGGTCTAATCTCCATGCCTTTGATAGGACTGGGTGGAGACGTCGAGGCAGATTAACTGTCCGGCCCCTTTGCCTGAAGACACTTTGGGCGCTCTCCTGACGGAGATGCTGACTCCGGCTCCTTACAAGGTGCCGGAGAAGACCAAGAAGGCCAAGGGAACCCAAAAGAGTTCCCGGCACCTGGTGTTATCGAACTCATCGTCCGATAACTCTGCGGCACACTCCTCCCCTGAAGACGACGAGGAAGAAGAAGATGCTCCCCCTCCAGGCGGGGGAGACAAGAAAAGGAAGGCCGTCCCAACTGGGGGGGCCGAAGGGTCCAAGAAGGGAAGGATTTTCCTTCCGGACAGCTCCACCGCCGCCGATGAAGACGAAGACAAGTGGTTGCCCAGGGCCAAGCCCCTGGGGAGATCGTAAGTATTCGGATACCAGAGTAACTCGTAGCATTCCTTTGTCGCACTACTTTCCCTAACACTGAACATGATTATGCAGGCCCCCACGAGTCAGTATCGATGTATCATCGGACGGCTCCCTGGGCTCGTCGGACATGGATAGCGATCCAGTCCCAACCGCCACCTCCCCTCATCCTGCGGACGACGCCGAGGTGCTGTCTCATGAGGCACCGGGTCAAGGGGAGACAGTCCCGGAGGCGCCTCAAGGCGGCCTCCGGACTCCGGGAGCCGAGGGGACAAGGCCCCTGAGAGCTCCGAGTTCGGCCCTCAGCCGAACACCGCGCCGGAACCTCCAGTGGTTCCGGGCTCGGGCAGGCGGCCTCCTTCTAAGAGGGGCAAGCGCCTGTGCCGGTGACCTCTGTCCATCCAGAGGCGCCGGACAATCTGCTGGAAGCGCTTCGCAGCGCTTCCATCGACGAGGAGCACCGTACTATTATGAGTGCGGTCGTCCAGAAGGTTCAGTCTGCCAAGAGCGGATTGACTGAAGCCTGTGCCAGCCTTCTAACAGGCTTTGAGGTAAGTGTTTTAAAATATAGGAAAAATATTACCGCATAGACAGTAGCCCCTGATGCTTTGTTCGGTGTTCACAAAGAAAAGCCGAACAGAGGATCAAATAATATCGCAGGAGTCTAATATAAGTATGTCAATATGCGTATGCAGGCCTCGCTGCTAGCGTCCGCCGCACTGACTGCGGAGGTTGCCGTACTGAAGCAGGACCTCGAGGGGTCCAAGAAAGAGCTCGGCCTTGCCAAGAGGCAGCTCGAGGAGAACAAGGGTAAGTAATACCCTGTCTATAGATATGTATATATAAAAAAGACGCGATTGCAAAATGACAGGATCATCGTATATCTGCCAGGGGCCACGACCGAGGTGGCGACCCTGAAGCAAGCGCTAACCAAGGCCGAAGATAAAGCGGCCAAGGAGCGCACCGAGCGAGAAAAGCAAGAGGCTCGGGTGGGCGAGGTGCAGCAAGAGCTCCAGGCTCTCGTGACGAAGCACGAGGCGTTGGAGCTTGACTCGAAGACGCGAGAGTCTGAGCTTGCCGCGGCCCTCGAGAGCGCGAAAAGTGCCAAGGCCGAAGCCCAAAAGGCCCTCCAGGAGATCGACGCAATGAAGAAGATAGCGGCGGGTAAGGCATTCTATATGCAGAGCAAGCATGTAAAAGTAAATTACCGATTACTTACCCGAATTCGGAGCTCTCCAGGAGCATTCGCAGATTTGCCCCGCAGCATGTCGGATGCCGCACAGTTTTACCAGGCCGAGGAGGGAAGCTCAACGGAGAAGCTGTTCTGGTCTCAGTATACTGGGACCGAACACCCGATGCCTCTGAGCGACCAGCTAAAGCAGCTGGTCGAGCTGCACAAGGCGGCCGAACAGGCCATGAAGGGCCTTATAGTCCGGCTATGGCCTGGCGACGCCCTTCCGAACAGCTACTTCGGCCTGGTGAGGCGGCTTGTGGATGCCTGCCCACGGCTGGAGGTCGTCAAGCGGTCCGTCTGCATCGAAGGTGCACGCCGGGCTTTCGCCCATGTGAAGGTGCAGTGGGCCAAGCTAGACGCCGTGAAGCTGATCAAGGAAGGGCCGCCGCAGGGCAAAGAGCATCGCACCCCCGAAATTTATTATGAGGGTGTCCTGAAGGGTGCCCGTCTTGTAGCGGACGAATGTTCCAAGGATGTAATATTTGAGTAAACTTGCTCGTGTGATCCTGTATGATGAAAACTTGTTTCATATGCGCTATGCAACGCTTGTGTGAATTTAAAATATTACCTTCTGTTTGGCCGTTTATCCAATCTGAGAGATGGCTAGTCCTCGGCTTCTGCCCCCATGCCACGAGTGCTGGGGTGTTCGGGATAAACCTGAGCACTCTTGTTCCCATGTTTGGGTCCTTCGAGGGAGGTGCTCAGCACAACGAACAAGGCAACCGGACTAATAATGCTTTATCACTCCCACTTAGCCATAGAATTCTATAATTTTAAATTTCGGCGAAGCCCCTGGTATTCGGAAGGCCGAATTCGTGGCGTGATACACGCCTTTAAGCCGGACAGGGCCGGCCCCTCGCCCTAAGCGGCATAAGTCTTTAGGGACTCGAAAACCTCGCCGAACAGCGACCAGTCTCTCGCCTTATCATGACAGTCAGTTTTAGCTTTCTCTACTGAGGTGCTAAGCCCGGCAGAACCGAGGCACAATCGCAGTAGTTCTCCTAGCGCTACCTTAGCCGATGGAGCGGAACGTAAGGTACCAAAACATAGGAGCCGGGCAAACCCAACATTTGACCAAAGACATGATTCAGAGCTGATGCATATAATGCTATAAGTTCGGGGTGCCGCACTTGTGAAAGTGTTCGGACTTTTCACACCATATTGTGGGGTATGTAAGCCCCTGGTGTATTGGCCGTACCAAAGTGTACGGTTGCAAGGCGTCGTTAATGAACACAACACAATATATATATATATATAACAAGAATGCAATAATAGTCGTGATGTTATGCATTGTTTATTCAAAAAGGTGCGTTAAAGCAGAATGATACAGATAGTGCGATAAGCAAAGAGTGGGACTATGTCCCTTCCAAGGGCAAGCTGAGGAATAGTATTAAATCAAATATTTCGCTCGTTATTGTAATCCACCTGGGAATTCCGTGGTGTGACGTAGCTTTCTGCCTCCTTGGTTGCTGCATCATGTGTTCGGCAATAGCTGCCGGACAGGGTTTCCAGAGATTAAGGTCCTGAAAAAGAGAAAAATAACCAAACGGGAAGCCCCTAGTGTGGTTTAAGCCGCGTCTTGGGGCGTGCCGCAGTGTGCCCCCCTCCCCACCTGTGCCCATGGTATTTTTAATGCGTAATTATGTACGCGTGGCATGAGCTTCGCCGTTTGGCTGGGACTGGGGTGGGGGCCGCATTGCTACGCGAGCTCAGATCGCGCCAGGCGGTCTATTTGCCGATTGCTCCGAGCGCGCTTGAAGGTGTCCGGGTTTTGAAACGCCGAACTGGTAGATTGCCTTGAGAGGCTGTTTTGCGCTTCTGCTGCGGGGGCTGCAGTGTGCTCCTCTGTTCGGAGAGAGCGCTCTATGTTTCCATTGACTGTAATAACCCCGCGAGGTCCTGGAATCTTGAGCTTGAGGTATGCATAATGCGGTACCACATTGAATTTCGCAAATGCGGTTTGCCCGAGCAGTGCATGATAACCACTGCGGAACGGGACTATATCGAAGATTAACTCTTCGCTACGAAAGTTATCCGGGATCCGAAGACCACTTCCAGTTTAATTGAGCCTGTGCAATGGGCCTTTACGCCTGGTATGACGCCCTTGAAGGTCATTTTTATGGGTTTGATCCTTGAGGGGTCTATACCCATTTTGCACACTGTGTCCTGATAAAGTAGGTTCAGTCTGCTACCGCCATCCATAAGGACTCGAGTGAGGTGAAATCCGTCAATGATTGGGTCCAGAACCAGTGCGGCGAATCCGCCATGACGAATACTAGTGGGATGGTCCCTGCGATCGAAAGTGATCAGATAGGAGGACGATGGGTTGAACTTTGGGGCGACTGGCTCCAACGCATATACGTCCCTGAGTGCACGCTTCCGCTCCCTCTTGGGGATGTGGGTTGCGTATATCATGTTCACCATCCGCACTTGTGGGGAAACCTCTTCTGTCCTCCGGTGTGTGGCTGCCGGGGCTCCTCCTCGTCGTCGCTATGTGGCCCCTTGTCCTTGTTTTCGGCAATTAACTTGCCGGCCTTCTTGAACACCCAACAATCCCTGTTGGTGTGATTGGCTGGCTTTTCTGGGGTGCCGTATATTTTACACGAGCGATCGAGTATACAGTCCAAGCTGGACGGTCCCGACGTACTTTGTTTGAATGGCTTTTTCCGCTGACCGGGTTTAGAGCCTTTGAATCCGGCATTGACTGCCGTATCCTCGGTATTATCGCTGTTAATGCGGCGCTTATGTTTGTTGCGACGTGACCTGCTATTGCCGTCCTTGGTATCCGAAGTACCATGGTTCTTTGATATGTTATTACTGCGAGCCAGCCAGCTGTCTTCTCCCGCACAAAAGCGGGTCATGAGTGTCGTGAGGGCTGCCATAGTTTCGGCTTTTCCTGACCAAGGTGCCGGGCTAGCCATTCATCGCGGATGTTGCGTTTGAAAGCCGCTAGGGCCTCTGCATCCGGACAGTCGACAATTTGATTTTTCTTTGTTAGGAACCGAGTCCAGAATTGCCTGGCCGATTCTTCTGGCTGCTGAATTATGTGGCTCAAGTCATCGGCATCTGGTGGCCGCACATAAGTGCCCTGAAAGTTGTCGAGGAATGCGGCTTCCAGATCTTCCCAACAGCTGATGGACTCGGCTGGCAAGCTGTTAAGCCAATGCCGCGCTGGTCCCTTGAGCTTTAGTGGGAGGTATTTCATGGCGTGTAAGTCATCACCGCATGCCATGTGGATGTGGAGGAGGAAATCCTTGATCCATACTGCGGGATCTGTTGTGCCGTCGTATGATTCAATATTTACAGGTTTGAAACCTTCTGGGATTTGATGATCCATTACTTCGTCTGTGAAGCATAAGGGGTGTGCGGCACCTCTGTATTGGGCTATATCGCGACGCAACTCGAATGGGTCTTGCCCGCTGTGTTCGGCCCGGCCGGATTTGCTTTTACTGTATTCGGCATGACGTTTATCGTCTCGCAGAGTGGCGCGCCCTCGCGATCCGTAGATCGATCTTGCATGCTTTGCTTTGTCCTCCAATATGTCTCGCAGGTCTGGCGTATCTCCCCATACCTTTTTATTTGAATGGCGTCGGGGTGGAGGCTGAGTTTTTGGCTGGGATGCCTCTCTATCGCGGCCACGAGGTGGCCGATTAGCCGTATCATACGCTTCTTCCTCCAGTCGAGGTAGCAACCTGCGCTTTGGGTAACTCTTGGAGGGGCGCTCAAGTTTATATTCCTCGACCGCGAGGACTTCAGTCCATCTGTCAGCTAGCAGATCCTGATCAGCTTGAAGCTGCTGCTGCTTTTTCTTAAGACTATTTGTCGTGGCTATAATCCGGCGTTTGAAGCGCTCTTGTTCGACGGGATCCTCTAGCACAGCAAATTCGTCGTTGCCGAGGATTGCCTCGTCTTCGGAGGGGGGCATGTAATTATCATCCTCCTCTTCTCCATCTGCCGCTCTCTCAGGAGGGCTGGCTCCTCCATCCTCCTGCTCTAAATCTTGCTGGAGGAGATTGTTGTGGTCTTCGGCACTATCCAGAGTATTATTATCTCCTGTGCTGGTATCACCACTTTTGCTTTGGCGGGACTTAGAGCGGCCCCGCTGACGTCGGCGCTTGGGTTGTTTCTTGGAGGGGTCATCCTCCGCTATCTCGTCACCATTGCCTTCTTTGGGTGTATCCACCATGTATATATCGTATGATGAGGTGGCTGTCCAGTGCCCTATGGGCAGTGGTTCCTCTTCGTCTCCCTGCGGGAAGGATCCGGCAGTTTAACAACACGGCTCTCGTGCAAGGTAAGGTCGATGTTTGGCTGAATCGCCGCTGAGGGTAAGGCCTCCGTGGCGGGGTCCGTCCACCTGTCCGCGGAAGGCGCACCTGGCTCCGAATTGAGGGTCGGAGCGGCTGCCTGTGCGATCTTCTGGACACTGTCCGATGGTAGAGCTAGATCGTACTCATCGTGACCGCATAACGCACAAGGCAGAGGCTTGAATCCGTCGAAGATCAAGTCTCCGCGGATATCGACCGTGTAGTTTAAGCTTCCAAACCTGACCTGGTGGCCAGGGGCTAAGTTTCAATCTGCTCCAGATGGCCAAGCGAATTGGCCCGTAGTGCAAAGCCGCAGAATACAAAGATCTATTCGGGGAGAGAAGTCTCACCTTGGACTGCATCGCCATCGATGATAGTAGGAGCCATCAAGCCTAACGGTGACGACATAGAGGAACTCTCAATGAAAGCACCAATGTCGGTGTCAAAACCGGCGGATCTCGAGTAGGGGGTCCCGAACTGTGCGTCTAGGCCGGATGGTAACAGGAGGCTTGATGGAGGTAAAACCCTACGTCCTGCTTGATTAATATTGATGATATGGGTAGTACAAGAGTAGATCTACCACGAGATCAGAAAGGCTAAACCCTAGAAGCTAGCCTATGGTATGATTGTATGTTGTAGTTGTTGTGTCCTACGGACTAAAACCCTTCGGTTTATATAGACACTGGAGAGGGTTAGGGTTACACAAGGTCGGTTACAAAAGAGGAGATATCCATATCCGTATTGCCTAGCTTGCCTTCCACGCCAAGTAGAGTCCCATCCGGACACGAGACGAAGTCTTCAATCTTGTATCTTCATAGTCCAACAGTCCGGCCAAAGGATATAGTCTGGCTGTCCGGAGACACCCTAATCCAGGACTCCCTCACAGAATGTTTACGTGTTAAGCATTTTTGCCGAGGTTGTTATAGTTGATCCATACATGATATGTTGTCATTCTTTCCATGTTTAGCTTCTATGCCATGTCTACTTGCTGGGTGTATGCTTAGTTTGTCATGCAATGCCTTGTGGTGAGTGCATCAAGCTCGTAAACATGCCTACGTGAATCTGTTTTGCCATGTTCCAGTTTTTCTTCTAAGTCTGAATCTGTTAACGATAGTTGCTATGTTCACATGGTTGCCATTGTATTTTCTGATCCCTTTTGGCTTATGGTCAGCAAGGGACTTTTGTTGTATGCTTTGAGTAGCTTCATGCCATGTCTTGCTTTGCCATGTTATATTCATGTAGCATGTTGTTATCTTGCTCTAAACATTTCTTCCTGATGTTAAATTCCTGATATGTTATTTTCACTAAGTCTGTAGCCTGATATCTTTTGCACTTTTGCCATGCTTATTTGAACCTGCTATTGAGTGAATTAGCCGTAGCTCAGCATTCATCTTTTGTCAAGCATCTTGAGTGGATCCCTGCCATGTATTTTTTTGCTATGTCGGAGTGCTGTAGCATGTTGTTCTTGATGCATTTGGATGGCCTCGTGCTGTTAATCGCAGCTTTGTGCCATATTTGTTTTGCTTGCCATTTGCAAACCGTGCATCCGATTCCGGTGATCTTTATATCGATTTCGACCGAAATCAACTCCTATTTCCAGTGGCGCTCTTGGTTTTCCAAGTTGAGGCCTGATTCAATCTTTTCCTTCCGGAGCTCGCATATCCATTGCATTTCACATCCCGCATATCATGCCATGTTTTGCATCATGTGGCTTGCGCATTGCACCGTGGTTGAGTGTTGTCTCCTTTGCTTGTGTTCTTGCCTTGGGTAGAGCCGGGAGACAAGTTCGTGTTCGAGGTACCCGTTGAGTACGTTTCGAGGATCAAGCTTTCGTCTTCTCGGAGAACTTTGCGGGCAAGATGACCATAAACTCGAAATCACTTCTATCTTTGCTTGCTAGTTGCTCGCTCTATTGCTATGCCTTTGCTGCGATACCTACCACTTGCTTATCATGCCTCCCATATTGCCATGAGCCTCTAACCCACCTTGTCCTAGCAAACCGTTGTTTGGCTATGTTACCGCTTTGCTCAGCCCCTCTTATAGCGTTGCTAGTTGCAGGTGAAGCTTGGAGTTTGTTCCTTGTTGGAACATGGATATTCATGTTGGGATATCACCATATCTCTTATTTAATTAATGCATCTATATACTTGGTAAAGGGTGGAAGGCTCGGCCTTATGCCTGGTGTTTTGTTCCACTCTTGCCACCCTAGTTTCCGTCATACCAGTGTTATGTTCCTTGATTTTGCGTTCCTTACACGGTTGGGTTATAATGGGAACCCCTTGACAATTCGCCTTGAATAAAACTCCTCCAGCAAGGCCCAACCTTGGTTTTACCATTTGCCACCTAGCCTTTTCTTTCCCTTGGGTTCTGCAGACTCAACGATCATCTTTATTTAAACGCTCGGGCCAGTGCTCCTCTAAGTGTTGGTCCAAACTAGAGCCCCTTGCAGCGCCACCTCAGGGAAACTCGAGGGCTGGTTTTAGTTGTACGGATTGCTTATCCGGTGTGCCCTGAGAACGAGATATGTGCATCTCCTATCGGGATTTGTCGGCACATTCGGGTGGCTTTGCTGGTCTTGTTTTACCATTGTCGAGATGTCTTGTAACCAGGATTCCGAGCCTGATCGGGTCTTCCTGGGAGAAGGAATATCCTTCGTTGACCGTGAGAGCTTGTGATGGGCTAAGTTGGGACACCCCTGCAGGGTTATGAACTTTCGAAAGCCGTGCCCACGGTTATGGGCAGATGGGAATTTGTTAATGTCCGGTTGTAGAAAACCTGAAACTTATGTTAATTAAAATGCATCAACCGCGTGTGTAGCCGTGATGGTCTCTTCTCGGTGGGGTCTGGGAAGTGAACATGGTGTTGGAGTTATGCTTGAATGTAAGTAGTCTAGGATCACTTCTTGATCACTTCTAGTTCACGACCGTGCTTTGCTTTCTATCCTCGCTCTCATTTGCGTATGTTAGCCCACCATATATGCTAGTGCTTGCTGTAGCTCCACCTCATACCTTTTCCCTACCTATAAGCTTAAATAGTCTTGATCGCGAGGGTGTGAGATTGCTGAGTCCCCGTGACTCACAGATTACTTCCAAAACTAGTTTGCAGGTGCCGATGATACCGTGCAGGTGACGCAACCGAGCTCAAGGAGGAGCTCGATGAAGATCGTGTTCGTCACCTGCACGGTCGAGGGTGTTATAGCCGCATCGAGGGTGTTACAAGATATTTTTGAGATTGCGAGGGATGCAGAGGCGGGAGTAAAATGCCGGGGCTACTGAAAATTAGAATCAAGGGACTCAAGCAGAGCGGGAGTAACAGACATCGCACACGGTCTACACATACTAATCGTGTGCTATCAAACATTAAAACCTCCCAGGCGGTAGATATTTTCAAGATTATGAGGCAGTAATATTTTCGAGATTGCGAGGGATGTAGAGGCAGGAGTATTTGGGGATCGAGCTAGTGTGCTTGACACGCCGGTCGTGGACTGTAGCCGACGCACCTTCTCGCGTAAGCCATAGGCGTACTAAACACCGACGGTGTTCCAAGATATTTTGTACTACACTCACACGGTTGGTGATAATAAACTGTGTGGGATCTACTTGATTTGAATTACATAATGGGGTCACAGCGGAAATGGACGCTATTTGAATTGCTAGACCTTTTATCTAAAGTGAACATGCAACTATATATGTGTCGTAAAAGAATTGGAATTATTCAGGGTTCGTTTGGACATTTTATACATTAAACTGGTTATTGTAGGATTGAAAGTATGTCTAAAGGGGGGTGATTAGATTACTTGACCAAATAAAAATCTAGCCTTTTCCCAATTTTAGTTCTTGGCAGATTTTAGCAACTTTGGACAAGTCAAGTAATCTTAACACAATTCAAGCAAGCATGCAAAGAGTATATGAGCAGCAGAAAGTAAAGCATGCAACTTGCAAGAATGTAAAGGGAAGGGTTTGGAGGATTCAAACGCAATTGGAGACACGGATGTTTTTGTCGTGGTTCCGATAGGTGGTGCTATCGTACATCCATGTTGATGGAGACTTCAACCCACGAAGGGTAATGGTTGTGCGAGTCCACGGAGAGCTCCACCCACGAAGGGTCCACGAAGAAGCAACCTTGTCTATCCCACCATGGCCATCGCCCGCGAAGGACTTGCCTCACTAGCGGTAGATCTTCACAAAGTAGGCGATCTCCTTGCCCTTACAAACTCCTTGGTTCAACTCCACAATCTTGTCGGAGGCTCCCAAGTGACACCTAGCCAATCTAGGAGACACCACTCTCCAAGAAGTAACAAATGGTGTATTGATGATGAACTCCTTGCTCTTGTGCTTCAAATGATACTCTCCCCAACACTCAACTCTCTCTCACAGGATTTGGATTTGGTGGAAAGAAGATTTGAGTGGAAAGCAACTTGGGGAAGGCTAGAGATCAAGATTCATATGGTGAGAATGGAATATCTTGGCCTCAACACAAGTGTAGGTGGTTCTCTCCCAGAAAAAGTAAGTTGGAAGTGTAGGTTTGTTCTGATGGCTCTCTCCACAAATGAAGAGGAGGTGGAGGGGTATTCATAGCCTCCACACAAAATCTAACCATTACACATAACTTCCCAAACTCGGTGGGACCGAATGGTTAAACTCGGTCGGACCGATTCAGCAAAGCTAGTGACCGTTAGGGTTTTCGGTGGGACCGACATGCAACTCGGTAGGACCGATATGATTAGGGTTAGGGCATAACGTAATCTCGGTGAGACCGATTACACAAACTTGGTGAGATCAATTTTGGTAATAAGCTAACCAGAGAGTTGGTCAGGTAAACTCGGTGGGACCGATCGCTCATTTCGGTGAGACTGAAATGTTACAAAGGGAAAACAGAGAGTTTACATTGCAATCTCGGTGGGACCGATCGCTCATCTCGGTGAGACCGAAATGTTACAAAGGGAAACAGAGAGATTACAACCCCATCTCGGTGAGACCAAGATCCCTATCGGTGAGACCGATTTGCCTAGGGTTTGTGGCAGTGGCTATGACATTTGAAACTCGGTGGCGCCGGATAGGAAGAATCGGTGGGGCCGAGTTTGACTTTTGGTTTAGGTCATATGTGGATGTGAGAAAGTAGTTGATCAGTTTGGAGTATATCACTAAGCACTTTGAGCAAGAACCTCATTAAGCAACACCTCATCCCTCCTTGATAGTATTGGCTTTTCCTATAGACTCAATGTGATCTTGGATCACTAAAATAGAAAAATGTAGAGTCTTGAGCTTTGAGCTTGAGCCAATCCTTTGTCCTTAACATTTTGAGGGGTCCACTTTTCTCATCCATGCCATGCCAATCATTGAGCTTTCCTGAGATATTAATCTTGAAATAGCATTAGCTCAATGAGCTATATGTTGTTAGGAATTACCAAAACCACCTAGGGATAGTTGCACTTTCAATCTCCCCATTTTGATAATTGATGACAACATATAGATCAAAGCTTCGACAAATGATAATAAGAGTGAAAAACATTGTCGCATTGAGAAGTATGTGAAAAGCAAGAGCTCCCCCTAAATTTGTGCATAGTTTAATATTTTCTTTGGACTACAAATGCACAAAGAGTTAGGATCATGGGTTACTCTTCCATGTCACATACATCTTGGTGGAGCGCTCAAAATGATAATAATGATAATAATGAAATACATGCACTCATCACCAAGCAAAGTGAATGATCATATAAAAGGATAATGTCATCCAACAAGCATAAAGGTAGTATATGATCAAACACATGATCATCCAAGCAAGCACAAAGTATAAAGTATCTCAACCAAGCAAATAATAAAGTTCAACCACCAAGGAGAAACGCAAGAGAGAACAAAAGCAACACCCTCTCTAAGCAACACTCTCTCTCGAAGCCTATGATCTATACATTTTCTCCCCCTTTGACAACAAGTTACCAAAAAGTTCATAAAAAATGCATAGTGCTAAATCGTCACTCAGGCTTGGTCTTCAGGTGGTGGTGTAGACAAAAGTCCAAGGACGAAGGCGTCAGTCGATGTAGATGGAGCTGGTGGAGTAGGTGCTGGAGCTGGTGGCACTGAAGATGTAGCTTGTGCAGATGAAGTTGCTCTGGTGTCTGTGACAGGCATAGCAGCTGACCTCTGACCTCTGGGCACTCTAGCAAAAGCATCAGTGGTTGTCTTGCCCTTCTTCTCCTGCACTTCATCCTGAAGTTGCTTAACGACTGACTGGATCTCAGTGACCTTCACATCTAAGTCATAGAACTTCTTCTCCATGATCCTCTCCAAGCTCTCCTAGTTTTGAGTCACGGTAGCCAGTCCCTTCTCAATCCTCAGAGTGGAGGCAATCAAGTAGCCAAGATGATCTTGCTTGCTCTTCAGAAGATACTGAGATGCCTCATCCATGGTTGGCATCTTTGCTGCTTTTTCAGCCCTTGCCTTCTCCTTCTTGGCTTGTGCGTGCATAGAAGATGGTTCATTCTCATCCATCACCACAGTGTTGTCCTCAAAGTCGGGGTAAATGGGCATGTGTTCCTTGTCCAGGAGATATGTGCCAGTGCCCATCTTGGAGTTGATCAACTCCTGGATCTGTGGGGCATACCCACAACTCCTCTTCTGATCTGTAGCTGTTGTCTTAATGGTTTCCACAATTAGGCTCATGACCTTGAACTTCTGTGGGACACCAAAAATGTGCAACAAGTTTATGGAGTGACCTCTGATCATTCTATGATCACCTGACTTGGGTAGAAGTGTGTGCATGAGGATCCAGTTGATTGTTGGCAAGCCTGACAGAAGGTAATGTACTGATCCAAACTTGTGTGTCTCAAGAGCAGCATCTGGGATCTCTTTGTACATGTGTGCCATGGTGTTGTGATGCTTCTTCTTCTTGGCATAGACATCCAAGTCATCTTCACTCTCCTCAGGAGCATTGATCAATTTCGCCCATTCAGCAACCATTGACTGGTACCTAGTACCTTCAGACATCCAGACAATTCTTCCATCTGGGTAGAAATGAGCTGTGGAGTAGAACTGCATGATGAGCTCATCATTCCACTTTGTGAGCTTCTGAGCCACAAACTCATCGACTCCACACGCCTTGAAGCTATCATATACACCAGGGAAGTGATCCTCATTTTCCTCAATGAATGTCCAATCGACCCATCTCATGTCACACACTATGGGCTTCTTGTCAAGTAAGATAGTCTCATAGAAGTCCTGCCGTTCCTTTTTATGGAACCTGTAGTCCACAACAGTCCTTCTCCTGGTGGCATATGGATCAGACTCTCTCCATAGCCTTAGACCAAAATCCTTCCTGATTTTCATGTTCTCAGCTACTGGATGAGCATCATTGTGATCTGGAATTTTTGGCTTCAACTTCCTCAAGACATGTGACTCATCATCTTCTTCTTCCATTGCAGCTTCAGGCACTGGGGCCTTGCTCTTCTCTGCTGCTGGGATGTTCCTGGTGCTCCTCTTGGGTGCAGTTTTGGGATTTGGAGCAGCTGGCTGAGGAGTTCCTTTGGGCTTAGATGGAGCAGCCCCTGATCTTATGGCATCTCCCATAAGCTTCTGGGCTTTAGGTGCTGGTGCAGCATCCTCTTCCTCTTCCTCTTCTTCACAGTCTTTCATTATTGAAGATCTCCCAAGCACTCTGGCAGTGGTCTTCTTGACCCTTTCCTTTCTTTTCTTTTCTGCCACAACCTGCTCTTTGGGTGCAGATCCCAAAGTCTCTTGAGTGGATGTTCTGGCTTTTGACATGGGAGCTCTCTTGGCAGGAACCTTTTGCTTCATCCCTGGCTTAGTGGCAGCAGATGTTCCATATTACTTTTTCAGGACTTTCCTCTTTGAGGTGGCCTTTTCCTCAGCAGCCACATAGTCCTCATCCTCTGAATCTGAGGTTTTCTTCTTTCTGGTCCTGGTGGCTGCCTTAGGCAAGTTGCTGGGTGTGCTCCTACTTCCATCATCTGAGCTACTGGAGGGACTAGTGCCCTCACTCATGTGAACCTGCTCCTCAGATTTGTTTTGAGTGTCACTCTGATCTGACATGATGCAAACACTGACAGCAGACCCTGTGAATAGATTATAGATGAGGTAGAGTGGATGAGCATCACAAAGTACAGAGGTTTTGCAAAAGAATGAGTTAAAAACTTAGTTTTAGTTTTCCACAGAAAGCATTTCGGATCTACCGATTTGAAATCTCGGTGATACCGAAGCAGCTGTTGGAACCTAAACTAGTGAACTCGGTCAAACCGAGTCACAGTTTGGTGGCACAGAGACTGCTAGGGTTTCACAAAGACTTGAACTCGGTCACACTGATTTGCAAATCTCGGTCAGACCGAGAATCACATGTGCAATGGCCTGAGCCAAATCGGTGGAACCAATTTCAACAACTCGGTCGGTCCGAGATGGTTTCGGCGGAAACCTAACCCTAAATTTTCAATCCACAACTAAACTACGGAGTGTTTTCATTGGATAGAGTGATCTCAATCGTGGCAAGATACATGGCAAAACAATATGCTGGGGAATCGGAGTGAGAATAGCACAAAGATCAAGTCCATACCCTAGATCGGCGATGGACTTGCTATGGCGGCAATGGCGGAGACGATCCCGTTGACGGCGGCGGAGAATAGCGACTGGAGGCGGCTGGCGACGAGGAGGACGATCCGGGGACCTAGGGAGGCAGAGCAGGCTGAGTGCGGGCGAAGAGGTTCGGAAAGTTTTCCAAATTTTGGCCCGTGGGTATATATAGCCTGACCCTGTCGATATGACAGAGTGGAACAACTTGGTGGCACCGAGTTGCATAACTGCAAGCAGTTATTGCAACTCGGTGTGACCGAAAAGTTCAAATCGGTTGCACCAAGATTAAAAACCTAGATCGACTTAGTGATCTCGGTATGACCGAAATGGATGAATCGGTCAGACCGAAACGCACAAAGAAGTTTTGGAAGTTTAAGTCTATGACAAATCGGGGACTACGAGTGCTCCTCACACAGAGTGGTTCGAATCCGACTTGATCAAACTTTGTGATGCAGCATGAATAGAGTTTGAGACGAGAAGAGCATAGATATCTAGAGAAGGTTCTTAGGCATTCTTGTCCATCCACTTGGCAAGAGAAAAGGAAACCAACCAATCAAAACAACAAGTGGATGTCCTCGAATGAGTAAATTATGCAACCAACATGCTCACATAATAAAATGACAAATGAAATATGTGGCAAAGCATGCACAAACAATTCTAGCATCTATCAAGCAATTGGCGATGACTAGGTCATCTATATATGAGTATATTGACTTAGGAGTCAAATGAGAACATTTGATCATAGGTCATACTCATCGTTTAAGCACAAGTGGGGTTACCACTTTTACATAAAGCGTTGCTGTGTTCACACCATTAGAGTTGCTTTAGCTCAATTCTTAGTGTCGGTGTTCTGGGAACGGGGGTCCCCAGACTTGCCTGCCTGTGGCCTGCGGCGTGGCTCAAAGGGGGGCCCAGCACGGCCCATCTTCACCAACACAAACCCAACACCCTCGCGAGGGGCCAAGCCTCGCAGGGCGGACGACGGGAAGCTTCCTCAGGCACGGCCTCATCAGGCTGGCTCACAAGGAGGCGGAGAGATCAAGGCGGGGTACCTCACGAGGTGCCCATGACGCAAGCCATGACAACTCAGGGTGCCAGGCGGGTGCCAGCCCACGCAGCGTCCTCCTTTCCTCTTTGGTGCAAAGGGGGCAAGCACAGCCACGGAGTACCGAGGCATCAGGCAAAGGTTGCCATTTCGGTGCAACGAGACCAAGACCAGGAGGACTACGATACGGAGGTCACCGTGGAGCCCAAGACGGCGTCATCACCAAAGCTTTGCGCAGGCGAAGACTACTTTTGTCAGGATAGCTGATACTTGCTGTCCCCCTTCAAATTAGCCCACCATTGTTGGCTCCCTTCCCGCTCAATATTTGGGAAGAGGACCAGGGCCTCTATAAATAGGACCAGCCACCCACACAGCAAGGGGGTCGGTCGGTCGGTCGGTCGGTAGGAAGAGAGAGAGAGACAGAGAGAGAGAGAGAGAAAGGTGACTAAACTCCTCCCAACAGTTCATTGCCTCAGCCAAGAACAGACCCTCGCGAGGCTGTTCTTCCTTGTATTGTTCATCATCATCAGCCCAAGAGGCAATCCACACACCACACACTGGAGTAGGGTATTACACCACAACGGTGGCCCGAACCAGTATAAACCCTGTGTCTCTTGTGTTGTTCTTTCCTTAGTTTAGATCCTAGCATGGCGGAGGGGTGCAGGTAGGTAGGAGGCGAAATCTCCGCGCGCACCCCAGTGTTCGAACCTCAAGGGTCTGCCGGAACCCAAAATCCGACATTTGGCGCGCCAGGTAGGGGTGCGCCGGAATTCGTCTTCCACCGCCCCGTTCTCCTTCGACCGTCACGCCCATGTCTGACACTCGTCGGGCCCGCACCGAGCGCCGGGCCGCACTCGCTTCCCGCGTCGCCCAGACGGCCCCTGTCGGTGGGCATCCACGCCGTTCCCCGTCACCTGCCGTCAACGCCGCCACCGGCCCGGCGGGGGATGAGCAGCAAGCATGGTCCCAGCATCGTCCGTGCGGCAAGACGGTCGCACCGCAACTCCCTCGCTCGCCCCAGCTGGATCTTTGTCCCACGCGCTCCGCGCGCCCATGGAGGCTCGGGCTGCACTCATCGCGGCAAATGAGCTCCTGCGCTACCATCCCGTCGATGACGTCTACGAAGAATGGCTCGACCGCGTCGCCGAGTTCGTCCGCGCTGCAGGGGGCTCTTCCGCGCCGTCCGTTCCGCTGCACCGCACCCCGCCCCGCGCGGGCAAAGAGGCTCCGGCGGCGCCCCGGCCGCCTTCTCCTCAAGAAAACGCCATGGCTCCAAGGCACATGGCCCCTAGGCGGAACCTGCTCCGTTAGGTGCCAGCGCAGCAAGAGCAGAGCTGCCAAGAAGTCCCTCGCCCGCTAGAAGCTGCCCGGGCGCTCCCTGCTCCAGCACGTCGCGACCATCCCCCTGCTCCAGCGCATGGGGACATGCAAGAATAGGCTCTCCGTCACCCAAGGCCTCCCGTGGCCACAGCAGGCTGCCGCGCCTACACCACCGAACTACGCAGCGTCGCGTGGCCCGGCAAGTTCAAACCAGGCCTGCCTCCTCGCTACGACGGGACGGTCGACCCTGCGGAGTTCCTCCAGCTCTACAAGCTGGGCATCGAAGCTGCCAATGGAGACGAGAAGGTCATGGCGAACTGGTTTCTCATGGCGCTTAAGGACGGGGCCCGCACCTGGCTCCTGAACCTGGCTCCAGGCACAATCTCCTCCTGGGAAGAGATGCGCACCCGCTTCATCGCCAACTTCCAAGGTACTCGCGAACGGCCACTCGCCGTGAGCGACATGCGCCGCGTCAAGCAACAACCCAGGGAAACCCTGCAGAAGTACATCTAGCGCTTCAACAACGCACGCCTCAAGATCCCCAAGGTGACTGAGGAGGCCATCATCTCAGCTTTCTCCGACAGCGTGCGCGACATCAAGATGAAGGAGGAGCTGGCGATGCATGAAGACCTGTGCACTTCCTTGGAGCTGTTCAACTTGGCAAACAAGTGCGCCAGGGCTGAGGAGGGGCGTCTCTCCCTCCTCGAGCTGCCTACCGTAGACCCAGAAGAGAAGAAGCTCAAGGCCAAGGATATGAAGCACAAGGGGGCTGCAGTGCTCGCGGCAGAACCAGACACCAAGCGGGACAGAGATCAGCCTGAACCTCCCAAGGGCAGCCTGTACTGCGTGTACCACGACCTCCACACCCACAACACCAATGAATGCCAAGAACTCCGAGCTGTGCGTGAAGGAAGGACCGGCCGTCGCCTCGACCGCGGTGACCGGGGCTACGGTCGAGGAGGAGGAAGAAACGCAGGACGCTGGGAAGATCGTGGGCCGCGCCAAGGATGGCGCGACCAACCTCACGAGGATCGCCGGCAAGACCCGCCTCGCAAGAGAGGATGGAGGGATCAGCCTCGCGAGGGAGACTAGAGGGATCAGCCTCGCGAGGATCGCCCGCTAGGCAACGCAGGCCTCCCACCGCTGCCACCGCAGCCAAGGAGAAACGAGGACCGCCATCAGGACGAGGAGGCTGGGGGCTTCCAGGAGCCGCGCGCGATCGCCTGCATCCTGGGGGGAGCTCAAGCCCCAGCCTCTCAGTGCATCTTCAAGCAGTTCGCCCCGCGAAGTGAACGCAGTACTCCCCAGACTCGAAGCCACACGCCCTCTCAGGTGGTCGGTGTGCGCCATCACGTTTAGCTCAGCAGATCAGCTCAAGTGTGCGGCAACAGCCGGAGTCGTCCTGATGCTTTGTTCCTCAATCATCAGCAACGTGGTGGTCACCAAGACCCTCATCGATGGCGGGGCAGGGCTCAACGTCCTATCCGTGGAGACGTTCAACAACCTCCAAGTGCCCTACAGCCAGCTTCAGCCAATCAAGCCCTTCTCCGGTATCATTGACGGCTCCACGGTCCCGATTGGGCAGGTCCGCCTCCCTGTCACCTTCGGGGCACGCGACGACTACCGCACTGAGCTCATCGACTTCGACGTCGCTCACATTCGCCTACCGTACAACGCCATCCTTGGGTACCCAGCGCTGGCCAAGTTCATGGCCGTAACTCACCACGGCTACAACGTCCTCAAGATGCCAGGAAGCGGCGGAGTCATCATGGTGCCCTGTGAGGGGAAGGACGCGGTGTGTTCCCTGGAACGAGCCTTTCAGGCCGCGTCACTGGAAGACCCGGGTCGTGGAAGTAGGAGGTCTCCCGAGACCACCCCCAAGAAGAAGAAGACATCGTCCGGCTCGACAACTCAGGAGGCAGGCCCCTCTGGGCCCGCGCCTGCCCAAGGGGAGCCTCCCTCCATCGCATAGGAAAGCGCGCCCGGCACCCTCCTCAGGCAGGGCTCGGGGGCTCTCCCCTGGAGGGCTACCGACCTAGCTAGGGTCACGAGGGAGGCACTTGGGCACCACATGGAGGCATGTTTTGAAGCACGTTTCCCTCAAGAAGGAGGAAGGCAAGGAGATCCAGACCCACAGGAGTTCGTCCGCAAGGCCATTTAGGAGCTACAGGAGTCAAGAGTCATGAGAGGCGCCCGCCGCCTACCAGCAGTGCCCCCCCATCCAGGCGAGGATGGTGGGCTACGCGTCTGCATCGACATACCAGGGCTCAACCGAGTCGTCGCTCTGGTGCACCTCTGGCCCTCGCGAGTGGGGCGTTGCGGAGGTCCACCCCACAGCTACGTTCGCATGCCTTACGGCTTGCCGAACGCGGGTGACGCGTACCAGCGCCTCATGAGGTGCATCACGGAGGCACGAGAGGCCAGGCATTCCGCAGCCCTGGCAGAGATGGAGATGGCCCGCGAGGAGCCGCCAGCGCCTCCGGAGCCTCCCGCGGCCCCTGGGCCTAGGGGCTCGTGAGGATCGGCTCCTGCAGCCCCCCGAGCCTGCTACACCAACACCCCTTCATCCTCAACATCATCAGGTGACATCTTTCGAGTTTTACTTCCAGCTGGGAGCGCCCCCAGGGCTGCATTATTCCTAGGCCGTGTGGGTCCGTCCCTGCGGCGTGTATCCCTTTTATTTCGCGTCGATTAGCTTACCTTGTTGGGGGCGCCCCTCAGGCCGCATGATCCCCAAGCCGCTCGGGCCAGGCCCAGTGGCATGTGTCCCATTTGCGTTTATTTCCGATTATGCGTTAGACCCACCATGCTTGATTATTTGATGCCGGTCCACGGCACCTCTTCTCCTCCATGCCGACTACTTGCACGTTAAAGGGGGGGCACCTGAGCATCGCGACTCAGGGCTCTTACTGGCTCTCCAGCCCTCACCCTCTGGCCTTGTCCATGGCATCACGACCTGGCATACCAGCGACGGCTGAGATTCGCTCGAGGGCCGGGACCCGAGGACGTAGAGCAGAAAGGGGAGCTAAGGTGAGAGGGAGGAGACACACGAGGACCTCGCCAAGCAACCCCGCTCCTGCCGACGCACGGACCTGGCCACACACCAGAGAGTGGCCCCTGATCCTCAAAATAAGTTATCGCCCAGAAGCGCCAGCTACCGTGGCACCATCCCCGCACCTAATGCTATCCCTTGTTAGCGACGCCACTCCCCTTTCTCACCAAACGACGGCTGCTTGGGCGCCAAAGGGGACCTCCTGAGCATCGCGACTCAGGGGCTCTTACCAGACTCCGGGTCGCTCACCTCCTGGCCTGGACCACGGCATCGCGACCTGGCATACCAGCGACGGCTGAAGCCGCCTTGGGACTGGGACCTGTCGGCGCAGAGCACCAAGCCCTCGTGAGGTTCGAAAGGGAGGACTGAGCTAAGATGGAATGAGCAACTCGCACAATTCTACGACGAGGGTTATATATACAAGACAGGATCACAGGCACCTTACAAGCCCCTACGGGACGCGTTTTTGATTCCTCGCAGGGAACGGATCCTAAAGGGACACAAACCACGCGCGTCCCTGCAAAAGACGCCATCATCAACAGTGGGCCATCAAGCACCGACGCCAACCCCATCCAGATCAGAGTCGGCGGCGGCTTGACGAGCCCGCCCTGCTCCAGGAGCGGCGCTGGCGCGGGGGCTCATAGCTGTTGTCGCTCGTCTCCGGAGTCGCGAAGAGCTCGCTGGAGTCGCTGGAACCTCCAACGCCTCCACCTCCTAAGGAGCCTCCAAGGGAGTGGGTGGCGTGCCCAGTCCTCGTTGCAACAGGGCCCTGGCCACCTTCCCGGGGCAGCACTCCAGCCGGTGCCCGCTCGCATCGAAGACCTTGAAGAGCATCACCGAAGCACCGTCATAGTCCAAGTGGATCGCGAAGACTCCCCTTGTCCTGCAAACCCGGGCGATCTCCCTCCAGCCCCGGGTCATGTAGACCTCGCCCGGGGCGACGACCGCGACCTCTGCCTCGGTCGTGAGGGTGCTGCAGCCGGCGTGCTGCAGCCAAAGCTCCAGGGGCTCCCCCTGCGGGATGATAGAGGGTGAAGAAGGGAGGCAGGCAAATCCAAGACTGAAGAGGAATGGCGACGTGGAGCACGAACTCTTGGGAGGAGCCCTCGGTGTGGACCCCAGGGGGGACGACCCACACCTTCGTGACCCGTCGGCGCCGACGATGGCGCCGCCCGTGGCGGTCAGCATCAGCTCCTTCGGGGCCCTCGACGTGGGCATACAATGGAAGCGGGAACCCCTGTGGCGCCCGCTCGCCCCAAGGCCTCGGCACCACTTGAAGGGCCCCTTCATCCGGGCCACGGGGGATGAGCCGTTTCTTCGGCGGGAGGGAGTCTGGCCCCTCTCGGGGAGCCTTTCCCTTCTCTGCCGTCGAGAACCGGCGGATTGGAGCCATCGCGGCAAGACGGAGCAAGGATCGGGAAGATGGAGAAGCAAGGAGGGGTGGACTGGAAGGGCGCGCGTCGTTCCGTACTTATGGCCGGCGAAGGCCAATCGGCGGCCTCCACGATCGCAGGTAATCATGACCCGTTTTTGCATGCAGGGACTTGTCCCATCCGTGCAGTTGCTGAGGCACCGACGTCCAGTCAACCGCCACGCGGGGCCCAAGGCCGCAGGCTGTTAGGGCCCGCGGCACTTCGCTCTTGCCCTTCCGCCTCCCTGCACGGCCAAGTCCGGGCGCGCCTTGGGCCCGGGGGCTACTGTCGGCGTTCTGGGAACGGGGGTCCCCAGACTTGCCTGCCTGCGGCCTGCGGCGTGGCTCAAAGGGGGGCCTAGCACGGCCCATCTTCACCAACACAAACCCAAGACCCTCGCGAGGGGCCAAGCCTCGCGGGGCAGATGACGCGAAGCTTCCTCAGGCACGGCCTCGTCAGGCTGGCTCACGAGGAGGCAGAGATATCAAGGCGGGGTACCTCACGAGGTGCCCATGACGCAAGCCATGACAACTCAGGGCGCCAGGCGGGTGCCAGCCCGCGCAGCGTCCTCCTTTCCTCTTTGGTGCAAAGGGGGCAAGCACAGCCGCGGAGTACCGAGGCATCAGGCAAAGGTTGCCATTTCGGTGCAACGAGACCAAGACCAGGAGGACTACGAGAGGAGGTCATCGTGGAGCCCAAGACGGCGTCATCACCAGAGCTTTGCGCATGCGAAGACTACTTTTGTCAGGATAGCTGATACTTGCTGTCTCCCTTCAAATTAGCCCGCCATTGTTGGCTCCCTTCTCGCTCAATATTTGGTAAGAGGACCATGGCCTCTATAAATAGGACCAGCCACCCACACAGCAAGGGGGTCGGTCGGTCGGTCGGTCGGAAGAGAGAGAGAGAGAGAGAGAGAGAGAGAGAGAGAGAGAGAAAGGTGACTGAACTCCTCCCAGCAGTTCATCGCCTCAGCCAATAACAGACCCTCGCGAGGTTGTTCTTCCTTGTATTGTTCATCATCATCAGCCCAAGAGGCAATCTACACACCACACACTGGAGTAGGGTATTACACCACAACGGTGGCCCGAACCAGTATAAACCCTGTGTCTCTTGTGTTGCTCTTTCCTTAGTTTAGATCCTAGCATGGCGGAGGGGTGTAGGTAGGTAGGAGGCGAAATCTCCGCGCGCACCCCAGTGTTCAAACCTCAAGGGTCTGCCGGAACCCAAAATCCGACACTTAGAGTAAAGCTCCCCCTAGATGTGAGATCCCCCTAAGAGGGATGAACTAACCTTGGGTTTTGTCGATGATGACTTCATGTAGGTGTTGAAGATGTGGATGCTCTAAGTTGATGTAGATCATTCGGAGCTATCCTTTGGAGTGAGTTGCATTTTCAATACCTACACGGGTTAGTCCCACAAGGAACAAACAAGGATATCCATAGACATAGAGTGATGCACACACAAGATGATGTATATGAGAGCATTAGGTTACCTTGTCCCTTGTCTTACCAACAAGAGGGTTTGTGACTCGTTGAACTAGTGCACGATGTGGAAGTTGATTGCACTTGTTCTTGCCAAAATGATAAGAGTGAGGTATGTTGGCGGAGTCACCCTCAAGAACTCTCTAGTTCTTCTTCTTCGGGATCCACATCATCTTGATGGGAATCCTTGGATTTGTAGTCATACTTGATGAAGTAGAACTTGATGTAGTCTTGGTAACCCACTTGACCAAGGCCTTGGGTGCTTCTTCAAATGCATCAATTTCCTCTTGAAGCTTATCCTTGCCTTTTTTGCTTGTGGTCTTGTGGTGGAAGATCATCTTGAGCTTGTGTCCCTTTGAAAGAAGTAGGATCATACTTCTCTTGTTGAGGAACAAACTTCGTCTTGGGGTATTGATCTTCTTCCCACTCAACTCCATTGGCATTGAACTTTCGTTCAAAACCAATAGCTTGGTTCTTCCGGTGAATTTCCTTGCTTGCGTCAATTTCCTAAAATTGCTTATTCCCGGCAAGGCTCTTGTAAACACCTTTCTCTATGATTCCCTTCAATAAGCTATTTTCTTGCTCAAGTGTAACTTGGCTAAGAGAATCATTAGTGGAATCAAGAGAACTACTAGAAGCAACAATATTGGATTTAGCATGATTATTGTTACTACTAGAGGAAGAATCCTTCTTGTTCTTGTTACTAGACTTGACTTGAGGCATGTAAGTGGATAAGAGTAAATGCTTGGCAATGTAAGAAGAACTTTTCTTGCAAAGATCATCATTTATTGCCTTTAAGAACTCATGCTCTTGCTCAAGATTGAGCTTCTCAAAACGTAATTTCCCACGAGTCCTTAAAAGTTCTCGATGATCTCCTAAGATAGTTTCATGAGCTAACTTAAGAGTGTTTAGTTGTTTAGTTAGAGACTCAATCTTCTCCTTATCATTGCCATTTGCACTACTAGGGAAAAGCCTATACACAGAATTTTACCAGTAGCGCTGTACAAAATCAAGCGCTGCTGCTACTTAGTAGCAGCGCGCGTAAATAAACCGCGCTACTGCTATGACTTTAGCAGTAGCGCGTACTAGCGAAAAGCGCTAATGCTACGTTTGAACTGGGCGCACATGGCTAGCCCAACCTAGCAGTAGCGCGTATAATGGCCCAACGCTACTGCTAATCTCCTTAGCTGTAGCGTGTATTCCAGAACACGTTGTAGCTAACGTAGCAGTAGCGCCCTTTCTGAAACGCGCTACTGGTACTTCTGACTTAACCACACGCTTCATCCTTCCCCACGGCCACTTCATGCCCCAAATCAACTCCACTCTCGCCGCCGCCGTCGCCCCTCGGCCACCACGCGCTCTCCCCACGCCGCCCACGACCCCAGATTCAACGCCGCCCCCGCCCCCGACCTCAACGCCGCCCGGGACGCCGCCCCCGACCCCGACATCAACGCTGCCCCGGACGCCGCCTCCCCCCCCCCCGACCTCAACGCCGCCCCGGAGCCCCGACCACGACCTCGACGCCGCCTGCCCGTCCCTCGCCGCAGGCACCCGAGGTGAGCACGCCTGCTCCTTCCTCTCCCCTACCTCTGCCTAGGGTTTCTACCTCCATCAAATTAGTTAGGGTGGAAACGAATCGGATGCGGATGCGGCTCAAATGAGTTAGGGTTCATGTAAGGGTGGAAACGAATCAAATTTCTAAGATAAATCATAAAACGAGTAAAATTTGACCACTTATTTCACTTCATAGTTGGATAATTGGAATATCCGCTACCACTTTCCACCCCTATAGGTTCATCAAATTAGATGGTAATTAGGGTAGTAGTTCTTAGGTACTAACTAGTTAGTAAGAACTAGGTACTAATTAGGTACTAGAATATTTTTATTTATAGTAAGTTTATTTTTAGTAAGAACTAGTTGAATTAATAGAACTAGTTAGTAAGAACTTGTTGCTATTTTTTTAGTTAAAGCAATTTTCCCGCATCGACGTGGACGATGCCTATCCCGCATCCTCGTCGTCGAGTCGGCGGAGGACGACACCTGCTTGACCAGATGGGCCATGTCCGGGACTGGGCTCCCCCGGGGTGGTACTGGGAGGCGCTACCTACTGGGGGGCGCAGGTTGGTGAGGAGCCAGCCTGTCGTTGACCCGAACCATCTTTGGTGGCGGTCGCGTGGGCCAGTGACGGTCCAGAGGCTCGAGGACTCCGCGGAGGTGGTGCGTCACCATGTCAGTGAGGAGGAGGCGCACGTCCGTCGCTACTTGTTTGCATTGGAGCACATGTTCTCCAATACCTGGCAGGTTCTCCAGGGATCTCACTGGAGCTATGATCCCGTGATGGTTCCTTCTCTGTGGGTGTCCACCGCCCGCGCCGATACCCGTCGTGTGCTAGGGTTTTAGTTGTACTAGTGATGTTATATGTATGACACTATTCGGGATGTATTAGTGATAATATTCGACGATGTACGGACGCATGAGATGATTTACTTTTGCTTATTGAATGCATGCTAATTTGAGTCTTATAAGATATTTTGAAATGTATATCTTGTGTTGCTCAATATCCAAGTGGCCGGTCATGTTTGCAGGTTACACCTCCGAGTGGCCTATGTTTTGCCGGAGTGTTGATTCATTTCCGTTCCGGCAAATTTCAGGCGCTCGATATATCCTATTTTAGCAAAGGTCATGCCGGATTTTTCCGTGAATTTTGGCATGACTTTTGCCAGAATGTGTAGGAAATATTGAGTGCCCCGGATTTGTGTGTTGAGTATCCTGGTAGTTGTCTTTTATCAATTTTCAATTAATGTTTTAACTATGAACATAGGAAATGTCTGACGACAAAAAGGATTTCGGTATTTGCAAATACTGCAAAGACGAGCGCGGCCTGTGCGACGGAATCTTCCTAGATGATGATAGGCGCTTCAGCATCAAGCTGGACGAGAACTTCGAAGTGGATACAGTAAGTCACAACGACAAGTCTTTTTTCGTAATTAAGCATGACATCTGCTTCATTTGCTTCAACTTATATTTTTTTACTATTCTACTAGCGTATCCCCTGCCATGCAAGAGTTTTTGTATTGGATAAGATAGGTTTCAGTCATACTATGGAGGTAAAGAAAGTTTATTTGAAGACCGAGCATGGTTATATTTTCCACGCAAAATTATACAATTTAGACGACTACACCTATTTTGGATGCAAAACATGGCGAGCACTATGCAAGACTTATGCATTTCAGCCTGATATGGTTATCACCTTTGATATTCATCCGGAAGATGATATTGAAGGTAATACCGACATCTGGGTCGATGTGCAGACGCCTCCAGTTACACCAAAATGTAAGTTTCTCAACCATATTTATGTCTTTGATATTGTTTATTCAAAAATAGTTGACAACTAATTTGTATTGTCAGCTTATTTCAGTGCAAGCAAACATGTCCAGCGCTTGGTAGACAAGACCTACTACTGTCCCGGGGCTGAACTAAACTGCGAGGAGCTAAGTCATTATGTTTCATGGCTTGAGGATCTTGATACCGTCAAGACAAATTTTCTTCCTGGACTTAGAAATCTTAGTACTGAAAACGTGTGACCAATAGTGTTCGTCATGAACTACGGTCACATCTATTTAGGAAGGATGGTAAGATTTTTACTATTTGTCCTTAGTGCATCTTTTCCATACATTATTTGTGAAGCTAAACTTCATTGCTAAGTATGTGACCATACGATGTTCTTCAACAGGGACTCCCGATGAATGTTGTGCCTTATGGGATCGAGACTAAAGGTACCATGAGTATTATTAGCTTACGGCCAAGATATCCTACATGTTACTTTAGTGCATTCAAGATCAGCGATGAATGCTTAATAGTGCAAGACTGGACCAGATATGTGATGGGGGAGTGCAGACAAGTACTAGGGGGCAGCAAACAGATGTGCTACCCAAAATTAGGAGACAGGTTCATCTGCATGCTCCAACTTGATCAAGGAGGAGAGCTACACATGTTTTATGTTGTTTTACCTAAGAGAGAGCAGCAGGAGTGATTAGCTAGAAATGAGTTTGAGGATGATGATGTGCTACACTATTACTATGATGATAAAATAGCTAGTGTTGGTGGTAATGACTGTTGATTATTATTAGCTAGTGTTAGTGGTGATTAAATAAATATTGTTGGTGCTAATGATTATGACGATGATTAAATAGCTTGTGCTGGCGGATTAGATTCAAGTGGAGGCAACATGTGGTGCACATCGAAAGTACTACTAGTCCAAACTAGATCAAGTTTGGATTAGTAGTATACTTTTGACATGCACCACATATTGCTTCCACTTGAACCTAATCCACCTTCATTTGACAAACTGTTATGGACATGATGATGTAAACCTCATAACTGGTATTGTACCAATATTTGTACGTTGGCACATAAATACACTAAAAATAAAATAAATAAAAACAATACTAGTAGCGATGGAAAGAAAACACGCTGCCAGTAGTTACATTAGTAGCAGTGTGGGAGTGAACAAGCGCTGCAGCTATTTGTCCTAGCAGTAGCGCGTGCGGCACGCGTTACTGCTAAGCAATAGCTGTAGCGCCTTATTAGTAGCGCGCCTACCCGCGCTACTAGTGAGCACAAAACCAGCGCTACTGCTAGGGTTTTCCCTAGTAGTGTTGTTTCATCTTGATTAGCATGATTAATTGACGTTTCATCATAGTATTCATCACTAGAGTTGTCAACAAGTAAATCATCATCACCTAATAAGTCATCTTCATCACTATTGAAATCAACATACTCGGGGTGTGATACCTTTGGACCATTGGCCATGAAGCATCTTCCAATTCCTTCATTTGGTGAATCAAATATGTCGTAGGAGTTGGTTGACACAAGTGCTAGACCGGCAACACCTTCATGTTGAGTATATCCGGAGTCGGAGTGATAGCTTCTCTCAGAGTGATTGTCGGAGTCGGAGCCGGATACCCATTCACCAACATGAGCTTGATGTCTTCATTTTGTGTAGCTCCTTGATGACTTGTCCTTCCTTTCCGAATCCTTGCTTCTCCGAGAGGGTCTTCGTTCATAACGATCATCCCTACTCCTTCTCTCACTCGATGGTGATTCTTCTCTTCTACTTATTCTTTTGGGAGAATCTTCTCTTATCTTGTAGGGGGCGTACACTCATTAGAGTAGTGTCCGGGTCTTCCACAATTGTAGCAGTTTCGCTCTCGACTAGAAGATCTTTTGTCATTGTAGGACCTTGACTTGGAACTTCTCTCTTTGCTTCTACTCTTGTAGAACTTGTTGAAGTTCTTCACCATTAGGCTCAATTCTTCATTGAAGGTTTGTTTCTCACTTGATGATGCGGGAGCTTCACATGAGGCTTTATAAGCACCACTTGACTTGTTATGGAGCTCCTCCTTATCCTTGAGTGGCATCTCATGAGCAACAATTCTTCCAATGACTTTCGTTGGCTTGAGATCTTTGTAATTTGGCATCATTTGGATCAATGTGCATATGGTATCATATTATCCATCCAAGGCTCTTAGGATCTTCTTGATGATGAATTTGTCGAACATCTCTTCACTTCCTAAGCTGACAATCTCATTTGTGATAAGAGCAAGCCTAGAGTACATTTCAACGACACCTTCACCATCCTTCATTTTGAACTTGTCAATTGACTTTGAAGCACATCCAACTTGGATTCCTTGACGGAATCGGTACCTTCGTGCATATCAATCAAAGTATCCCAAATTTCCTTTGCATTCTCAAGACGGCTGATTTTGTTGAATTCTTTGGGGCACAATCCGTTGAAGAGGATATCACAAGCTTGAGCATTGTATTGTAGCATCTTCAACTCTTCCGCGGTAGCTTCATAGTTCGGTTCTCTCCCATCAAACAATTCACCTTGCAAGCCAATACACACAATAGCCCAAATGACGGGGTTATGTCCAAGAATATGCATTTTCATCTTATGCTTCCAACTAGCAAAATTAGTACCATCAAAGTAAGGACCTCTACGATGGTAATTTCCCATGCTAGACGCCATACTCCCCTAGGTTGTGAAACCAAGGCTATGACTTCCAAAAGCTATGAAAATCAAGGCAAATGGAGACCAAAGCTCTGATAACACTTGTAGGATCGAAAGTATGTCTAGAGGGGGGTGATTAGACTACTTGACCAAATAAAAATCTAGCCTTTTCCCAATTTTAGTTCTTTGCAGATTTTAGCAACTTTGGACAAGTCAAGTAATCTTAACACAGTTCAAGCAAGCATGCAAAGAGTATATGAGCAGCGGAAAGTAAAGCATGCAACTTGCAAGAATGTAAAGGGAAGGGTTTGGAGGATTCAAACGCAATTAGAGACACAGATGTTTTTGTCGTGGTTCCGATAGGTGGTGCTATCGTACATCCAAGTTGATGGAGACTTCAACCCACGAAGGGTAACGGTTGCGCGAGTCCACGGAGGGCTCCATCCATGAAGGGTCCACGAAGAAGCAACCTTGTCTATCCCACCATGGCCATTGCACACGAAGGACTTGCCTCACTAGCGGTAGATCTTCACAAAGTAGGCGATTTCCTTGCCCATACAAACTCATTGGTTCAACTCCACAATCTTGTCGGAGGCTCCCAAGTGACACCTAGCCAATCTAGGAGACATCACTCTCCAAGAAGTAACAAATGGTGTGTTGATGATGAACTCCTTGCTCTTGTGCTTCAAATGATAGTATCCCCAACACTCAACTCTCTCTCACAGGATTTGGATTTGGTGGAAAGAAGATTGGAGTGGAAAGCAACTTGGGGAAGGCTAGAGATCAAGATTCATATGGTGAGAATGGAATATCTTGGCCTCAACACAAGTGTAGGTGGTTCTCTCTCAGAAAAAGTAAGTTGGAAGTGTAGGTTAATTTTGATGGCTCTCTCCGCGAATGAAGAGGAGGTGGAGGGGTATTTATAGCCTCCACACAAAATCTAACCGTTACACATAACTTCCCAAACTCGGTGGGACCGAATGGTTAAACTCGGTCGGACCGATTCAGCAAAGCTAGTGACCGTTAGGGTTTTCGGTGGGACTGACATGCAACTCGGTAGGACCGATATGATTAGGGTTAGGGCATAATGTAATCTCGGTGAGACCTATTACACAAACTCGGTGAGACCAATTTTGGTAATAAGCTAACCAGAGAGTTGGTCAGGTAATCTCGGTGGGACCGATCGCTCATTTCGGTGAAACCAAAATGTTACGAAGGTTAAACAGAGAGTTTACATTGCAATCTCGGTGGGACCGATCGCTCATCTCGGTGAGACCGAAATGTTACGAAGGGAAATAGAGAGTTTACTACCCCATCTCGGTGAGACCGAGATCCCTATCGGTGAGACCGATTTACCTAGGGTTTGTGGCAGTGGCTATGACATTTGAAACTCGGTGGCGCCGGATAGGAAGAATCGGTGGGGCCGAGTTTGACTTTTGGTTTAGGTCATATGTGGATGTGAGAAAGTAGTTGAGGGCTTTGGAGCATATCACTAAGCACTTTGAGCAAGAACCTCATTAAGCAACACCTCATCCCTCCTTGATAGTACTGGCTTTTCCTATAGACTCAATGTGATCTTGGATCACTAAAATGGAAAAATGTAGAGTATTGAGCTTTGAGCTTGAGCCAATCCTTTGTCCTTAGCATTTTGAGGGGTCCACTTTTCTCATCCATGCCATGCCAATCATTGAGCTTTCCTGAGATATTAATCTTGAAATAGCATTAGCTCAATGAGCTATATGTTGTTAGGAATTACCAAAACCACCTAGGGATAGTTGCACTTTCAGTTATCTAGCCATTTCAGGTGCACAATTCAAAATTAAACTACATGCACATGCTACGGTGCATATAAATTGGATGAAAAATCAAATTGTGTCCTTGAGTGCATGCTTAGGTCCCATGCAAGAAATGGGAACAAATTTCAAACGCCAAGGCACTATTGATTGCCAGCAAAACGTTGAGATACATGGTTTTTAAGTTCTAGTGAATCCAAAACTCGTCTGAAATTCATGAAACTTGGCATGGTATCATGGAGCGGAATCAACATGTCGTGGTAAAAAATTTGTCCCATTTAGGACAGGTTTGGGTATATGCTTCTCACAAACGAGAGCTTCTCACAACAAGCGTGATGGTTTCGGTACGGAACGTGCCACCTTTGGAGACGAAATGATGTCCGTTGCCTCTTATTGCTTTCAAAAAATTTCTAGTGCCAACATAGGACAACTTGAGTGTTGTGTTAAGTTTTGGAATTTTTCGGGGTTCGTTTGGAGATGTTTATACATTAACTTGGTTTTCTAGGCATTTTATGTGCATAATTCCAATTTGAAATGCATGCACATGCTCCAGTGCATACAAATTGGTTGAAAAATCAAATCTGTGTCCTTGGGTGCATGCTTAGGTCCCATGCAAGAAACGATAATGAATTTTGAACACCAGGGCATTGTTGATTGCCGACAAAACATTGAGATACCTGGTTTTTAAATTCTAGTAAATCCAAAACTCGTCTAAAATTCATGAAACTTGGCATGCTATCATGGAGCGGCATCAACATGCCGTGGTAAAATTTTTGTTCCATTTGGGGCAGGTTTGGGTATAAGCTTCTCACGAACCAGAGCTTCTCACAACAAGCGTGATGGTTTTGGTAGGGAACGTGCCACCTATGGGGAAGGAACGATATCTGTTGCCTCTTATTACTTTCAAAAAATTTCTAGTGTCAACATTTGAATGTAGATAGTACGAGACTTAATATCGATGTCCTGGGGGGTGCGGCTAAAAACAACATTTGAACTTGCGACCATGCATATGGGTAATTATTTCAAATTCGTGCCATACTAGGTTTGGAAAAGTTGACATTGACTCGACTGTTGTGCTATTTTGTAGGTCATATGTTTGAATCCATCCAAAGTTTTCTCATTACCATGGTGTTCATAATTCAAATAACTAATTAAGTGACACACACTCTAATCCACATTAACGTGGATACCGTGGATACTGTTTCGATTTTTTTTCAAATAACTCCTCATTAATTAATTAATAGTACCTTGTTTCGAATGACTAATTATTTGCAAGGAAAACACGGGCATGGTAATACATACAGATTTGTTTGCAAATGAAAGGAGATTTGTTTGCATTCTCAAATGTAGGCACACCAGGCATACCAGGCTCGTGTCGTGGTGGTCGCGTGTGCCGTACAGACACTTAGCACCCAGCCACCCACCCCCTCCCTCCCCCCAAAAGAGTGACGACAAAATAAGTTCGCGCTTCCACGTTCCGGATTGAAATGTCTGGCGGCCCCAATTCCAGCCCTGCAAAATCTCCCTTCTCCACCGTCCCCTTCCACGCCCAAATTGCTCAAATCTGAAATTCGCCGCCAACCCAAGCAAAGTTCGAATTGCCCCTCGTCTCGTCTCTTTCCCCACCTCTGTGCCGGACGATGACGACGAAGACGACAGTCGAGCTTCACCACCTGTAAGTGCATCTAGTGCCACCCCTAGTTGGTTTTGGAGTATTGACGACAAACCTAGTTGAGGGACTAATGTGTTTGTGAGAATTGCAGGATAACACAGGTAGAAGTCCCTCATTGATTCGGTTTTACTACTAGAGATGACCCCTAAAAATGTATGAAGACATTGAAGTCGAAAGTGGTATATGAAGATATTCACATTGAAGACTATGACAAGAGAAGACACTATATGAAGCCTATGGAGCTAGAAGACTTAGATCTTTCATAGTTCTTTTTCTTTTGTGTTGAGTCATAGGAACCACCGTACTGTTAAGTGGGGTCCAAGAGAACGAGTCAGAATGACTGAAGTGATGCCTAAACCAAAAACCTATGTCTTCAAGTGAAGACTATGAGAGCGAATCTTGTCCAGAGTCGGACAAGTCAGCTTTGCTTGTAGCCCAAGTAAAGTTGCCGTGTGAGTTTGAAATCTGACCGTTCGAACACGTGTCAGTTCCTTAGTGACCCAGGGTCATTTCGGACAAATCAGGTCGGGTTGCCAAGTGGCTATAAATAGCCCACCCCCTACAACCATAAATGGCTGGCTGCTTAGATTGAGAGTACGGCTTTTGTCGTTTGAGAGCAACCCACCTCGAAGCCTTTGAGAGAGAATTCCTTGCGAGGATAAAGCCCTAACTACCAGAGCCAGAGAGAATTGGGCATCACTTAAGTCTTCTTGTCTGTGTGATCTGAAGACTTATTACACTTGAGGACTGTGCAACCTCCAGCCGGTTAGGCGTCGCATTCTGAGCATCCAAGAGACATTGTGGATTGCCGGTGAACGAAGTCTGTGAAGGTTTGGGAGTCTACCTTGAAGACTTACCAGAGTGGTTGGGCGAGGTCTATGTGACCTTAGCTCAAGGAGAATACGGTGAGGACTGGGTATCCTGAGCTGCGTGTTCAGGACTGGGTGTCCGGGACTGTGTGTCCTAAGGTTTAAATACCTAGCCGCTCCAACCAGACGTACAGTTGTCACAGCAACTGGAACTGGTCCAACAAATCATTGTCTTCAACGAGTCACTGGTTTCATCTTCACTTCCCTTTACTTACTGTTACTCCTTGTGAAGTCATTGTATGTTTGCACTATCATTTGTCTTCACTGAGTGACTGCGTGTTCTGTTTGGCTTCACAATATCTTCCAACCTGATCCTTACTACCTAGCTGCTATTAGTCTTTGTGCTTTCACTTCAATTGAATACTTGACTATGGTTTGCCTAGTGTAGTCTACCTTCCGCTGCATGGTAATAGGTTTAATTTTATCGTTTGTCTTCAAAACTTCTATGTTCTGAAGACTTTCATAAAAATCACCTATTCACCCCCCTCTAGTCGATATAACGCACTTTCACCACCGCACTAGAGTTACCTCATCTACGCCTGCTCCACCGCACTGGGTGGTCCACCGACAACATCGGCCATCGCAACTGACGTGCCTCACAGACACCGACTTCCACAGCATCAGGTGTGCTTCACCGACGCCGTCTCCCACCTCATCGGGGCTACTTCACTGAGCACATCGTCGCACCTCAACCTCCAAGGTCGTTGGGGCTTCACCAACGGTCTCATCCACCGCATCATAGTGCTCCACTGCCACTCAAGATCTACATCCGTGCGCGGCCAGCCAACGCCAGCGCATCACCCTCAACAGCTCTGAAGTGACCCGCACTCTAGCTAGGTGAGCATGCCCAAACGCCGGCCCGAACTAGGTATCCACACATCACTCCCTTCTGCACTATTCCGATGATGTTTGGATATCCTTTCACTGCTCTCTTAGCTTACATGACTATGCAACTCTGACTTTAACTCTTGTTTCTTCTGGAGATATCATCTGAAACAAGCAAAACCATTTTTTCGCGAAGCATGACGGTGCTACGGGATCTGGTACACATCCTTCACACCCGTATAACTTTGTAAGCATATGTCCTTCGGTACAACAGCAAGGTCGATTTCTCTTATTTGATCAACCATTCACCGTGTCAAAAATGCAGAGGGGAATGCAAGGAGCACAAGGCCTGTAAATCCAGGCAAGTGGTAACATGGACTTGTACATGGAATATCCCAAGCGCAAGCAGAGCTATAGTGAGCCTGTACAATGAGCAAGCGTAAGTCCCTGCATTTCATTTAATTTGTACTGGCCTGTGTGTACGATTTGTGTGCAGTGGCGGATCCACGGATTCAAGTTACCAGGGGTGAACATTTAACTTAAAAAATACGAAGGAACTTGAACTCCGGAAATCAACATAACTTGAGAAATGTGAAGCTACATGCACTTTGAAAACCAGCTAATGATCCAAAGTAGTTCAGGTTATAAAACACTAAATGATGCAAGCACCAAAAAACACAAAATGCAACATGGTGTACAAGGACTACTAACATGGTCTGTACCTACGTGAATTATTCGTTCTCTGGCTGACAATATCGAAGTGTAATTGCACCTATAACCAGTGCGCAAACTGCATATCAATATAACTTTCCTGCACAAGTATGCCAATAGTTTCAAACAACAGATTAGAAAAGTATTTATGCTACGTTGTCATGATACAGGGACTTTACGGTAGATGGCCTCGATGTTTCCTCAAGCCATGAAAATGTACTATAATTTGCTTGTCATCATGCCTGCAAATCTCTATGTCTCTCTCAACATAGCAGATCATCATTAGACACTAAATACTTCAATGGGAGCTCGCACCAAAATGCTTGCATTAGATCCCTCATTACACACTATATGTTCATCACCAAGAGCATGTAAAATGTTCGCATCAAATCCTTCATTAGCAGTCTGTTCATTAGGCACTTCAGGCTCAAGAACAACATGAGCTTGTATGTTTGCCTCGGACACTTGATTAGATAAATTAGATTTAGTCAATTCAGTATTGATTGGGGGAGTTATAAAATAAGCAGAAATTGGTTTCATTTTCTCATAGATTCCCTACATACAAGCAGTTTTACAACACTGCCAGGTTTAACTATTGGCCAGAAATTGAACAGTTGAATTAGATATAATCAGAGATGTGATGTACCTGCTCGTTGCGCATGCTGCTCTTGCAAGCTGCGATTGTCTGTTTGCGCAAGATCGATGCCATGCCCGTGCTGCCGCCGCTGCCTCCCATGCAGGCTACACCCACGGTTGGATATTCATCTTCTTATCCTTCCATTCGCTTGAAGCCCGGCGACCGCCCTCCAACGAGGGCGCGAGGAAGTGCTGTGCTGGTCTGTCTAGCGGCGACTAGGTTAGGAGTGAACTAGACTGGAGGCTAGAGTGAACAAATTGGGATTTTTCCTGTTGTCGATCAATATGGGAGGCGCTCGTTTGGGCCCATCCAAATTGAAGTGTTTTTCTTCATTTTTTACATTGCCTTGTCGTGTGTTGGGATGAACAAAACTATCCTGGGCCAACCTGGACGACTCGAACTAGGCGTACACTTTCTAGTCACCCGAGGCGACCGCCCATACCAGCCCCTACGGTGGTGTTGCCCCTTTTTGCGTGTATGATTGGGGTAGTGAAAAATATTCCAGTGGCTCTTTTGATTTACCCACAGAATGGTTGAATTACTTGTTTCTATGAACTGAGTTCACCAATAATGTGAAGGATGCCAGTCTTTTCATCCTATTGTAGATTGCTTAGATCTCGAAATGCCAAATGTAATCGCATGAAATATACAATAAAAGCCAGTGTGATGTCTGTGGCTACAACTAGTCTGACTACACGTCCTCATATGACATATGAAGGACGCACCATCTTACCAGATTAACCATTCGACTTATCAATGCAGTGTGGGAAGAAAGAAGTATTGGGACTGGGTATCCAAGAAATTGATTCCATGGACTCCTTCGTAGAAACTTGTAATCGAAAAAGAAGTTGTAGTGTGCCTGTACAAAGAGCTAGCGTAAGTTCAGTTGCCTGCTTCTCAGAATTTTAGTTGGCCACTTATTGCAAAATTGTTCAATTACGTTGCTTGGCTTAATTTAGTTTTCTACTGATTACATAATGCCATAGCCTGTTAATCCTATTATAGACTGCGCATATCTATGTGTTTGATACTTACTGTTAAGAATTACCTGTTTGCCTGAACTTAAATAGCTACTTAAGCACGTAGATAGCTGGTCATATGTACTTCTAGGGTGCAGCGGAATTCATGTGTAATTTACGTTCTGGTACTCTGTTTGTCTAAATGGTTTGATGTTATCACTTGTAGCACTAGTAATGGTTGCATGTTCATAGATAGACAACTGCCAGGTTTATATGAGGGACACTGTCTTTTTAACTTATATATGTGTTGGAATCATTTTGCTTACATCAAAGAAATTTACAGATGTCTGTATTGTTGGTAAACGGTACCGACTTGTTACTTTAATACGTTGCCAAGAACTTGTTAGTTTTACTAGTTCATGTGTAATTAAATACGTTGCCAAAACTAGTTAGTTTTACTAGTTTGATGTTAGTTTCTTATTGCTCTTGCAAAACTTTATTTATTGATTGCTGACATTCAAGTTTGCAGGATCCAACTGAAACTCCGTTGGCACAACATGTATGTTTTCAGAAACTTCCTTGTTTACCTGGTTTGCTGCTGTAACTTGTTGCTGTAATTATCTTACCAACTTCAAGTTTTCAAGATCCAATTGGAAGTCCAATTGCACAGCATGTACATTTTCAAAAATATATTTGTGTAATAGTTTTGCTGTTGTAACTTGTTGCTCTAATCAAGTTATTGACTACTCAACTTTTCAGGATCCAAGAGAAACTCCAATGCCACAACAGGTACCTTTTGCAAAACTTGTTTGTTTAACTGCTTTGCTGCTACAACAACCGGTTACAATGATGTTAATAACTACTATTCAGCATCCAATTGACACTCTTTAATTCCTTGTTTGTTTAAATGGTTTGCTATTATAACTCCCAGTTGAGATGTTTTGCTAACTTCAACTTTTCGGAATCCAATTGGAACTTTAATGGCAAAATAAGTTAGCACAAGATCAAAGATAGAGGTCCCCATGGACGTTGTATCATCCCACAGCAGTGGCACTGGCCCAATCGTGCATCATGAATTGCCAACTGCTGATGCTCTAGAGGCTAAACTAGTGGTAGAAAGAGATTCTGCTTCTGCACTTAGAGATGAAGTTGACATGTTGAGGAAGCAAACAGCACAATCACAAGTAGTACTCAAGACAACCATTAAATATTTGGTGGATTTCAAAACAAAGCAAGCTGAGACTGACTGCGTTGTTAAGGTCCTGAAGGAAAAAAGGAAATTAAATTCCCACTTGGTAAATCATAGGTGAAATGTTCTTTCCATCGTTGAATAACCTTTGTGTTGTTTGTTCATGTAATCGATCAGACCATTTGTTTCAGAGATCATGTAATAATTGTTTTTTTTGGTTGGTAATTTTATTTGAGCACAAGTCTGTATTAATTGATAAGACTCGAAGACATTTCATTTTGATTGTTGTGCCACACCTACAAATATGCCAATCGGGCTGAATGTGCATTCAGCAATAATAGTAGTATAGATGGACCATAAGTGGCATGCATCGGAAAGGGCCAAGATGTTGTACTAGCTTCACTAAAAAAGGATGCTCTTCTAGCAATAAAAAGTACAGCAGCCTGGCTTGTGTATGTTAATTGATATTATTGATCCATATACTCTATAAGTGTTTATATGTCTGTTAGTTTTGTACATTATTGGTTGATTGACTCGTTATTAGAATCTTGATACATCGCTTGTGTACATATCTGCGTGTGACATTTGAGTTGGACATAAAGTGTTCCAAATATTCGAATTCACCTTAAACTGAATTCTAGCTTCTGAATTCGAGTATCGGCATTTGTAAATCATATTCATATATAACAGTGGAATACATCTTTGTCATGATTTTGAAGATATATAAAAACACATAGAATGATTTATAAAGATTCGTATAGGAATACAAAATGGATTCGAATTTAGTTGCCAGGGTAAACGTGGATTCTTATAGTCCCAAAATTCGAAATAAGCGGCAAAAATGTCCACTCCCATGTCGGCTGCCCAAAGCCAAGTGTTTGGGAGATGGAAATTACTGTCTACCCCTTACACGGATAATCCATCGGCCCAATTTCCACTGCTCTCAATAGGGGTAGGTTAGTAACTTCAATTAGACATGACACGACCGCCTCTGAGCCCATTCCGACACGGTGGGCGCCAAACATGGGCAGCAAAACACATTTGATTCAAGCTCATCCAAAGGACCTCTGTTTCTCCCTCCATTTCCCCATTCATACACGGTGGGCGGCAAAACAAACTCGACTCGGCCGAAATCGATGTAGGCAAATATTTTCAATAGGGGCAGGTTTGTAACTTCACTGAGAGGTGACACAACCGCCCTACCTGTCAGCCCCATTCATACACCATGGGCGCCAACCATGGGCGCCAAAACACCCTCTCCTTGCCTGAAATTACTCTGGGCAAATATTTGCGAGATGCGAGATTACCATCCTATCCCCGACCGATGCGACGTCAAAATTTTAAACGGGGGCTAAGTTCGTAACTTTCCCATATTTCATACAGGCGCGTCCCAAAAACATGGTTCCCCATACCTCTCCCTCCATTTTCCCATTCATACACAGTCTGCGCTGGAACACCATCCCCACACCAGCCTCCTTCGTCCGCCACCCCATCCATCACCACCGTCCTCCACCCCATCCATCGCCGCCGTCCTCCACCCCATCCATCACCACCGTCCTCCACCATGCCGGAGCGCCTACCAAGACCGCGTCGTCCACTACTAGAGATGGACGTTTCTCATCTATGATGACGGACCAAGAGCCTTGCATCGCGTCCTCTCGCTTCATCGGCGCTGTCGTCCCCTTTGCCAGGGCCGCTCACACGACCTTCTCTTCCACCGCAATGGGACTTATCCCAGTGCACCTGTCAACTGTCACAGATCTGCTTCAACGCCACCGACAGCCATCGCACCCCCGATGCCTACACGCCGCCGCAAGAGAGGTGGTACTTCATATCTCCTCAAATTTTTGATCTTAACTAGAAAATAGATCGTAACTTGGTTACTATAGTTTCTTTTCAGCTCTTAGAATTTAGTTCTTAGTTCGAAGCAAACAATGGATGCTAAATAGCATTTCCCTAATTTGCAGCTTTAAATCTACCAAGAAACAGTCATAATAGAGTTTAATTGATCATGCATAGGGTTTAATTGATCATGTTGGTTCCGTGGTGGTTTCTTTAATAGAAATCAGATGGGAAACCCTCTTTTGCTCAAAAATGCTTAGGCTTTCCCCCTTTTATGATCACTACACAATCAACATATGTGCTTCGTGTGATAAGAGCACTGCTCCACCCATCAAGCTAAACAAGCTTAGTTGTTCAAATACGAATCTGATATTATTAAAACAGAGTAGTTTAATTGGTTAGCTAATGTTCCTAATTTAGTTTCGAAAATGCATGTTCGCCGCTTGGGTGTGTATCTCTACAGGGTGCCCACGATGGGCCGTGGCCCACCCTGGGATTTTGGGTCGGCCCAGGCCCCGATTCCCCTTTGTTTTGCTGCGCGCTTCCGATCTCTACTCGCCCCCAGCCGCCTGCCTCGCCGGCGACTTGCCGTCCCCGGACGGGCATGACTCTAGGAGGAGATGCCGGACTAACAGGAGGCCAGGAGATGCTCGCCCAACAGCGTCGCCGCTGCCCGGGCGCGTCGATGAGCCTACCTTCCCAGTCCGTTTAGGGCTCAGGCGTGCAACACCCACTAATCCAACCCGATTTATCCTGAGATACGTCCTCAACACTCAGCAGCCACTTCTCATCACCTATTTTCTAATTGATCAGGCAGGACTGTCATTAGGGTTTGTTGTGTGCTGAGTGCTACCTACACTTAATGGTTCAGATGTATTTCAGTAATCTTTAGTACCTGTAAAGTTCATAGGGTTTCAAAATTTCGGCTCTAGGAACATACACTAGTCATTTTGGATTGTTGGTCGTATTGATATTGACCTAGATTACTACTGCAGGCTAGGTTTGTTGACAATTTTACTTGTCTTTCTTACTCATTTGATATGATATCAAATTATTCACGCCGATTAGTTGCAAACAATAAGTGCTAGACAAACTTCTTGATTCAGATTTTGGATGGTCTATTACTGCAGTTACAATTCTGCATACTTGTCCTAGTAAGCTCACAAGTAAATGATTGATTCACTACATCTATGCTTGCCTTGTCATATTTGTTGTCAATATTATTTTAGGGTGGACCACCTTGTTTCAAAATACTCGAACCGTAGACATGAGTGAATAGTATCTCTCTGTGTGATCTCTTCCATCATGTGTGGGCAACAAACACCACATTGTATAGAAAGGAAGTGTCATTTCCATCTTATACATAGACTATGATCTTTTACATGGAATACAATCTGCCTACTTGCTTTGTGTCGCACTACCAGCATTCCACCCTTGAAGCTAAACATTATGCCACTGATAATTCCTTAGTTTATTTTTTCAAATACAAATTTGATATGATTCCAATGTTCCTACTTTAGTTTTGAAATATGTGTCAGCCTGTTATAGAGACATAAGAGGTTTGTATTTCTGTGTGTGGTCTGGTCAGCACGGTTGGGGGGTGAACTTTGCATATGCATGGGTTTATAGGTAGACACTCTTCGAGTTGAATCCGCAATGCATTCCATAGATAATCTGACTACTTTTTATGTTTTCATGAATCTCAAATTCTGAACAACATCATAATGATTATGAGCTTGCGCGCATGAAAAGAATAAAGCAGAACAATGACAGGGCTGTCAAACTTGGCATTAAGGGACTGAAATCAAGTCTGGATACAATGCAATGCAACCGCTCTCCACCTACAGATTCATGCTCAGAATATGATCCTAACAGTGATTCTGAGCTAGAGGGAGACCTAAGTCAATGTAGCTCCCTAGTGGAGGAGTCAGAGGTAGATGCCCTATCTTATTCACCCACCAAGGTGCTTGTTCTAACTTTTCAAGGTTATATTGGTCGCACATATCTTGCAACTAATGCTTTGCATTGTTTCTACTTTGTTGCACTGCCATTAGCTTAGTTTACACATCGTGTATGTGAATACGCCCTGCCTATCCATTTTCAGTACATATTCCATCTGTCATCATACCATATTTATCCATTCAAATGTTGTTCTTGTGTATTAGACGTTCAAAAGGAAGAGGGTGATTGCTGATTGTGGAGGAGCACGAGCAAAGTATTTGGAAAACGTAGTGACACCTGATAAATCAAAGAGCCCATTAGGTGTAGTTGCAATATCACCTGACCCACAAAACACCCCAACTCTAGCAGACTCTAGCCCTACTACACTGGCCATTTCTGATGCCCCAACTCAGCAGCCCCAACTGCAGCAAACAGTATGATGATGCCAGTTGACATAGCACCAGCTGTACGATGCAAAACCCCAATTCTAGCAAAGAGTACACCAAATCCAGTTGCCAAATCCCTTTTTGAACCAGAGAGAGCCCAAATTGCAGTAAATAGGACCCCTGTTTGCTTTATTCCCAATTTAGAAGATGAATCTTATATTGTTGTCAGAAACTTTATGCACATCTTTCCTTCATGGAAAGATTATACCGCAGACACAGAACAATTTCCAGTCTTCCTCCGCAACTTACGCGTATGTAATGTACTAATGTTATTCATGGTAATTACTGCATATTTTTCTGCTGACAGAAGACACAAGATTTCATTCTTTTAAATAGGCGAGGACCAAACTGGATTGTCAAGACGACCAAGGGTTGGTTGCGCTTTTCAAGCACTCATTGATGAAGTATCGTTCCTACATGAGGCAATCGCACTTCGATGAGAAACCTCTATACGAAATTTCTATAAAGTCTCTAGTGCTACATTTATCAGACAATGACTGGAATAATCTTGTTACACATTGGTCTTTTTTGCAACGTAAGGTACTATCTATGATATCACATCACAATTTAAACTACATTTCTGCATTTGCCTTAATGTCTCACTTGTACGAACACTGTTAGCAGAAGAACATCCATTCTCAAGGGACCACAGAATCTCGCAACTATACTGCACACTGCATTGCTCTTGTGAGTACCTCTTTGTGACGCCCGGATAATTAAGCTACAGTAATTCCCTGTTATTGATGCCACGTCACCACGGTTACTGTTGTTGATCTCGCGATGGTTCAAAATCAATACAAATTTGAATTTAAAGTAGAGGCAAACAAAAAATTCAAGTAAAAACACTGAAAACTAAAATGTTCAAAATGTAGAAAATAAATCATGGATGATTATGGTGGAGAAACCACATTTTGATAAAAAAAATTAGATGCAAGAAATTAATTAAAACACGGGCTAAACAATAACTTAAATGCTTTTAAAAAGAATAAACTGTTACAAACCATTTCATTTTGAAGAGCTAAATTAATAGTGGCAAAGGAACAATTTATAACACTAAATTAGGTGCCACTTTTCTATTTTTTAAAACTAAAATAAATTGAAAAGGATAAATAAAAGAAAACAAAAAAAGAAAGAAAGAAACCTCGGGCCTTCCCCCCTTCCCTTCGACCGTTTGGCCCAACTGGGCATCCAACCCACCAGCCCACAGGCCTAGCCACCCCCCATCGCTCCCTTAACCCCCTGGGCGACCGGAACCCTAGTGGTTCCCTCCCCACTCGTCCCCACTACCCAGTCGCCCCCACAATCCCCTTCTCCCCTCCCCACGCGATCTGGATCGGGCGCGCGCCCCGCCCCCGACGCGGTCGCCCCCGCCCTCGCTCGGAGCCTCCACCGGCGCTCACCATCGCTGCCTCGTCCCGCCACCACCTCGCCGCTGCCGGTGCCGCCTCATCGGACCGCCACCTCACCCTTGCCACCCCGCCCAGGGCTACCTTGCCGCCGTCCCAAGCGCCCCAGGACTGCCTCGCCGTCGCCGTTTGCCGGAACCGTGTCCTCGACCTCCCCCTCGACGGACTCCATCAACCCTCACCGCCCGTACCCCTGCATCAGGGTGAGCTCTCCGCTGTTCTCCCCTCTCCTGATCCCCACGATCGCCGCGCACCACGCGCCCACCCCCGCGCCTAGTTCGTGCCCATCACCGCTCGTGTGCGCCCTGGTTACTCCAGCCTCGCGCCTGCGAACCCCACTGACCGGGCGTGCCCTCCATCGCACCTGGCCACGCCGGTTGCTGCTTGTTCGCGCTGCCACTTCCCTGTAGTCGGCTGTGCCCCCTGCTTCTGCCGTTGCAGCACTTGCTACTGCCTGCTGCGCGCCCCGCCGCTGCTAGCCCGCTGTCACCGCCTCTGACCGCACGCGCCGACTGCCCCTGCCAGTACGCCCGCCTCCGGCCGCAACTCCCAGTGCCTCCCCTGCCGCTTCCACCTCCGCAGCCGGTCCGCGCGCCCTACACCGGCCTCCGCCTCCGGCGCGGCCCCTCCCTGGCCGCCGCTCGGGCTCGGCCTTCGCTCGTGCGCTAGCATGCCCCGGCGCCCAAAGACCGTTCCCCCACGATCGTTTGGCCCTATGTCCCAATGACACGTGGGGCCCAGCCCCAACAAAAACAAACGAAAAAGTAACTAAAAATGATTATATAATTAATTAACTTAATTAATTATGCTTAAGTAGATAATTAGCTTAATCTAATTAACCTAATCACTTAGTTTAGTTAATTAATCTGTTAATTAGTTAACAGTCAATGACGGAATGGATACACGCCTGAGTTTGACCAAGTCAACTGACTGTTGACTGCTGACATCACCTTGATGTCATGTTGACGCCATAAATACATTTTAGAATTAAATTAATTCTCTTAATTCTAGAAAATGGTTTGAAAACTTTCAAAATGAATATAAAATAAATCGTAGCTTAGATGAAAATACTTTGTATATGAAAGTTGCTTAGAACGACGAGACGAACCCGAATAGGCAGTTCATTCATCTGCCACACATCCCTAGCATAGCGAACGCGCAACTTTCCCCCTCCGGTTCATCTGTCCGAAAACACGAAACACTGGGGATACTTTCCCGGATGTTTCCCCCCTTCGCTAGTAGCACTTCCTATTGCGTTAGGGCACACCTGCCACCGTTATATGTCATATCATGCATCATTATGCATCTGTTTGCATTGTATTCATTGTTGCTTCCCCCTCTTCTCTCCGTTAGACTACGAGGCTGACGCTGCTGCTGGTACCCCGATCGACTACGTTGTTGATGACCCCTCCTTGCCAGAGCAACCAAGCAACCCCCCTGATCACCAGATATCGCCTATTCTTCTCTCTAGTGCTTTCATTAGAGTAGTGTAGCATGTTACTGCTTTCCATTAATAATATCCTGATGCATAGCCTGTCATTGCTACTACTGTTGTTACCATTACCTACAATCCTAAATGCTTAGTATAGGATGATCGTATTCCATCAGTGGCCCTACATTCTTGTCTGTCTGCCATGCTATACTATCGGGTCGTGATCACTCTGGACGTGATCACGGGTATATACTTATATACATAATATATGATACTTGTGGTGACTAAAGTCGGCTCGGCTCGTAGAGTACCAGCAAGTTCACGGATTGGGTTCAAAAGGACATTTGTCCTAACGGCCCTCTGAGTGAACATTTGTGGCAGAGCGACAGGGCAGGTTGAGACCACCTAGGAGAGAGGTGGGCCTGGCCCTGGTCGGCGTCCACGATTACTTCAAAATAACACGCTTAACGAGATCTTGGTATTTGATCTGAGTCTAGCCACTGGCCTATATGCACTAACCAACTATGTGGGAACAGTTATGGGCACTCGACGTCGTGGTATCAGCCGAAGCCTTCTTGACGTCAGCCACTGAGCGACACGCGTGGGATTGGACTGGAACGCCTACTCTTGTATTAGGGAGGCTAGGTCTGCTTCCGGACGCGTTCGCAACATGCAGGTGAGCAACAGGCGATGGGCCCAGACCCTTGCGCGCATAGGATTTAGACCGACATGCTAACTCTCTGTTGTGCCTAGGTGGGGCTGCGACGGGTTGATCTTCCGAGGCCGGGCATAGGGGAAAGAGTGTGTTGGGTTATGTGGTGCACCCCTGCAGGGAAGTTGATCTATTTGAATAGCCGTGTCCCTCGGTAAAAGGATGACCTAGAGTTGTACCTTGACCTTATGATAACTATAACCAGATACTTAATAAAGCACACCCTTCCAAGTGTCATATACAACCCAATGATCGATCTCTCACAAGGAGACGAGGGGAGGATCGTCGGGTAGGATTACGCTATGTGATGATACTTGGTTAACTTACCATCTACTCTCTTCTACTACTTCAAGATGGAGGCTACCAGAAGCGTAGTCTTCGATAGGACTAGCCATCCCCCTCTTATTTTGGCATTCTGCAGTTCAGTCCATAGATACTACCCATTTCATTGATACCAATGCATAGGTAGTGTAGCACCTTGCTTGCGAGTACTTTGGATGAGTACTCACAGTTTCTTTGCTTCCCCCTTTTCCCCTTTGTTTCTTCCTGGTTGTCGCAACCAGATGATGGAGCCCAGGAGCCAGATGCCACCATCGACGACGACTCCTACTACAATGGAGGTGCCTACTACTACGTGCAGGCCGGTGACGACGACCAGGAGTAGTTTAGGAGGATCCTAGGCAGGAGGCATGTGCCTCTTTCGATATGTATCCCAGTTTGTGCTAGCCATCTTATGGGAACTTGTTTAACTTATGTCTGTACTTAGATATTGTTGCTTCCACTGACTCGTCTATGATCGAGCTCTTGTATTCGAACCCTCGAGGCCCCTGGCTTGTAATATGATGCTTGCATGACTTATTTTATTCTTAGAGTTTTGTTGTGATATCTTCCCGTGAGTCCCTGACCTTGATCTTACACATTTGCGTGTATGATTAGTGTACGATTGAATAGGGGGCGTCTGATGTCTACTACACAACCTTCTTCTTGTAGACGTTGTTGGGCCTCCAAGTGTAGAGGTTTGTAGGATAGTAGCAAATTTCCCTCAAGTAGATGACCTAAGGTTTATCAATCCGTAGGAAGCGTAGGATGAAGATGGTCTCTCTCAAACAAACCTGCAACCAAATAACAAAGAGTCTCTTGTGTCCCCAACACACCCAATACGATTGTAAATTGTATATGTGCACTAGTTCGGCGAAGAGATGGTGATACAAGTGGTATATGGATGGTAGATAAAGGTTTTTGTAATCTGAAAATATAAAAACAGCAAGGTCACTAATGATAAAAGTGAGCACAAACGGTATTGCAATGCGTTGAAACAAGGCCTAGGGTTCATACTTTCACTAGTGCAAGTTCTCTCAACAATAATAACATAATTGGATCATATAACTATCCCTCAACATGCAACAAAGAGTCACTCCAAAGTCACTAATAGCAGAGAACAAACGAAGAGAGTATGGTAGGGTACGAAACCACCTCAAAGTTATCCTTTCTGATCGATCTATTAAAGAGTCCGTAGTAAAATAACATGAATCTATTCTTTCTGTTCAATCTATCATAGAGTTCGTACTAGAATAACACCTTAAGACACAAATCAACCAAAATCCTAATGTCACCTAGATACTCCAATGTCACCTCAAGTATCCGTGGGTATGATTATACGATATGCATCACACAATCTCAGATTCATCTATTCAAACCAACACAAAGTACTTCAAAGAGTGCCCCAAACATTCTACCGGAGAGTCAAGACGAAAACGTGTGCCAACCCCTATGCATAGGTTCATGGGTGGAACCCGCAAGTTGATCACCAAAACATACATCAAGTGGATCAATAGAATACCCCATTGTCACCACGGGTATCCCACGCAAGACATACATCAAGTGTTCTCAAATCCTTAAAGACTCAATCTGATATGATAACTTCAAAGGAAAAACTCAATCCATTACAAGAGAGTAGAGGGGGAGAAACATCATAAGATCCAACTATAATAGCAAAGCTCATGATACATCAAGATCGTATCACCTCAAGAACATGAGAGAGAGAGAGAGATCAAACACATAGCTACTGGTACATACCCTCGGCCCCAAGGGAGAACTACTCCCTCCTCGTCATGGAGAGCACCGGGATGATGAAGATGGCCACCGGAGAGGGATTCCCCCTCTGACAGGGTGCCGGAACGGGTCTAGATTGGTTTTTGGTGGCTACGGAGGCTTCTGGCGGCGGAACTCCCGTTCTATTGTGCTCCCCGAAGTTTTTAGGGTATATGGGTATATATGGGAGGAAGAAGTACGTCGGTGGACCTCCGGGCTGTCCACGAGGCAGGGGGTGTGCCCAGGGGGGTGGGCGCGCCCCCCCACCCTCGTGGGCAGCCCAGGACTCTCCTGGTCCATCTCTGATACTCCATGGGCTTCTTCTGGTCCAAAAATAAGTTTCGTGAAGTTTCAGGTCAATTGGACTCCATTTGATTTTCCTTTTATGCGATACTCTAAAATAAGGAAAAAACAGAAACTGGCACTGGGCTCTGGGTTAATAGGCTAGTCCCAAAAATAATATAAAAATGCATAATAAAGCCCATAAACATCCAAAACAGATAATATAATAGCATGGAACAATCAAAAATTATAGATACGTTGGCGACGTATCAGCGTCACAAGTTGGTATCAGAGCCAACTACCTGTAGGAATCCCCCTTCCAAACTTGGCCGAAGTTGAGTCTAGTCATTTCGAAACTTTTACTAACATGGTTGTGTGGCTTACGAGCCCACGTCGCCATTGGATGGTATTAGGATCTTTTATTCCTCAATCCTTACTCTGGGACTCTGATCTCTCTTCTATTTGGGTTAAATGATTTTTCTAACTCTAACTCTAGGTTCTCGTAATTACCTCCTCCCAGAGAGCCCTTCACTCCAGATGATTGCTTGGTGCACTGAAGGATTCTGAAGATACTCTACGATGTTCTCCCGAGAACATGTGCTCGTCGCCTTTGCAATTCCCTACCACCGTAATATCGTTATGGATAACTACATACACTTACCATTCATACAATCATTCCCCATTGATCTTGTTACTACAAGATACCTTGAAATTATCTCTATTGTTTCGAGAATCCTTTTTGCCACTGCCTTTCAGTTCCTTGCCACATGAATACCCATGTGGATAATTCCTCACACTTACCAAGTATCCTTCGTCCCCAGTTTTTCGTATGTTTCATAAAACTCTTCAAAACACTATTCGATCTTACAAAAATCCTTAACAGCCTGTTGTTCTTGAAATTCTTACTTGCTTGCTTTATGGTTAACCCCATAAGTCTAGTAATCTTATTGGCATCCTTTGTCATTATCATTTTGAGTCTATTGATTCAATATGTTGCGATTGCTTGCGATCCTCAGAAGAATCCTAGAATTCATCTTTCCATCTAAGATGTCATTTGAACAGGAGCTGGATCTCAACCAATCAAATTACCGCCAATTGTATCCCGTACTTTAGTCAACCATGTTCTGCTTCTGAGCTTGAGTTATTTACCACTGAAGTTTGTGGTATATCTTTCTAAGATGCCCCGATGGGTTGAACCTATGCCTTCCTTAATCTGTGGGAATCCTAGAGTTTTCCCTGAGTCATACTCTTGTGGTGTTTTGCCAGATAAAATCTCAATACTACAACTTCTTCCAAACGAGAAGTGAATGAAAGGTTATGTGTTGAACAAGTGGGAGTCGACCTTGAACCCTGTGTTCATGCCCATGGACACGATGTATACCTTATCATGGAAGCTTCTCTTAAAATAATTATCCCCTTGTTATAAGTTCATCTTGTCTCTGTGGACGTGGTTCCGACCATGTTTCTCCTTGATTCCATTTCTCAGACAAGTTAAAGCACTTGTCTTCTGCAGACCAATACATCTCTACAACCTCTATATTGACCTTCCTTTGAGTATTACCCTTCGTTATCTCAAGAATATCAAAGAGCTATGTTGCTTCCTATGATTCTTCATCTAGTATTGCTTCTCACCAATTTCAGATTTCCCTCGGGTTTTGAGTTATTATTCACTCGAGAACACTGATAGCTGAATCGATTCCGCACTCCGATTCAATAACTATATGTAATTTTCGTTACTTACGAGTTTAATAATCCTTCAAGCCATCCCAAGCCTGATCGGCTATATGATTATCATGCTAAATTTTAACTGTGCTACCTGGTACTTCTTCCTGGAGCACGATTTTGACGATGAGCTAAGCTTACGTCGATCTTCCTCATCATATCATTTCGCTTTGGACATCAAGCTTGGTTTGGAGTTTGTGTCGTACCCTTGGACCCATTAACCTTTTGCTTCATCATTTCTTTGACTTGATGTCATCGCCGATGGATTACATCTTCGTGGAGCCTCTCGACAAAATTTGTCGCGATCGTCAAACAACATTTTGATTCCTTCCAGGATATCAATCGAATTCATGATGGTAAGTGCCATCTTCGTCCCATGGTAATTTGAGTTACCATCGATAGGATATTTAGCTTCCTTTCATCACAAACTTGTTCATGTTATGGATGCAACTTGCTATCCAGTTTGTGTTATGTTCTACCTTGAAGTATTATTGTCCTTATGTCAAGGATGTTGCAAGGATTGCACCACCTCTTAAGAATTCTTGATACAAGTGATACTTATTGCCCACTCCGTTCATTCCTGGGTCCCCATGTTGTTTCTATCCAGTTTGTGTTATGTTCTACCTTGAAGTATTATTGTCCTTATGTCAAGGATGTTGCAAGGATTGCACCACCTATTAAGAGTTCTTGATACAAGTGATACTTATTGCCCTCTCCATTCATTCCTGGGTCCCCATGTTGTTTCTAACCAGAAAACTGACAATTGAACTATGATGTGCGAATTCAAAACTTCTAGCAACCCTATTGCTTTGAAGATTAATGGTTGATGACCCACAAGTATAGGGGATCTATCATAGTCCTTTCGATAAGTAAGAGTGTCGAACCCAATGAGGAGCAGAAGGAAATGATAAGCAATTTTCAGTAAGGTATTCTGTGCAAGTCCTGAAATTATCGGTAACAGATAGTTTTGTGATAAGGTAATTTGTAACTGGTAACAAGTAATAAAAGTAAATAAGGTGCAGCAAGATGGCCCAATCCCTTTTGTAGCAAAGGACAAGCCTGGACAAACTCTTATATAAAGGAAAGCGCTCCCGAGGACACGTGGGAATTATCGTCAAGCTAGTTTTAATCACGCTCATATGATTCACGTTCGTTAGTTTGATAATTTGATATGTGGGTGGACCGGTGCTTGCGTACTGCCCTTCCTTGGACACCTTGTGGCTGCAATAGAGAGGCATTCCAGCCAAAAGCTCAACCTCCACCCCAACGCCATCCAAATAAAAAGGCATGGGGAGATAAGCTAGACCTGCGAGACATATTGGAGGACAAAGCAAAGCATTCAAGATCGATCTACGGATCACGAGGGTGCACCACTCTACGAGACGGTAAACATCACGCCGGATACAGTAAAAGCAAATCCGGCCGGGCCGAACACAGCGGGCAGGACCCATACAAGCTGCGTTGCGATATAGCCCAATACAGAGGTGCCGCACACCCCTTATGCTTCACAGACGAAGTAATGGAACATCAATTCCCAGAAGGTTTCAAACCTGTAAACATTGAATCATACGACAGCACAACAGATCCCGTAGTATGGATTGAGGACTTCCTCCTCCACATCCACATGGCTCGCGGTGATGACTTACATGCCATCAAATACCTCCCACTAAAACTCAAAGGACCAGCGCGGCACTGGCTTAATAGCTTGCCAGGATACTCCATTAGCTATTGGGAAGATCTGGAAGCCGCATTCCTCGACAACTTTCAGGGCACTTATGTGCGACCATCAGATGCCGATGACTTGAGCCACATAATTCAGCAGCCAGAAGAGTCGGCCAGAAAAATTATGGACTCGGTTCCTTACAAAGAAAAATCAAATCATCAACTGTCCGGATGCGGAGGCCTTAGCGGCTTTCAAGCACAACATCCGAGACGAGTGGCTAGCCCAGCACCTTGGTCAGGAAAAGCCGAAATCTATGGCAGCCCTCACGACGCTCATGACCCGCTTTTGTGCGGGAGAAGACAGCTGGTTGGCTCGCAGTAACAACATATCAAAGAACCATGGTACCTCAGATACCAAGGATGGCAACAGTAGGTCACGTTGCAACAAGCATAAGCGCCGCATTAACGGCGAAAGTACTAAGGATACGACAGTCAATGCCGGATTCAAAGGCTCTAAACCTGGTCAGCGGAAAAAGCCATTCAAATAAAGTACACCGGGTCCGTCTAGCTTGGACCATATACTCGATCGCTCGTGTCAAATACACGGCACCCCAGACAAGCCAGCCAATCACACCAACATGGATTGTTGGGTGTTCAAGCAGGCCGGCAAGTTAATTGCCGAAAACAAGGACAAGGGGCCACATAGCGATGACGAGGAAGAACCCCGGCAGTCGCACACTGGAGGACAGAAGAGGTTTCCCCCGCAAGTGCGGACGGTGAACATGATATACACAACCCATATCCCCAAGAGGGAGCGGAAGCGTGCGCTCAGGGATGTATATGCGTTGGAGCCAGTCGCCCCAAAGTTCAACCCTTGGTCCTCCTGTCCGATCACCTTCGATCGCAGGGACCACCCCACTAGTATCCGTCACGGCGGATTCGCCACGCTGGTCCTAGACCCAATCATCAATGGATTTCACCTCACTCTAGTCCTTATGGACGGCGGCAGCAGCCTGAACCTGCTTTATCAGGACACATTGCGCAAAATGGGTATAGACCCCTCAAGGATCAAACCCACTAAGACGACCTTTAAAGGCGTCATTCCAGGCGTAGAGGCCCATTGCACAGGCTCAATTACACCGGAAGTGGTCTTCGGATCCCCGGATAACTTCCGGAGCGGAGAGTTAATCTTCGGTATAGTCCCGTTCCGCAGTGGTTACCACGCACTGCTCGGACGAACCGCATTTGCTAGATTCAATGCAGTGCCACATTATGCATACCTCAAGCTCAAGATGCTAGGACCCCGCGAAGTTATTACAGTCAACGGAAACACAGAGCGCTCTCTCCGAACAGAGGAGCACACCGCGACCCTTGCAGCAGAAGCGCAAAGCAGCCTCACAAGGCAATCTACCAGTTCGGCGCTCGGGGCAATCGGCAAACAGACCGCCTGGCGCGATCTGAGCTCGTGTAGCAATACGACGGCCACCCCAATCCCAGCCCAACGATGTTGTTCGTGCCGCGCGTACATAATTACGCATTAACAATACCATGGGCATAGGTGGGGAGGGGGGCACAACCACGGCACGCCCCAAAACGCGGCCTAAACCGCACCAGGGGCTTCCCGTTTGGTTATTTTTCTTTTTCTTTCAGGACTTCAATCTCTGGAAACACTGTCCGGCAGCTCTATTGCCGAACACATGATACAGCAACCAAGGAGGCCGACAACCACGGAATTCCCAGGTGGATTACAGATTTCATATAATCCCTCAGCTCACCCTTGGAAGCGACATAGTCCTACTCTTTTGCTTATTACACTATCTGTATCACTCTGCTTTAATGCAATTCTTTCATATACAATGCATGACATTACGACTATTATCACATTTTTGTTATATGTATACATATCTATGTGTTCATTAATGACGCCTAGCAACCGTACACTCTGATACGGCCAATGCACCAGGGCTTATGTACCCACAATATGGTGTGAAAACTCCGAACACTTTCACAAGTGCGGCACCCCGAACTTATAGCATTATATGCATCAACTCCGAATCATGTCTTTGGTCAAATGTTGGGTTTGCCCGGCTCCTATGTTTTGGTACCTTACGTTCCGCTCTATCGGCTAAGGTAGCGCTAGGAGAACTACTGCGATTGTGCCCCGGTTCTGTCGGGCCGAGCACCTCAGTAGAGAAAGCTAAAACTGACTGTCATGATAAGGCGAGAGACTGGTCGCTGTTTGGCGAGGTTTTTCGAGTCCCTAAAGACTTATGCCACTTAGGGCGAGGGGCCGGCTCCGCCCGGATTACATGCGTGTATCGCGCCCCGAATTCGGCCTTCCGAATACCAGGGGCTTCGCCGAAATTTAAAATTATAGAATTCTATGGCTAAGTGAGAGTGATAAAGCATTATTAGTCCGGTTGCCTTGTTCGTTGTGCTGAGCACCTCCCTCGAAGGACCCAAACATGGGAACAAGAGTGCTCAGATTTATCCCGAACACCCCATCACTCGTGGCATGGGGGCAGAAGCCGAGGACTAGCCATCTCTCAGATTGGATAAACAGCCAAACAGAAGGTAATATTTTAAATTCACACAAGCGTTGCATAGCGAAAATGATACAAGTTTTCATACATACAGGACAAAACGAGCAAGTCTCATTCAAATATTACATTTTGCGAACACTCATCCGTGATAAGACGGGTGCCCGGCAGAACACCCTCGTAGTACATCTCAGGGTGGCGGTGCTCCTTGCCCTCCGGCGGCCCCTCCTTGATCAGCTTCACGGCGTCTAGCTTGACCCACTGCATTTTTACATGGGCGAAGGCCCGGCATGCACCTTCAATGCAGACAGATTGCTTGACGACCTCCAGCTGTGGGTAGGCATCCACAAGCCGCCTCACCAGGCCGAAGAAGCTGTTCGGAAGGGCGTCACCAGGCCACAACCGGACTATGAAGCCCTTCATGGCCTGATCGGTCGCCTTATGTAGCTCGGCCATCTGCTTCAGCTGGTCGCTCATTGGCACTGGATGTTCGGCCTCAGCATATTGAGACTAGAACAGCTTCTCCGTCGAGCTTCCGTCCTCGGCCTGGTAGAATAGTGCGGCATCGGACACACTGCGGGGCAAATCTGCGAATGCTCCTGAAGAGCTCCGGATTCGGGTAAGTAATCGGTAATTCACCTTTACATGCTTGCTTTGCATATAGAAAGCCTTACCCGCCGCTATCTTCTTCATTGCGTCACTCTCCTGAAGGGCCTTCTGGGCCTCGGCCTTGGCACTCTTCGTGCTCTCACGGGTCGTGGCAAGCTCAGACTCTTTCATCTTCAAGTCAAGCTCCAACGCCTCGTGCTTTGTCACGAGAGCCTGGAGCTCTTGCTGCACCTCACCCACCTGAGCCTCGTGCCTCTCTCGCTCGGTGCGCTCCTGGGCCGCCTTTTCTTCGGCCTGGGACAACGCTTGCCTCAGGGTCGCCACCTCGGTCGTGGCCCCTGGCAAAACATACAATGATCCTGTCATTTTGCAATCGTGTCCTTATATATATATATATAGATGGGGTATTACTTACCCTTGTTCTCCTCGAGCTGCCTCTTAGCAAGGCCGAGCTCTTTCTGGGACCCCTCGAGGGCCTCCTTCAGTACGGCGACCTCCGCAGTTAGTGCGGCGGACGCCAGAAGCGAAGCCTGCATATGCATATTGACATACTTATATTAGACTCCTGCGATATTATTTGATCCTCTGTTCGGCTTTTCTTCACGAACACCGAACAAAGCATCAGGGGCTACTATCTATGTAGTAACACTTCTACTACATTTTAAAACACTTACCTCGAAGCCTGTTAGAAGGCTAGTACAGGCTTCAGTCAATCCGCTCTTGGCAGACTGAACCTTCTGGATCATCGCACTCATGATAGTGCGGTGCTCCTCCTCGATGGAAGCGCTGCGAAGCGCTTCCAACATAGTGTCCGGCGCCTCTGGGTGGACAGAGGTCACCGGCACAGGCGTCTCACCCTCCTTAGAAGGGGACCGCCTGCCCGAGCTCGGATCCGTTGGAGGGTCCGGCGCGGTGTTCGGCTGAGGGCCGAACTCGGAGGTCTCGGGGACCCCGTCCCCTCGGCTGCTAGAGTCCGGAAGGTCGCCTTGAGGCGCCTCCGGGACTGTCCCCCCTCAATCCGGTGCCTCTTGAGACAACACTCGACATTGTCGGCTGGATGAGGGGAGGTGGCGGTCAGGATTGGATCGCTATCCATGTCTGACGAGCCCAGGGAGCCGTTCGAGGATACCTCGATATTGGCTCGGGGAGGCCTGTACAATTGAGTTCGGCATTAGGGAAAGCAATGCGACAAAGGAATCCTATGGGTTACTTTGGTATCCAAACACTTACGATCTCCCCTGGGGCTTGCCCCTGGGCAACCACTCGTCTTCACTTTTGTCGGCGGTGGTGGAGCTGTCCGGATGGAGCGTCCTTCCTTTCTTGGACCCTTCGGCCTCCCCAGTTGGGGCGGCCTTCCTTTTCTTTTCTCCCCGAGTCGGTGGGGGAGCCTCTTCTTCCTCTTCCTCGTCTTCGGGGGAAGAGTGCGCCGCAGAGTCATCGGACGGTGAGTCCGACGACGCCTGGCGCCGGGAACTCTTCCGAGCTCCCTTGGCCTTCTTGGTCTTCTCCGGCACCTTATAAGGGGCTGGAGTCAGCATCTTCGTCAGAAGAGCGTCTGCGGGGCCTTCGAGCAAGGGAGCTGGACAGTCGATCTGTCTGGCCATCTTCTGCCAGTCCTATCAAAATTACGGGAGTTTAGACCCCGCATAGAGCCAATCTATATATATGAAACAAATATCATGTAAGAGGTAAAACAACTTACCGTACTGGAGTGGCGCTTCGCGCTGAATCCGCGATCCTCAGTAATGGGGGGAGGGACCGCGGCGCCCTTGAACAACACCCTCCAGGCATCTTCATGAGTCGTGTCGAAGAACTTGTTCAGAGTTCGGTGCTGCGCCGGATTGAACTCCCACAAGGTAAACTCCCGTTGTTGGAACGGGAGTATCCGGCGAACGAGCATAACCTGGACTATGTTGACAAGCTTGAGCTTCTTATCCACAATGTTCTGAATACATGACTGGAGTCCGGTCAGCTCTTTTGAATTACCCCAGGACAAGCCCTTCTCTTTCCAGGAGGTGAGCCGCATGGGGATGCCAGATCATAACTCGGGGGCCGCTACCCATGCGGGGTCATGCGGCTCGGTGACATAGAACCACCCCGACTGCCACCCCTTTATGGTGTTCACGAAGGTGCCCTGGAGCCATGTGATGTTGGACATCTTGACCACCATGGCGCCTCCGCACTCCGCCTGGCGGCTGCTCACTACCTTCGCCTTGACATTGAAGGTCTTCAGCCATTAGCCGAAGTGGGGCTTGATACGGAGGAAGGCCTCGCACATGACGATAAACGCCAGGATGTTGAGGATGAAGTTTGGGGCTAGATCATGGAAATCCAGGCCGTAATAAAACATGAGCCCCCGGACGAAGGGATGGAGAGGGAATCCTAGTCCGCGGAGGAAATGGGTGAGGAATACCACCCTCTCATGGGGCTCGGGGTGGGGATGAGCTGTCCCTCATCTAGGAGCCGGTGCGCGATGTCGTCGTGCAGGTATCCGGCTCTCCTTAGTTTCTTGATGTCTCCCTCCGTGATGGAGGAGACCATCCACTTGCCTCCCGCTCCGGACATGGTTGGAGAAGGTTGAGATGGAAGTGAGGACTTGGGCGCTAGTGTTCGAGTATGCGGGAGCGGATGAGCAGAGGAGGAAGAAGGCGTGGATAGAAAGGTGAATCCTTATCCCTTTATATGGGCGGACAAAATTAAACGTCCCCACTTGCCTAGTAAAACTCGCTTATCTCCCAAGTGCCGCAATTGATGGCGCTGTTGGGCTACCCACGCCCGTATTGATGAGAATCCCGTAATAAGGGGACACAATCTCTGCTTTGACAAGACGTGTCGAAAAACTGCCTCGCGTTATGTGCGGGGCTGGTTAAAAGAAACGGTTTGAATAATCACCGGGCCATGACATAACGTCATGTTTCCAAAACAAGCTGGCGGATTAGATCTGCGAAAGCATTATTCTCTATGGTGAAATGTGGAACTTATTTTGCAGGGTCGGACACTATCCTCGTATTCAAATTCTTCTGTGATGTATTCGGAGAAGGAACCCGCCTTGCAATGCCAAAGACAACTGTGCGCCAGACTCATCGTCATTGAAGCCTGGTTCAGGGGCTACTGAGGGAGTCCTGGATTAGGGGGTCTCCGGACAGCCGGACTATCTCCATTGGCCGGACTGTTAGACTATGAAGATACAAGATTGAAGACTTCGTCTCGTGTCCGGATGGGACTCTACTTGGCGTGGAAGGCAAGCTAGGAAATACCTATATGGATATCTCCTCTTTTGTAACCGACCTTGTGTAACCCTAACCCTCTCCGGTGTCTATATAAACCAGAGGGTTTTAGTCCGTAGGACAACAATCACAACATATAATCATACCGTAGGCTAGCTTCTAGGGTTTAGCCTCTCTTATCTCGTGGTAGATCTACTCTTGTAACACCCATATCTTCAATATTAATCAAGCAGGACGTGGGGTTTTACCTCCATCAAGAGGGCCCGAACCTGGGTAAAACTTCGTGTCCCTTGCCTCCTGTTACCATCCGGCCTAGACGCACAGTTCGGGACCCCCTACCCGAGATCCGCCGGTTTTGACACCGACAATGGTGTTGGTGAAGATGTTGATGGAGATTTCCCCCTCCTGATGAGAGGATTGATGGTGATGACGATGGTGATGATTTTCCCCTCTCGGAGGGATGTTTCCCCGAGAGAACAGCTCCGCCGGAGCCCTAGATTGGTTCTGCCAAGGTTCCCCCTCGTGGCGGCGGAGTTTCATCCCGTGAGCTTGCTTATGATATTTTCTCAGACGAAAGACTTCATATAGCAGAAGATGGGCACCGGAGGCCTGCCAGGGGGGCCATGAGACAGGGGGCACACCCAAGGGGGTAGGGCATGCCCCCACCCTCGTGGCCAGGGTGTGGGCCCCCTCTGGTTGATTCTTTCGCCAGTATTTTTTATATATTCCAAAACGTGCTCCCGTGAAGTTTCAGGACTTTTGGAGTTGTGCAGAATAGGTTTCTAGTATTTGCTCCTTTTCCAGCCAAGAATTCCAGCTGCCGGCATTCTCCCTCTTCATGTAAACCTTGTAAAATAAGAGAGAATAGGCATAAGTATTGTGACATTATGTGTAATAACAGCCCATAATGCAATAAATATTGATATAAAATCATGATGCAAAATGGACGTATCAACTCCCCCAAGCTTAGACCTCGCTTGTCCTCAAGCGGAAGCCGATATCGAGAAATATGTCCACATGTTTAGAGATAGAGGTGTCGATAAAATAGAATACGAACATGAGGGCATCATGTATATATATATATATATTGTCATATGGTTTCTTATGCTAAAGTAACAATTCATTCACAATTTCAAGTATGAATCACAAACTTCATTGAAAACTAATAAACTATAATCTCAGTCATTGAAGCAATTGCAATTTATCATAACATCGGAAAGAGTCAATATAAGAGCTTTTCAGCAAGTCCACATACTCAACCATCATTTAGTCTTTTACAATTGCTAACACTCACGCAATATTTCTTGGTATGAAGTTTTAATCGGACACAGAGAAAGATAGGGGCTTATAGTTTTACCTCCCAACCTTTTACCTCAAGGGTAATGTCAACAATAATAGTTCATGAAAACTCACATCCAATTAGCTATATATATATCAGGATCTTTCCAACACACGGTGCTTGCCAAAGGATAAAATGTAAAAAGGAAAGGTGAAAATCACCATGACTCTTGTATAAAGTATAAAATAAGGATAAAAGATAGGCCCTTCGCAGAGGGAAGCAGAGGTTGTCATGTGCTTTTATGGGTGGATGCACGAAATCTTAATGCAAAAGAACATCACTTTATATTGCCACTTGTGATATGGACCTTTATTATGCAGTTTGTCCCTTTTATTTCTTCCACATCACAAGATCGTATAAATCTTATTTTCTCCACACTAATAAATCATACATATTTAGAGAGCAATTTTTATTGCTTGCAACAATGAGAACTTACTTGAAGGATCTTACTCAATCCATAGGTAGATATGATGGATTCTCATGTCAAAACTGGGTTTAAGGATATTTGGAAGCACAGGTAGTATCTCTACTTGGTGCAAAGAATTTGGCTAGCATGAGGGGGAAAGGCAAGCTCAACATGTTGGATGATCCAAGATAATATAATTTAGTTTGGATGTAAGAAAACATAACCCATTACGTTGTCTTCCTTGTCCAACCTCAACTTTTTAGCATGTCATATTTTAATAAGTGCTCACAATCATAAAAGATGTTCAAGATAGTATATTTATATGTGAAAACCTCTCTTTATTTATTACTTCCTATTAATTGCAACAATGACCAAAACTAAGTTTGTCAACTCTCAACAACTTTTATTCATCATACTCTTTATATGTGAAGTCATTACTCTCCATAAGATCCATATGATCTCTTTAGTTATTTTTATTCTTTCTCTTCTCTTTTATTTTTATTCCCTCCAGATCATGGCAAGATAATGAGGCCCTTGACTCATAACTAATCTTTATTATATATAGCTCACAGACTCGATTACATAAAAGGATCATAAAGCAAAACTCAAAACTAGATCATACTAAAACATGATTCTACTAGATCAAGATATAACCAAAAGGATCGAACTAAGAAAAATGGTAAAGATAAAAGTGTGATGGTGATACGATACCGGGGCACCTCCCCCAAGCTTGGCAGTTGCCAAGGGGAGTGCCCATACCCACGTGTTTATGACTCTTTCTTCGGAGGTGAAGGAGATGGTGATGATGATGAAAATTGTGCCTTCAGCTTTTTCATATTGTAATTGAGAAGAGCGATCTCCTCCTTTAAATCATCAACCTCCGATTCCAGCTTCAAGATCTTGTCACATAAATCTCCTTTTCTTTTCTGCCGAAAATGAGAAGGAATAGATCGGTTGTTAGACAACTTAGCCCTCTTAGGGAGACTAGACTTCTTGAACTTCACGTGCATATCCCCAGGTTGAGGTAGAGGAACATCCTCCTCCTCTAAAGTGGAATCATTGATCCTTCTTAGATGAGCATCCTCCTCGTCATCCATAGTTCGACCACAAGGAGATAGGTCCCCATAGGTCTTTGAGTCAGCAATGAGGTGTGACACATAGCTCTCTCCGTCAGAGTCTTGAGATGACATCTTGCTCTAAATCTACAGCAGAAACAACTCGAAACAAATACAGAGGATATTTGCGTGGTACGGTGGTCAAAACCTTCGGGAGAATATATACTAAATTTTTACTGACCGAAAGAAGTATCGTGCAAGAAAACGGAGTCCGGAGAGCACACGAGGCGCCCACGAGGCAGGGGGCGCACCCAGGGGGGTAGGGCGCGCCCTCCACCCTCGTGGAAGCCTCGTGTCCTTCCCGAACTGCTTCTTATTTTCCTATTTTCTTAAATATTCCAAAACATAGAAAATTTGCTATTAAAACTGTTTGGAGTCAGTTTACTTACCGTACCACATACCTCTTCCATTTCGGAGTCTGAAACGTTCAGGAAAGTGTCCTTTATGTATTCCTCCGGGGTTAGGGTTTCAATAACATTAGTTTCAACATTTATAGGATTACCTAAGATATAATGTTTGATTCTTTGACCGTTCACCACCCTCGGATTTGTGCCTTCGAAGTTGTTGATTTTTATGGCACTGAAACGATAGACCTCCTCGATGACGTAAGGACCTTCCCATTTAGAGAGGAGTTTTCCTGCAAAAAATCTTATGCGAAGTTCTATCTTCAGCATGGTGTCCTCCATAAGCCTCAGAGTGACACTTGCGTAGGATCTGTTCCTGTTCATGCTCAGGTACACAACGTCTAATAATACCATCTACTCCTTCTTTATAAAGGTGTGGGTCATCCCAGAAGTAATGTCTTAAATCATAGAAAACCTTTTTCTTTTGCTGGTATGTGAAACTAGGTGGTATAAATTTAGAAACAATGTAATTAGCATAATCAGCATACCATGGAGCAGCGCGAGAAGCATTTATGACAGCTAATTGTTCATCAGGAAAGCTATCATCAATAGGTAGTGGGTCATCAAGAACATTCTCTAACCTAGACAAGTTGTCTGCAACGGGGTTCTCAACTCCCTTTCTATCAATAATATGCAAATCGAATTCTTGTAGCAAGAGAACCCATCTAATAAGTCTAGGTTTAGCATCCTTCTTTTCCATAAGGTATTTAATAGCAGCATGATCAGTGTGAACAGTTACTTTAGAATCAACAATATAAGGTCTGAACTTATCACAAGCAAATACAACTGCTAAAAATTCTTTTTCAGTAGTAGCATAATTTCTCTGGGCACTGTCTAGAGTTTTACTAGCATATTGAATAACATTTAATTTCTTATCAACTCTTTGTCCTAGAGTAGCACCTACAGAATAATCACTAGCATCACACATAATTTCAAATAGTAAATTCCAATCAGGAGGCTGAACAATGGGTGCAGAAATCAAGGCTTTCTTAAGTATTTCAAATGCTTCTACACAATCATCATCAAAGACAAAAGGAACATCTTTTTGTAAGAGATTAGTTAGAGGCCTGGAAATTTTTGAGAAGTCTTTGATGAACCTCCTATAAAAACCGGCATGACCAAGGAAACTTCTTATACCTTTAATGCCCTTAGGACACAACATCTTTTCAATAGCATCAACTTTAGCTTTATCAACTTCAATACCTCTTTCAGAAATTTTATGCCCCAAGACAATACCTTCATTAACCATAAAGTGGCACTTCTCCCAATTCAAGACAAGATTAGTTTCTTCACATCTTTGCACAACTCTATCAAGGTTGCTTAAGCAGTCATCAAAAGAAGTTCCATATACGGAGAAATCATCCATGAAAACCTCAACAATCTTTTCACAAAAGTCAGAGAATATAGCATTCATACATCTTTGAAAGGTAGCAGGTGCATTGCATAAACCAAAAGGCATACGTCTATATGCAAAGGTACCGAAAGGGCAAGTAAAAGTTGTCTTTTCTTGATCCTCTTTAGACACAGGTATTTGAGAGAAACCAGAATAACCATCTAGAAAGCAAAAATGTGTATGTTTGGATAATCTTTCTAGAATTTGATCAATAAAAGGTAAAGGGTAATGATCCTTTTTAGTAGCTTTATTTAGTTTGCGGAAATCAATTACCATTGTATAACCTGTAACAATTCTTTGTGGGATCAATTCATCTTTATCATTAGGAACAACAGTAATACCTCCCTTTTTAGGGACACAATGAACAGGACTTACCCACTGACTATCAGCAACGGGATAAATTATACCTGCCTCAAGAAGCTTTAGTATTTCTTTTCTTACCATTTCTTTCATCTTAGGATTTAATTGTCGTTGGTGATCAACAACCGGTTTAGCGTCTTTCTCCAATTTTATTTTGTGCTTGCATAGAGTGGGACTAATGCCCTTAAGATCATCAAGAGTATATCCAATAGCAGCACAGTGCTTCTTCAGAGTTTTCAATAATTTCTCTTCTTCCTACTCTGAAAGGTTAGCACTAATAATAACAAGATATATCTTCTTTTCATCAATATAAGCATATTTAAGAGTATCAAGTAATGTTTTAAGCTCAAACACGGGATCACCCTTGGGTGGAGGAGGATCCCCTAGGATTTCAACAGGCAAGTTGTGTTTCAAAATAGGTCCATGTTTAAAGAATAATTCACCTATTTCCCTTCTTTCATTCACAAACATATCATTTTCATGGTCGAGCAAATATTGTTCTAAAGGATCATTAGGAGGCACGACAATATAAGCAAGAACAATAATTTCATCTTTACTAGGCAATTCTTTATCATGGGGTTGTCTACGAAATTTAGCAAAATTAAACTGATGAGACATATCCCCCAAACCAATAGTAACACCATCCTTTTTGCAATATCCTAGCATTAACCGTATTCAAGAAGGGTCTACCAAATATAATGGGACAAAAGTTACCTTGTGGGGAACCAAGAACAAGAAAATCAGCAGGATATTTAACTTTCCCACACAAGACTTCAACATCTCTAACAATCCCAACTGGTGAAATAGTGTCTCTATTGGCAATCTTAATTGTAACATCAATTTCCTCTATCTCAGCAGGTGCCATATCATGCATGATTTCTTTGTATAAGGAATGAGGTATTGCACTGACACCCATATCACATAAGCCATGATAGCAATGATCTCCTATTTTAACAGAAATAACATGCATGCCTACAACAGGTCTATGTTCATTTTTAGTGTCAGGTCTAGCAATTCTAGCAGCTTCATCACAAAAGTAAATAACATGCCCATCGATATTATCGGCCAAGAGATCTTTAACCATAGCAATACTAGGTTCAACTTTAATTTGCTCAGGGGGTGTAGGTGCTCTAGTATTACTCTTACGAACCATAGTTAAATCATTAGCATGACTCTTTATTCTAACAGGGAAAGGTGGTTTCTCAATATAGGCAGTAGGAACAACAAGATCAACATTATAAGTGATAGGATTTTCTTCAACTTTAATAGGTGCCACTACTTTTACTTCAGTGGGAGGATTATATTTAAACCACTTCTCCTTAGGGAGATCAACATGAGTAGCAAAGGATTCACAGAAAGAAGCTACTATCTCAGAGTCAAGTCCATGAGTAGCAAAACATCGGTGTCCATAAAAGATTTAACACAATCAAACTTAGGTGTTATACCCGACTCCTTACCTTCGTCGAGATCCCAATATTCAAAGTTGCATTTAGTATAAGAAGTATCAAGCATGGAGCGATTATTGAGAGAAAGTCAAGCATAAATTTTTTGAATAATAATTTCTCGAGAGCTCATGATTGGGGCATGAATATAACATTGACTTAAGCCTCCCCCAAGCTTTAGCGATGCTTTCTCCTTCGCGAGGCCAAAAATTATATATATATAATTACGATCACGATGAACCAGATGCATAGGATAAAACTTCTGATGAAATTCCAATTTCAATCGGTTGTAGTTCCATGATCCCATATCATCACATAGCCTAAACCATGTTAATGCCTTTCCCTTCAAAGATAAAGGGAATACCTTATTCTTGATAACATCCTCGGGCATACTTGCAAGCTTAAATAATCCACAAACTTCATCCACATAGATTAGGTGCAAATCGGGATGCAATTCCGTCTCCTGTAGAAGGATAAGCTAGCAGTTTCTCTATCATACCCGAAGGAATTTCAAAGTAAACATTTTTAGTAGGTTCAGTAGGTTGAGGAGCAACTTTTTTCTCTACTGGTCGGGGTGAAGATACCCCGAACAAGCCCCTCAAAGGATTATGTTCCATAGTAACAAGTGACAGTAAATTTCAGCACACTATATAAATTTATCCTTACCAAATTCCACCTACCAAAGGCGCTTCACTCCCCGGCAATGGCGCCAGAAAAGAGTCTAGATGACCCACAAGTATAGGGGATCTACCGTAGTCCTTTCGATAAGTAAGAGTGTCAAACCCAACGAGGAGCAGAAGGAAATGATAAGCAGTTTTCAGTAAGGTATTCTCTGCAAGTACTGAAATTATCGGTAACAAATAGTTTTGTGATAAGGTAATTTGTAACTGGTAACAAGTAATAAAAGTAAATAAGGTGCAACAAGATGGCCCAATCCCTTTTGTAGCAAAGGACAAGCCTAGACAAACTCTTATATAAAGGAAAGCGCTCTCGAGGACACATGTGGATTATCGTCAAGCTAGTTTTCATCACGCTCATACGGTTCGCGTTCGTTACTTTGATACTTTGATATGTGGGTGGACTGATGCTTGGGTACTGCCCTTCCTTGGACAAGCATCCCACTTATGATTAACCCCTTGTGCAAGCATCCGCAACTACAAAAGAAGTATTAAGGTAAACCTAACCATAGCATGAAACATATGGATCCAAATCAGCCCCTTATGAAGCAACGCATAAACTAGGGTTTAAGCTTCCGTCACTCTAGCAACCCATCATCTACTTATTACTCCCCAATGCCTTCCTCTAGGCCCAAACAATGGTAAAGTGTCATGTAGTCGACATTCACATGACACCACTAGAGGAGAGACAACATACATCTCATCAAAATATCGAACGAATACCAAATTCACATGACTAATAGCGAGACTTCTCCCATGTCCTCAGGAACAAACGTAACTACTCACAAAGCATATTCATGTTCATAATCAGAGGGGTATTGATATGCATAAAGGATTTGAACATATGATCTTCCACGAATTAAACCAACTAGCATCAACTACAAGGAGTAATCAACACTACTAGCAACCCACAGGTACCAATCTGAGTTTTTGGGACAAAGATTGGATACAAGAGATGAACTAGGGTTTGAGAGGAGATGGTGCTGGTGAAGATGTTGATGGAGATTGACCCCCTCCCGATGAGAGGATCGATGGTGATGGCGATGGTGATGATTTTCCCCTCCTGGAGGGATGTTTCCCCGGTAGAACAGCTCCACCAGAGCCCTAGATTGGTTCCGCCTCGTGGCGGCGGAGTTTCATCCCGTGAGCTTGCTTATGATTTTTTTCTTGGACGAAAGACTTCATATAGCAGAAGATGGGCACCGGAGGCCTGGCAGGGGGACCACGAGACAGGGGGCGCGCCCCCACCCTCGTGGCCAGGGTGTGGGCCCCCTCTGGTTGATTCTTTCGCCAGTATTTTTATATATTCCAAAACGTGCTCCCATGAAGTTTCAGGACTTTTGGAGTTGTGCAGAATAGGTCTCTAATATTTGCTCCTTTTCCAGCCCAGAATTCTAGCTGCCGACTTTCTCCCCCTTCATGTAAACCTTGTAAAATAAGAGAGAATAGGCATACATATTGTGACATTATGTGTAATAAGAACCCATAATGCAATAAATATTGATATAAAAGCATGATGCAAAATGGACGTATCAATGGTCGACATTTCATTCTTAGACCATTGGTAATCGAATCACCATTCTAACATTGATCATACTACCTAAGCCCATATTTTGGGTGCACCTTTCATCCAATGTTTAATTGTGTATGTCTTCCTCGAGCATACCTCATTATATCATTTGATCCGACAAATGTTATCTCCTTGTTCACATAACTGTGGAAATCCATCTTTCGGAAATCTTAATGAATTGTCGTTGAGTTCATCATCCACCTCCTCACCCTCTCCTTGGCTTAATGATGAACTCTTGTTTCGGAACTCGCTTCCATAGTTCATTTCCCGAGAATCTTAGAATGTCATCTCGTCAATTGGTGTTGCACCTTTTCTTCTCAGGCACCCCGAATCCGAGGTATCTCGACACCAATTAGATCAGAACCTTGGTCAGATATGATGGTGGGAACATATTTCCAAGAGTAATAACATTGGTCTTTATATGACCCGGTAAGGTGATATCGTGCATAGCACACCTGGCCGGGGGAACTATTGTGATAGTTTCCTTTTTAGCAAGGTTAACCATTCTTCCATGAGGAAATTGTAAGACTTATTCTATAAGTTGTTCTTGATGGATCCTTTGTGTATCTAAAGTCTGATCTTTGCTTGAAGACCATGCCAATGCTATTAGTAAGCATGACTGTGGTACTCAAACCTCAACAAGAGCATTGGAAGCGCAATGCTAAGTTTTCTTTATCCAAACACCGTTATATGGGTAATGTCATGAAATTTCTCTCCCCTTTCCTAAAGGGTTTTCTACAATTATATCCTGTCATGGATATCATGCGCTGCTTGTCCTTGGGAAGGATATACCCCCTAAATTATGTGTTTAAACGCATTTTCCTTTCCATTGTTCTGTTTAGTCTGATAATCACATTTTCTTTTCCATTGTTCTGTTTAGTCTGATAATCACATTAACCTTTCCATTTTTTGTTTAACCTTCTTGAGGTTTATATGATCTAAGCAGTAATAAGTCACTGTTTTTGTAAGCACCTTGGTGTACAACTCTGTCAGTAAGAACCTGTTACTATTGTTGATGACATTTCGGTAACCACCGATGGACGAGAACTTTGCCTATTGGTCCGCCTCGTTCAACGAGCAGGAAGATGGTTCTCTTCGTCCCTCACCCTTGGTACCGATGTTGTTGCCGACATAACTGACATGCTATCCTCTGACATGCCTTACTTACATGATCGTGCAAGACGTCAGCGCCCTTTCCACTTTTGTCCCACATGGTGGGCCCATAACCCACAGTTCCACAGGATCGAAACCCGACTCTCTTATACATCCTTGATTCTGAAGTATCATTTGCACTTAACGTCGTACGTAATTCATGAGTCACCATCCTACAGATGATATATTCTCGCATCAAACGCAATGTTTATTTCATTACTCTGAACCCTTTTCACCTTCTGATTAGGCATTGAACGATTGCCTGCCCATTTGAAACTTCTCTTGGAACCTTATTACTATGCTCTCGATATTTTCTTAACTTTCAATTCGAGAGTTACTTTCTAGCACCTTCCCCGATGTTATCTACCAAATAGCCAACCTTGCATAGGCCCGTTCTCCCGAAGTACCCCCTTATTTTTTTCGTAAGTACGATAGAGTTCCTGAAGAAAGGATAACAGCTTCATCATGATGGCTTGAATCAGAGGAATGATGACGTCAATGTAATGGATTGACCTCTTCGAGAAGAGCAACCAAGACCGAGAAGATTCGTTAGAATTTCGTAACCAGATCTTTCCCCCTTACTCCACCTCTTAAATCTCTAGACGAGATATCTTGTAGTGGAGGAGAATTGTGACGCCCGGATAATTAAGCTACAGTAATTCCCTGCTAATGATGCCACGTCACCATAGTTACTATTGGCGATCTCGCGATGGTTCAAAATCAATACAAATTTAAATTTAAAATAGAGACAAACAATAAAAGTTTTCAAATAAAAAAAACTAAAAACTAAAATGTTCAAAATGTAGAAAATAAGTCATGGATGATTGTGGTGGAGAAACCACATTTTGATAAAATGTTTAAATGCAAGAAATTAAATAAAACAGGGGCTAAATAATAACTTAAATGCTTTTAAAAAGAATAAACTATTACAAACCATTTTATTTTGAAGAGCTAAATTAATAGTGGCAAAGGCACAATTTGTAACACTAAATTAGGTGCCACTTTTGTATTTTATTAAAACTAAAATAAATAGAAAGTAAAATAAATCGAAAAGGATAAATAAAAGAAAACAAAAAAAGAAAGAAAGAAAACCCCGGGCCTCCCCCTCCCCTTTGGCCGTTTGGCCCAACTGGGCATCCAACCCACCAGCCCACAGGCCTAGCTACCCCCATCGCTCCCTTAACCACTCGTCCCCACTACCCAGTCGCCCCCACGATCCCCTTCTCCCCTTCCCGCGCGATCTGGATCGGGTGCACGCCCCGCCCCCCGATGCGGTCGTCCTCGCCCTCGCCCCGAGCCTCCGCCGGCGCTCACCCTCGCCGCCTCATCCCGCCACCACCTTGCCATTGCCGGTGCCACCTCATTGGACCGCCACCTCGCCCTTGCCACCCCGCCCAAGGTTACCTTGCCGCCGTGCCGCCGTCCCCAACGCCCCAGGACCGCCTCGTCGTCGCCGTTTGCTAGAACTACGTCCTTGACGTCCCCCTCGACAGACTCCGTCAACCCTCACCGCACGTACCCCTGCATCGGGGGTGAGCTCTTCGCAGTTCTCCCCTCTCCTGATCCCCATAGTCGCCGCGCACCGTGCACCCACACCCCTGGCCAGTTCACACCCATCACAGCTCGTGCGCGCCCTGGTTACTCCGGCCTCGCGCCCGCGAACCCCGCTGACCAGGCGCGCCCTCCATCGCGCCTGGCCACGCCGATTGCTGCTTGTCCACGCTGTCACTTCTCTATAGTCACCCGCGCCCCTGCTTCTGCCGTCGCAGCACTTACTGCTACCTGTTGCGCACCCTGCTGCTGCTAGCCCGCCGTCACCGCCTCTGACCACACGCGCCGGCTGCCCCTGCCACTGCGCCCGCCTCCGGCCGCAACTCGCAGCGCCTCCCCTGCCCCTTCCACCTCCACACCCGGTCCGCGCGCCCTACGCTAACCGCCGCCTCCGCCGCGGCCCCTCGCTGGCCGCCGCCCGGGCTCGGCCTTCGCTCGTGCGCTAGCACACCCAGGCGCCCGAAGCCCGTTTGCCCACGCCCGTTTGGCCCTATGTACCAATGACATTTTAGCGACCAGACCTCAAACGGTCCAATCTCTGTGCTCCGGTGTCATCCCTGGATCAGTAATGCTGACACCACACAGTACTCGCAGGATTTACAACAGACTAGCAATCACACACTTATTACATCTAGTGTCTCAATAGAGAACTTATTACAATAAATATGGCGTAAGGCCATCTAATAACGATAACAGCGGAAGGCTTGGAAGATAAGTGAGTCCATCAACTCCAACGGCATCACTGAGTATAGAACCACGACCTAAAAACTCCTTAATCATCGTCTGAAAAGTCTGCAACATTAACGTTGCAGCCCGAAACGGGTCAGCACATGGAATATGCTGGGAAGGTAACACATAGAGAGTAATGGAATGAAACACCTATACTATATGCATATTTGGCTGGTAGAAAGCTCTGTGGTTACAGTTTTGCGTAAAGCCAATTTTTCCCTACTATAAAGGAATAAATTTATTTAACTATCATGGTAGTTGTTAAACATTGAGAATGGTTGACAGCATCCTCAATCCCAATTAAACATCATCATTAACAAAACCCAACAAAATTAATTTAGAGTAACATGTTGAGATTCACATGATAATCCAAGTACTAGACACTCAAGATGTCCATAACCGGGGACACGCCTAACCATGATTAGTTTAATACACTCTGCAGAGGTTTGCGCACTTTTCCCCACAAGACTCAATCGCCTCCATTTGGTTTCTCGCACTACATGGTGTTTGAGAAGACAGATGACCGAGACATAATCTTTCAGAAGTGCTAGCACCTTACGATGGATAGACCGTTACACCTACTTTCCCCTACATCTGCTAGTCTACCCTGTAAGAGCTCGCACGACTTATTCAACTATGCTAGAGCCCATAATAGCTTGTGGCTGCACATGGAAGTTTCTAGTATGAATAATCTCATGATCCCTTTGAGCCTGGGTGGTGGTCCATAAAGAAAAACAGGCAATCCTGGAATACCCAGGTACCTCAATCCACCCAGATGTGTGTTTAAGTTGCCACCTTAGATAAACCATTAATTAACAAACTCACATCTGTCATGGATATCACTCACCCAATCCACGTCTGCTAGCATAGCATGGCATAATAGGCAAACGTAGAAGTAACTCCCAAGGGTTTGGTAATATAACAAGTAATAGGTACTACCTAAACTACTTCCCATCCCACAATTTAATTAGATCCTAATCATGCAATGTTTGAGGATGGATCTAATGCAATAAAAACTGGGTAGTAGAAAAGATATGATCAAAGTGTTACTTGCCTTGCTGATCATCCGCGAAACCTACAGATTCGAAGTAACAGGTGGCGCACTCCGGGTATTCTATCGCAGACAAACAAACAAGCATACAATAAGTACTCATCTAATGCAGAGGTAAAAGTCAAATAAGAGAACTAACCAGAAAGTTCAACTTAAGAACTCTGGTTTGCAACAAGAATCAAATCGAACGAAGCAACGAAAGTCAAACGACGAAAGAAAACAACTTTGTTCTACTAATCTGGATCTAAGTCAAACTTTATAGTAGCAAAAACTTGTTTAAGTTGGTTAAACGGATAGAGGGTTTCAAGACGAAACTCCAGGCGTTTGAATCGCCTGATTCCGATAAACGAGCGAAAAGTTATACTAAAACGAAAATCGGATCAGAAATCGCAATCAGAAAAATCGCGGATTTAATCCGAGAAAAAGAAAAACGACGAACGTTCGCTAGAACGAACGAACGGATGAACGCTCGCTAATTAAATAAATCGGAAAAACTGATCTATTTAAAAAAACTGAAACTAAAAAAAACTGAAGAAAAACCGATGAAAAAAACCGAACGGTTTTTCGAAAGAAAAAAACGACAGCACGGATTTCGAGGCGACCTCGGGCGGCGGGTCGGCGAAGCGGCGGGCGGCGGCTGGGCTGGCTTCGGCCTCGGGTGCCCCGGCTTATAAAGCCTGCCGGGCCAGAGTCCCGGGCGGACATGGCCCGATTAGGTCGGTTGCCTTTTTTAAAAAAAAATTATTACGCGCAGAAGTAAAATAAAAAGAAATACTAAACGGACTCCAAAAATCCCGAAGTAAATTTTGCCGGGCTTCTAAAATCAAGCCACACAAGGTGAACATTTATTTGGGGCCTAAATGCAATTTTGAAAAATGCACATTTTTCCTAAATTCAAATAAAATAACGAAAACTCTGAAATAAAATCTTGTTTGATTTTATTATTAAATCCTCAATATTTCTTTATTTTGGGAAAGTCATTTTATTCCCTCTCTCATATTTTTGTAGTAGAAATAATTCATGATAAAATAATTAAAATCAAAGGATCCTATTCTCAAATTTTGAGAAAACTCAAATATGAAAATAATGAATTCCCCAACTCTCTCCGTGGGTCCTTGAGTTGCGTAGAAATTTCTAGGATCAAACCAAAAGAAAAATAAAATATGATATGCATTGATGATCTAATGTATAACATTCCAAATTGAAAATTTGGGATGTTACAAACCTACCCCCCTTAAGATGAATCTCGCCCTCGAGATTCGGGTTGGCTAGAAAATAGGTGAGGGTGGTCATTGAGCAAATCTTCCTCTCGTTCCCAGGTGGCTTCATCCTCCGTGTGGTGGCTCCACTGAACTTTGCAAAACTTGATAACCTTGCTGCGGGTGACTCGACTGGCATACTCTAGAATCTTAATTGGTTTCTCCTCATAGGTCAAATCGTTATCCAATTGAATTGTTTCCAATGGCACTGTGTCTCTCAAGGGTATGTCAGCCATCTCCGCGTGGCACTTCTTCAACTGAGAAACGTGGAACACATCATGAACCCCTGACAATCCTTCGGGCAATTCCAACTTTAGGCCACTTCTCCCATACGCTCCAAAACTCGATATGGTCCTACAAATCATGGCGCTAACTTTCCCTTAACACCAAAACGCTTTGTTCCCCGAACTGGGGATACTCGAAGATAAGCTCTATCTCCAACTTCGTAAACAGTCTCCTTGCGTTTAGAATCTGCATAACTCTTCTGTCTGGACTGAGCTACCTTGAGCCTATCGCGAATCAATTTCACCTTCTGTTCAGACTCTTTAATCAAATCAGGCCGAAACAACTGGCGGTCTCCAACTTCGTCCCATGACAACGGTGTCCTGCACCTCCTTCCATACAAAGCTTCAAAAGGGGCCATCTTTAAACTGGTTTGGTAACTGTTGTTGTAAGAGAACTCTGCATATGGCAAATTGTCGTCCCAACTAGATCCGTAATCTAGCGCACAAGCTCTCAGCATGTCCTCCAAAATCTGATTGACTCTCTCGGTCTGTCCATCTGTCTGTGGATGAAAATTTGTACTGAATTCTAGACTAGTACCCAAAGTTTCGTGCAACTGCCTCCAGATCTTTGAGGTAAACTGGGTTCCTCTATCTGGTACGATACTCCTCGGAACTCCATGCAAACATACGATCTTGGTCATGTATATTTTTGCCAACTTAGCATTGTTGTACATGGTCTTTACTGGGATGAAATGAGCTACCTTCGTCAACCGATCGACTACAACCCAAATCGAGTCATAGCCTGAACGTGTTCTGGGCAATCCTGTAATAAAATCCATGCCTAGCTTATCCCACTTCCATTCGGGTATCGACAATGGTTGTAGCAATCCTGCTGGCTTCTGATGCTCTGCCTTTACTCTCTGACATACATCACAAACTGCTACATACTCCGCAATATCTTTCTTCATTCTGGTCCACCAGAAAATATCCTTCAAATCCAAATACATCTTGGTATTTCCTGGGTGAATCGAATATGGTGAATCGTGTGCCTCTTGCTGAATTAGCTTCCTAATCTCCGGGTCATTGGGCACATAAACATGGTCTTCAAACCATAGGGTGTCGTGCTCATCCTCATGAAATCCTTTAGCCTTTCCTTCGCTTATTTTCTCCTTTATAGAGGCAATCTCCTTGTTAGTCTTCTGAGCTTCTCTGATTCTATCCATCAAAGTTGACTGAATCTCCAATGCCGCTACATAGCCTCTCGGAACTATTTCCAAACATAGCTCACGAAGATACTCTGCTAACTCCTTGGGTAATTCTCCGGTCATGAGTGTATTGACATGACTCTTGTGGCTCAGCGCATCAGCCACTACGTTAGCCTTTCCGGGATGGTAATGTAACTTCATATCACAATCCTTGATGAGCTCCAACCATCTCCTTTGTCTGAGGTTTAACTCCTTCTACGTGAAAATGTATTTCAAACTCTTATGATCCGTGTACACCTCACAATGGTTTCCAATGAGGAAATGTCTCCATGTTTTCAGTGCATGCACTATGGCTGCTAATTCCAAATCATGCGTAGCATAATTCAACTCATGAGGTTTTAGTTGTCTTGAGGCGTATGAAACAACTCTCCCTTCCTGCATAGGCACTACTCCAAGTCCTCGACGTGAAGGGTCGCAATACACCTCATAGTCCTTGGTCTGATCTGGCAAAATCAACACTGGTGAAGTAACCAAGCGTTTCTTCAACTCCTGGAAACTAGCCTCACATTCCTCAGTCCATTTGAACTTGGTATCCTTCTTTAATAACTCCATCATAGGCTTTGAAATCTTGGAGAAATTCTCAATGAATCTTCGGTAGTATCCTGCGAGTCCAAGAAAACTCCGTATCTCTCCAACCGTGGTTGGTGCTTCCCACTTGGTCACGGTATCAACTTTAGTGGGATCAACTGCTATTCCTTCTCCGGAGATAACGTGTCCGAGGAATCCTACTTCCTTCAACCAAAACTTACATTTGCTGAACTTGGCATACAACTGATGTTCTCTGAGCTTCTCAAGTACCAATCGCAAATGTTCCTTATGCTCCTCTTCATTCTTCGAGTAAACCAGGATATCATCAATGAACACCACGACGAACTTATCCAAGAACTCCATAAACACTTTGTTCATCATGTTCATAAAATATGCAGGTGCGTTAGTCAGACCAAATGACATAACAGTATACTCGTACAGCCCATACCTGGTGGTAAAAGCTGTCTTAGGAATATCCTGTTCTTGAATCTTCAACTGGTGGTATCCTGATCGCAGATCGATCTTGGAAAATACCTTAGCTCCTTGCAATCGATCAAACAGATCATTGATCATTGGTAGTGGGTACTTGTTCTTGATCGTTACTTCATTCAATCCTCGATAATCAACAACCATCCTTAACGATCCATCCTTCTTCTCCACTAGAAGTACTGGCGATCCCCAAGGCGAAGAACTTGGGTGAATATATCCCTTATCCAGTAACTCCTTAATCTGCTTCTTAATTTCCACCAAATCCTTTGCAGGCATCCTGTATGGTCTCTTTGATATTGGCCCTGTGCCTGGCAATAGCTCAATCAAAAACTCAATATCTCTATCCGGTGGCATGCCTGGTAACTCCTCTGGAAATACTTTAGGGAAATCCCTTACCACTTGTACTTCCTCCTGCACAACTCCTGTTAAACGATTTACATGAGTCCTTTTTGGCACATGTCGGGATACATACTTGATCCTTCTCCCTTCTGGGGTAGTAAGCAAAATTGTCTTACTGGCGCAATCGATGTTTCCTCCATACATCGACAGCCAATCCATACCCAGAATTACATCCAATCCTTGTGATTCCAAAATGATTAAATCCGAGGGAAACACATGCCTACCTATACTCAATGGCACTTGAAAACTTCCTTGACTGGCCATATACTCCGCTCCTGGTGAGCTTACTAGCATAGGTGTTCCAAGAACCTTAGTGGGCAGGTTATACGTATCCACAAATCCCCTTGATATGTATGAATGTGATGCACCAGTATCAAAAAGAACGAGTGCAGTAAATGACTTAACCAAAAACTTACCGATTACGGCATCCGGCTGCTCTTCAACCTCCTCCACATGAACGTGGTTCACCTCTACCTTGCTGAAAGGGTTCAGCTTCTTCCCAGAGCTTCCATTGCCATTCTGGCCTTTAGGACATTCATTGGCATAATGTCCGGCCTTCTGGCACTTAAAGCAAGTGACTTGGCTCAAGTCCTTCTTGGCTGGGGTTTATGGGTTGGTGCGATTCTAGCTGTTGCTTCCTCCATTCCCATTACCATTCTTGGTGCCATTGTGATTGTGCAAGCTACCTCCTCCATGGGTATGCTGAAAATGTCCTCCCGATCTAGGGGTAAAACGTGGCTTCTGCTGAGCTCCTGAATTGTACTTTCCTTGTGCATACTTCCTCTTGCGACTTTCAATTTGCTGTTGCTTTCCTTCAATCATAAGAGCACGGTCTACCAACTCCTGGTAGTTGTTGAAGGTCGCTACCATCAACTGCATGCTCAACTCATCATTCAGTCCTTCCAGAAACTTCTCCTGCTTAGCTGCATCCGTAGCAACGTCATCTGGGGCATAACGTGCTAATTTACTAAAGTCCTCCACATACTGGCCAACTGTCCGTCCTCCCTGGCGCAACTTGCGAAACTCACGCTTCTTCATGGCCATAGCTCCTGCTGAAACATGGGCAGTACGAAAGGCCTGCTGAAACTGGTCCCAAGTGACAGTGTCGACCGGGAAAGTGGCTGTGAAATTCTCCCACCATGATGTTGTGGGTCCTTCAAGCTGATGTGCGACAAACTTCACCTTCTCCGCATCTGTGCATCCTGCTGTGGTCAACTCTCTAGCTGTCTTGTGGAGCCAATCATTTGCTACTATCGGCTCGGTGCTACTGGAAAACACTGGCGGATTTAGCCTAAGAAAACGGGCTAAGTGATCAACAGATGGTGGTGGTGGTGGGTTGTTGTTGTTGTTCCCCTGATTCTGATTCTGGACTAGCAACTGCATCAATGTGTTCTGCTGCTGGATCAACTAGGTGAGCTCCGGTGGAAAGGTAAATCCGGGGTCACGTCTCGGAGGCATGTGAGGGTTTAGAAAAGATGAGATGTAAGAATAGAGGGGGTCTAAAGAGAAAACACTTCCCATATGCACATGAGGCAAAAGCAAACAATTCACTTCATTCAATCAAACAAGGGCATACAATCGATTCTAACTATCGCAAAAGTGCTCGGACTACTACATTTACATGGTGGACTACTACTACTGATGAGGTGGTCTACTAGAAATATTCTTCGGTTGCAGACTCCATGATATCTGCTCTGGCTTCATCAACATAGTCATCATCGCTATCATCTGGGTCCTAGTCGGTGTCGTCGATGATGATGTAGTCTTCCGGGCGAATCTTCTTGGGTTCTTCGTCTTCATCTACTGGTGTAGGGCCTCCCATAAATATTGCTAGCTTGATTGTTAGGTCGGCATTCTTACCCACTAGTACTTCAATTTCCTCTTCATAATCTTCATGTGTAGCCTTGAGTTCTTCCTCCAGTTCCTTGATTCTTGTCTTAGCCTTCTTCAGATCTATCATGTCGGTGCACATCTGCTTCTCCTGTCGTCGAATGTGCTGGTTTAATTCCTGGATAAAAGCTGCAATGGATCTATCCTTTTTGGTGTTGATCATCTCCCAGTGCTTATCTCCGCGCCCACAAATCTGGTAGATAGTATCCTTGAGATCACTGCGGTAGACTTCTCCAATGCGTCCCATGGCGATGTGAGCTGCCATGCTCTTTCCTAGACTCCAAGTTGGTGCATCAAAAGAAAACTCTATGGGCTCAGTGACTGGCATGAACGTCCTTCTTGGAACTTGAACTTGAATCATCCAGCGCTCTTCTTCAGGTAAAGTGGCGTTGTAAGTTCCGGTGAAGCTTGGTACTCCTATGTTCAGGTATCTAGTGACTTCCTTCAAGTGACGTCCAAAGGGTGTATCGTCATCCGATTGCGTGAACTTGTTCTTTGCATCCGCCATCCTAAAGAGTCGAAAAGATGAGAGGTCAAAAGAGAAGAGAGTGAATAGTGATCTAGGTCTTTAGCTTAGTGGTCGTGTCCTACAGTCAGTGTGTGCTCTGATACCATCTCTATACCGACCGGACCTCAAACGGTCCGATCTCTGTGCTCCGGTGTCATCCCTGGATCAGTAGTGCTAACACCACACAATACTCGTAGGATTTACAACAGAGTAGCAATCACACACTTATTACATCGAGTGTCTCAATAGAGAACTTATTACAATAAATATGGCTTAAGGCCATCTAATAACGATAATAGCGGAAGGCTTGGAAGATAAGTGAGTCCATCAACTCCAACGGCATCACTGAGTATAGAACCACGACCTAAAAACTCCTTAATCATTGTCTGAAAAATCTGCAACATTAACCTTGCAGCCCGAAACGGGTCAGCACATGGAATATGCTGGCAAGGTAACACATAGAGACTAATGGAATGAAACAACTATACTATATGCCTGGTAGAAAGCTCTGTGGTTACAGTTTTGCGTAAAGCCAATTTTTCCCTACTACAAAGGAATAAATTTATTTAACTATCATGGTAGTTGTTAAACATTGAGAATGGTTGACAGCATCCTCAATCCCAATTAAACATCATCATTAACAAAACCCAACAAAATTAATTTAGAGTAACATGTTGAGATTCAGATGATAATCCAAGTACTAGACACTCAAGATGTCCATAACCGGGGACACGCCTAACCATGATTAGTTTAATACACTCTGCAGAGGTTTGCGCACTTTTCCCCACAAGACTCGATCGCCTCCGTTTGGTTTCTCGCACTACATGGTGTTTGAGAAGACGGATGACCGAGACATAATCTTTCAGAAGTGCTAGCACCTTACGATGGATAGACCGTTACACCTACTTTCCCCTACATCTGCTAGTCTACCCTGTAAGAGTTCGCACGACTTATTCAACTATGCTAGAGCCCATAATAGCTTGTGGCTGCACATGGAAGTTTCTAGTATGAATAATCTCATGATCCCTTTGAGCCTGGGTGGTGGTCCATAAAGAAAAACAGGCAATCCTGGAATACCCAGGTACCTCAATCCACCCAGATGTGTGTTCAAGTTGCCACCTTAGATAAACCATCAATTAACAAACTCACATCTGTCATGGATATCACTCACCCAATCCACGTCTACTAGCATAGCATGGCATAATAGGCAAACGTAGAAGTAACTCCCAAGGGTTTGGTAATATAACAAGTAATAGGTACTACCTCAACTACTTCCCATCCCACAATTTAATTAGATCCTAATCATGCAATGTTTGAGGATGGATCTAATGCAATAAAAATTGAGTAGTAGAAAAGATATGATCAAAGTGTTACTTGCCTTGCTGATCATCCGCGAAACCTACAGATTCGAAGTAACAGGCGGCGCACTCCGGGTATTCTATCGCAGACAAACAAACAAGCATACAATAAGTACTCATCTAATGCACATGTAAAAGTTAAATAAGAGAACTAACCAGAAAGTTCAACTTAAGAACTCCGGTTTGCAAAAAGAATCAAATCGAACGAAGCAAGGAAAGTCAAACAACGAAAGAAAACAACTTCGTTCTACTAATCTGGATCTAAGTCAAATTTTACAGTAGCAAAAACTTGTTTAAGTTGGTTAAACGGATAAAGGGTTTCGAGACGAAACTCCAAGCGCTTGAATTGTCTGATTCCGATAAACGAGCGAAAAGTTATACTAAAACGAAAATCGGATCAGAAACCGCGATCAGAAAAATCGCGGATTTAATCCGAGAAAAAGAAAAACGACGAACGTTCGCTAGAACGAACGAATAGACGAACGCTCGCTAGAACGAACGAATAGACGAACGCTCGCTAATTAAATAAATCGGAAAAACTGATCTATTTAAAAAAACCGAAACTAAAAAAACCGACGAAAAACCGAACTGTTTTTTGAAAAAAAAACGTCGGCACGGATTTCGAGGCGAGCTCGAGTGGCGGGTCGGCGAGGCGGCGGCTCCGCACACGGCGCGGCGGGCGGCGCTGGTGGCGGCTGGGCTGGCTTCGGCCTCGGGTGCCCCGGCTTATAAAGCCTGCCGGGCCAGAGTCCCGGGCGGACACGGCCCGGTTAGGTCGGTTGCCTTTTTTTTAAATTATTACGCGCAGAAGAAAAACAAGAAGAAATACTAAACGGACTCCAAAAATCCCGAAATAAATTTTCCCGGGCTTCTAAAATCAAGCCGCACAAGGTGAACATTTATTTGGGGCCTAAATGCAATTTTGAAAAATGCACATTTTTCCTAAATTCAAATAAAATTACGAAAACTCCGGAATAAAATCTTATTTTATTTTGTTATTAAATCCTCAATATTTCTTTATTTTGGGGAAGTCATTTTATTCCCTCTGTCATATTTTTTAGTAGAAATAATTGATGATAAAATAATTAAAATCAAATGATCCTATTCTCAAATTTTGAGAAAACTCAAATATGAAAATAATGGATTCCCCAACTCTCTCCATGGGTCCTTGAGTTGCGTAGAAATTTCTAGGATCAAACCAAAAGCAAAATAAAATATGATATGCATTAATGATCTAATGTATAACATTCCAAATTGAAAATTTGGGATGTTACAGACATGTGGGGCCCAACCCCAACAAAAAGAAAAGAAAAAGTAACTAAAATGCTAATATAATTAATTAACTTAATTAACTATGCTTAAATAGCTAATTAGCATAATGTAATTAACCTAATCACTTAGTTCGGTTAATTAATCTGTTAATTAGTTAACAGTCAATGGCGGAATGGACCCACACGTTAGTTTGACCAAGTCAACTGATTGTTGACTGCTGACATCACCCTGATGTCATGCTGACATCATAAATGCATTTTAGAATTAAATTAATTCTATTAATTCTAGAAAATGGTTTAAAAACTTTCAAAATTAATATAAAATAAACCGTAGGTCGAATGAAAATACTTTGTACATGAAAGTTGCTCAGAACGACGAGACATACCCGAATACGTTGTCCGTTCCTCCGCGACACTTCCCTAGTATAGAGAACACGCAACTTTCCCCCTCCAGTTCATCTATCCGAAAACGTGAAACACCGGGGATACTTTCCCGGATGTTTTCCCCCTTCGCCGGTATCACCTCCTACTCCGTTAGGGCACACCTAGCACCATTACTTGTCATGTCATGCATTGTTATGCATCTATTTTGCATTGCATTCATTGTTGCTTCCCCCTCTTCTCTCCGGTAGACTACGAGGCTGACGCCGCTGCTGGTACCCTGATCGACTACGTTGTTGACGACCCCTCCTTGCCAGAGCAACCATGCAAGCCCCCCCCTTTGATCACCAGATATCGCCTATTCTTCTCTCTACTTCTTGCATTAGAGTAGTGTAGCATGTTACTGCTTTCCGTTAATCCTATCATGATGCATAACCTGTCTTTGCTACTACTTTTGTTACCTTTACCTACAATCCTAAATGCTTAGTATAGGATGCTAGTATTCCATCAGTGGCCCTACATTCTTGTCCGTCTTCCATGCTATTCTATCGGGTCGTGATCACTCGGGAGGTGATCACGGGTATATACTTATATACATAATATATGATACCTGTGGTGACTAAAGTCAGGTCGGCTCGTAGAGTACCCGCGAGTGATTCATGGATTGGGTCCGAAAGGACGTTTGTCCTGACGCCCATCTGAGTGAACCTTTGTGGCAGAGCGACACGGCAGGTTGAGACCACCTAGGAGAGAGGTGGGCCTGGCCTTGGTCGGCGTCCGCGATTACTTCAAAATAACACGCTTAATGAGGTCTTGGTATTTGATCTGAGTCTGGCCACTGTCCTATACACACTAACCAACTACGTGGGAAAAGTTATGGGCACTCGACGTCGTGGTTTCAGCCGAAGCCTTCTTGCCGTCAGCGACTGAGCGGCGCGTGCTGGATTGGGCTGGAATGCCTGCTCTTGTATTAGGGAGGCTAGGTCTGCTTCCATTCGTGTTCGCAATGTGTAGGTGAGCAACGGGCAATGGGCCCAGACTCTTGCGCGCATAGGATTTAGACCGGCGTGCTAACCTCTCTGTTGTGCCTAGGTGGGGCTGCGACGTGTTGATCTTCCGAGGCCGGGCATGACCCAGGAAAGTGTGTCCGGCCAAAGGGGATCGAGCGTGTTGGGTTATGTGGTGCACCCCTGCAGGAAAGTTGATCTATTCGAATAGTCGTGTCCCTCGGTAAAAGGACGACCCAACATTGTACATCTACCTTATGACAACTAGAATCGGATACTTAATAAAACACACCCTTCCAAGTGTGAGATACAACCCGGTGATCACTCTCTCATAGGGCGACGAGGGGAGGATCGCCGGGTAGGATTATGCTATGCGATGATACTTGGTTAACTTACCATCTAATCTCTTCTACTGCTTCAAGATGGAGGTTACCAGAAGCACAATCTTCGATAGGACTAGCTATCCCCCTCTTATTCAGGCATTCTGCAATTCAGTCCATAGATCCTACCCATTTCACTGATACCAATGCATATGTGGTGTAGATCCTTGCTTGCGAGTACTTTGGATGAGTACTCACGGTTGCTTTGCTTCCCCCCCTTTCCCCTTTCTTTCCTCCTAGTTGTCGCAACTAGATGATGGACCCCAGGAGCTAGACGCCACCGTCGACGATGACTCCTACTACACTTGAGGTGCCTACTACTACGTGCAGGCCGCTGACGATGACCATGAGTAGTTTAGGAGGATCCTAGGCAGGAGGCATGCGCCTCTTTCAATATGTATCCCAGTTTGTGCTAGCCATCTTATGGCAACTTGTTTAACTTATGTCTGTACTCAGATATTGTTGCTTCCGCTGACTTGTCTATGATCGAGCTCTTGTATTCAAGCCCTCGAGGCCCCTGGCTTGTAATATGATGCTTGTATGACTTATTTTATTTTTAGAGTTGTGTTGTGATATCTTCCCATGAGTCCCTGATCTTGATGGTACACATTTGCGTGTATGATTAGTGCACGATTGAATCGGTGGCGTCACGCTCTTGCCCTGTATGACCATACTTACTTTCATAGTTGTTTGATTATGTAGCATCACTACACATGTTAACCTCGTTATCGTCCATTTGGTGGATATTATAAGATCTGTATGGACTCTTACATAAATTTAGAATCAACGCGATGCTTTTGAAGAGGTTTAGCTCTGCAGTCCTCTTTGTAAGGACTGAATGTCGTCTATCACTGTACTTACATTAATAGCTACTCCCTCCGTCCCATAATATAAGAACGTTTTGTACAGTACACCAGTGTTCAAAACACTCTTGTATTATGGGAAGAGGGATTGGTTCATTGTGTAGCATTCTGCATCTTATCTCCCTCGCCCACCATTTACTTAAAAATATCAAATCTATATTTAATCTTACCAAAAAGTTGAATACATAGACAATGCCAGTGCAGAAGTGTAGCCCATTGCTCTTGTCAGTACATTTTGTCATGTAACAATTGTACTTCCACGGATTGGTAGTTGATTATGTAGCATCAATCTGCATCTTATCTTCATTATCCTCTAATCCTTCCAGTATTATCATATCTATAATTACTCTCTACAAAATGTAGAGTATAGGTAATGCTTATGAAGAAGATTCCATGCTGAAATTCTTGAGTTATCCTTCCCTTGACATGGAGAAGGGCATTATAAAGCCGGTGTTAACTGTTAATGTAAGTCAGTCCTTCTAAAGCCTTTATCCTCAATAGCTGTTTAATTTGCTCATACTCCCTATTGTTTACTGCTGTTTAGTTTGCTATTTCTACCAAAATGCATGTTCGCAACAACCGTAAGTTCCAAGTTTTACCTGTAAAACCAAATTCCTTATTCATACCATGCACATTACTCAATACTCCCTATATGTATGCTTGTTTTTGTGGATCTATAATCCAGTGTGTGGTGAAGCAGCCCACGTTTGCACCTTGTCATCTCCTATTTTATCTTACTAATGTGGCTGATGATATGAACAAAATGCCATGCACATTAACCAAAATAGATACAATGATTGTCATTGCCCTTCATCTATGCTTGTTATGTTGACATGGTAATCCAGTAGTGTGGTGAAGCGCCCCGCATTATGAACAATGCCAAATTATGCTATTGATATTTTGAACTTACTCTTTAGTTTCTGATTTGAAATTGGATGGAATTGACAGCACAATTATCATCTTTGTTTATACACGTGCAAAACCTGACATCTCTCTGCTTGTTTCTGGGTGATATGCCTGATGGCATGCACAAGTCTGCTGAAGGTTGTGAGACAAACCCAACATATATTGCAGCGAAGAAGGCAAAACATCTTGAAGATAGTGAGACAACCCCAAAGTCTTGTCTTGATGTAGTGTTCAAGTTACTTGAGACTAGCAGTTAGACAAGCTCACAAAATTTTCTATCTAAATCAGTTTGACTTCTTTAGTCCCAATTTCTAGCAGAAAGGCATTCTGCAACTTAACTTCGACTTGAAGTCCTATCTCTAAGAAAGGTTGCGGAAATCACCAATGAGAACCTCATTGCTAAACAGCTACACCTGGAAGCTATGAACGACATGCTAGGCCGGTCTCACAGCCTTGCTCGGCAGCTTGCGTAGCAGTTCCCGCGCAAGGCTAACCTTTCTTGAACTTTCTTGGAAGTGGTCTCGGTTCAGTATTATTTTTTACGCTGCAATGGTGCCCAGTTTTTGTAATCTGCTTCTTCGTTACGCTTTATGATCACTGGTGGTGAACTTCAATGCCCAGTGGATGTAATATACCATAAATCTTTTATTGTATAGTGTAGGTTTATTCTAAGTTACTATGTCATAATTTATTTATTGTATAGAGTAGGTTTGTTCTTAATTCCTACTAGTTACTGCCATCATTCGCTATCTGAAAAAAAATCTGATGTAGTCGATCGGGCCGAAACATTCGCCTCTAACGGGCCTGGTTTTTAGTGGGCCACAATTGGGCCGGCCTACATATTTCTTAGGCCCGGATGGCCATTGGGGCCTTAACACATTGGGCCAGGCCAACAACTTACTCCAGCCTATATTTGGCCCAAATTTTAGTTGGGCCTTTTGTGGACCGAGCGCTCAGTTTGGCCCATGTGGCATTGGGCCATTAACAGGTTGAATATTCTGTTCGCCTATTACGGCCCAGAAGAAACCATGGGCCTTTAGCAGGCCGAAATTCATGTTGGGCCTATATTTTCACTAGTCATCCACAAGCCTTCAAAAAGCTGAAAGGTAGACCGGGTGATACATCTCCGTCATATCTATAATTTTTGATTGTTCCATGCCAATATTCTACAACTTTCATATACTTTTGACAACTTTTTATACTATTTTTGGGACTAACATATTGATCCAGTGCCCAGTGCCAATTCCTGTTTGTTGCATGTTTTTTGTTTTGTAGTAAATCCATATCAAACGGAGTCCAAACGGGATAAAAACTGACGGAGATTTTTTTGGAATATATGTCATTTTGGGAAGAAAAATCAACGCGAGACGATGCCCGAGGGGGCCACGAGCCAGGGGACGTGCCCCAAGGGGGCAGGCGCACCCAGGGCCCTCGTGGCCACCCAATAAGGTGGTTGATGCTCTTCTTTCGCCGCAAGAAATCTAATATCCAGATAGAGAATGTGTTAAAATTTCAGCCCAATCGGAGTTACAGATCTTCGGGAATATAAGAAACGGTGAAAGGGCAGAATCTGAGAACGCAGAAACGGAGAGAGACAGAGAGACAGATCCAATCTCGGAGGGGCTCTCGCCCCTCCCACGCCATAGAGTCCATGGACCAGAGGGGAAACCCTTCTCCCATCTAGGGAGAAGGTCAAGGAATAATAATAAGGAGGGGGGCTCTCCCCCTCGCTTCCGGTGGCGCCAGAACGCCGCCGGGGCCATCATCATCACCGCAATCTTCACCAACACCTATGCCATCTTCACCAACATCCCCATGACCTTCCCCCCTCTATCTACAGCGGTCCACTCTCCCGCAACTCGCTGTACCCTCTACTTGAACATGGTGCTTTATGCTTCATATTATTATCCAATGATGTGTTGCCATCCTACGATGTCTGAGTAGATTTTCGTTGTCCTATCGGTGGTTGATGAATTGCTTTGATTGACTTAATTTTCTTGAGGTTATGTTGCTGTCCTTTGGTGCCCATCATATGAGCGCGCACGTGGATCACACCATAGGGTTAGTTGTATGTTGATAGGACTATGTATTGGAGGGCAAGAGTGACATAAGCTTCAACCTAACATAGAAATTGATGCATACGGGATTGAAGGGGGACCAATATATCTTAATGCTATGGTTGGGTTTAACCTTAATGAACGTTAGTAGTTGCGGTTTCTTGCTAATAGTTCCAATCATAAGTGCATAGAATTCCAAGTCAGGGATGACATGCTTGCAGTGGCCTCTCACATAAAACTTGCTATCGGTCTAGTAACGTAGTCAATTGCTTAGGGACAATTTCGCAACTCCTACCACCACTTTTCCACACGCGCTATACTAACTTTATTGTTTCTTTATCTAAACAGCCCCTAATTATTATTTATGTGCACTTTATATTCTCACAAACCTATCCAAAAAACACCTACAAAGTACTTCTAGTTTCATACTTGTTCTAGGTAAAGCGAACGTCAAGCGTGCGTAGAGTTGTATCGATGGTCGATAGAACTTGAGGGAATATTTGTTATACCTTTAGCTCCTCGTTGGGTTCGACACTCTTCCTTATCGAAAAAGGCTACAATTGATCCCCTATACTTGTGGTTTATCAAGACCTTTTTCTGGCGCCATTGCTGGGGAGTCATAGCGTGGGGTGAATATTCTCGTGTGTGCTTGTTTGCTTTATGACTAAGTAATTTTTATTTGCTGTTCTAAGTTGTTCTCTAACTTTAGTTATGGATATGGAACACGAAATAGCAAAAAAATTAGGTGTACCTGTTACTCATGGAGATGGGGAACCTCCTAAAACCCTCGATGCTGGTTATGTGAAAATAATATGTACTACTTTGATAATCCTGAGAAAACCCCATTCAATTATGTAATGGGAGACACGTTGGATCAACGTGAATACTTTAGGGATTATCGCTTGACTCAAAAAGGGAAACTTTTATGGGATCAAATTCATATGTTGCATTGGTATGCTCGGGAACTATGCTTGAGATATGACTATACTTGTTGCTCTAGGATGAAGGCTCCACACCTTCCCTTTTCATGCAAATTTAATGATGATAAAACCTTGGCATCTTATGCTAATGGTATATATGATTACTATGATGTAGAATAAATAGAAGAATTTGTTGCTTTTATGGGTGCTTATGAAATTGAATCTTTGTTTAAAGAGTGTGAAAATCTTGATGATACTGTTTACAGACCTGAAATTTTTGCTATACTTAAATATTGCTATGAGAATTATGAATTCAATTCTGATATTAATGATTTTATTGATAGAGTCTCCGCTGTCCAAGAATAGACTAATATTTTGCAGGAGTCTATGGAAGAAGAAATTAATGACATTGTGAGCTCATTGGATGAATAAGATGAGGAGGAGAGCGAAGAACAAAAGGAGGAAGAGCGGATTGATCACCCGTACCCACCTTCTAATGAGAGTAACTCTTCAACTCATACATTGTTTAATTTCCCTTCGTGCTTACTGAAGGATGAATTCTATGATGATTGTTATGATCCCGTTGATTCTTTTGAAACATCCCTTTTTGATGATGCTTGCTATGCTTGTGGCCAAGATGCCAATATGAATTATGCTTATGGAGATGAACTTGCTATAGTTCCTTATGTTAAACATGAAATTTTTGCTATTGCACCCACACATAATAGTCCTATTATCTTTTTGAATTCTCCAAACTACACTATATCGGAGAAGTTTGCTCTTATTAAGGATTATGTTGATGGGTTGCATTTTACCGTTACACATGATGATTTTGATGAATGTAATATGCATGTGCTTGCTGCTCCTACTTGCAATTATTATGAGAGAGGAACTATATCTCCACGTCTCTATGTTTCCAACATGATAAAATTGCAAGAAACTGTTTATACTATGCATTGGCCTTTACTATGTGTGCATGAATCGTTCTTTTATGACATGCCAATGCATAGGAAGAGAGTTAGACTTTGTTGTTTCATGATATATGTTACTTTGTGCTCACTACTAAATGCTAAATCATTGCTAATTCAACTTATCTTTGATATACCTTGGGATCCGGGTGGATCCATTACTTGAGCACTATATGCCTAGCTTAATGGCCTTAAAGAAAACGCTGCCAGGGAGACAACCCGGAAGTTTTAGAGAGTCATTTATTTCTGTTGAGTGCTTTTATATAGTTTAAAAACAAAAATAAATAAATAGGGGAACCCAAAACTTTTTCAAAAAGGAAAGTGAAAGTGAGAGAGACAAACATTGTTCAAGTGCGGGAGCTCCTTGAACTTTGTTCATGCTCACAGAAACTTTGTGAATCTTGATTACAGAAACTTATCAACAAAAATATTTATCCCCTTGTACAATTCCATTGTATTATAAAAATAATGTGCCAAGGTTTGCCTTTAGGATGTTTTAGATTACTTGTTGGTTTCTACGACGCAGGACAGAAACTGTGGCTGTAGTGCGTGATTTTACATTTTTTGCTGGAACGACAAACGGTTCTGAAACAGTTTGCACTGTCTTTCTATACAAATTTTTTATTTTTCCCAATTTTGGTAGAATTTTTGGAGTACCAGAGGTATGGTGAATGTTCAGATTATTACAGACTGTTCTGTTTTTGACAGATTCTGCTTTTGATGCATAGTTTGCTTGTTTTGATGAAACTATTGATTTATATCAGTGGATTAAGCCATGGAAAAGTTATATTACAGTAGATACAATGCAAAAACAAAATATGAATTGGTTTGCAACACTACTTAGAGTAGTGATTTTCTTTATTATACTAACGGATCTTACCGAGCTTTCTATTGAGTTTTGTGTGGATGAAGTGTTCGAAGATCGAGGAGGTCTCGATGTGAGAAAAAGGAAGAGAGGCAAGAGATCAAGCTTGGGGATGCCTGAGGCACCCCAAGTAAATATTCAAGGAGACTCAAGGGTCTGAGCTTGGGGATGCCCCGGAAGGCATCCCATCTTTCTTCAATAAGTATTGGTATGTTTTCAGATTCATTTCGTTCATGCGATATGTGCAATCTTGGAGCGTCTTTTGCATTTAGTTTTCACTTTTTTTATGCATCGTGCTGGTATGAGATAGTCCTTGGTTGATTTATAGAATGCTCATTGCACTTCACTTATATCTTTTGAGTATGGATTTATAGAATGCTTCATGTGCTTCGCTTATATCATTTGAAGTTTGGATTGCCTGTTTCTCTTCACATAGAAAACCGCCATTTGTAGAATGCTCTTTTGCTTCACTTATATTTGTTAGAGAGTGGGCATATCTTTTGTAGAAAGAATTAAACTCTCTTGCTTCACTTATATCTATTTAGAGAGATGACATGAATTTCTCATTCACATGGTTAGTCATAAAATCCTACATAAAACTTGTAGATCATTGAATATGATATGTTTGATTCCTTGCAATAGTTTTGCAACATAAAGATGGTGATATTAGAGTCATGCTAGTGGGTAGTTGTGGATTGTAGAAATACTTGTGTTGGAGTTTGTGATTCCCGTAGCATGCACGTATGGTGAACCGTTATGTGATGAAGTCGGAGCATGATTTATTTATTGATTGTCTTCCTTATGAGTGGCGGTCGGGGACGAGCGATGGTCTTTTCCTACCAATCTATCCCCTAGGAGAACGCGCATAGTACTTTGTTTCGATGACTAATAGATTTTTGCAATAAGTATGTGAGTTCTATATGACTAATGTTGAGTCCATTGATTATACGCACTCTCACCCTTCCATCATTGCTAGCCTCTTCGGTACCGTGCATTGCCCTTTCTCACCTCGAGAGTTGGTGCAAACTTCACCGGTGCATCCAAAACCCGTGATACGATACGCTCTATCACACATAAACCTCCATATATCTTCCTCAAAACAGCCACCATACCTACCTATCATGGCATTTCCATAGCCATTCCAAGATATATTGCCATGCAACTTCCATCATCATCATATACATGACTTGAGCATTCATTGTCATATTGCTTTGCATGATCGTAAGATAGCTAGCATGATGTTTTGATGGCTTGCCTGTTTTTTGATGTCATTGCTACGCTAGATCATTGCACATCCCGGTACACCGCCGGAGGCATTCATATAGAGTCATATTTTGTTCTAGTATTGAGTTGTAATATTGAGTTATAAGTAAATAAAAGTGTGATGATCATCATTATTAGAGCATTGTCCCATGTTAGGAAAGGATGATGGAAGCTATGATTCCCTCACAAGTTGGGATGAGTCTCCGGACTTTACAAAAAAAATAAAATAGGCCAAAGAAGGCCACAAAAAAAGAGGCCAAAGAAGCCCACCCAAAAAAGAGAGAAAAAAGAGAAAAAAGAGAAAATAGAGAAGGGACAATGTTACTATCCTTTTACCACACTTTTGCTTCAGAATAGCACCATGTTCTTCATATAGAGAGTCTCTTGAGTTATCACTTTCATATACTAGTGGGAATTTTCATTATAGAACTTGGCTTGTATATTCCGATGACGGGATTCCTCAAATGCCCAAGGTCTTCATGAGAAAGCAAGTTGGATGCACACCCACTTAGTTTCCAGTTTGAGCTTTCATACACTTATAGCTCTTAGTGCATCCGTTGCATGGAAATCCGTACTCCTCACATTGACATCAATTGATGGGCATCTCCATAGCCCGTTGATTAGCCGCATCGATGTGAGACTTCTCCCTTTTTGTCTTCTCCACACAACCTCCACCATCATATTCTATTCCACCTATAATGCTATATCCATGGCTCACGCTCATGTATTGCGTGAAAGTTGAAAAGGTTTGAGAACATCAAAAGTATGAAACAATTGCTCGGCTTGTCATCGGGGTTGTGCATGATTTGAATATTTTGTGTGGTGAAGATGGCGCATAGCCAGACTATATGATTTTGTAGGGATAACTTTCTTTGGCCATGTTATTTTGAAAATACATGATTGCTTTATTAGTATGCTTGAAGTATTATTATCTTAATGTCAAATGATAGACTATTGCTTAGAATCACTCGTGTCTTAATATTCATACCATGATTAGATTACATGATGAAGATTATGCTAGGTAGCATTCCACATCAAAAATTATCTTTTTTATCATTTACCTACTTGAGGACGAGAAGGAATTAAGCTTGGGGATTCTGATACGTCTCCGTCGTATCTATAAATTTTGATTGTTCCATGCCAATATTCTACAACTTTCATATACTTTTCACAACTTTTTATACTATTTTTGGGACCAACATATTGATCCAGTGCCCAGTGCAAGTTCCTGTTTGTTGCATGTTTTTCGTTTTGCAGTAAATCGATATCAAACGGAGTCCAAACGGAATAAAAACTGACAGAGATTTTTTGGAATATATGTGATTTTTGGGAAGAAAAATCAACGCGAGACGATGCCCAAGGGGGCCACGAGGCAGGGGGCGCGCCCTGGGCCCTCGTGGCCACCCCATAAGGAGGTTGATGCCCTTCTTTTGCCGCAAGAAATCTAATATACGGATAGAGATCGTGTTAAAATTTCAGCCCAATCGGAGTTATGGATCTTCAGGAATATAAGAAACGGTGAAAGGGCAGAATCTGAGAACGCAGAAATAGAGAGAGACAAAGAGACAGGTCCAATCTCGGAGGGGCTCTCGCCCCTCCCATGCCATGGAGGCCATGGACCAGAGGGGAAACCCTTCTCCCATCTAGGGAGAAGGTCAAGGAAGAAGAAGAAGGAGGGGGGCTCTCTCCCCCTCACTTCCGGTGACGCCGGAACGCCGCCGGGGCCATCATCATCACCGCAATCTTCACCAACACCTACGCCATCTTCACCAACATCTCCATCACCTTCCCCCTCTATCTATAGCGGTCCACTCTCCCGCAACCCGCTGTACCCTCTACTTGAACATGGTGCTTTATGCTTCATATTATTATCCAATAATGTGTTGCCATCCTATGATGTCTGAGTAGATTTTCGTTGTCCTATCGGTGGTTGAGGAATTGCTATGATTGATTTAATTTGCTTGTGATTATTTTGTTGTCCTTTGGTGCCCATCATATGAGCACACACATGGATCACACCATAGGGTTAGTTGTATGTTGATAGGACTATGTATTGCAGGGCAAGAATGACAGAAGCTTCAACCTAACATACAAATTGATGCATACGGGATTGAAGGGGGACCAATATATCTTAATGCTATGGTTGGGTTTAACCTTAATGAACGTTAGTAGTTGCGGATGCTTGCTAATAGTTCCAATCATAAGTGCATAGAATTCCAAGTCAGGGATGACATGCTAGTAGTGGCCTCTCCCACATAAAACTTGTTGTCGGTTTAGTAACGTAGTCAATTGCTCAGGGACAATTTTGCAACTCCTACCACCACTTTTCCACACTCGCTATACTAACTTTATTGTTTATTTATCTTAACTGCCCCTACTTTTTATTTATGTGCACTTTATATCCTTGCAAACCTATCCAAAACACCTACAAAGTACTTCTAGTTTCATACTTGTTCTAGGTAAAGCGAACGTCAAGCGTGCATAGAGTTGTATCGGTGGTCGATAGAACTTGAGGGAATATTTGTTCTACCTTTAGCTCTTCATTGGGTTTGACACTCTTCCTTATCAAAAGAGGCTACAATTGATCCCCTATACTTGTGGGTTATCACCGGGCCTTTTTTGGCCCAGTTATATGACGGGTCGTTACCAGGCTGAAACATATCTCGGGCCTTAGTTGGCCCCTTGATATCATGGGCCTTTAAGAGGCTGAAAGCTTACTACAAGCATCAACGGGCCAGATCATACGACAGGCCTTTAACAGGCCCAAAGTCACGTGGGGCTGAACTGTTGCCACCTTTATCATAGGCCGTTAGTGGGTCGGATGTCACGTCGGACCTTATATGGCCCATGGGCAGCACAGGCCATTCCCAGTCCAAAAGACACACCAGGCTGAAATGGGCCTAGGTCTACATCGGGCCTCTAACAGGCCGAAAGTCACTGGGCCGTAATTGGGCCCAAATATTCAGCGAACAATTAATGGGCCAGATCTGGCTTCGGGCCGTAAATGGGCCTTTATTAAACAGGTTGTGATTGGGTTGTGATTAAACATGCTATAAGTCATCAAGCGCCCTAGACAGAAGTGAATGCCAGTGAACCAGATCACACCCAGAGTGCAATCTTTGCCATCAAAAACCCATAACACACATGTACACACATGGTACGACACCCCCTAGCTTGTGGTCAGATCCCGACGCTCCGGATCCCCTCTTCGGTGAAACCCTAGCCTCGTTGGAGAAAAACTAGGCTTATACCACTAAAGCCAGTAATGGTGTCAAAATGGGGTAGAAAAGTGTAACTAGTTTATTGGTTGTATTAGGCTAGGCCCTAGGAAGTCACTAGACAAAGGTATAACACAACTCTTGACAAGTTTCCCTCCGGCTTGTCTCATCGGTGACTATCACGCTATAACGGCATGTAAACTGCGTAGAGAGAAGTGGATGCCGGTGAAGCAGGTCACACCCCGGAGTGCAATATTTTCCATCCAAAACCCATAACACACTTTTACACACATGTTATGGTACCCCCTATCTTGTGGTGGGATTCTAACGCTCTGGAGCCCCTCTCTGGTTAAAGCCTAGCCCCGCTGGAGAAAACCATGCTGATACGACTAAAGACAGTACCGACGTGAAACTGGGGTAGAAAAGATTAACTAGTTGCTTTGTTGTGTTAGGCTATGCCCTAGGAAGTCACAAGATAAAGGTATGAACCAACTCTTGACAAGATCCCCTCATGTTTGTCCGATCTGGGACTTACAGGATATAAGTCATGAAACTCCCTAGAGAGAAGTGGAAGCCGGTGAAGCAGGTCACACCCCGTACAACAATCTTTGCCATACAAAACCCATAACATAGTTTATAGTATGGCACCCCCAAGCTTGTGGTGGGATCCCGACGCTCCGGAGCCCTTCTTCGATGAAACCCAAGCCCCGTTGGAGAATAAACATGCTTATACAACTAAAGCCGGTAACGGCATCAAAATGGGGTAGAAAAGTGTAACTAGTTGCTTGGATGTGTTAGGCTATGCCCTAGGAAGTCGCAACACAAAGGTATAACACAACTCTTGACAAGATTCCCTCATGTTTGTCCGATCTCGGACTTTCAGGCTATAAGTCATCAAACTCCCTAGAGAGAGGTGGAAATCGGTGAAGCAGGCCACACCCCACACTACAATCTTTGCCATCCAAAACCCATAACATAGTTGTACACTCGTGGTATGGCACCCCAAGCTTGTGGTGAGATCCCGACGCTCCGGAGCCCCTCTCCGGTGAAAACATAGCCCTGTTGGAGAAAAACCAGGCTTATATGACTAAAGCCGGTACCGGCATCAAAATGGGGTAGAAAAGTGTAACTAGTTGCTTGGTTGTGTTCGGCTAGGCCCTAGGAATTCACAATAAGGAGGTATAACCAAACTCTTGACAAGATTCCCTCATGTTTAACTGATCTGGGACTCTTAGGCTATAAGTCACGAAACTCCCTAGAGAAAAGTGGAAGCCGGTGAAGCCGGCCACACCCCAGACTGCAATCTTTGCCATCCAAAACCCATAACACAGTTGTACACACATGGTATGGCACCCCCTAGATTGTGGTGGGATCCTGACGCTATGGAGCCCCTCTCCGATGAAACCCTAGCCCCGTTGGAGAAAAAATGGGCTTATACGACTAAAGCCGGTAGTGACGTCAAAATGGGGTAGAAACACTACAAAAAAATACACATCCCTGACATTTTGGGCCGAACGAATTTTTTTTCTGTCATACATATGACACTTTTATGACGATAATTGTGACAAAACCCGGTATCATCATAGATGTGGTGGGCTCCTACTTTTATGACAAAAAATCATGACAGAAAATGGACTTTTTGTCCAGGGCGGGCCGGAGACGCAGCCGCATGACATTCTTTGGGCCGTCCATGACGGAAAAAACCGTGGTAGAAGCGAGGGGGAGGAAAATTTCGAGGAGTTCCCGGTTACGGTGGGAGGTCGGGGGCCGAGCGATGCGCGTTTCTCTCGTACACGTACACGCGTGTGTGTGAGGCGTTGGCTCTAACTGAACCCGAGCGAGGCGTTGGGCTCTAACTGAACCCAAGCGATTGGACTGCAGGCTACGCGTTACTGAACCCGAGCGATCGATCGATGGCTGTTAACTAAACCCGATCGAGCGATTCCTTGGCTACTGCTGCTAACTGAAGCCGATCGATGGGATGAACAGTGAGTGTTGCGGGGGGGGGGGGGGTTGGATGAACAGTGAGCGGTGGCGTTGCCTCTGGATGAACAGGACCCCGTGGTGTGGTGGAGGGCTGGATGAACAGTAGACGGTGGAGGGTTGCCCGTGGAGGGGTAGAGTAGTTGATTCTCATGCTTGAGACTTGTTCAAACTAGGTTAGAACAATTTTCAGATTGCTAGCATGTGTGGAGTCATTGTCTAAGAAAAGGATGGTATCATCTGCATATTGAAGGCAGATGATGCCACCAGGGCAGACCTCAGGACAGAGCCCTACAATCAGACTATGATCAGCAGCTTTGCTCAGCATTTTAGTAAGAACGTCCACTACTAAATTAAACAAAAGCGGGGAGATGGGTCACCTTGCCTAAGGCCTTTACCAGCGAGGAAGAAATCACTTTCACAGTTATTTAACTTGACCCCAACAGACCCCCCATGAGTAAGTTGCTGGATCCAACTCTCCTCTGTGAAAGGCTTGGAAAAGATCTAAGAGATCATTTTTCACCAAGTCCCAAAAATGCTGGTAAAACAAGAAGGGAATCACATCAGGACTAGGAGCCCCATCAGGATAAGAGCTAAAATGGCTTCCTTCACCTCTGTCTTTGAAAAAGGGGCTTCTAGCAGCTCATTTTCAGTAGGAGAGACTTTTTCAGAAGCAGAGAAAAAAATGTTTTGTAGAGAGAACCCAGAAGGGTTTTCTTTCTTAAACAGGTCTTTGTAGAAGTCACTAGCCACTTTCAGCATCTCATCTACCTCAGTAACAGGGCCATTAGGGCCATCAAGGGAGTGAATGAGGGTTTTCCTCCTCCTCTGGTTAGCTACTGCATGGAAGTAAGCAGTATTTCTATCACTTCCAACATATCTAGCAGAACTGTGGGTTTTCCTTCTGACAGGGCAATTCTCAACTTTATGGGTAACCATTTTGCAGATAAAACAACTCTTGGGCTTGACATTTATCCAAATGATGCCCTGGTTCCCCACAATTGTAGCAGATCACCTCAGAGTATGCCGTAAGGCCCGAAGCAGGGGCAGGAGCAGTTTTCTGGATGTCCTATCTCTTCTTTTGCTGATTCTTGCCTTGAGATTTCCCACTGATCTGAGAGTCAGAACCACCAACAGATTGATCTTGGGCAATTACTGGAGCCTGCCTAGATTGTGCCCCCATTTGGGGCGGAGGTGGGCCGTACCACTGCCCAACCGGCGCTCCCCCCATTGTGATAGGGGAAATTCATCGGAGTTCCTGGTTCCTGCTCATCCTCCAGCCAGATGTTGTCTCTCAGGAAGCAGAAATAACCACCAGATAGCTCAATTGAAGCAGATTGCAAGCCTAATTTCAATCTTCTGCAGGTTTGGGGGAGAGGTAAGGTAGGGGATCCACCTGCTCCGGTTCTGGTGGCGTGCTGGTGGGCAGGAGTCTAGTCAAGCATTCCCATCTCGCAGCACGGCGTGCATCTCCTGAATTCACTTCTCCTTTCGCCCATCGAACGAACGCAATCGGTGGCTCACTGGGGTGGGGCATCCTGTGCTTCTTCGAGAAATCTCCTTCGAAGTAGATCCGCAGGGCTAGATTCAGCAGCTCCCAATCCACATGATCCGTGCACATCCGAGCATACCTGTGCGAGTGAGAGAACGAATTCGGTCCCTCCTCGGCTTCCTCCCTCGCAGCTTCCTCCTCTGCTTCCCTCCATTCGCACGTGCACTGGGTCCAGGAGAGAGTGACGCCGCGGATCCGCATCGCCCACTCCCTCCATCTCCTCCCTCGAGTCTCCCGCAGCACCGCCGGCGCGACGGAGTCAAGCGGCTGGAGCATCCGCGGGAAGGCTTTGTAGACACGTGGGAGATGCATCTTGTACATATGCCTGTCTTCCAGCCATTCCCCCATGGATATGGCCGGTGACTCCATGGGGCGCGCGAGCGGACTTGCTGAGGGGGGCAGGTGCGCCCGGAGTCAGGAGGTGGGGGTGGTGGCGAGATCTATTAGCCAATTACTCCCTCCTTTTCGGTTTATAGGGCTCAATTCAAAAATCTTACCAACCAAGGTAGATGATGAATAGTGGAATACTTTTTGTAGTTTGCAAAAGTACCTAATTAATGCACTTGTTTTCCTCAAAAAATTATGTTTATCAATGCATAAATTGCAATGCATGCATGCATAAAGTACATGCATTGGTCAATTTTCTCTTAATACTTGCATGCAATGATTTAATGCACCTTGGAATCTGAACATGTGATGGAAAACCACCAAATTGAGCCTTATAAAATTGAAAAACTAAAATTTTGAGATAATCCCTATAAACCGAAAAGGAGGGAGTATGTGAACTAAACAGTCAACATATAAAATAATTTAAATATATATAATATAGTTAGAAGGGAAACATAAGTTGGACCTGGTGTTCCTATTCTTATATAGAAAAATAGAACATACCTCTGTGTTTTCTTCAAAAAAATACATAAATTGGGCTACCAAAAATAAAACCTCGGATGGGAGGTCCATAGGCCGGTCGATACATGACGACCCTAAGCAAATACAAACAGGCCTATGGACCTCCCATCTGAGGTCGTGGGCTGCGCATGTTAAAAATGAAAGCCTAGACGGGGCAGCCCAGAACCACGTCCAAAACTTGCCAAAACTTCGTCCCTCGTTTTCTCTGTGTTTCGCACACTCGACATTATGTGGGCATTTTGACTGTGCATCATATGAAGATGTGCTATGCATGAATGTTGATCAGCATGATGTTAACTGGCTGGTAGTTCCATTTTCGACCATGAATAAAACTTCCAACATGATGTTAACCCTGTTTGAAAAGGCCATGTTAATATAAATGCTCTGCCTCTGAAAGTTGCAGTTTCTTATCTGAAACTGAACTTGCAGTTTCTAATCTGAAACTAAAACTTGCAATTTCTTCTCTGAGAATCACATTGTCTGCACTTTTATACTCCTATGAAACTACATTTTTAAGTGCTAAAAATAGATCTCTAGAATTCATAAAATACTTCATATGCTCAGTACTACAAATCTGAAATTCAAAAGACATTCATATCTGAAAGTACTCTCAAAATACACAACACAAAACACAATTCACAACCTACAAATACTGACAACCCTAAGCTCCTCCTGACAATTCACAACCTGCCCGACTATTGGGCTGGGGGGCAGCCCCCTCCTATTCCTCGGCGGCAGACAGTCGCCCCGTGAGACGATGTGAACGGCGAGGGAGACGATGGCGGGGAAGCGTCATTGGGCCAACTGCTTTTATCCTCTTGCAGTTGGGTTCGGTCGACGAAGACTCCACCGGCTCGCTCTGGTGGATGCTCGATCCTTCAATCTCTGGTGGATGCTCCATCTGGGATCGATACTCCCACCACCGCTCCCTCATGATCGAATTCGGTGAATCTGTTTGCTCCATGGCCCAGAGGAGCAGCTCTATGTACTCCGGCGCGACTCCCTCCGGGAGTATCACCGCCTTTTCGCTCTATTGCAGATATTTGGCCATGGATGTCGCTGTCGCCGCTAGTTGGTCCTTGTTGTCAAACCAAGACTGTATCTCCAACATCCTAGCTAGCTTCACAGGGTCGCCGTCTGCGATCCTCACGTATCGGTTGTACTCCTCCATCGATCTACTTCTCCACAGCACCTTCACTCGCCGACGGTGGTTTTTGAATGGAAGAGGAGAGGAGCAGCGGTGGTTTTGGATTAGAATGGGAGAGGAGCGACGTTGGTTTTGGACTGGAACAACAGAGGAGGGGCGGTGGTTTTGAAATGGAAGAGGAGAGGAGCGGCGCTGCATTTAGATTGGAACAGGAGAGGAGCGGCGGTGGTTTAAGAGGAGAAGAGCGGAAGAGCGGCGCTGGTCTTGGAAGTATTTTTTTCTTGTTTCGCGTATTTTGGGTCAAAGTTTGACCACGTACTATATTTGACAAGCAAAATGTGAATGCATGTCACCAAAAATTGTACCGTTTGGTTTGTATATGAATGTACTTTCAAATTATACTCCCTCCATTTTTTATACAAGGCCACAAACTCATACTACAGGTACCAAGGTAAAAATCAATGCTATGTTTAAGTCAATGTTGCTAGCTAGCTTGTCACCTTGATTGTCGTGTTAATTAATGTGGTTTTTCTCTCCCAAGCACAACAAGCCAACCCTCTTACTCCTCATTGGTTGATTAATGTTGGGAATGCAAGCTAACCTTCTCACTCCCGCATGCACACAAGGGATATTAATGTCCTCGGGTGCTAGTATGAGGCAAACGCCATCAATTTTGCCTCGATTAATGTTAGTGGCCTTGTATAGTTGCAAATTGTAATTTTGATAGTGGCCTTGTATACAACGTATAACATATATTTTATGTGCGAAAATCATGGTCAATTATGACCCAGAATAAAAGGGAGACTAGTTAATGCGGGGTCGCTTTCTTAATTGAAGCGTAAATTGATTTTTATTTTGATCCAGTCAGAGCGCGCCGGCCCTCTCGTCCAATCCTAAATCGCTACCGCACGCTCCTCTCCCTCTTCTCCATTGCAAAACCACCTCCTCTCCTCTCCATCATCTCCATTCCAAAACCACCGTCTCGCCTCTCCCTCTTCTCTATTGCAAGACCACCGTGTCTCCTCCGTTTTCTAGATGCTTTGCTCCATGGCACGGGCGCAATCCATGGATACAAAATTAGTATACTGTATACTATTTGAAAGTCGAGGGCGGGGCTTTTCCTGCGTGGTAGGCGGCGGGGCAGTTCCGCCTAGTCGGTTCGACAGAGACGCGAGAAGACGAGGGAGTAGGCTGCTGCAAACGTAGGGCTGTGTGATTTGACAGTGAGTTACTGCTGGACAGGTGGGGCCCCGTGATTTGACTTGCCATTATCATTTTAACTGCGGCGCTACGACCGGCGTGAGTCTCCTAGATTCCTGACCACCTCCATACAGGTGCCTCTCCCAATGCTCCACCATGTAGTAGAGGCTGGCTCTTGCATGAGAGCCCACTTCTCCACTTTTTCCTTACCTCTCTTTCCTCCGCATATGCAAAAATGCCATGTAAAGCGCACTATTGTACTTACTTTTAATTGCTCCTACAGGTGCTTAAGCTTGCCACATAGGCATAAAGTCTGATGTGGCAAGTTAATCAAGAAGAGAGAGACTAGTTTGGTGACCCAAGGAAGAAACGGTGCTAAGTGCGTGTACCTAGGTGAAAAGACAATTTTGAGTCTATAGCTAATTAAATGAAGCAAACTTAGCAACACCATTTCATTGGAAGAGGTTACTCCTTGGCAAATGCAATAAATACACGCGCTTACTAGCACCGTTTCTTCCATGAGTACGAAGAAAGAGATGGAGAGGAGTAACAAAAAATACACTTATAGCCAACCTTGTTGTAGTATGAGTGACTAAGTGATGACTATGTATGACATGCCAACATCACATAGCCTAACGCACCATGTTAAATCTCCAAGGGCGTGACCGCGCGAGCGGCGATGGTCGTGGTAGGCGTGACCATGATACGGGCTGCTGGCAGCCCTTGGATCTGAGATCAAACGGTTGCATGCTAAGTTGCTGAAAATTTGCAGAATAACCCTCCAGGATAGGATATTCACCCATAGGTCTAGAATCACGCCATGCAACCGTTTGATCTCAGATCCAAGGGCTCTCGGAAGCCCGTATCATGGGAGAATGGAAAGCCACTACCCTGTCGTTCGCACGCTGGCAGTTCGCTCCTACTCGTCCCCACACGTCCTTCAATACTACGACGGTTCGCTCCTAGTCGTCCCGTCCATTCACATTACGGCAGTTCCACTAATCCTAACCCTCCTCCCAAATCCATGGCGTCCCAAATCTCCATGATCGGAAGTGAGTACAAGGTTAGAACCATCACCGGCGATGAGTTTGACGTCATCTACACCCGTTCTTCCGCGACGGTGAAAGGATGCCTTTCTCGCTTCAGACGCATGTTTGAAAACTCAAATGATGAGTGGGTCGCTGGGCTAGATGTTGAGTACACCATAGTCCTGGGACGAGAGAAGGATCTAAAGGACGAAGAGAGGAAGAAGCCCGCCGTGATCCAGGTTTGCGTGCATGACTTATGCTTGGTCTACCACATATACTGTGCCGACATTGAGTGCCAGGATTTTAAGGACTTCCTCGGGAGCAACCTAGTCAAATTCATTACTGTAGATTTCGGTAACAATAAAGAAATCCTGGCTCGGATAGGCCTCGTTGTAGGCAACCCCTTCGACCTCCAGAAGAATCGGCTGGTGCCCTCTCGTCAGCCTTCAATGCTGACCCTGGCAGGAGCCATGGTTCATCCTTCGTACGGTAAACTGGTGAAACCTCCATACACGTTTCATCGTCATGCCTGGCAGTGGAATGTACTAGATATAGACCACATCCAGTACGATGCCATGGATGGCTACCTTTGCTTCAATATCTACAAGGGTTGGATGAAGAGCAACAGCCAAGTGTGCGGTTCAAGCAAAGAAGTATCAGCCAAGAGGAAGAGGGACAAGGACGAAGTCGAGGACGTGGACGAGGACTCCGAGTAAGGTGGCAGTGTCATTGCTCATGGTGGTTCTAATGCAGTGTCTACCGGAACAGTTGCAAAGTTTAATTTCACGTGTGCTTAATTAATTTGAGGGGTGTGTTGTGTTGAGCCCCCAGGAGAACTATGCTATGTTTCTTCTTGTTACTTTAACTCTTCAGTACGTACATACTAGTATTTCTTACATTTCATCTTTTAGTTGGTATAGTACTACCACTCGTTTCTTCACATTATATACGTACAATATATATGGCCAACATCATATAGCCAGCAGTTTAGTTGTCAAAGAATTTCAGGGTGCTTAGTTTTGTCAAAGAATTCCAGGATGCTTAGAGGGTGCTTGGATCCAAGGGACTTATTTTAGTCTGACTAAAAATAGTCTCTTTAAGAGGCTAAAGTTCCAAGCACCCCTGACTAAAGAGGGGCTAAAACTAGTCTTGAGACTAAATTTTTTTAGTCAGGGGTACCCCTACTAAATGTGGATTAGTCCTCTCTCTACTCATTTAACTCCTCTCCTTTAACACAAGCGAGTTCTGGATTGGAGGGTTTGGAGGATAATAAATGATCATTAACTTGATTTTAGCCTTTTTAGTATTTGGATCCAAGCATGGGTGAGGCTAGCATGTTTTAGTCCCACTACTTTTAGTCATGGGACTAAAACGTATCCAAGCACCCTCTTAGTTTTATTTGAGGGGTGGGTTGTGCTGGACACCATTATTGTGACTAGCCTTTTTAATAGTACTATATGCATAATTTGGCGAAGAGCGCTCTCTATATGTACCACCTTTTTTTAATTTCAAGTTTTGCTCCATGGCGCAATCCATCGATACTACTGTTGTACAAAAGTATACATTCTTTAAAAGGCTAGAGGGCGGGGCAGTCTAGCTTGGTCGGTTTCACGAGAGGCGAGGGCCTTTGTGATTTGACGACTCATTACTGCTGGAAGGCGGGGCCTTGTGATTTGATTGCTCGTATCAATGCGCTGATGACCTGATCGAGGAGGAGTAAAGAACCGTGCGGTATACTCAAGTTTTCCACTGGAGTAGTACTACGACGAAGGAGCACGAAACACGGCAGCCCAGTGCCATATGGCGATAAAAAATGATCTAATTTGCTAGTCATCTCATTGTTAGCATTGTTCTATTCATTCCCTCAAAAAAACATTGTTCTATTCATGCCTCGCAAAGAACATGACACGTGGGCGAAACACCCGAAGCAAAAGATGAAACACAGGAGCAAAAGAAGAAGGAAGATTATCACCCCAAATGGTCTAATTCGCCGCGGAGTCGTAACTGCTTCTTCATTGCCTGCACGACCTCCATCTCCTTGCGCGTCTCCTCCGCCATCTTCATCATTGTGTCCATGACGCAGCATTTCTCGACGTGAGCCTTCATCATCTGTTTCACGGCCATATTACATACCTTGACAGCAGCCGGGTGCTCGATGCGGAGCTTCGCCAACTCTTCCTTCTGTTGCATGGTGAGGGCCTCCAACATCTTCATCTAGGAACTACTATTCTCATGCAGCTTCTTCCAGCCGGCATTCTTCTCCTTCAACATGTTGATCTCGTGGGAGAGCTTCGCATTGTCCTCCCGAAGTCGCAGGATTTCGCCGGTCGCCTTCTTCTCCGAGGCAATGCTCTTCTTCAGCAGCATCACCAAGCCGGTGGTCAACTCCCCCTGCTGATTGAGCTCAGCGGGCATGTCGTCGAGGCTCTCCTTCAGCAACTCCATGAAGCCTTGGATGAACTCCTTCTGCTTATTGAGCTGATCAGGCATGCCGTCGAGGGATAACGACTCCAGCTCCGCCGGCTCGGCATGTTCGCCTCCGCGGCTAGGGCACTCCTGGGAGCCATTGCCTGCCCGTGAGAGATCTTTCGAGGTCTCTGCATGGCAGCGGGCCCTCTCTTTTTTCCGCAGCCTTGGTTGCCGCTCCCTTGTTACGAGTAGTTCTCGACCTAGAGCTCCGCTCACCGGCAATGGCAACGACGGACGAAGAAGAAGCACTTATGAGGAGGAAAGGTAGAGTGATTTTCGGTTAGGTAGTTCCCCTTTTTATAACCTAAGTACTAACACTAGTACTAATACCTGCATAGTGGGAACACGTTCAGGTTTGGTACATACTACTAGTAGGTGTGAGTAGGCTTTCGAATGTGATGGGAACACGGTAAAGATTAATTGATGGTTTTGGTTTCGAGGCCCGAAACGGCTCCCGATGAGTTTAGCGGAACATAAATTTCAAGTACTACACTGCTCAAATGCGTAAATATTGAGTAGTATGTTACTATCAAAAATTGGCACAAAATACGAAGGAGACCAATGGAAGACTACTAGCAACCCATGATTTAACTACTCGCATGCGCGCAATGGAGTAATAATGTCTTTCTTCCGCCCTCACGTCCACTCAATTTGCATGCGCTGTATTAATCGACCATCAATGAAGTGAACGACTTTACACGCGTCAAATTATCACATGGGGTGGATCTTGGTACAAAATTGCGTCCGCCCGTGTACCCGCGTGTGCGTGCAAGGAATGAGTGTGTGCATGGCATGTATGCACATCTTTGCTTCGTGCATGTACCACCAGTATGGCTCAGGGAGGACGAGTACATTCTTCTGGAACCAGCATCACGTTACTGTGATCAATCCATGCAAGGAGGTCGCGATAACGCCTACACATGTGCCACGTGGCTTCATGAACTGTAAGAGAGACACTGTGTAGCGTGCCATTGGTATTCTAGTTTACTGTTTTGCACAAACTCGAAATACTAGTAAGGTACACGTGCATTGCACGCATCAGATTTTGCAACCAAATTATGAATAAATACCACACTATAGCATGTAAGCTCTGAGTCATATATGCATGATGTATCCCTTCGCTTAATTCTTATAGTTCATCTCATTCAAAATCAATTAGTTTTTATAAAAAAGCTAAGAACGCGGGAATAGGAAAAACATGGGATTATAGTGAAATGTCGTCTTGAATCCTACAGGATTGTACGAAGGTTTGATTGTGCATAGAAAAACGCAGAATTCTTTCAAAGAGGTTTGAGTGGATGAGATGTTTCCTATGAAATCTAGTGCAAATCAATCATATGGAAAAATTCCTATGGTTTACAATCCTATGAATCAAACAACCAAGATAGGAAAAATTCCTAATGATTAGAATCCTCCAAAATTCCTTTGAGAATCCTTTGAATCAAAGAAGCCCTTAATCTATTTTATGATTCATGGAATTGTGCGTTGTAAAGCATAAAGTAAAAACAAATAATGGCAATTCAACTAGAAAAAAAGTTTGGGCAGTTATGATACGGAAGATTCTAGAACAAAAGAGAACCACTGTTGTTTTGAGGTTTGTGCATTATGCTTAAGTTCAACCATGGAGTCTGCTAGATTGTACATGTGGCAAAATCCGGTGGGGGGCTAGAAGATGGTGCGAGGGGCCGAGTGGAGGGAGACTATGAAGGAATGCACAAGTGCGAGATCGATATTTAGAGAGAGGGGGCGAACACGTGCGCTGTTGCGCGCAGTGGCGGAGCCATGAAAAATAAATGAGCTAGGGGGCCAAGCATTGCTAATCCTTTACGAGGAGGGTCAATTCATGAACTTAAACCATTTTTAGCAGCAATTGTCTAATGATCACATTCATATTAGCCTCGATATATAGTGATGTTAGGGGGGAGGGGGCAGGGCCCTTACTGCCCCCTGTCTTCGCCATTGTGCACGCGTCTGAGAGATGAAGCGGAAGGCATGGATGATGAGAGGGGGACGTTGGATATATAATTAATGTGGGTGTATTAGCTATATATGTTAATCCTATATAGAGAGGTATAGATTGATCGATGTGGACGTGGGAAAGAGGGTGAGACCTCACTGGATATATCGATTGATCGGTTTGTGTGGAAAACTATGAAAGACCTAGCTATATACACACATACATAGAGGAACATCGATCGTTGCGCATGCACGCGTGAGAGATAAAGAATGCCCGATATGATGGAGAGGGGGATGTGTGTGGGTGTGTGCCTTCATGGGAGACCGACCTGAAGAAAAAGATTGCATGCGTGCGATGGATAATGCCGACTGGTAGTGTGTGTGCATGCATGCACGAGAGAAAGTTAGTGGTACAATTATAAAGAGAAGACTACTGTGTGGGTGTAAAAGAATAGGTGAGGTCATAATCAATGTAAAGTTGAATTCAAATATTTGAATAAGAGATCATGATGTTTGAAACCCATGCATGCATGAATATAACGGAGATCTGCGCGGTGTGGTTTGGAAACGAGCATGTTGTAATGTATACACATTGAACAAGGTCAGACTGATTTGAATTTGAGATACCGATGGCAGACATCATTTGGCCACGTCGCATCCGTGCATGGACACACTATTCTAATTGGAGATGATGGGCGGCTTTCGCATCACATATCTATATCTATACCCCTATATATATATTATATTTTATATTTTTTATATTGTGTGCGGGTAACTTTAACTTTGAAAGATGGTCGTTGGATGAGGCGAATCCGATGGTCCAAAGATGGCAAATTTGAGCACTACTGGCCGTTGGATATCATCTAGATTCCACCAGATTTCGCCACATGTATAATCTAGAAGACTCCATGGTTGAACTTAAGCATAATGCACAAACATCAAAACACAAGCACTTCTTATTTGTTCTAGAATCTTCCGTATCAGAATTGCCCAAATGTTTTTCTACATGATTTGCCATTATTTGTTTTTACTTTATGTCTTACGACGCACAATTCCATGAATCTTAAAATAGATTAGCTTTCTTATAAAAACTAGATGATTTTGAATGAAATGAACTATAAGAATTAAACGAACATCTACATCATGCATATATGACTCAAAGCTTGCATGCTATAATGTGGTATTTATTCATAATTTGGTTGCCAAATCTCATGCGTGCAATGCACGTGTACCTTACTCTAGTCTAAATGGTGTTTGTGTGTGTGTTGTGCGTGTTGAGGTGCAAATTGTCTTTTTTTGGGTACACGTTAAGCTTGTTCTTCCGAAATTTCAAGCCGCGCCTTGTTATGCCGAAAATTCAAGCTAGCGTCTCTGTCTATCGTGCTGCGAAACTCCCGCCTCTTCAACCCGCGCCTTGTTAGCCCGAAATATTTAAGATATATCTTTGTCTCGTTGTGCTCCGACAACTCCCTCCATCTCAACCCGCGCCTTGCTATTCCGAAATTACAACGCGCGCGAAAACTCCCACCTCCTGTGAAATCCCGACACGCGAAATGCCCGTGGTACCCCTGAACCGAAAGAACCGCCTCAAATCGGTGGGGGTACTTTCGTAACTTACCCCACATTTCGGACAAGCGCGTCTCTAAGCCATGGTTCCCCACTGCCATCCCATCCGCCCACCCATTCGTACACCGAGGCCGCGAAAACCCGCGACGAAACCCCACACCCTGCTCCGTCCGCCACCCAGCCGGAGCCTCTTCCCCGACGACGTCGTCCACAGCAACACCTCGACGTCCCTCATCCACCGTACCGGATGAGGATCCGTCGTCGATCTCATCGTCCCGCCGGTTCAGCCACCCCGTCCTCCACCTCCAAGGAGCTGCCCCGATGTTCCCCTCGTCTTTCGCGCCACCTCCATTCCCACACCGCCGTCTTCACCTGCACCACCGGAAGAGCATCATCATCACCGTTTCCTCGGATGAAGCTGCGGCCTAATCGGCGCCACCAAAGAGGTTGTACACTAATCGCCGCATTTTCTTCTTGATTCGATCTCACGGTGCTGCCGGGCTCGGTCCCGAGCCGACACGGCGCGGCTCCATCCACGGCGGCGTCGCCGCCACTTCCTCCACAGCGTCGCTCCCTCGGCGGCGACGTCCACATCAGTAGGACTGCTGCTGCTTTAGCTCTCGCTCGCGCTGCTGCTCTGCTCTTGCTCTCGGTCCCCTGCCTTGGTCTGCTCTTGCTATTGCTCTTGCTCGCGCTGCTGCTCTCGCTCTTGCTCTTGCTTGCGATGCTGCTCCGATTTAGCTACACTTCAGTCGACTGAATCGACTTTTGGGTCAGTCGATTTTCAGGGGGTGGGGGGCTCGCCGGGGTGAAGGAAGAACCAGCCACAGCGGGGAGGGGGGCTTGCCAGAGAGATACCCCACTATCTATCTTAGGGTTCAGGATGGGGGCGGTCGTCGCCGGCCGTGGCGGGGCGGTGGCGTGTGGATCACCGGAGAAAAAGCTCGGCACGGGGTGGCCTAGAGGGATGGCCGGGGCGGCGGTGGACCGGCGGTGGGGAGTGTTTTCGGGGCGGGTGGGGCGGCGCACCGCCGGCTGCGGGCGGCGAGGGGCTGCTGTTTGGCCGGCTCAGGGGGGTGGAGGTTGAAGATGAACCACATGCCCTTGATTTCGTATCCAATGGCTGCAAAATCGACTGACTAGAGATGAAAAAGTCAGTCGACCGACGTGTAGCCTCACCTTGCTAGTGCGTTCAGTTTCATGGTTCATACTACTTTGCTCTTGCATCACTGTATTTACTGATACCAACTAATTTCAAATTTGAAGGATGCAATTGAAACTCCAATGGCGCAACAGGTATGTTTTAAACCTGTTTCTTCAACGTGTTTGGTTGTTTGCTATTCTAACTTGCTCTATGTTGATTTCAGTTTCAATTGAATAAACAGTTATGTTCTCATGCCATGGATATTACAAGTGTTGTTATTGCTGTGTAGTTTCCCACACTTATATTCTGTCTATGCTGCTTTGTCTTAAATAGATATGATTCGAACTGTATCTATCTTGATTTGGCAACATAAACTAGAATGATATAGACCATACAGTGACCATACTACATAGATATATGTTTGTTTCATGTTGTTATCCTATCCACCTTACTACTGAACTGGGAAACCTGAGATGTGTTTGTTTGTTTCTCTTTTAGAACGCGGATATATTGGAGAAGAGTACCCTGTTATGAAATGGTAAAGGAAGTAATGCAGATAAGGTTCAAGATAGTGAGACATCCCTGTTGGTCTCCAAGAAAGCTGATAAAAACTATATTGAAGACATTGAGACAACCCCAAAGTCCTGTCTTGATGTAGTGTTCGAGTTACTGGCTACCACTGCTGGCACCAGCTCTTCGAACCCGTTGCCCGAATCAGTTCGGCTTCTTGAGTCTCAACTTCAAGTTGAAAGACATCGATCAAATGTTATGCGACAGGAAGCCGAAGGACTGAGGAAGTCCCTGCAGAATTCAGATGCATACTTTCTGGTGCAACAGCAAGCGCTGGAGGACTTAAGCGCCAAACAAGAGAAAGTTAATAAGTTTGCTAAGCATCTTGCCAGCATTATGGGTACCCAGGATATTGTTTCTTGAGCTCTTCTGAAGTGGTTTTAGTTGTGGACTTGTTTTGCTGCGGCGTTTATATGCTGTTGTGTTCCCTATATTTGCACTGGTGGTGAACTTTGATGCCCAGTGGATGTAATATGTGTGATAGCCGTGATAGCCTAGTGTAAGTTGCTTGCTTATTTATTTCCTTGTTGTCTTGTTTATTTGTTTGCTTGTAGTCAGTGCAGTTCTTTTTTTGCGGTTTGCTAGTGGCTGCAATAACCTATTTTTTAAAACTAGGCCACAATAACCATGGGCTAATATTTACTGTAGTGACACTGGGCCTCCTACAGGCCGTAGAAAATGTGGGCCTTCTACGGGCCGTATAAACAGTGGGCCTTCTACGGGCCGTAGAACTAGTGGGCCTTCTACGGTTCGTAGAAACAATGGGCCTTCTACGGGCCGTATCATCAATGGGCCTTCTACGGGCCGTATCATCAATGGGCCTTATACGGGCCGTATGATCGATTGGCCAAACATGGGCCAAACAGACCGCATTCTGGCCTTAAACGGGCTAGAGTTGGAATCGTCCGTTCATGGGCCGACCATAATGGGCCATCATTAATAGGCCGTATTTGATGACGCTATGAAAACGGCCCAACGTATTAACGGACCACAAACGGGTCGACTGTAACCACGGGCTGAATTTGGCCCACAAGCAGAAAATGGCAGTAACGGGCCGTAAGTAAACAAATGCTGGAAATGAGCCCAAGAATAAATGGGCTCTGAAGAAGGCCGGAAGATAACATGGGCTGGAAACGGCCCAACGGTATAACGGGCCGCTAATGGGTATAAAGTGATACACTGTTCATCACGGGCCAATTTCACCACGGGCCGTTAATGGGTGTAAAGTGATACACTGTTCATTACGGGTCAGTTTCACCACGAGCCGTTAATAAGCCAAGAGTTACATAGGGCCTCATATGGGCCGAAAGACGTCATGGGCCATACATGGGCCAGACGTGAAATCGGGCTGGAATCATATTGGATGGCCCAGATGACGCTACTAGGCCTAATTCGGATAGGGCGTAACGGGCCTTGGGTTAGCGGGCTGTAAATGGGCTATATTCGAACAGGCCGTTAACAACCTTTCCATGGGCCGGCCCGGCAGCTTTTGACCAAGTCAAAAGGGCCGGCCTTTACACAAGAATGGGCCTCTGTTGGGCCGTGCCATGTGTTGACGTATCATAGGCGCCTATCTGACCCACTTACGAGCTGACATGTGTTTCGTCCGGCCAATAAGAATTTTACATGTGGAAATTTCCCATTGGTCGGCGCTGTTAACGGGTTATCAGATCCAAAAGCCGACCCAATAGCTTAACGATGTTCCGTTACGATGGATGTCACGTGTCGGTCACCCTTGACGAAAGCACTTCTGTGACACGCGATTTATCGTCATGGAAGTGAACACTTCCGTGATGATAATTTTGGTAATGTCATGGAACACTTCTACGACAGCACAGGTATGACTATCTTGATTCTGTCATAAATTTGTCATGGATGTACATGCATGACAAAAAAGTGACCTACTGTGACAAACACGTATCATCACGGAAGTTTATTTTTTTGTAGTGAAAAGTGTTACTCGTTGCTTGGTTGTGTTAGTCTAGGCCCTAGGAAGTCGCAAGACAAAGGTATAACACAACTCTTGACAAGTTTCCCTCCAGCTTACCTATCGGGGACTATCACGCTATAACTGCATAGAAACTCCCTAGAGAGAAGTGGATGCCGGTGAAGCAGGTCACACCCTAGAGTGCAATCTTTGCCATCAAAAACCTATAACATACTTTTACACACATGTTATGGTACCCCCTATCTTGTCGTGGGATCCCGATGCTCCGGAGCCCCTCTCCGGTGAAAACCAAGCCTAGATGGATAAAATCCAGGTTTATACAACTAAAACCGGTACTGGTGTCAAAATGGGGTAGAAAATGTAACTAGTTGCTCGGTTGTGTTAGGATATGCCCTAGGAAGTCACAAGACAAATGTATAACCCAACTATTGACAAGATTCCCTCATGTTTGTCCGATCTGGGACTTTCAGGCTATAAGTGATGAAACTCCTTAGAGATATTGGAAGCCGGTGAAGCAGGTCACTCCCCGGACTGCAATCTTTGCCATCCAAAACCCATTACACAGTTGTACACAAATGATATATCACGCCCAAGCTTGTGGTGGGATCTCGACACTCTAGAGCCCCTCTCCGGTGAAACCCTAACCCAGTTGGAGAAAAAATAGGCTTATACAACTAAAGCCGGTAACAGTGTCAAAATGGGATAGAAAAGTGTAACTAGTAGATTGGTTGTGTTAGGGTAGGACCTAGGAAGTCACGAGACAAAGGTATAACACAACTCTTGACAAGTTTCCCTTCAGCGTGTTCCATCGGGGACTATCACGCTATAACTGCATGTAAACTGCCTAGAGAGAAGTGAATGCCGATGAAGCAGGTCACACCCCAGAGTGCAATATTTTCCATCCAAAACCCATAACACACTTTTACACACATGATATGGTACCCCCTATCTTGTGGTGGGATTTTGACGCCCCGGAGCCCCTGTCCGGTGAAAACCTAGCCCCGCTGGAGAAAACCCAAGCTTATATGACTAAAGCCAGTACCGGCATCAAACTGGGGTAGAAAAGAGTAACCAGTTGCTTAGTTGTGTTAGTCTATGCCCTAGGAAGTGACAAGACAAAGGTTTGACCCAACTCTTGACAAGATTCCCTCATGTTTGTCCAATCTGGGACTTTCAGGCTATAAGTCATGAAACTCCCTAGAGAGAAGTGGAAGCCGGTGAACCGAGTCACATCCCAGATTGCAATATTTGCCATCCAAAACCCATAACAAAGTTTTACACACATGGTATGGCACCCCCAAGCTTGTGGTGGGATCCTGACGCTCCGGAGCCCCTCTCCGGTGAAACCCTATCCCCGTTCGAGAATAAACATGCTTACACGACTAAAGCCGGTAACGGCGTCAAAATGGGGTGGAAAAGTGTAACTAGTTGCCCGGTTGTGTTAGGCTAGGCCCTAGGAAGTCGCAATACAAAGGTATAACCCAACTCTTGACCAGATTCCCTCATGTTTGTCTGATCTGGAACTTTCAGGCTATAAGTTATGAAACTCCCTAGAGATAAGTGGAAGCCGGTGAAGCAGGTCACACTTCGGACTGCAATATTTGCCATCCAAAACCCATAACACAGTTGTACACACATGGTATGTCATCCCCAAGCTTGTGGTGGGATACCGATGCTCCGGATCCCCTCTCCGGTGAAACCCTAACCCCATTGGAGAAAAAACTGGCTTATACGACTACAGCTGGTAACAGTGTCAAAATGGGGTAGTAAAGTGTAACTAGTTGATTGGCTATGTTAGGCCAGGCCCTAGGAAGTCACAAGACAAAGGTATAACACAACTCTTGAGAAGTTTCCCTCCAGCTTGTCCGATCGGGACTATCACGCTATAAGTACATGTAAACTCCCTAGAGAGAAGTGGATGCCGGTGAAGTAGGTCACACCTTGGAGTGCAATCTTTGCCATCCAAAACCCATAACACAGTTGTACACACACGGTATGTCACCCCCAAGCTTGTGGTGGGATCCCGACGCTCCGAAGCCCCTCTCCGGTGAAACCCTAACCCCTTTGGAGAAAAACTAGGCTTATACGACTAAAGCCGGTATCAGCATCAAAATGGGGTATAAAAGTGTAACTTGATAGTTGCTTGGTTGTGTTAGGCTAGGCCCTACGAAGTGACAAAACAAATGTATAACCCAACTCTTGACAAGATTCCCTCATGTTTGTCCGATCTGGGACTATCAGGCTATAAGTCATGAAACTCCCTAGAGAGAAGTTGATGCCGATGAAACAGGTCACACCTCGGAGTGCAATCTTTTCCATCCAAAACCTATAACACTATTTTGCACACATTTTATAGTACCCCAAATCTTTTGGTGGGATACCGACGCTCCGGAGCCCCTCTCCGGTGAAAACCTGGCCCCGCCGGAGAAAAATCAGGCTTGTATGACTAAAGCCGGTACCGGCGTCAAAATGGGGTAGAAAAATGTAACTAGTTGCTTGGTTGTGATAGACTAGGAACTAGGAAGTCATAAGACAAAGTTATACCCCAACTCTAGACAAGATTCCTTCATGTTTGTCTGATCTGGGGCTTTTAGGCCATAAGTCATGAAACTCCCTAGAGATAAGTCGAAGCCGGTGAAGCAGGTCACACCCCAGACTACAATCTTTGACATCCAAAAACCATATAACAGTTGTACACACATGGTATGTCACCCCCAAGCTTGTGGTAGGATCACGATGCTTTGGAGTACCTCTCCGGTGAAACCCTAACCCCGTTGGAGAAAAAACAGGCCTATACGACTAAAGTTGGTAACAATGTCAAAATTGGGTAGAAAAGTGTAACTAGTTGATTGGTTGTGTGACGCTAGGCCCTAGGAAGTCACAAGACAAAGATATAACACAACTCTTGACAAGTTTCTCTCTGGCTTGTTCCATCGGGGACTATCACGCTATAACTGCATGTAAACTGCCTAGAGAGAAGTGGATGCCGGTGAAGTAGGTCACACCCAGGAGTGCAATATTTTCCATCCAAAACCCATAACACACTTTTACACACATGTCATGGTACCCCCTATCTTGTGGTGGGATTCCGACGCCTCGGAGCCCCTCTCGGGTGAAAACCTAGCCCCGCTGGAGAAAAACCAGGCTTGTACGACTAAAGCAAGTACCGGCGTCAAACTGGGGTAGAAAAGAGTAACTAGTTGCTTGGTTGTGTTAGGCTATGCCCTAGGAAGTCACAAGACAAAGGTATAACCCAACTCTTGACAAGATTCCCTCACGCTTGTCCGATCTGGTAGCCCGTGAAGCAGGTCACACCCCAAACTGCAATCTTTGCCATCCAAAACCCATTACACAGTTGTACACACATGGTATGTCACCCCCAAGCTTGTGGTGGGATCCCGACGCTCCGGATCCCCTCTCCGGTGAAACCCTAACCCCGTTGGAGAAAAGGCAGGCTTATAAAACTATAGCTGGTAACAGTGTCTAAATGGGGTAGTAAAGTGTAACTAGTTGATTGGCTGTGTTAAGCTAGGCCCTAGGAAGTTAAAACACAAAGGTATAACACAACTATTGACAAGTTTCCCTCCGGCTTGTCCGATCGGGACTATCGCGCTATAACTGCATGTAAGCTCCCTAGAGAGAAGTGGATGCTGGTGAAGTAGGTCACACCCCGGACTGCAATCTTACCCATCCAAAACCCATTACATAGTTGTACACACATGGTATGTCACCCCCAAGATTGTGGTGGGATCCCGACGCTCCGGAGACCCTCTCCGGAGAAACCCTTGCCCCGTTGGAGAAAAAACAGGCTTATACGACTAAAGCCGGTAAAGACATCAAAATGGGGTAGAAAAGTGTAACTAGTTGCTTGGTTGTGTTAGGCTAGGCCCTAGGAAGTGACAAGACAAATGTATAACCCATCTCTTGACTAGATTCCCTCATGTTTGTCCGATCTGGGACCTTCATGCTATAAGGCATGAAACTCCCTAGAGAGAAGTGGATGCCGGTGAAGCAGGCCACACCCCGGAGTGCAATATTTGACCTCCAAAACGCATAGCACACTTGTACACACATTTTATAGTACCGCAAATCTTTAGGTGGGATACCGATGCTCCGGATCCCCTCTTCGGTGAAAACCTAGCCTAGCTGGAGAAAAGTCAGGCTTGTACGACTAAAGCCGGTACCGGTGTCAAAATGGGGTAGAAAAATGTAACTGGTTGCTTGGCTGTGATAGGCTAGGACCTAGGAAATCACAAGACAAAGTTATAACCCAACTCTAGACAAGATTCCGTCATGTTTGTCTGATCTGGGACTTTCAGGCTATAAGTCATGAAACTCCCTAGAGATAAGTCGAAGCCGGTGAAGCAGGCCACACCCCGGACTGCAATCTTTGCCATCCAAAACCCATAACACAGTTATACACACATGGTATGTCACCCCAAGCTTCTGGTGGGATCACGATGCTCCGTAGCCCCTTTTCGGTGAAACCCTAAGCCTGTTGGAGAAAAAACAGGCCTATACGACTAAAGCCGGTAACAATGTCGAAATGGGGTAGAAAAATGTAACTAGTTGATTGGTTGTGTTACGCTAGGCCCCGGGAAGTCACAAGACAAAGGTATAACACAACTCTTGACAAGTTTCCCTCTGGCTTGTCCCATCGGGGACTATCACGCTATAACTGCGTGTAAACAGCCTAGAGAGAAGTGGATGCCGGTGAAGCAGGTCACACCCCGAGGTGCAATATTTTCCATCCAAAACCCATAACACACTTTTACACACATGTTATGGTACCCCCTATCTTTTGTTAGGATTCCGATGCTCCGGAGCCCCTCTACGGTGAAAACCTAGCCTTGCTTGAGAAAAACCAGGCTTATACGATTAAAGCCAGTACCAGCATCAAACTGGGGTAGAAAAGAGTAACTAGTTGCTTGGTTGTGTTAGGCTATGCCGTAGGAAGTCACAAGACAAAGGTATAACCCAACTCTTGACAAGATTCCCTCATGTTTGTCGATCTAGGACTTTCGGGCTATAAGTCATGAAACTCCCTAGAGAGAACTGGAAGCCGGTGAAGTTGGTCACACCCGGACTGCAATCTTTACCATCCAAAATCCATAACATAGTTGTACACACATGGTATGGCACCCCCAAGCTTGTGGTGAGATACCGATGCTCCGGATCCCCTCTCCGCTGAAACCCTAGCCCCGTTGGAGAATAAACATGCTTATACGACTAAAGCCGGTAAAGGCATCAAAATGGGGTAGAAAAGTGTAACAAGTTTCTTGGTTTTGTTAGTCTAGGCCTAGGAAGTCATAGGATAAAGGTATAACACAACTCTTGACAAGATTCCCTCATGTTTGTCCGATCTGGGACTTTCAAGCTATAAGTCATGAAACTCCCTAGAGAGAAGTGGAAGTCGCTGAAGCAGGTCGCACCCCAGACCGCAATCTTTGCCATCCAAATCCCATAACACAGTTGTAAACACGTCGTATGGCACCCCCAAGATTATGGTGGGATCCCGACGCTCCGGAGCCCCTCTCTGGTGAAAATCTAGCCCCGCTGGAGAAAAACCAGGCTTATATGACCAAAGCCGGTACCGGCGTCAAAATGGGGTAAAAAAGTGTAACTAGTTTCTTGGTTGTGTTAGGCTAGGCCCTAGGAAGTCGCAACACAAAGGTATAACCCAACTCTTGACAAGATTCACTCATGTTTGTCCGATCTAGGACTTTCAGGCTATAAGTCACGAAACTCCCTAGAGGGAAGTGGAAGCTGGTGAAGCCGGTCACACCCCGGACGGCAATCTTTGCCATCCAAAACCCATAACATAGTTGTACACACATGGTATGTCACCCCTAGCTTGTGGTGAGATCCCTATGATCCGGATCCCCTCTCCGGTGAAACCCTAACCTCGTGGGAGAAAATGGGGTAGAAAAATGTAACTAGTTGCTTGGTTGTGTTAGGAATTCAGAAGACAAAGGTATAACCCAACTCTTGGCAAGATTCCCTCATGTTTGTCTGATTTGGGACTTTCAGGCTATTAGTCATGAAACTCCCTAGAGACAAGTGGAAGCTTGTGAAGCAGGTCACACCCCGGACTGCAATATTTGCAATCCAAAACCCATTACACAGTTGTACACACATGGTATGTCACCCCCAAGCTTGTGGTGGGATCCCAACACTCCGGAGCCCCTCTCCGGTGAAACCCTAGCCCCGTTGGGGAAAAGGCAGGCTTATACGACTACAGCTGGTAACAGTTTCTAAATGGGGTAGTAAAGTGTAACTAGTTCATTGGATGTGTTAGGCTAGGCCCTAGGAAGTCAAAAGACAAAGGTATAACACAACTATTGACAAGTTTCCCTCCGGCTTGTCCGATCAGGACTATCGCGCTATAACTGCATGTAAGCTCCATAGAGAGAAGTGGATGCCGGTGAAGTAGGTCACACCCTGGACTGCAATCTTAGCCATCCAAAACCCATTACACAGTTGTACACACATGGTATGTCCCCCCCCCAAGATTGTGGTGGGATGCTGACGCTCTAGAGGCCCTCTCCGGAGAAACCCTAGCCCCGTTGAAGAAAAAACAGGCTTATACGATTAAAGCCGGTAACGACATCAAATTGGGGTACAAAAGTGTAACTAGTTGCTTGGTTGTGTTAGGCTAGGCCCTAGGAAGTCACAATACAAAGGAATAACCCAACTCTTGAGAAGATTCCCTCATGTTTGTCCGATCTGGGACTTTCACGCTATAAGTCATGAAACTCCCTAGAGAGAATGGATGTCGGTGAAGCAGGTCACACCCCGTAGTGCAATATTTGCCATCCAAAACTTATAACACACTTTTACACATATGTTATGGTACCCACAATCTTTCGGTGGGATACCGACGCTCCGGAGCCCCTCTCCAGTGAAAAGCTAGCCACGCTGGAGAAAAACCAGGCATATACGACTAAAGCCGGTACTGGCATCAAAATGGGGTAGAAAAATGTAACTAGTTGCTTGGTTGTGATAGGCTAGGACCTCGAAAGTCACAAGACAAAGTTATAACCCAACTCTTCACAAGATTCCCTCATGTTTGTCCGATCTGGGACTTTCAGGATATAAGTCATGAAACTCCCTAGAGAGAAGTGGAAGCTGATGAACCAGGTCACACCTCGGACTGCAATCTTTGTCATCCAAAACCCATAACACAGTTGTACACACATGGCATGGCACCCTTAGCTTGTGGTTGGATCCCGATGCTCTGGTGCCCCTCTCCGGTGAAAACCTAGCCTCGTTGGAGAAAAACTAGGCTTAAACGACTAAAGCTTGTATCAACATCAAAATGAGGTAGAAAAGTGTAACTAGTTGCTTGGTTGTGTTAGGCTAGGCCCTAGGAAGTCACAATAAAAAGGTATGACCCTACTCTTGACAAGATTCCTTCATGTTTCTCCGATCTGGGAGTTTCAGGCTACAAGTCATGAAACTCCCTAGAGAGAAGTGGATGCCCATGAAGTAGGTCACACCTCGGAGTGCAATCTTTGCCATCGAAAACACATAACACACTTGTACACACATGTTATGGCACCCCTAGCTTGTGGTGGGATACCGGCGCTCTGAAGCCCCTCTCCGGTCAAACCCTAGCCTCATTGGAGAAAAAACTGGCTTATACTACTACACCGGTAACGACGTCAAAATGAGATAGCAAAGTGTAAGTAGTTGCTTGGTTGTGTTAGGCTAGGACCTGGGAAGTCACAAGACAAAGGTATAACACAACTCTTGACAAGTTTCCTTCTTCCTTGTCCCATCAGGGACTATCACGCTATAACTGCATGTAAACTCCCTAGAGAGAAGTAGATCCCGGTGAAGCAGGTCACACCACAGAGTGCAATCTTTGCCATCCAAAATATATAGAACACTTTTAAACACATGTTATGGTACCCCTTATCTTGTGGTGGGATCCCGACGCTCCGGAGCCCCTCTCCGGTGAAAACCTACCCCACTATAGAAAAACTAGGCTTATAGGACTAAAGCAGGTACCAGCGTCAAAATGGGGTAGAAAGGTGTATGGAGTTTTTTGGTTGTGTTAGCCTAGGCCCTAGGGAGTCATAAGACAAAGGTATAAGCCAACTCTTGACAAGATTCCCTCATGTTTTTCCGATCTGGGACTATCACGCTATAATTATATGTAAACTCCCTAGGGAGAAGTGGATGTCGATGAAGCAGGTCACACCCTAGAGTGCAATGTTTGCCATCCAAACCCCATAACACACTTCTACAGACATGGTATGGAACCCCCTAGCTTGTGGTGGGATCCCGATGCTCCAGAGCCCCTCTCCGGTGAAACCCTAGCCCTGTTGAAGAAAAACCAGGCTGATACGACTAAAGTCGGTACCGGCGTCAAAATGGGGTAGAAAAGAGTAACTAGTTGCTTGGTTGAGTTAGTATAGGCCCTAGGAAGTCAAAAGACAAAGTTATAACCCAACTCTTGATAAGTTTCCCTCATGTTTGTCCGATCTGGGACTATCACGCTATAATTACATGTAAACTCCCTTGGGAGAAGTGGATGCTGGTGAAGCAGGTCATGCCCCGGAGTGCAATCTTTGCCATCCAAACCCCATTACACACTTGTACACACATGGTATGGACACCCCTAGCTTGTGGTGGGATCCCGACGCTCCAGAGCCCCTCTCCGGTGAAACCCTAGCCCCGTTGGAGAAAAACCTAGCTGATACGACTAAAGTCGGTACCGGCGTGAAAATGGGGTAGAAAAGTGTAACTAGTTGCTTGGTTGTGTTAGACTAGGCCCTAGGAAGTCACTATACAAAGGTATAACCCAATTCTTGACAAGATTCCCTCATGTTTGTTCGATCTCGGACTTGAAGGCTATAAGTCATGAAACTCCCTAGAGAGAAGTGGATGCCGGTGAACCAGGTCACACCCTGAAGTCCAATATTTGCCATCCAAAACCCATAACACACTTTTACTCACATTGTATGGCACCCCCTAGCTTGTGGTGGGATCCCGATGCTCCGGAGCCCCTCTCTTGTGAAACCCTAGCCCCGTTTGAGAAAAAATAGGCTTGTACGACTAAAGCGGGTAACAGCGTCAAAATGGGGTAGAAAAGTGTAACTAGTTGCTTTGTTGTGTTAGGCTAGGCCCCAGAAAGTCACAAGACAAAGGTTTAAAAGAACTCTTGACAAGTGTCCCTCTAGCTTGTCCCATCGGGGACTATCCCACTATAACTACATGTAAACTCCCTAGAGAGAAGTGGATGCCGGTGAAGCAGGTCACACCCGGGAGTGCAATCTTTTCCATACAAAACATATAACACACTTTTACACACATGCTATGGTACCCCCTAGCTTGTGGTGGGACCCCGATGCTCCTAAGCCCCTCTCCGGTGAAAACCTAGCCCCGCTGGAGAAAAACCAGGCTTATATGACTAAAGTCGATACCGGCGTCAAAATTGGGTAGGAATGTGTAACTAGTTGCTTGGTTGTGTTAGGCTAGGCCCTAGTAAGTCACAACACAAAGGTATAACCCAACTCTTGACAAGATTCCCTCATGTTTGTCTGATCTGGGACTTTCACGCTATAAGTCATGAAACTCCCAAGAGAGAAGTGGAAGCCAGTGAAGCAGGTCACACCCCGAACTGCAATCTTTGCCATCCAAAACCCATAACACAGTTGTACACACATGTTATGGCACCCCCTATCTTGTGGTGGGATCCCGACGCTCCGGAGCCCCTCTCAGGTGAAAACCTAGCCTCATTGGAGAAAAACTAGGCTTATACGACTAAAGCCAGTATCAGCATCAAAATGGGTTAGAAAAGTGTAACTAGTTGCTTGGTTGTGTTAGGCTAGGCCCTAGGATGTCACAAGACAAAGGTATAACCCAACTCTGGATAAGATTCCCTCATGTCTGTCCGATCTGGGACATTCATGCTATAAGTAAAGAAACTCCCTAGTGAGAAGGGGATGCCGGTGAAGCAGTCACACCCCGGAATGCAATATTTGCCATCCAAAACCCATAACAGACTTGTACACACATGGTATAGCATCCCCTAGATTGTGGTGGGATCCCGACGATCCGGATCCCCTCTCCGTGAAACCCTAGCCAAGTTGGAGAAAAACCAGGCTTATACGACTAAACCCGGTACTAGCGACAAAATGGGGTAGAAAAGTGTAATTATTTTTTTGGTTGTGTTGGCTAGGACCTAGGAAGTCACAAGACAAAGGTATAACACAACTATTGACAAGTTTCCCTCTGGCTTGTCCCATCGGGGACTATCACGCAATAACTGCATGTAAACGGCCTAGAGAGAAGTGGATGCCGGTGAAGCAGGTCACACCCGGAGTGCAATATTTGCCATCCAAAACCCATAACAAACTTTTACACACATGTTATGGTACCCTCTATCTTGTGGTGGGATCCCGACACTCCGGAGCCCCTCTCTGATGAAAACATAGCCCCGCTGGAGAAAACCAGGCTTATACTAAAGCCAGTACCGGTGTTAAAATGGGTTAGGAAAGTTTAACTAGTTGCTTGGTTGTGTTAGGCTAGGTCTGCTACCTCTTGAGCATTGCGTTGGTTTTCCCTTGAAGAGGAAAGGGTGATGCAGTAGAGCAGCGTAAGTATTTCCCTTAGTTTTTAAGAACCAAGGTATCAATCCAATAGGAGGCCATGCACGAGTCCCTCGCACCTACACCAACAAATAAACTCCTCGCAACCAATGCGATAAATGGGTTGTCAATCTCGTCACGGTCACCTACGAGAGTGAGATCTGATAGATATGATAAGATAATATTTTTGGTATTTTTATGATAAAGAGAAATAAAGATGCAACTAAAATAAATGGCAAAGGAAATAACTAAGTATTGGAAGATTAATATAATGGAAAATAGACCCGGGGGCCATAGGTTTCACTAGAGGCTTCTCTCATGAGCTTAAGTATTATGATGGGTGAACAAATTACTGTTGAGCAATTGACAAAATTGAGCATAATTATGAGAATATCTAGGTATGATCATGTATATAGGCATCACGTCCAAGACAAGTAGACCGACTCCTGCCTGCATCTACTACTATTACTCCACACATCGACCGCTATCCAGCATGCATCTAGAGTATTAAGTTCAAGAGAACAAAGTAACGCTTTAAGAAAGATGACATGATGTACAGGGATAAACTCATGCAATATGATATAAACCCCATCTTGTTATCCTTGATGGCAACAATACAATATGTGCCTTGCTGCCCCTACTGTCACTGGGAAAGGACACCGCGAGATTGAACCCAAAGCTAAGCACTTCTCCCATTGCAAGAAAGATCAATCTAGTTGGCCAAACCAAACTGATAATTCGAAGAGACTTGGAAAGATAACCAATCATACGTAAAAGAATTCAGAGAAGATTCAAATATTGTTCTTAGATAAACTTGATCATAAACCCACAATTCATCGGTCTCAACAAACACACCGCAAAAGAAGATTACATTGAATAGATCTCCACAAGAGAGGGGGAGAACTTTGTATTGAGATCCAAAAAGAGAGAAGAAGCCATATAGCTAATAACTATGGACTCGTAGGTCTGAAGTAAACTACTCACACTTCATCAGAAAGGCTATGGTGTTGATGTAGAAGCCCTCCGTGATCGATACCCCCTCCGGTGGAGCTCCGGAAAAGGCCCCAAGATGGGATCTCATGGATACAGAAAGTTACGGCGGTGGAATTAGGGTTTTGGCTCCGTATCTGCTAGTTTGGGGTACGTAGGTATATATAGGAGGAAGGACTACATCGGTGGAGCAACATGGGCCCCACGAGGATGGAGGGCGGACCTGGGGGGGTAGGCGCGCCCCCTACCTCGTGCCTTCCTGGTTGATTGCTTGACGTAGGGTCCAAGTCCTCTGGATCCTGTTCATTCCAAAAATCATGTTCCCGAAGGTTTCATTCCGTTTGGACTCCGGTTGATATGAAGGAAATATGCCCTAGAGGCAATAATAAAGTTATTACTTATTTCCTTATATCATGATAAATGTTTATTATTCATGCTAGAATTGTATTAACCGGAAACATGATACATGTGTGAATACATAGACAAAGAGAGTGTCACTAGTATGCCTCTACTTGACTAGCTCGTTGATCAAAGATCGTTATGTTTCCTAACCATAGACAAAGAGTTGTCATTTGATTAACAGGATCACATCATTAGGAGAATGATGTGATTGACTTGACCCATTCCATTAGCTTAGCACTTGATCGTTTAGTTTGTTGCTATTGCTTTCTTCATGACTTATACATGTTCCTGTGACTATGAGATTATGAAACTCCCATTTACCGGAGGAACACTTTGTGTGCTACCAAACATCACAACGTAACTGGGTGATTATAAAGGTGCTCTACAGGTGTCTCCAAAGGTACTTGTTGGGTAGGCATATTTCGAGATTAGGATTTGTCACTCTGATTGTCGGAGAGGTATCTCTGGCCCCACTCAGTAATACACATCACTTAAGCCTTGCAAGCATTGCAACTAATGAGTTAGTCACTACTAGGAAAAGGGCTATAGATGAAATTGACACTAATGACGCACCATAGAAGTGGTGTGCCACTACTATATACTAATGGCGCACCATGTGGTGATGGGCCATTAGTGTGGAAGACACTAATGGCGCACCAGGCACAAGGTGCGCCACAAGTAACATTTTTTTTTCATTTTTCCAAACATACTAATGGCGCATCCGGGCAAAGTGCGCCATTAGTAGTTCTAACTAGTAATGGCGCACCAGGCATAGAGTGCGCCACTACTGTATTTTTTTATTCTATTTTTTGCAAAACTACTAATGGCGCACCGTTGCAAAGTGCGCCATTACTAGTTTAAACTAGTAATGGCGCACTCTGCCACGGTGCGCCATTAGTATATTTTTTTTACTTTTTTCCAAAACTGCTAATGGCGCACGGCCAGCAGGTGCGCCATTAGTATGTTGGGTTACTAATGGCGCATGGCTGTATGGTGCGCCATTAGTAACCTGGGACCAGCTAGATATTTTGGACAACCACACCTACACACTCACTTTCCCCACTTCATTCCCTCCACCTCCTTCTCCAAGCTTGTCGGCTGCCTCCTCCTCCTCACCTCATTTGCACCATAGATTCATCAAAATTAAGTGGTGAAATTACCTTTTTTTGATACGTAAGTAAGGGGAAAGCTATCTTCATGTTGTAGATCTACTTTTTTCTCCCTATCTCGCTCCAACAACGTGCACATGCACTTTTTATGGCCTAGCTAGATCTATGTATGTTTGTGGTGTTGCATATGTTTGTGGTGTTGCATATATGTTTGTGTTTGCAGGTACCGGTATTTGAAATGCGATAGTTTCCCATATTTTGCCGGAATGTTGATTCATTTCCGTTTCGGCGAGAATTTTGGCACTATGCATTCTTTTTGGTCCTATTTTTAGGGAAAGTCATGCCAAATTTTTTTCTTGGTTCTAAAATATCATTTTGCTCTACCCCACAGGCGTCCATGGTCTGCATGATGACCGAAGGCATCGTGAATAGGTTTTTGAGCTCCGCGAAGGCCGAGATGCTTCAAAAGAACGAGATGGAGATAAGATGTCCGTGTCGAAGATGCAAGCTGAAGAGCCTTATTGCGGACCCGGATTCCGGGCAGGTGCGGGACCACCTGCTCTTGCGTGGTTTCATGGATGGCTATCGGTGGCAAGGTGATGAAGATGACTATGAAGTCGTCCATGGGGGCTGGGCAAGAAATGAGGAAGGGCAGCAAGACAACCACCGCGGCTCGGGCGGGCGAGAAGACAAAGAATCTCTAGGACATGATCACGACGGTGATGCTGTACACAGTCATCATGTAGAAGATGCCGGACATGATGATGAGGAAGACGCCGGAGCAGACGAAGGGCATTATCATGAAGATGAAGATGCCGGTGGAGCAGACGACAATGGACCATCGATGGGCTGGGTGCAGGACCCTCATATTCAAGAGCTGCTTCTCAAGCAGACGGATAACGCAAGAGCTACCGCCCGAGAGAAAGCCAAGCTGGATCAACTGGAGATAGACGCGGTTACTCCATTGTATGAAGGATGCAGACCCGAGGATACCTGCCTGAAAGTAACGCTCATGGCTTTGGAGATGAAGGTAAAACACAAAATGACCGACGCATGCTTCGATGAGAACATGTCATTCTGGCACGAACGTCTTCCCAAGGGGAACAAGTGCCCGACCAGTTTCGAGGTCCAGGGTAACGATGGAATCCTACACCGGTAACGACAAGGACAGATACTACGGAAGGATCGAGGAGATCTGGGAGCTGAGCTACGCTGGAGAGAAGGTCCCGATGTTTCGTGTCAGATGGGCCAAGAGCGTCCTAAAAGAAGACCGGTATTTCACCACCATGGTTATACCCGAAGCCAAATCCAAGACCGCGGGCGCAAACGTCACCGCGAAAAATGAGCCATGGGTACTGGCTTCCCAAGTGGACCAATGCTTCTTCATTACCGACCTGTCAAAGCCCAGTCGTGTTGTCGTGAGGAGAGGCAAAAGGAAGATCATCGGAATGGATGGAGTAGCCAATGAGCAAGACTTCGACAAGTACGGCGACCCGAAGATCGAACATGACGACGACAATGAAGTAGCAGCATACACCACAAGAAGAAGCAGGACCACCCTACCTAAAGGACGTCCGTTCCACAGAAGAACTCCATTTGCGAAAAAGAAGGGCAAGAAGATTGTGAACAGATAGCTAGCTAAGATCGATTGTATTTAAATCGTAGTCTTCATTTCTCGATTGTATTTCATGGGCACTTTTTGATATCATGAATATTTTTAAATTTCATGGGCACTTTTTGAATTCATGAGGACACTCGATCTCGATCCCCCTCCATCTCGATATCGATTCCACCCGCACCCTCTCCCGCTAGCTCCACTGCCGCTGACGACCCACCGCACCCTCCCCCGCTCCACCGCCGCCGACGAGCACCCCCCGCACCCTCCATCTCGATCTCGATTCCACCCGCACCCTCCCCCACTAGCTCCACCGCCACCGACGACCCATCGCACCCTCCCCCGCTCCACCGCCGCCGACGAGCACCCCCCGCACCCTCCCCCACTCCACCGCCGCTGATGATATTTTCAAATAACAAATTTGATGATATTTTTTAAAAAAATTATTACTGTTTTTATAAAAAATTATTACTGTTTCATATTCATATTCATTTTCTAAAAAATAATAATAATAAATTGTAGACTACAATTGTTGTTAAACAACAATTATTACTGTTTTTATAAAAAATATTACTGTTTCATATTCATATTCATTTATTAAATAATAATAATAATAAATATACTAATGGCGCACCGGCCTGGTGGTGCGCCATTTCTATCTAAAAAAAGATTTCTAATGGCGCACCCGCCGCCGGTGCGCCATTAGTAAGCTTCCCCCTATAGCTAAGTCCTCCCTCTCCCTCGCCAGATCCCATTCGTCCCTCTCTCCCTCGCCAGACCCACGACGCCGCCGCCCCGACCCCCGCCAGACTCCACCCCAGCCGCCCCCGCGCCCTCGCGCCCCACCCCCGCCGCCCCACCCCCGCCGGACTCCACCCCCGCCGCCCCCGCACCCCCACCCCGCCGCCCCCGCGCCCCCACCCCTGCCGGACTCCACCCCCGCCGCCCCCGCGCCCCCACCCCCGCCGCCCCGACCCTCAATGTCTTCGGCTTCCTCCTTAGATTAGATGGATTATCATGCCTTGTGTCCTGATAGTTTGGATATTTGAGTAGTATTGTCAACAGTAATAACTTTTACATGTTTGCATTGCTTCCGAGAGTAATAGTAGGTGCTTAGGACACCTTTAGGAGATCTACTCATCTGTAATCATGCTACTCAAGGATAGGAACCGTAGGCTTCTCTATATATTTTTTCAATGTCCTTTATTGGTGGTTCTATGATGTAGTCTAGATGAAACCAATTGCATGCATTGAGAAATAGAGTATTAAAACGGAACTTGACGTCGTTTTCCACTTAGCTATCTGAATTGAGAAAAAACATAGCTTTTGCGGTCTCTGAGGCAAAACTTGCTACTCCATATACAACTAGTACTACTACTAGACAAGATACTACTCCATATACTACTAATACTACTACTGTATTTCATTTCAAAGTTCAAAATGCCGGTACTGAGATTTTCATTTCCAATGAGTGATGTTTTTCCTAGCAGTAGAAAAAACATAGCAACTTCTCTGACTTTATAAAGTTGTTCTTATATGGGTGAAACTTCACTTGTTTTTAGGCTAGTGCAAGGTGTTGCTTCTTCTGTATGGGCCAACTATGTCACAAATAGATTATTCCTTCTTCTGTATTTGACAAGTAATGACTTGAAAAGATGATGATCATCTTGCTAGTTTGCTGGGTTTTGTCTCCGACCATTGTGTCATGATGAATTTGCAGGTACCCCGAGAGGCCCTTGAGTTTGCCGGAATGTCGATTAACTTCCGTTCCGGCAAATTCGGGTACTCCATATGTCCTATTTTCAGCAAAGGTCATGCCGAAATTTTCCGTGAATTTTAGCATGACTTTGCTAAAAATAGGACATATGGGGTACTTGCGACTAATGCATGGGCCGGGGTATCTTAGTACTTAGTTAAGTAGGATCAACTGCCCCGCCATTCTTGCTACATTAAACCATAGGTGGCAATAGAACCAAGTGATTAGGCCCAACTTAGAATTCTCCTTAGCATCGATAAACCCTAGATGATAAACCCAACATACGTGGCAATAGAGCCAAGTGATTAGTGCCAAGTGATTAGGCCCAACCTAGGGTGCCTCGGCATCGATAAACCCTAAATGATGAAAACTTAACTTGGCTTCTATAGGGTGCCTCGGTGTCGATGAGAACCTAAATGATGTACGCTTAGGCTTTGAGGGTGCCTCGGCGTCGACAAACCCTAAATGATAAAAGCTTAGCTTTTAGGATGCCTCGGTGTCGACAAACCCTAAATGATGAGACCATGATCTTGTTCCTTGACAATAACCAACTTTTTGACCAAACTTTTTTCCTATTTAGAGCGAAACATGGCCCACAACAATGAGGCCGGCGGTTCGGGCGGCAAGCAATTCTGGGAGCTGTCCCAGGAGTTGGAGGAAGAACCTCACCGCTATGAGGACACCGCGGAAGACACCGATCCTAACTACACATCCCCTAGTGGCGCCGGGGATGACATCACTGATGATGGCGCCGCGGATGCCACCACTGATGATGGCAGCGCACACACATATGGCAGTCAACCGAAGAGGCAACGGAAGGACCGGCGCCCGAGCGTGCTTGGCACCGTCAGGGAGGAATTTACTGAAGTGAACTCCGATGGGAATCCGACGGCGCCCAAACACGTAGTCAAGGGGTACTCGGTTCAGCTCGGGTGCATTCTCCAGAGCACCGTCTCGATCAACACCGAGAACCTAAGGCATAAGGACCGAGGGAATTTGCGCAGCCTCCTCTTCATGAAGCTGCACGAACGATACAAGTTCCCCGCTGAGTTTGCAAACACACGCCTCTCAGGGAATAAAGTGAACGGTGCCGCCCTCACGAGGATGAGCACGGCCCTGTCTACTTGGAAAAGCACGGTGAAGGCAATGATTGAAAAAGGTGATAGTTATGAGAAGATCAAGGCAAAATATCCTTTGATGAGCGAAGATGACTACAAGGAGTTCAAGATCAAGTGTGAGAGCCCCGCAACCTCCGAATCAAGTCAGTGGGGGAAAGAAATGCGGCAGTTGAACTTAGGGGTCCACCAACTCGGTCCCGGCGGTTACAGAGTGGCGGAGCCTATATGGGACAAGGAGGACGCGGAGCGTGCCGAGCAAGGCCTACTGCCCCGCTTCGAGAAATACCGTAACAAGGAGACCAGGAACTTTCTCAGGGCCCGGTACAAGGAGGACCCGGTAACAAAGGAGCTTACCACGGATCTGAAGACCAAGGCGCTTGAGCTTGTTCTGGTAAGGAATACACCCATGCGTAATTAGCTCCATATGGTTGTATTCTAATTAATCCCCAATATTTCTATATGGTTCACGTTCCTTCCGCAGGACAAAGAAAGCAGTAGTGTGGGGTCGTCTCAGAGCTCCCCTTTCGACACCCCTTTGGATAGGGCATTGAACGTAATGAAAAACAAGGATAAGCTCAGTAAGCCGACGTCACCTGGTCGTGTGGCCGACAAAGGCTTGTCCACAAAATGGACGTCATACTATACCACTGGTGGGCGAAAGGAGAAAAAGACCAGCTCAGAAAGCCAGTCGCGCGAGGTTGAAGCACTCAAGGCACAAGTGGCGCGGATTCCGGAGCTTGTCCAAGAGCAAGTGGAACAACAACTGGGAACGAAGCTCAACGCCATGGTGCCTACGTTGATTCATGGGCTGACGATGTGGATTGCAGGCGGCCAACAGGGGCCTCCCCCGATTCCCAGCTTCATGGCCAGCAACTCGCACAGCGCGCAGGCGGCACCATTGGTGTCTCCGGCGGAGGCAGTATTCATGTCTCCGGCGCCGGCACGGGCATTGGAGCTTAATGCACCCGGGTGTACACCGGCCGGCACCTCGCCAGCAAGCGGCCCCTCCGTCAGTTGCGCGCCCGCCGTTGGCGGTGCCTCGACATTAGCCGAGCTCGACGGCATCACGGTAACTAGGCCTCTCGGCCGATGACTTCATCTCCTTGCCTTTGACTAGGTATCCCTGACGCCCTACATGTTTTCGCAGGGCGCCGCCGACGTTCCTTGCACTCTCCTGCACTTCGTGGGCGGCGAGTTGGTCGATGTCGCCAAGGGCAGAATCGTTCAACCGGGCAACCCCGTGTTCCACGGTAATCCGATGCCACCCACAGTGTATAGGGTTGAAGTGGTTCGGGTGCTTCCAGGCTGCGACGAGTTGTTACCTCCGGTTCGACCCGCTGGGGCCGATGAAGAAGATGAGATGACCCTCAGCGCCTGCGTAAGCTGGCCCCTGCTTTGGCCGAAGAGACAGATTCGTTTGGGGGCGAGGGACACCACCCCACAGACAATACGCCAGTCATGCCGGCGCCAAGCCATGGCAAGAACGCCGCAACGCTACCGGACATGCCAAACATCCCTATGGCACAGGATCCGGACATGCATATGGCACAGGATCTGGACGACGACGACAATGATGACGGTACATTTACCAACATCGATAAGTACTTTGCCGAACATGGGTACGGTGACGAGTTATGCGGGCCTCCTTCTCAAGAATCCAACCAAGATGACCGCGATCTAGCTGGTACGGCGGAGAAACCCAGTTGCAACAGGCGTCGTCTGGCGTTCAGTTCTCAGGAGACGCCTCCAGCTGCCGCCTTCATCGAGCCTCAGATAGCTGAGGTGCGAAATATTATCAGCCCCAACACACTCAAGAAGGCTGTCTGTGAGCAGAACTCAGTCCCATTACAGCTGATCAAGAAGAAGAGCCGGAAACGGAAGACTAAAAAGGGCGCCGGTGCGAGCCAGCCGGCATCGAGTACGATCCATTCTCAGGACGGGCCACCTTCACCTAAGGATATCTCGAGGAGGGTGCATGTGGCAGGTAGGGCGATGCTACCGACAAATATGCTCAATGCTGCAACTGGTTCTATGTGGAGTCTGCACGACAGTGTTCTTTCTTTGGAGAAGCGGCGTCTCAGAGAGAATGATGTGGCATACCCAGTTTTCATGGCCAAGATGGCAGAGGGCAAGGGCTTTGTGGATGGCAACATCAGGGGTACGATCGTCCTGCGGTTTGATGACATCTTTGCTATGTTTAACCTTCATCCACTGCACTACACCTTCGTTCGGCTGTTTTCGCTGAGTATGGAGATGCGGATCATTAGAGACAAGACCCCGGACATCGTTATAGTCGACCCCTTCTACATGTGTGCCAAGCTCTTGAGCAGCGCTGGGGACCACCAAGTCGCGACTTCACACCTCGAAGGCATCATTCTGGCAAACCCAGATAAGGATAACTTCCTTGTGGCTTACTTTCCCGAGTAAGTCATCCCTTAACCGCCCCGTAACATATGAATTCTTAGATTTCGATCGTTCTTTTTTTCTAACATTTCGTGTTCTGTGCAGTGACACACATTGCACACTCATCCTCTTAAGCCCGAAATATTCCATGGCCACGTATTTCGACCCGAACCGTGACTCCAAGATAGACTACACAAATATCAAGAAAGTTCTTGATGATGTTATCCCCGGCTACGCCAAATCTGGAGGCACCTTCACCAGGGCAGTTCGTAAGTACGGCAAGCACGTGTTCGCCCACAATACAATGTTCTGCTGCGTCAAGCAGCCGCCTGGCGGTCAGAAGGATGCCTACTACGCCCTCCATCACATGCGGGCGATCGTAAGGGACCTTCATCACCTTCTGCTACCAGATAATCTCAAAGATTGGGCCGCGAGCTTGTCGGCAATCCAGGACACGGACAATAGACAAGAATTCGTTCGCATCCAGTCGAAGTTTGCAGACATCATCCATCAAGATGTCCTTCATACCTCTGGGCAGTTCTTCCTCAAATATCAACCATCCAACAGTGAGATAGACGGAACGCTACAAATGCAGGCTGACAATGCCCATGATTTCATGACCATCACGACAGACGGCGGCTTCATCCACGCTCCTGTCCCACGAGTCGAGTCAAAAGTAGTGATGTGTAGTTCTGAAACATTGATTGGCTCATGTTGTAATTAAACTTTAATGAATTGTATGTCTCTTTGGTTTGGACAGTCGTTCAACTTAGATGTAATCGATGCTATTATTAGTAGGACCATGAATCGTGCTATTAATGTCTTGCTTTTCTCTTCCGATCCTTTTGTTGCATACTAATATATTGCTTATGTATGTATTGTCTGTTGTTTGGCTTGTTCATAGAGATGTCGTCGTATGTCGTGTACAAGGGTAAGGTTCCCGGAGTCTACGACGACTGGGAGGAGTGTCAGAGACAGGTTCATCATTTCAGTAGTAACAGTTACAAAGGGTACACCACTAGGGCGGAGGCGGAATCTAGATACGCCCGCTATCTAGCGGGAGAGAAGAGGGAGCATTGGAGGAACCGGATGAAGACCAGTTTCATCGCGATGATGCTCATCGTGATGACCGCAGCTCTCTTCTATGTGATTGTAGTTTAGATGATCGATATCGACTTGTAATGTGAAGACAAACTCGATACTCGCGGTCTCGAGACTTGTAATGTTTTATCTTTGTTCGGTATTTTGAATTCGGAGACTAATATGATGAATTGTATTCGGAGACTAATCTTCTATTGTATTCGATGAATCTGCTGTTGCTATGTGCTGTTGTCTATATTCTGTCAAATAATATATTTTGTAAGTTGTGCAAAAATCAGAAAAGTAAAAAAAATAAAACCTAATATTCATACTAATGGCGCATCACTACAGAGTGCGCCGTTAGTATGCCAAAGTATACTAATGGCGCATCACCCAACACGCCATTAGTATGCCAATGCACATGGTTAAATATGGCCCCCTGGGAGGCATACTAATGGCGCATGGTGTTCTATACTAATGGCGCACTGCATGGTGTGCCATTAGTATACCAGATACTAATGGCGCACCAGTGGTGCGCCATTAGTAAGAAATACTAGTGGCGTGATACTAATGGCGCACCAGTAGTGCACCATTAGTAGGCAAAACTGGTGCGCCATTAGTAGCCCTTTTCCTAGTAGTGAGTTGTGGGATGATGTATTACGGAACGAGTAAAGAGACTTGCCAATAACGAGATTGAACTAGGTATTGAGATACCAACGATCGAATCTCGGGCAAGTAACATACCAATGACAAAGGGAACAATGTATGTTGTTATGTGGTTTGACCGATAAAGATCTTCATAGAATATGTAGGAGCCAATATGAGCATCCAGGTTCCGCTATTGGATATTGACCGGAGACATGTCTTGGTCATGTCTACATAGTTCTCGAACCTGTAGGGTCCACACGCTTAAAGTTCGATGACGGTTATATTATGAGTTTATGTGTTTTGATGTACTGAAGGTAGTTCAGAGTCTCGGATGTGATCACAGACATGACGAGGAGTCTCGAAATGGTCGAGACATGAAGATTGATATATTGGACGACTATATTCGGACACTGGAATGGTTCTGGGGGTTATCTGATATATACAGGAATACCGGGGGGTTACCGGAACCCGCAGGAGGTTAATGGGCCTCATGGGCCCAATTGGTGGAAGAGGAGAGGCGGCCAAGGGGCAGCCGCGCACCCTTCCCCTCCCAAGTCCGAATTGGACTAGGAAAGGGGGCGGCGCACCCCCCCCCCTTTCAATTCTCCCTCTTTCTCCTTCCATCTCCTCTCCTACTCCAACATGGAAAAGGGGGAGTCCTACTCCCGGTGGGAGTAGGACTCCTCATGGGGCGCACCAAGGGTGGGCCGGCCCCCTCCCCCTCCTCTACTCCTTTATATACGGAGAGGGAGGAACCCCCTAGAGACACAACAATTGATCCCTTCGATCTCTTAGCCATGTGCGGTGCCCCCCTCCACCATAATCCACCTCGGTCATATTGTAACGGTGCTTAGGCGAAGCCCTGTGTCGGTAAAACATCACCATCATCAGCACGCCGTCGTGCTGACGGAACTCTCCCTCAAAGCTTGGCTAGATCAGAGTTCGAGGGACGTCATCGAGTTGAACGTGTGCAGAACTCGGAGGTGCCGTGCGTTCGGTGCTTGATCGGTCGGATCATGAAGACATACGATTGCATCAAGCGTGTTGTGCTAACGCTTCTGCTTTCAGTCTACGAGGGTACATGGACAACACTCTCCCCTCTCGTTGCTATGCATCACCATGATCTTGCGTGTGCGTAGGAATTTTTTTGAAATTACTACATTCCCCAACAATGACATCCGAGCCAGGTTTTATGCGTTGATGTTATATGCACGAGTAGAACACAAGTGAGTTGTGGCGATACAAGTCATACTGCTTACCAGCATGTCATACTTTGGTTCGGCAGTATTGTTGGATGCAGCGGCCCGGACCGGCATTACGCGTACGCTTACGTGAGACTGGTTCTACCGACGTGCTTTGCACACAGGTGGATGGCGGGTGTCAGTTTCTCCAACTTTAGTTAAACAGAGTGTGGCTATGCCCGGTCCTTGAGAAGGTTAAAACAGCACCAACTTGACGAACTATCATTGTGGTTTTGATGCGTAGGTAAGAACGGTTCTTGCTCAGCCCGTAGCAGCCACGTAAAACTTGCAACAACAAAGTAGAGGACGTCTAACTTGTTTTTGCAGGGCATGTTGTGATGTGATATGGTCAAGGCATGATGCTATATTTTATTGTATGAGATGATCATGTTTTGTAACCGAGTTATCGGCAACTGGTAGGAGCCATATGGCTGTCGCTTTATTGTATGCAATGCAATCGCCCTGTAATGCTTTACTTTATCACTAAGCGGTAGCGATAATCATAGAAGCATAAGTTGGCGAGACGACAAGGATGCTACGATGGAGATCAAAGTGTCGCGCCGGTGACAATGGTGATCATGACGGTGCTTCGGAGATGAAGATCACAAGCACAAGATGATGATGGCCATATCATATCACTTATATTGATTTCATGTGATGTTTATCTTTTATGCATCTTATCAAGGTATACGTGTTCTCCCTGAGTATGCACCGTTGCGAAAGTTCTTTGTGCTGAGACACCACGTGATGATCGGGTGTGATAGGCTCTACGTTCAAATACAACGGGTGCAAAAAAGTTGCACACGCAGAATACTCGGGTTAAACTTGACGAGCCTAGCATATGCAGATATGGCCTCGGAACACTGAGACCGAAAGGTCGAGCATGAATCATATAGTATATATGATCAACATAGTGATGTTCACCATTGAAACTACTCCATCTCATGTGATGATCGGACATGGTTTGGTTGATTTGTATCACGTGATCACTTAGAGGATTGGAGAGATGTCTATGTAAGTGGGAGTTCTTAAGTAATATGATTAACTGAACTTAAATTTATCATGAACTTAGTACCTGATAGTTTTTTGCTTGTTTATGTTGATTGTAGATAGATGGCTCGCACTGTTGTTCCGTTGAATTTTAATGCATTCCTTGAGAAAGCAAAGTTGAAAGATGATGGTAGCAATTACACGGACTAGGTCCGTAACTTGAGGATTATCCTCACTGCTTCACAGAAGAATTACATCCTGGAAGCACTGCTGGGTGCCAGGCCTGCTGCAGATGCTACTGATAACGTTAAGAACGTTTGGTAGAGTAAAGCTGATGACTACTCGATAGTTCAGTGTGCCATGCTTTACGGCTTAGAACCGGGACTTCGATGATGTTTTGAACGTCATGGGGCATATGAGATGTTCCAGGAGTTGAAGTTAATATTTCAAGAAAATTCCCAGATTGAGAGATATGAAGTCTCCAATAAGTTATATAGCTGTAAGATGGAGGAGAATAGTCATGTCAGTGAACATATACTAAAAATGTCTGGGTATCATAATCACTTGACTCAACTGGGAGTTAATCTTCATGTTGATAGTGTCATTGACAGAGTTCTTCAATCACTGCCACCAAGATACAAAAGCTTTGTGATGAACTATAATATGCAAGGGATGAATAAAACAATTCCCGAGCTCTTCGCGATGCTAAAGGCTACGGAGGTAGAAATAAAAAAGGAGCATCAAGTGTTGACTGTCAACAAGACCACTAGTTTTAAGAAAAGGGGTAAAGGGAAGAAGAAGGGGAACTTCAAGAAGAATGGCAAACAAGTTGCTGCTCAAGAGAAGAAACCCAAGTCTGGACCTAAGCCTGAAACTGAGTGCTTCTATTGCAAACAGACTGGTCACTGGAAGCGGAACTGCCCCAAGTATTTGGCGGATAAGAAGGATGGCAAGGTGAACAAAGGTATATGTGATATACATGCTATTGATGTGTACCTTACTAATGCTTGCAGTAGCACCTGGGTATTTGATACTGGTTCTGTTGGTAATATTTGCAACTCGAAACAGGGACTATAGATTAAGCAAAGATTGGCTAAGGACGAGGTGACGATGCGCGTGGGAAATGGTTCCAAAGTCGATGTGATCGCAGTCGGCACGCTACCTCTACATCTACCTTCGGGATTAGTTTTAGGCCTAAATAATTGTTATTTGGTGCAAGCGTTGATCATGAACATTATATCTGGATCTTGTTTGATGCGAGACGGTTATTCATTTAATTCAGAGAATAATGGTTGTTCTATAATATGAGTAATATCTTTTATGGTCTTGCACCCTTGAAGAGTGGTCTATTCTTATTGAATCTCGATAGTAGTGATATACATATTCATAATATTGAAGCCAAAAGTTGCAGAGTTGATAATGATAGTGCAACTTATTTGTGGCACTGCCGTTTAGGTCATATTGGTGTAAAGAGCATGAAGAAACTCCATACTGATGGACTTTTGGAACCACTTGATTATGAATCACTTGGTACTTGCGAACCGTGCCTCATGAGCAAGATGACTAAAATGCCATTCTCCGGAACTATGGAGCGAGCAACAGATCTATTGGAAATCATACATACAGATGTATGTGGTCCGATGAATGTTGAGGCTCGCGGCGAGTATCGTTATTTTCTCACCTTCACAGATGATTTAAGCAGATATGGGTATATCTACTTAATGAAACATAAGTCTGGAACATTTGAAAAGTTCAAAGAATTTCAGAGTGAAGTTGAAAATCATCGTAACAAGAAAATAAAGTTTCTACGATCTGATCGTGGAGGAGAATATTTGAGTTACGAGTTTGTTCTTCATTTGAAACAACACGGAATAGTTTTGCAACTCACGCCACCCGGAACACCACAACTTAATGGTGTGTCCAAACGTCGTAATCGTACTTTACTAGATATGGTGTGATCTATGATGTCTCTTACTGATTTACCGCTATCATTTTGGGGTTATGCAATAGAGACGGATGCATTCACGTTAAATAAGGCACCATCGAAATCCATTAAGACGACGCCTTATGAACTGTGGTTTGGCAAAACCAAAGTTTTCGTTTCTTAAAGTTTGGGGCTGTGATGCTTATGTGAAAAACTTCAACCTGATAAGCTCGAACCCAAATTCGAGAAATGTGTCTTCATAGGATACCCAAAGGAAACTGTTGGGTACACCTTCTATCACAGATCTAAAGGCAAAACATTTGTTGCTAAATTTGGATCCTTTCTAGAGAAGGAGTTTCTCTCGAAAGAAGTGGGTGGGAGGAAAGTAGAACTTGATGAGGTAACTGTACCTGCTCCATTATTGGAAAGTAGTTCATCACAGAAACCGGTTCCTGTGACACCTACAACAATTAGTGAGGAAGTTAATGATAATGATCATGAAACTTCAGATCAAGTTGTTACTGAACCTCATAGATCAACCATAGTGAGATCCGTACCAGAGTGGTATGGTAATCCTGTTCTGGAGGTTATGTTACTAGACCATGACGAACCTACGAACTATGAAGAAGCGATGGTGACCCCAGATTCCGCAAAATGGCTTGAGGCCATGAAATCTGAGATGGGATCCATGTATGAGAACAAAGTGTGGACTTTGGTTGACTTGCCCATTGATCGGCAAGCCATCGAGAATAAATGGATCTTCAAGAAGAAGACTGACGATGATGGTAATATTACTGTCTATAAAGCTCGACTTGTTGCAAAAGGTTTTCGACAAGTTCAAGGGGTTGACTATGATGAGACCTTCTCACCGTAGCGATGCTTAAGTCTGTCCGAATCATGTTAGCAATTGCCGCATTTTATGATTATGAAATTTGGCAAATGGATGTCAAAACTGCATTCCTGAATGGATTTCTGGAAGAAGAGTCGTATATGATGCAACCGGAAGGTTTTGTCGATCCAAAGGGAACTAACAAAGTGTGCAAGCTCCAGCGGTCCATTTATGGACTGGTGCAAGCCTCTCGGAGTTGGAATAAACGTTTTGATAGTGTGAGCAAAGCATATGGTTTTATACAGACTTTTGGAGAAGCCTGTATTTACAAGAAAGTGAGTGGGAGCTCTATAGAATTTCTGAGATGACATATTGTTGATTGGAAATGATATAGAATTTCTAGATAGCATAAAAGGATATTTGAATAAGAGTTTTTCAATGAAAGGCCTCGGTGAAGCTGCTTATATATTGGGCATCAAGATCTATAGAGATAGATCGAGACGCTTAGTTGGACTTTCACAAAGCACATACCTTGACAAAATTTTGAAGAAGTTCAAAATGGATCAAGCAAAGAAAGGGTTCTTGCATGTGTTACAAGGTGTGAAATTGAGTAAGACTCAATGCCCGACCACTGCAGAAGATAGAGAGAAAATGAAAGATGTTCCCTATGCTTCAGCCATAGGCTCTATCATGTATGACATGTTGTGTACCAGACCTGATGTGTGCCTTGCTATTAGTTTAGCATGGAGGTACCAAAGTAATCCAGGAGTGGATCACTAGACAGCGGTCACGAACATCCTGAAATACCTGAAAAGGACGAAGGATATGTTTCTCGTTTATGGAGGTGACAAAGAGCTCATCGTTAATGGTTAGGTCGATGCAAGCTTTGACACTGATCCAGACGATTCTAAATCGCAAACTAGATACGTGTTTTTATTAAACGGTGGAGCTATCAGTTGGTGCAGTTCTAAACAAAGCGTCGTAGGAGGATCTACATGTGAAGCGGAGTACATAGATGCTTTGGAAGCAGCAAATGAAGGAGTCTGGATGAAGGAGTTCATATGCGATCTAGGTGTCATACCTAGTGCATCGGGTGCAATAAAAATCTTTTGTGACAATACTGGTGCAATTGCTTTGGCAAAGAAATCCGTATTTCACAAGAGAACCAAGCACATCAAAAGACGCTTCAACTCCATTCGGGATCAAGTTGAGGTGGGAGACATAGAGATTTGCAAGATACATACGGATCTGAATGTTGCAGACCCTTTGACTAAGCCTCTTCCACGAGCAAAACATGATCAGCACCAAGGCTCCATGGGTGTTAGAATCATTACTGTGTAATCTAGACTATTGACTCTAGTGCAAGTGGGAGACTGAAGGAAATATGCCCTAGAGGCAATAATAAAGTTATTATTTATTTCCTTATATCATGATAAATGTTTATTATTCATGCTAGAATTGTATTAACTGGAAACATGATACATGTGTGAATACATAGACAAACAGAGTGTCACTAGTATGCCTCTACTTGACTAGCTCGTTGATCAAAGATGGTTATGTTTCCTAACAATAGACAAAGAGTTGTCATTTGATTAACGGGATCACATCATTAGGAGAATAATGTGATTGACTTGACCCATTCTGTTAGCTTAGCACTTGATTGTTTAGTTTGTTTCTGTTGCTTTCTTCATGACTTATACATGTTCCTGTGACTATGAGATTATGAAACTCCCGTTTACCGGAGGAACACTTTGTGTGCTACCAAATGTCACAATGTAACTGGGTGATTATAAAGGCGCTCTACAGGTGTCTCCAAAGGTACTTGTTGGGTTGGCGTATTTCAAGATTAGGATTTGTCACTCCAATTGTCGGAGAGGTATCTCTGGGCCCACTTGGTAATACACATCACTTAAGCCTTGCAAGCATTGCAACTGATGAGTTAGTTGCGGGATGATGTATTATGAAACGAGTAAATAGACTTGCTGGTAACCAGATTGAACTAGGTATTGAGATACCAACGATCGAATCTCGGGCAAGTAACATACAGATGACAAAGGGAACAACATATGTTGTTATGCGGTTTGACCGATAAAGATCTTCGTAGAATATGTAGGAGCCAATATGACCATCCAGGTTCCGCTATTTGTTATTGACCGGAGACATGTCTTGGTCATGTCTACATAGTTCTCGAACCCGTAGGGTCCGCACGCTTAAAGTTCGATGACGGTTATATTATGAGTTTATGTGTTTTGATGTACCGAAGGTAGTTCGAAGTCCCGGATGTGATCATGGACATGACGAGCAGTCTCGAAGTGGTCGAGACATTAAGATTGATATATTGGACGACTATATTCGTACACCGGAATGGTTCCGGGGGTTATCGGATATATACAGGAGTACCGGGGGTTACCGGAACGCCCCGGAGGTTAATGGGCCTCATGGGCCCAATTGGTGGAAGAGGAGAGGCGGCCAAGGGCAGCCGCCCGCCCTTCCCCTCCCAAGTATGAATTGTACTAGGAAAGCGGACGGTGCCCCCCTTTCCTTTCTCCATCTTTCTCCTTCCCTCTCCTCTCCTACTTTAACATGGAAAAGGGGGAGTCCTACTCCAGGTGGGAGTCGGACTCCTCATGGGGCGCGCCAAGGGTGGCCGGCCCCCTCCCCCTCCTCTACTCCTTTATATACGGGGAGGGAGGCGCCCCCTAGAGACACAACAATTGATCCCTTGGATCTCTTAGCCCTATGTGTTGCCCCCCTCCACCATAATCCACCTTGGTCATACCGTAACGGTGCTTAGGCGAAGCCCTGTGTCGGTAGAACATCATCATCGTCACCACGCCGTCGTGCTGACAGAACTCTCCCTCAAAGCTCGGCTGGATCGGAGTTCGAGGGACGTCATCGAGTTTAACGTGTGCAGAACTCGGAGGTGCCGTGCATTCGGTGCTTGATCGGTCGGATCCTAAAGACGTACGACTACATCAACCGTGTTGTGCTAACGCTTCCGCTTTCTGTCTACAAGGGTACGTGGACAACACTCTCCCCTCTCGTTGCTATGCATCACCATGATCTTGCGTGTGCGTAGGAATTTTTTTGAAATTACTACGTTCCCCAACATGATATTCTTTTTTCGTGAAACCCTAAAATGGGCAAAAAAATCAGCAATTCTGGGATGGGCCTCCGGTTAATAGGTTAGTCCCAAAAATAATATGAAAGTGTATAATAAAGCCCAATAATGTCCAAAACAGGATATAATATAGCATGGAACAATCAAAAATTATAGATACATTGGAGACGTATCAAGCATCCCCATGCTTAATTCTTGCTCGTCCTCGAGTAGGTAAATAATAAAAACAGAATTTTTGATTTGGAATGCTACTTGGCGTAATTTCAATGTAATTCTCTTAATTGTGGTATGAATATTCAGATCTGAAAGATTCAAGACAAAAGTTTAATATTGACATGGAAATAATAATACTTCAAGTATACTAACTAAGTAATTATGTCTCTTGAAAATAACATGGCCAAAGAAAGTTATCCCTACAAAATCATATAGTCTGGCTATGCTCCATCTCCACCACACAAAGTATTCAAATCATGCACAACCCCGATGAAAAGCCAAGCAATTGTTTCATACTTTTGGTGTTCTCAAAAATTTTCAATCTTCACGCAATACATGAGCGTGAGCCATGGACATAGTACTATAGGTGGAATAGAATGGTGGTTGTGGAGAAGACAAAAAGGAGAAGATAGTCTCACATCAACTAGGCGTATCAACGGGCTATGGAGATGCCCATCAATAGATATCAATGTGAGTGAGTAGGGATTGCCATGCAACGGATGCACTAGAGCTATAAGTACATGAAAGCTCAACAAAAAGAACCAAGTGGGTGTGCATCCAACTTGCTTGCTCACGAAGACCTAGGGCATTTGAGGAAGCCCATCGTTGGAATATACAAGCCAAGTTCTATAATGAAAAATTCCCACTAGTATATGGAAGTGATAGAATAGGAGACTCTCTATCATGAAGATCATGGTGCTACTTTGAACCACAAGTGTGGAAAAAAGGATAGTAGTATGCCCCTTTTTATTTATTTATTCCTTTTTTGGGGCCTTCTTTTTTTGGCCTTTCTCTTTTTTATTTTTTTATTGGGACAATACTCTATGAATGATGATCATCACACTTCTATTTATTAACAAATCAATGATACAACTCGATACTAGAACAAAGTATGACTTTATATGAATGCCTCCGGTGGTGTACCGGGATAGCAATGATGCATGAGTGACCTATATGAAAGAATTATGAACGGTGGCTTTGCCACAACTAAAACGTCAACTACATGATCATGCGAAGCAATATGACAATGATGGAGCATGTCATAGTAAACGGAACGGTGGAAAGTTGCATGGCAGTATATCTCAGAATGGCTATGGAAATGCCATGATAGGTAGGTATGGTGGCTGTTTTGAGGAAGGTATACGGTGGATGCACGATACCGGCAAAAGGTGCGCGGTATTAGAGAGGCTAGCAATGGTGGAAGGGTGAGAGTGCGTATAATCCATGGACTCAGCATTAGTCATAAAGGACTCACATACTTATTGCAAAAATCTATTAGTTATCGAAGCAAAGTACTACGCGCATGCTCCTAGGGGGATAGATTGGTAGGAAAAGACCATCGCTCGTCCCCGACCGCCACTCATAAGGAGGACAATCAATAAATACATCATGCTCCGACTTTCCCGTGAGCGCTAAAGTTTGCAAATAAAAATCGCAGCAGTTCTCGTGAGCGCTAAAGTTTCTGTTTTTTACAACAAGATTAAAAAGACTTTCCCCAAGTCTTCCCAACGGTTCTACTTGGCACAAACACTAATTAAACACAAAAAACACAACCAAAACACAGGCTAGATAAATATTTTTTTACTAAACAGGAACAAAAAGCAAGGAATAAAAATAAAATTGGGTTGCCTCCCAACAAGCGCTATCGTTTAACACCCCTAGCTAGGCATAAAAGCGAAGATAGATCTAGGTATTGCCATCTTTGGAAGGCAATCCAAAAGTGGCTCTCTTAATAGATTCCTAAGGTAATTTAATTCTTTTTCTAGGGAAGTGTTCCATTCCTTTCCTTAACAGAAATTGGAATTTAATATTCCCTTCCTTCATATCAATAATTGCACCAATCGTTTTAAGGAAAGGTCTACCAAGAATAATAGGACATGAAGGATTGCAATCTATGTCAAGAACAATAAAATCCATGGGCACATAATTCCTATTTGCAATAATAAGAACATCATTAATTCTTCACATAGGTTTCTTAATAGTGGAATCCGCAAGGTGCAAGTTTAAAGAGCAATCATCAAAATCACAGAAACCTAGCAAATCATACAAAGTCTTTGGAATCATCGAAACACTAGCAGCCAAATCACACAAAGCATAGCATTCATGATCTTTAATCTTAATTTTAATAGTAGGTTCCCACTCATCATAAAGTTTTCTAGGGATATAAAGTTCCAACTCAAGTTTTTCTTCATAAGATTGCATCAAAGCATCAACGATATGTTTGGTAAAGGCTTTATTTTGACTATAAGCATGTGGAGAATTTAGCACGGATTGCAACAAGGAAATACAATCTATCAAAGAGAAATTATCATAATTAAATTCCTTGAAATCAAAAATAGTGGGTTCATTAATATTTAAAGTTTTGACTTCTTCAATCCCACTTTTAACAATTTTAGCATCAAGATCTAAAGACTATGAATTTTTGGAACGCCTTCTAGGTAAAGGTCGATCATTTTCAGTCCCATCATTATCAAGATTCATATTACAAAACAAATATTTAATAGGGACACATAAATAACTATTAGATCTTCATTTTTATCTTCCAAAAAAAATTCCGGTTTAGCGGCCATCTTATTAACTAAGGTGGCTTGCTTATCCGAAACTTCAACTATTAACTTCTCAAGATGAGCAATCTAAGATTTCAAACCATCAAATTCTTTAGACATATCATCGAGCTCTTTATTCATATAACCCATAAAGCTTTTTTGTTCTTTCAGCTCATTTCTAAAGAAATTATTATGCTCAAATTGTAAGACCATAAAACTCCTGGCGTTGCTTTCGATCTCCTCTAACCTTTTAAGGTGAAGATCACCAAATCTAGATAGAGCCATCATGACAAGCAAGCAATCCGACACACAAGCAAATAAGAAACGAGCAAAAAGAGGCGAATAGAAAAGAGAGGGAGGATAGAGAGAGGGGGTGAATAAAACGACAAGGGTGAAGTGGGGGAGAGGAAAATGAGTGGCAAATGGCAAATAATGTAATGCGGGAGAAAAGGGTTCGTGATGGGTACTTGGTATGTTGACTTTTGCATAGACTCTCTGGCAACGGCGCCAGAAATCCTTCTTGCTAGCTCTTGAGCACTGCGTTGGTTTTCCCTTGAAGAGGGAAGGGTGATGCAGTAGAGCAGTGTAAGTATTTCCCTCAGTTTTTGACAACCAAGGTATCAATCCAGTAGGAGGCCACGCATGAGTCCCTCGCACCTACACAAACAAATAAACTCCTCGCAACCAACGTGATAAAGGGGTTGTCAATCCCTTCACGGTCACCTACGAGAGTGAGATCTGATAGATATGATAAGATAATATTTTTGGTATTTTTATGATAAAGAGAAATAAAGATGTAAGTAAAATAAATGGCAAAGGAAATAACTAAGTATTGGAAGATTAATATGACGGAAAATAGACCCGGGGCCATAGGTTTCACTAGAGGCTTCTCTCGAGAGCATAAGTATTATGGTGGGTGAACAAATTACTGTTGAGAAATTGACAGAATTGAGCATAGTTATGAGAATATCTAGGTATGATCATGTATATAGGCATCATGTCCAAGACAAGTAGACCGACTCCTGCCTGCATCTACTACTATTACTCCACACATCGACCGCTATCCAGCATGCATCTAGAGTATTAAGTTCAAGAGAACATAGTAATGCTTTAAGCAAGATGACATGATGTGGAGGGATAAACGCATGCACTATGATATAAACCCCATCTTGTTATCCTCGATGGCAACAATACAATATGTGCCGCCCCTACTGTCACTGGGAAAGGACATCGCAAGATTGAACCCAAAGCTAAGCACTTCTCCCATTGCAAGAAAGATCAATCTAGTAGGCCAATCCAAACTGATAATTCGAAGAGACTTGCAAAGATAACTAATCATACATGAAAGAATTCAGAGAAGATTCAAATATTGTTCATAGATAAACTTGATCATAAACCCACAATTCATCGGTCTCAACAAACACACCGCAAAAGAAGATTACATCGAATAGATCTCCACAAGAGAGGGGGAGAACTTTGTATAGAGATCCAAAAATAGAGAAGAAGCCATATAGCTAATAACTATGGAACCGTAGGTCTGAAGTAAACTACTCACACTTCATCGGAGAGGCTATGGTGTTGATGTAGAAGCCCTCTGTGATCGATACCCCCTCCGGCGGAGCTCCGGAAAAGGCCCCAAGATGGGATCTCGTCGATATAGAAAGTTACGGCGATGGAATTAGGATTTTGGCTCCGTATCTGGTAGTTTTGGGGTACGTAGGTATATATAGGAGGAAGGAGTACGTCGGTGGAGCAACATGGGCCCCACAAGGGTGGAGGGCGTGCCTGGGAGGGTAGGCGCGCCCCCCTACCTCGTGCCTTCCTGGTTGATTGCTTGACATAGGGTCCAAGTCCTCTGGATCATGTTCGTTCCAAAAATCACGTTCCCGAAGGTTTCATTCTGTTTGAACTCCGTTTGATATTCTTTTTCTGCGAAACCCTAAAATAGGCAAAAAACAGCAATCCTGGGTTGGGCCTCCGGTTAATAGGTTAGTCCCAAAAATAATATAAAAGTGTATAATAAAGCCCAATAATGTCCAAAACAGGATATAATATAGCATGGAACAATAAAAAATTAGAGATACGTTGGAGACGTATCAAGGCCCTAGGAAGTTACAAGACAAAGGTATAACCCAACTCTTGACAAGATTCCCTCATGTTTCTCTAATCTAGGACTTTCCGGCTATAAGTCATGAAACTCCCTAGAGAGAAGTGGAAGCCGGTGAACAAGGTCACACCTCGGACTGCAATCTTTGCCATCCAAAACCCATAACACACTTGCACACAGATGGTATGGCACCCCAAGCTTGTGGTGGGATCCCGATGAAGGAAATATGACCTAGAGGCAATAATAAAGTTGTTATTTATATTTCCTTATATCATGATAAATTTTTATTGTTCATGCTAGAATTGTATTAACCGGAAACTTAGTACATGTGTGAATACATAAACAAACAAAGTGTCACTAGTATGCCTCTACTTGACTAGCTCGTTAATCAAAGATGGTTAAGTTTCCTAGCCATGGACAAAGAGTTGTCATTTGATAAGCGGGATCACATCATTAGAGAATGATGTGATTGACTTGACCCATCCATTATCTTAGCATGATGATCGTTATAGTTTCATTGATACTGCTTTCTTCATGACTTATACATGTTCCGCAGACTATGAGATTATGCAACTCCCGAATACCGGAGGAACACCTTGTGTGCTATCAAACGTCACAATGTAATTGGGTGATTATAAAGATGCTCTACAGGTGTCTCTGATGGTGTTTGTTGAGTTGGCATAGATTAAGATTAGGATTTGTCACTCCGAGTATCGGAGAGGTATCTCTGGGCCCTCTTGGTAATGCACATCACTATAAGCCTTACAAGCAATGTGACTAACGAGTTAGTTATGGGATTATGCATTACGGAACGAGTAAAGAGACTTGCCGGTAACGAGACTGAACTAGGTATTGAGATACCGACGATCGAATCTCGGGCAAGTAACATACCGATGACAAAGGGAACAACGTATGTTGTTATGCGGTTTGACCGGTAAAGATCTTCGTAAAATATGTAGCAACCAATATGAGCATCCAAGTTCCGCTATTGGTTATTGACCGGAGATGAGTCTCGGTCATGTCTACATAGTTCTCGAACCCGTAGGGTCCGCACGCTTGATGTTCTGTGACGATTTGTATTATGAGTTATGTGATTTGATGACCGAAGTTTGTTCAGAGTCTCGGATGAGATCGGGGACATGATGAGGAGTCTCGAAATGGTCGAGACGTAAAGATCGATATATTGGAAGGCTATATTCGGACATCGGAAAGGTTCCGAGTAATTCGGTTATTTTTCGGAGTACCGGAGAGTTACGGGAATTCGTATTCGGCCTTAATGGGCCATACGGGAATGGAGAGAAAGGCCTCAAGGGATGCCGAGGCCCTTCCCCATGGACTGGTCCGAATTGGACTAGGGAAAGGGGCGCCCCCTTCCTTCCTTCTCCTTCTCCCTTCCCTTTTTCCTATTCCATGTGGGAGGTGTAATCCTACTAGGACTATGGAGTCCTAGAAGGACTCCACACATTGGGCGTGCCCTATGAGGGCCGGCCTCCTCCTCCCTCCATCCTTTATATACGTGGCCTGGGGCACCTGATCATTGATCCTTTAGCCGTGTGCGGTGCCCCCATCCACCACAATCGACCTCGGTCATATCATCGTAGTGCTTAGGCGAAGCCCTGCGACGGTAGCATCATCATCACCGTCATCACGCCGTCGTGCTGACGAAGCTCTCCCTCGATACTCTGCAGGATCGTGAGTTCGTGGGACGACACCGAGCCGAACGTGTGCAGATCACGGAGGTGCTGTACCTTCGGTGCTAGGATCGGTCGATCGTGAAGACGTACAACTACATCAACCGCGTTGTCATAACGCTTCCACTTATGGTCTACGAGGGTACATGGACAACACTCTCCCCTCTCGTTGCTATGCATCACCATGATCTTGCGTGTGCGTAGGAATTTTTTTGAAATTACTACGTTCCCTAACAGTGGCATCCGAGCCAGTTCTATGCGTAGATGTTATATGCACGAGTAGAACACAAAGGAGTTGTGGGTGCGGGTATATACATATTGCTTTCCCTCACTAGTTGATTCTTGATTCGGCGGCATTGTTGGATGAAGCGGCCCAGACCGACATTACACGTACGCTTCTGCGAGACTGGTTCTACCGACGTGCTACGCACACAGGTGGCTGGTGGGTGTGAGTTTCTCCAACTTTAGTTGAATTAGATTCAATGAACAGGGTTCTTTCTGAAGATCAAAAAGCAATCACTCTACCGTGTTGTGGTTTTTGATGTGTAGGTAAGAATGGTTCTTTCTCAGCCCGTAGCAGCCACGTAAAACTTGCAACAACAAAGTAGAGGACGTCTAACTTGTTTTTGCACGGCTTGTTGTGATGTGATATGGTTAAGACGTGATGAGATATAAGTTTTTGTATGAGATGATCATGTTTTTGTTGAAGTTATCGGCAACTGGCAGAAGCCTTATGGTTGTCTCTTTATTGCATAAGATGCAAGCGCCAAATAATTGCTTTACTTTATCGCTATGCGATAGCAATAGTTGCAAGAGCAATAGTTGGCGAGACGACCATATGATGACACATTGATAGGGGTCAATATGATGGAGATCATGGGTCATGCCAGTGACGATAGAGATCATGACGGTACTTTGGAGATGGAGATCAAAGGTGCAAGATGATCATGGACATATCATGTCACAAATTTTGATTGCATGTGATGTTTATCCTTTATGCATCTTCTTTTGCTTAGTTCGACGGTAGCATTATAAGATGATCTCTCACTAAATTTCAAGGTATAATTGTTCTCCCTGATTATGCACCGTTGCGACAGTTCGTCGTGCTGATACACCACGTGATGATTGGGTGTGATAAGCTCTACGTTCACATACAACGGGTGCAAGCCAGTTTTGCACACGCGGAATACTCAGGTTAAACTTGACGAGCCTAGCATATGCAGATATGGCCTCGGAACACTGGAGGCCGAAAGGTCGAGCGTGAATCATATAGTAGATATGATCAACATCGAGATGTTCACCATTGAAAACTACTCCATCTCATGTGATGATCGGACGTGGTTTAGTTGATATGGATCACGTTATCACTTAGATGATTAGAGGATGTCTATCTAAGTGGGAGTTCTTAAGTAATATGATTAATTGAACTTAATTTATCATGAACTTAGTCCTAATAGTTTTGCATATCTATGTTGTAGATCAATAGCTTGCGATGTAGCTCCCCGTTTATTTTTTGATATGTTCCTAGAGAAAAATAAGTTGAAAGATGATAGTAGCAATGATGCAGACTGGGTTCATGATTTGAGGATTATCCTCATTGCTGCATAGAAGAATTATGTCCTTGATGCACCGCTAGGTGACGGACCTATTGCAGGAGCAAATGCAGACGTTATGAACATTTGGCAAGCTCGGTATGATAACTACTTGATAGTTTAGTGCACCATGATTTATGGCTTAGAACCAGGACTTCAAAAATGTTTTGAACACCACAAAGCATATAAGATGTTCCAAGAGCTAAAATTTGTATTTCAAACTCATGCCCGAGTCGAGGGGTATGAGACCTCTGACAAGTACTTTGCCTACAAGATGGAGGAGAATAGCTCAACCAGTGAGCATGTGCTCAGATTGTCTGAGTACTACAATCGCTTGAATCAAGTGGGAGTTAATCTTCCAGATAAAAAGGTGATTGATAGATTTCTCTAGTCACTATCACCAAGTTACTGGAACTTCGTGATGAACTATAATATGCAAGGGATGACGAAAATGATTCCCGAGCTCTTCGTGATGTTGAACTCGACGAAGGTAGAAATCAAGAAAAGCATCAAATGTTGATGGTTGACAAAACCACTAGTTTCGAGAAAAGGGCAAAGGGAAAGAAAGAGGAACTTCAAAGAAGAAAGGCAAACAAGTTGCCACTCCCATGAAGAAGCCCAAAGATAGACCCAAGCCTGAAACTAAGTGCTTCTACTGCAAAGGAAATGGTCATTGGAAGTGGAACTGCCCTAGATACTTGGCGGATAAGAAGGATGGCAAAGTGAACAAAGGTATATTTGATATACATGTTATTGATGTGTACTTTACTAGTGTTTATAGCAAACCCCTCAGTATTTGATACTAGTTCAGTTGCTAAGAGTAGTAACTCGAAACGGGAGTTACAAAATAAACAAAGACTAGTTGAGGACGAGGTGACGATGTGTGTTGGAAATGATTCCAAGGTTGATAAGATCACCATCGCACACTCCCTTTTACCTTCGGGATTAGTGTTGAACCTAAAATAAATGTTATTTGGTGTTTGCGTTGAGCATAATATGATTCGATCATGTTTATTGCAATACGGTTATTCATTTAAGTCAAAGAATAATCGTTATTCTGTTTACATGAATAAAACCTTCTGTGGTCATACACCCAAGGTGAATGGTTTATTGAATCTCGATCGTAGTGATACACATATTCATAATATTGAAGCCAAAAGATGCAAAGTTAAAAATGATAGTGCAACATACTTGTGGCACTGCCGTTTAGGTCATATTGGTGTAAAGCGCATAAAGTAACTCCATGTTGATGGACTTTTGGAATCACTTGATGCTTGCGAACCATGCATCATGGGAAAGATGACTAAGACTCCGTTCTCCAGAACAATGGAGCGAGCAACTGACTTATTGGAAATAATACATTCTGATGTATGCGATCCGACAAGTGTTGAGGCTTGCGGCGGGTATCGTTATTTTTTGACCTTCACAGATGATTTGAGCAGATATGGGTATATCTACTTAATGAAACATAAGTTTGAAACATTTGAAAAGTTCAAAGAATTTCAGACTGAAGTGGAAAATCATCATAACAAGAAAATAAAGTTTCAACGATCTGATCGCGGAGGCGAATATTTGAGTTACGAGTTTGGTCTTCATTTGAAACAATGTGGAATAGTTTCGCAACTCACGCCACCTGGAACACCACAGCATAATGGTGTTTCCGAACATTGTAATCATACTTTATTGGATATGGTGCGATCTATGATGTCTCTTACTGATTTACCACTATCGTTTTGGGGTTATGCATTAGAGACAGCTGCATTCACGTTAAATAGGGTCCGTCTAATCTGTTGAGACGACACCGTATGAACTATGGTTTGGCTAGAAACCTAAGTTGTTGTTTCTTAAAGTTTGGGGTTGTGATGCTTATGTGAAAAACTTTCAGCCTGATAAGCTCAAACCCAAAATCGGAGAAGTGTGTCTTCACATGATACCCAAAGGAGACTATTGGGTACACCTTCTATCACAGATCCGAAGGCAAGATATTCTTTGCTAAGAATGGATCCTTTCTAGAGAAGAGGTTTCTCTTGAAAGAAGTGAGTGGGAGGAAAGTAGAACTTGATGAGGCAATTGTACCTGCTCCCGAATTGGAAAGTAGTTCATCACATAAATCAGTTTCAGTGATTCCTACACCAATTAGTGAGGAAGCTATGATGATCATGAAACTTCAGATCAAGTTACTACCGAACCTCGTAGGTCAACCAGAGTAAAGTCCGCACCAGAGTGGTACGGTAATTCTGTTCTGGAGGTCATGTTACTTGACCATGACAAACCTACGAACTATGAGGAAGAGATGATGAGCCCAGATTCCGCGAAATGGCTTGAGGCCATGAAATCTGAGATAGGATCCATATATAAGAACAAAGTGTGGACTTTGGTTGACTTGCCCGTTGATCGGCAAGCCATAGCGAATAAATGGATCTTCAAGAGGAAGACGGACATTGATAGTAGTGTTACTATCTACAAAGCTCAAATTGTCACAAAAATGTTTTCGACAAGTTCAAGGTGTTGACTACAATGAGATTTTCTCACTTGTATCGATGCTTAAAAGTCTGTCCGAATCATGTTAGCAATTGCCGCATTTTAAGAAATTTGTCAAATGGATGTCAAACCTGCATTCCTTAATGGATTTCTTAAAAAAGAGTTGTATATGATGTAACCAGAAGGTTTTGTCAATCCTAAAGGTGCTAACAAAGTGAGCAAGCTCCAGCGATCCATCTATGGACTGGTGCAGGCATCTCGGAGTTGGAATATATGCTTTGATAAAGTGATCAAAGCATATGGTTTTATACAGACTTGCGGTGAAGCCTGTATTTTTGCAAGAAAGTGAGTGGGAGCACTACAACATTTCCGATAAGTATATGTTAATGACATATTGTTGATCGGGAATAATGTAGAATTTTCTGGAAAGCATAAAGGAGGGTTTGAAAGGAGTTTTTCAAAGAAAGACCTCGGTGAAGCTACTTACATATTGAGCATCAAGATCTATAGAGATAGATCAAGACGCTTGATATATTTTCAATGAGTACGTACCTTGACAATATTTTGAAGTAGTTCAAAATAGAACAGTCAAAGGAGTTCTTGCCTGCGTTGCAAGGTGCGAAGTTGAGTAAAGACTCAAAACCTGACCACAACAGAAAATAGAAAGAGAATGAAAAGTCATTCCCTATGCCTCAGTCATAGGTTCTATAAAATATGCTATGTTGTGTACCAGACCTATTGTGTACCTCACCATGAGATTGGCAAGAGGGTGCAATAGTGATCCAGGAGTGGATGACTGGATAGCAGTCAAAAATATCCTTAGTGGAATATGGAAATGTTTCTCGGTTCTGGAGGTGACAAAGAGTTCGTCGTAAAGAGTTACGTCGATGCAGGCTTTAACACCGATCTGGATGAATCTAAGTCTCGATCTAGATACATATTAAAAGTGGGAGCAATTAGCTAGAGTAGCTCCGTGCAAAGCATTGTAGACATAGAAAATTTGCAAAATACATACGGCTCTGAATGTGGCAGACCAATTGACTAAATTTCTCTCACAAGCAAAACATGATCACTCTTTGGGTGTTAATCACATAGTGATGTGAACTAGATTATTGACTATAGTAAACCCTTTGGGTGTTAGTCACATGGAGATGTGAACTAATCACAGAAAGATGTGAACTATTCGTGTTAAATCACATGACGATGTGAACTAGATTACTGACTCTACTACAAGTGGGAGACTAAAGGAAATATGCCCTAGAGACAATAATAAAGTTGTTATTTATATTTCCTTATATCATGATAAATGTTTATTATTCATGCTAGAATTGTATTAACTAGAAACTTAGTACATGTGTGAATACATAAACAAACAAAGTGTCACTAGTATGCCTCTACTTGACTAGCTCGTTAATCAAAGATGGTTAAGTTTCCTAGCCATTGACAAAGAGTTGTCATTTGATAAGCGGGATCACATCATTAGATAATGATGTGATTGACTTGACCCATCCGTTAGCTTAGCACAATGATCGTTATAGTTTCATTGATACTGCTTTCTTCATGACTTATACATGTTCCGCAGACTATGAGATTGTGCAACTCCCGAATACCGGAGGAACACCTTGTGTGCTATCAAACGTCACAACGTTACGGGATGATGCATTACGGAACGAGTAAAGAGACTTGCCGGTAACGAGATTGAACTAGGTATTGAGATACCGACGATCGAATCTTGGGCAAGTAACATACCGATGACAAAGGGAACAACGTATGTTGTTATGCGGTTTGACCGATAAAGATCTTCGTAAAATATGTAGCAACCAATATGAGCATCCAGGTTCCGCTATTGGTTATTGACCGGAGATGAGTCTCGGTCATGTCTACATAGTTCTCGAACCCGTAGGGTCCGCGCACTTAACGTTTTGTGATGATTTGTATTATGAATTATGTGATTTGATGACCGAAGTTTGTTCAGAGTCCCGGATGAGATCGGGGACATGACGAGGAGTCTCGAAATGGTCGAGACATAAAGGTCGATATATTGGAAGGCTATATTCGAACATTGGAAAGGTTCCGAGTGATTCGGGTATTTTTTAGAGTACAGGAGAGTTACGGAATTCGTATTGGGCCTTAATGGGCCATACGGGAAAGGAGAGAAAGGCCTCTAGGGTGGTCACGGCCCTTCCCCATGGACTGGTCCGAATTGGACTAGGGAAAGGGGGCGCCCCCTTCCTTCCTTCTCCTTCTCCCTTCCCTTTTTCCTATTCCATGTGGGAGGTGGAATCCTACTAGGACTAGGGAGTCCTAATAGGACTCCACACACTGGAAGCGCCCTATGAGGGCCGGCCTCCTCCTCCCTCCATCCTTTATATACGTGGCCAGGGGCACCCCATAGACACACAAGTTGATCATTGATCCTTTAGCCGTGTGCGGTGCCCCCCTCCACCATAATCCACCTCGTTCATATCATCGTAGTGCTTAGGCGAAGCCCTACGATGGTAGGATCATCATCACCGTCATCACGCCGTCGTGCTGACGAAGCTCTCCCTCGACACTCTGCTGGATCGTGAGTTCATGGGATGTCACCGAGCCGAATGTGTGCAGATCGCGGAGGTGCCGTACCTTCGGTGCTAGGATCGGTCGATCATGAAGACGTACAACTACACCAACCGTGTTGTCATAATGCTTTCGCTTACGGTCTACGAGGGTACGTGGACAACACTCTCCCCTCTCGTTGCTATGGATCACCATGATCTTGCGTGTGCGTAGGAATTTTTTTGAAATTACTACGTTCCCCAACACCCGACGCTCCGGAGCCCCTCTCCGGTGAAACCTTAGCCCCGTTGGAGAAAAAAGGCTTATACGACTAAAGCCAGTAACGGTGTCAAAATGGGGTAGAAAAGTGTAACTAGTTGCTTGGTTGTGTTAGGCTAGGCCCTAGGAAGTCACAAGACAAAGGTATAACCCAACTCTTGATGAGATTCCCTCATGTTTGTCCCATTTGGGACTTTCAGGCTATAAGTCTTGAAACTCCCTAGAGAGAAATGGATGCCGGTGAAGTAGGTCACACCCCGGTGTTCAATATTTTCCATAAAAAACCCATAACACAATTGTACACACATGGTATGGCACCCACTAGCTTGTGGTGGGATCCCGACGCTCCAGATCCCCTCTTCGGTGAAACCCTAGCCCCGTTGGAGAAAAAAACAGGCTTGTACGACTAAAGCCGGTACTGGCAACAAAATGGGGTATCAAAGTGTAATTAGTTTTTTGGTTGTGTTAGGCTAGGCCCTAGGTATGACAAGTTTCCCTCCGGCTTGTCCCATCAGGGACTATCACGCTATAACTGCATGTAAACTGCCTAGAGAGAAGTGGATACCGGTGAAGCAGGTCACACCCCGGAGTGCAATATTTGCCATCCAGAACCCATACCACACTTTTACACACATGTTATGGTACCCCTATCTTGTGGTGGGATCCCGGCGCTTCGAGCCCCTCTCTAATGAAAATCTAGCCCCGCTGGAGAAAACTTAGGCTTATACTAAAGCCAGTACTGGCGTCAAGATGGGGTAGAAAAGTGTAACTAGTTGCTTGGTTGTGTTAGGCTAGGCCCTAGGAAGTTATAAGACAAAGGTATAACCCAACTATTGACAAGATTCCCCCATGTTTGCCCGATCTGGGACTTTCCGGCTATAAGTCAAGAAACTCCCTAGAGAGAAGTGGAAGCCGGTAAAGCAGGTCACACCCCGGACTGCAATCTTTGCCATCCAAAACCCATAACATAGTTGTACACACATGGTATGGCACCCCAAAGCTTGTGGTGGGATCCCGACGCTTCAGATCCCCTCTCCGATGAAACCCTAGCCCCGTTGGAGAAAAAATAGGCTTATACGACTAAAACTGGTAATGGCATCAAAATGGGGTAGAAAAGTGTAACTAGTTTCTTGGTTGTGTCTGGATAGGCCCTACGAAGTCACAAGACAAAGGTATAACACAACTCTTTACAAGTTTCCCTTCGGCTTGTCCCATCGAGGACTATCACGCTATAACTGCATGTAAACTCCCTAGAGATGTGGATGCCGGTGAAGCAGGTCACACCCCAGACTGCAATCTTTACCATCCAAAATGTATAACACACTTTTACACACATGTTATGGTACACCCTACTTGTGGTGGGATCCCGACGCTCGGGAGCCCCTCTCCGGTGAAAACCTAGTCCCGCTGGAGAAAAACCAGGCTTATACAACTAAAGTCGGTACCGGCATCAAAATTTGGTAGAAAAGTGTAACTAGTTTCTTGGTTGTGTTAGGCTAGGCCCTAGAAAGTCACAAGACGAAGTTATAACCCAACTCTTGACAAGATTCCCTCATGTTTGTCCGATCTAGGACTTTCAGGTTATAAGTCATGAAACTCCCTAGAGAGAAGTGGAAGCCGGTGAAGCAGGTCTCACCCTGGACTATAATATTTGCCATCCAAAAGCCATAACACAGTTGTACACACATGGTATGGAACCCCCTAGCTTGTGGTGGGATCCCGACGCCCCGGAGCCCCTCTCCGATGAAAACCTAGCCCCGTTGGAGAAAAACCAGGCTTATATGACTAAAGCTGGTAACAACATCAAAATGGGGAATAAAAGTGTAACTAGTTGTTTGGTTGTGTCAGGCTAGGCCCCAGGAAGTCACAAGACAAAGGTATAACCCAACTCTTGACAAGATTCCCTCATGTTTGTCTGATCTGGGACTTTCACGTTATAAGTCATGAAAGTCCCTATAACACACTTTTACACGTAAGTTATGGTACCCCAAATCTTGTGGTGGGATCCTGACGCTCCGGAGCCCCTATCCGGTGAAAACCTAAGCCCACTGGAGACAAACCGGGCTTATACGACTAAAGTAGGTGCCGGCGTGATAATGGGGTAGAAAAATGTAACTAGTTGCTTGGTTGTGTTAGGAAGTCACAAGACAAAGGTATAACCCAACTCTTGGCAAGATACCCTCATGTTTGTCTGATCTGGGACTTTCAGGCTATGAGTCATGAAATTCCCTAGAGAGAAGTGGGTGCCGGTGAAGCAGGTCACACCCCGGAGTGGAATATTTGCCATCAAAAACCCATAGCACACTTGTACACACATGGTATGGTGATACGTCTCTGTTAAGGAAGAAGAAGAAGAAGAAGGAGGGGGGCTCTCTCCCCCTCTCTTTCGGTGGCACCGGAGTGCCACCGGGGGCCATCATCATCACCACAATCTTCACCAACAACTTCACCGCCATCATCACCAACTGTTCCCCCCTCTATGCAGTGGTATAACCTCTCTCTTAACCGTTGTAATATCTACTTAAACATGGTTCTCAACGCTATATATTATTTCCCAATGATGTATGGCTATCCTATGATGTTTGAGTGGATTCGTTTTGTCCTACGGGCTATTTGATGATCGTGATTGGTTTGAGTTGCATTTTTTATTATTGGTATTGTCCTATGGTGCTCTCCATGTCGCGCTAGCATGAGGGATTCCCGCTGTAGGGTTTCCAATATGTTCATGATTTGCTTATGGTGGGTGGCGTGAGTGATAGAAACACATACCCAAGTAAGTAGGTTGTTTGCATATGGGATAAAGAGGGCTTGATACTTTAATACTATGGTTGGGTTTTACCTCAATGATCTTTAGTAGTTGCGGATGCTTTCTAGAGTTCTAATCATAAGTTCATATGATCCAAGTAGAGAAAGTATGTTAGCTTATGCCTCTCCCTCAAATAAAATTGCAATAATGATTACCGGTCTAGTTATCGATTGCCTAGGGACAAATAACTTTCTCGTTACAGAAAGCTCTTTACTAAAACCAACTTAGTTATTCCTTTACCTAAGCAGGCCCTACTTTTTATTTACGTGCACTTTATATTCTTGCAAACCTATCCAACAACACCTACAAAGTACTTCTAGTTTCATACTTGTTCTAGGTAAAGCGAACGTCAAGCGTGCGTAGAGTTGTATCAGTGGTCGATAGAACTTGAGGAATATTTGTTCTACCTTTAGCTCCTCGTTGGGTTCGACACTCTTACTTATCAAAAATGGTTGCAATCCCCTATACTTGTGGGTTATCAAGACCTTTTTCTGGCGTCGTTGCCGGGGATCCATAGCGTGGGGTGAATATTCTCGTGTGTGCTTGCTTGCTTTATCACTAAGTAATTTTTATTTGTTGTTCTTAGTTGTTCTCTATCTTTAGTCATGGATATGAAACATGAAATACCAAAAAATTAGGTGTACCTCCTACTCATGGAGATGGGGAACCTCCTAAAACCCTCGATGCTCATTATGTGAAAGATATTATGTACTACTTTGATAATCTTGAGAAAACCCCATTAAATTATGTTATGGGAGACACGTTGGATCAACGTGAATACTTTAGGGATTATCGCTTGACTCAAAAAGGGAAACTATTATGGGATCAAATTCATATGTTGGATTGGTATGCTCGGCAACTTTGCTTGAGATATGATTATACTTGTTGCTCTAGGATGAAGGCTCCACACCTTCCCTTTTCATGCAAATTTAATGATGATAAAACCTTGGCTTCTTATGCTAATGGTATATATGATTACTAAGATGTGGAACAAATAGAAGAATTTGTTGCTTTTATGGGTGCTTATGAAATTGAATCTTTGTTTAAGGAGTGTGAAAATTTTGATGATTCAGATTATAAACCTGAAAATTTAGCTATCCTTAAATATTGCTATGAGAGTTATGAATTCAATTCCGATGTTGATAATTTTATTGAGAGAGTCTCCGTTGTCCAAGAAGAGACTAATATTTTGCAGGAGTCTATGGAATAAGAAATTGATGAAACTGTGAGCTCACTGGATGAAAAAGATGAGGAGGAGAGCGAAGAACAAAAGAAGGAAGAGCGGATTGATCACTCGTGCCCACCTTCTAATGAGAGTAACTCTTAAACTCATACATTGTTTAATTTCCCTTCGTGCTTACCGGAGGGTGAATGCTATGATGATTGTTATGATCCCGTTGATTCTCTTGAAATATCCCCTTTTGATGATGCTTGCTATGCTTGTAGCCAAGATGCCAATATGAATTATGCTTATGGAGATGAACTTGATATAGTTCCTTATGTTAAACATGAAATTGTTGCTATTGCACCCACGCATGATAGTCCTATTATCTTTTTGAATTCTCCCGACTATACTATATCGGAAAAGTTTGCACTTATTAAGGATTATATTGATGGGTTGCGTTTTACTATTACACATGATAATTTTGATGAATATAATATGCATGTGCTTGCTGCTCCTACTTTCAATTATTATGAGAGAGGAACTATATCTCCACCTCTCTATGTTTCCAATATGATAAAATTGCAAGAAACTGTTTATACTATGCATTGGCCTTTACTGTGTGTGCATGAATTGTTCTTTTATGACATGTCGATGCATAGGAAGAGAGTTAGACTTTGTCATTACATGATATATGTTACCTTGTGCTCACTACTAAATTACAAATCATTGTTAATTAAAATTGGCTTTGATATACCTTGGGATCCGGGTAGATTCATTACTTGAGCACTATATGCCTAGCTTAATGGATTTAAAGAAAGCGCTGCCAGGGAGACAACCCAGAAGTTTTATAGGGTCATTTATTTCTGATGTGTCCTTTTATATAGGATGTTTACTTTGCTTGTTGGTTTGTACGGTGCAGGACAGAAACTTTGGCTGTAGTGCGCGATTTTACATTTTTTACTGGAACGTCAAATGGGTCTGATTATTTTTTTAATGTATTTCTATACAAATTGTTTATTTTTCCTAATTTAGGTAGAATTTTTGGAGTACCAGAGGTATGGTGAATGTTCAGATTATTACATATTGTTCTGTTTTAGACAGATTATGTTTTTGATGCATAGTTTGCTTGTTTTGATGAAACTATCGATTTATATCAGTGGATTAAGCCATGGAAAAGTTATATTACAGTAGCTAAAATGCCAAAAAAATTATGAATTGGTTTGCAACAGTACTTAGAGTAGTGATTTGCTTTATTATACTAACGGATCTTACCGATTTTTGTGTTGAAGTTTTGTGTGGATGAAGTGTTCGATGATCGAGAAGGTCTCAATGTGAGAAGAAGGAAGAGAGGCAAGAGCTCAAGCTTGGGGATGCCCGAGGCACCCCAATTAAATATTCAAGGAGACTCAAGCGTCTAATCTTGGGGATGCCCCGGAAGGCATCCCCTCTTTCTTCAACAAGTATCGGTATGTTTTCGGATTCGTTTCATTCATGTGATATGTGCAGATCTTGGAGCATCTTTTGCATTTAGTTTTCATTTTTCATTTATGCACCATGCTGGTATGAGATAGTCCTTGGTTTATTTATAGAATGCTCTATGCACTTCACTTATATCTTTTGAGTATGGCTTTATAGAATGCTTCATGTGCTTCACTTATATCATTTGAAGTTTGGATTGCATGTTTCTCTTTACATAGAAAACCGCCATTTGTAGAATGCTCTTTTGCTTCACTTAGATTTGTTAGAGAGTGGGCATATCTTTTGTAGAAAGAATTAAACTCTCTTGCTTCACTTATATCTATTTAGAGAGATGACAGGAATTGGTCATTCACATGGTTAGTCATAAAATCCTACATAAAACTTGAAGATCACTGAATATGATATGTTTGATTCCTTGCAATAGTTTTGCGATATAAATATGGTGATATTAGAGTCATGCTAGTGGGTAGTAGTGGATTAGTAGAAATACTTGTGTTGAGGTTTGTGATTCCCGTAGCATGCACGTATGGTGAACCGTTATGTGATGAAGTCGGAGCATGATTTATTTATTGATTGTCTTCCTTATGAGTGGCGGTCGGGGACGAGCGATGGTCTTTTCCTACCAATCTATCCCCCTAGGAGCATGCGCGTAGTACTTTGTTTCGAACGCTAATAGACTTTTGCAATAAGCATGTGAGTTCTTTATGACTAATGTTGAGTCCATGGATTATACGCACTCTCACCCTTCCACCATTGCTAGCCTCTCTAGTACCGCGCAACTTTCGCCGGTACCATAAATCCACCATATACCTTCCTCAAAACAGCCACCATACCTACCTATCATGGCATTTCCATAGCCATTCCAAGATATATTGCCATGCAACTTCCATCATCATCATATACATGACCTGATCATTCATTGTCATATTGCTTTGCATGATCGTAAGATAGCTAGCATGATGTTTTCATGGCTTGTCCGTTTTTTGATGTCATTGCTATGCTAGATCATTGCACATCCCGGTACACCGCCGGAGGCATTCATATAGAGTCATATTTTTGTTCTAGTATCGAGTTGTAATATTGAGTTGTATGTAAATAAAAGTGTGATGATCATCATTATTAGAGCATTTCCCCAGTGAGGAAAGGATGATGGAGACTATGATTCCCGCACAAGTCGAGATGAGACTCCGGACTTTAAAAATAAATAAAAGAGGCCAAAGAAGCCCACCAAAAAAAGAGAAAAGAAAAAAATGAGAGAAAAGAGAGAGAAGGGGCAATGTTACTATCCTTTTACCTCACTTGTGCTTCAAAGTAGCACCATGTTCTTCATATAGACTCTTGAGTTATCACTATCATATACTAGTGGGAATTTTCATTATAGAACTTGGCTTGTATATTCCGATGATGGGCTTCCTCAACCGCCCGAGGTCTTCATGAGCAAGCAAGTTGGAAGCACACCCACTTAGTTTTCAGTCTGAGTTTTCATACACTTATAGCTCTTAGTGCATCCGTTGCATGGCAATCCCTACTCACTCACATTGATATCTATCCATGGGCATCTCCATAGCCCGTTGATACGCCTAGTTGATGTGAGACTATCTTCTCCTTTTTGTCTTCTCCACAACCACCATTCTATTCCACCTATAGTGCTATGTCCATGGCTCATGCTCATGTATTGCGTGAAAGTTGAAAAGGTTTGAGAATGTCAAAAGTATGAAACAATTGCTTGGCTTGTGATCGGGGTTTTGCATGATTTGGATATTTTGCGTGGTGAAGATGGAACATAGGTAGACTATATGATTTTGTAGGGATAACTTTCTTTGGCCATGTTATTTTGAAAATACATGATTGCTTTATTATTATGCTTGAAGTATTATTATCTTAATGTCAAAGGATAGACTATTGCTTTGAATCACTCGTATCTTAATATTCATGCCATGATTAGATTACATGATCAATATTATGCTAGGTAGCATTCCACATCAAAAATTATCTTTTGTTTCATTTACCTACTCGAGGACGAGAAGGAATTAAGCTTGGGGATGCTGATCCGTCTCCATCGTATCTATAATTTTTGATTGTTCCATGCCAATATTTTACAACTTTCATAAACTTTTGGCAACTTTTTATACTATTTCTCGGGATTAACATATTGATCCAGTGCCCAGTGCCAGTTCCTGTTTGTTGCATGTTTTTGTTTTGCAGAATATCCATATCAAACGGAGTCCAAACGGGATAAAATGGACGGAGATTATTTCTGGAATATTCAGAGAATATGGGAAGAAAAATCCACGCGAGACGGTGCCCGAGGGAGGCACGAGGCAGGGGGCCGCGCCCCACCCCCTGGGAGCGCCCCTGACCCTCGTGGGCCCCCTGTAAGGTGGTTAATGCCCTTCTTCGGCTGCAAGAAAGCTAATTTTTAGAGAAAAATCATGGCAAAGATTTGAGTCCAATCGGAGTTACGGATCTCCATATATATACGAAACGGTGAAAGGGCAGCCAGAGAGAACGCAGAAACAGAGAGAGACAGAGAGACAGATCCAATCTCGGGAGGAGGTCAAGGAAGAAGCAGAAGGAGGGGGGCTCTCTCCCCCTCGCTTCCGATGGCACCGGAGTGCCACCGGGGGCCATCATCATCACCGCAATCTTCACCAACAACTTCACCGCCATCATCACCAACTCTTCCCCCCTCTATGCAGCGGTGTAACCTCTCTCTTACCCGTTGTAATCTCTACTTAAACATGGTGCTCAACGCTATATATTATTTCCCAATGATGTATGGATATCCTATGATGTTTGAGTAGATTCGTTTTGTCCTATGGGTTATTTGATGATCGTGATTGGTTTGAGTTGCATGTTTTATTATTGGTGTTGTCCTATGGTGCTCTCCATGTCGCGCAAGCGTGAGGGATTCCCGCTGTAGGGTTTGCAATATGTTCATGATTTGCTTATGGTGGGTGGCGTGAGTGATAGAAACACATACCCGAGTAAGTAGGTTGTTTGCGTATGGGATAAAGAGGACTTGATACTTTAATGCTATGGTGGGGTTTTACCTTAATGATCTTTAGTAGTTGCGGATGCTTGCTAGAGTTCCAATCATAAGTGCATATGATCCAAGTAGAGAAAGTATGTTAGATTATACCTCTCCCTCAAATAAAATTGCAATAATAATTACCGGTCTAGTTATCGATTGCCTAGGGACAAATAACTTTCTCGTAACAAAAAGCTCTTTACTAAAACCAACTTAGTTATTCCTTTACCTAAGCAGCCCCTACTTTTTATTTACGTGCACTTTATATTCTTGCAAACCTATCCAACAACACCTACAAAGTACTTCTAGTTTCGTACTTGTTCTAGGTAAAGCGAATGTCAAGCGTGTGTAGAGTTGTATCGGTGGTCGATAGAACTTGAGGGAATATTTGTTCTGCCTTTAGCTCCTCGTTGGGTTCGACACTCTTACTTATCGAAAACTGTTGTGATCCCCTATACTTGTGGGTTATCATATGGCACCCCCTAGCTTGTGGTGGGATCCCGGCGCTCCAGAGCCCCTCTCCGGCGAAACCCTAGCCCCTTTGGATAAAAAAAGGCTTATATGACTAAAGCCCGCAATGGCATCAAAATGGGGTAGAAAAGTGTAACTAGTTGCTTCGTTGTGTTAGGCCAGGCCATAGGAAGTCACAAGACAAAGGTATAACACAACTCTTAACAAGTTTCCCTCCGGCTTGTTCCATCGGGGACTATCACGCTATAACTGCATGTAAACTCCCTTGAGAGAAGTGGATGCGGATGAAGCAGGTCACACCATGGAGTGCAATCTTTGACATCCATAATATGTAACACACTTTTACACACATTTTATGGTACCCCCTATCTTGTGGTGGGATCCTGATGCTCCGGAGCCCCTCTCCGGTGAAAACCTAGCCCCGCTGGAGAAAAAACCAGGCTTGTACGACTAAAGTCGGTACCAACATCAAAATGGGGTTGAAAAGTGTAACTAGTTGCTTGGTTGTGTTAGGATAGACCCTAGGAAGTCACAACACAAAGGTATAACCCAACTCTTGACAAGATTCCCTCATGTTTGTATGATCTGGTACTTTCAGGCTATAGGTCTTGAAACTCCCTAGAGAGAAATGGAAGCCGGCGAAGCAGGTCACTCCCCGGACTACAATCTTTGCCATCCAAAACCCATAACACAGTTGTACACACATGGTAGGGCACCCCCTAGCTTGTGCTGGGATCCTGACGCTCCGGAGCACCTCTCGAGTGAAAAACTATCCCCGTTGGAGAAAAATCAGGCTTATACGACTAAATTGAGTATCAGTATCAAAATGGGGTTGAAAAGTGTACCTAGTTGCTTGGTTGTGTTCGGCTAGGCCCTAGTAAGTCACAAGAGAAAGGTATAACCCAACTCTTGACAAGATTCCCTCATGTTTGTCCAATCTTTGACTTTCATGCTATAAGTCATGAAACTACATAGAGAGAAGTGGATGCCGGTGAAGCAGGTCACACCCAGAGTGCAATCTTTTCCATCCAACACCCATAATACACTTGTACACACATGGTATGGCACCCCTGGCTTGTGGTGGGATACCGACGCTCCAGAGCCCCTCTCCGGTGAAACCCTAGCCCCGTTGGAGATAAACCAGGCTTATATGACTAAAGCCGGTACCGGCATTAAAATCGGGTAGAAAAGTATGATTAGTTTTTTGGTTGTGTTAGGCTGGGTCCTAGGAAGTCACAAGACAAAGGTATAATACAACTCTTGACAAGTTTCCCTCCGGCTTGTCCCATCGGGGACTATCACGCTATAACTGCATGTAAAATACCTAGAGAGAAGTGGATGCCGGTGAAGCAGGTCACACCCCGGAGTGCAATCTTTGCCATCCAAAACCCATAACACACTTTTACACACATGTTATGGTACCCTCTATCTTGTGGTGGGATCCCGACGCTCCGGAGCCCCTCTCCGGTGAAAACTTAGCCCTGTAGGAGAAAAACCAGGCTTATATGACTAAAGATGGTATCAACATCAAAATGGGGTAGAAAAGTGTAACTAGTTGCTTGGTTATGTTAGGATGGGCCCTAGGAAGTCACAGAAAAAAGTTATAACCCAACTCTTGAGAAGATCCCCTCAGGTTTGTCCGTTCTGGGACTTTTAGGCTATAAGTCATGAAACTTCGTGGAGAGAAGTGGATGCCGGTGAAGAGGGTCACACCGTAGAGTGCAATCTTTGCCATCCAAAACTCATAACACACTTGTACACACATGGTATGGCACTCCCTAGCTTGTGGTGGGATCCCGACGCATCGGAGCCCCTCTCCGGTGAAACCCGAGCCCCGTTGCAGAAAAACCAGGCATATACGACTAAAGCAGGTACCAGCATCAAAATGGAGTAGAAAAGTGTAATTAGTGGCTTGGTTGTGTTAGGATTGACCCTAGGAAGTCACAAGACAAAGGTATAAGACAACTCTAGACAAGTTTCCCTCCGGCTTGTCCCATCGGGGACTATCACGCTATAACTGCATGTCAACTGCCTAGAGAGAAGTGGATGCCGGTGAAGCATCTCACACCCCGGAGTGCAATCTTTGCCATCCAAAACCCATAACACACCTTTACACACATGTTATGGTACCCCCTATCTTGTGGTGGGATCCCGACGCTCGGGAGCCCCTCCCCGGTGAAAACCTAGCCCCGCTGGAGAAAAACCAGGCTTATACAACTAAAGCCGGTACCGGTGTCAAAATGGGTTAGAAAAGTGTAACTAGTTGCTTGGTCATGTCAGGCTAGGCTCTAGGAAGTCAAAAACACAAAGGTATAACCCAACTCTTGACAAGATTCCCACATGTTTGTCCGATCTAGGACTTACAAGCTATAAGTCATGAAACTCCCTAGAGAGAAGTGGAAGCCAGTGAAGCATGTCACACCCCGGACTGCAATATTTGCCATCTAAAACCCATAACACAGTTGTACACACATGGTATGACACCCCCTAGCTTGTGGTGGGATCCCGACGCTCCGAAGCCCCTCTACAGTGAAAACCTAGCCCCGTTGGAGAAAAACCAGGCTTATACGACTAAAGCCGGTACCGACATCAAAATGGGGTAGAAAAGTGTAACTAGCTGCTTGGTTGTGTTAGGCTAGGCCATAGGAAGTCACAAGACAAAGGTATAACCCAACTCTTGACGAGATTCCCTCATGTTTGTCCGATCTGGGACTTTCAGGCTATAAGTCATGAAACTCCCTAGAGAGAAGTAGATGCCGGTGAAGCAGGTCACACCCAGAGTGCAATGTTTGCCATCCAAAACCCATAACACACTTGTACACCCATGGTATGGCACCCCTAGCTTAGGGTGGGATCCCGACGCTTCGAAGCCCCTCTCTGGTGAAACCTTATCCCCGTTGGAGAAAAATAGGCTTATACGACTAAAGCCAGAAACGGCGTCAAGATGGGGTAGAAAAGTGTAACTAGTTGCTTGGTTGTGTTAGGCTAGGACCTAGGAAGTCAAAATAAAAAGGTATAACACAACTCTTGACAAGTTTCCCTCCGGCTTGTCCCATCGGGGACTATCACGCTATAACTATATGTAAACTCCCTATAGGGAAATGGATGTCGGTGAAGCAGGTAACACCCTTGAGTGCAATCTTTTCCATCCAAAACCCATAACACACTTTTATACACATGTTATGGTACCCCCTATCTTCTGGTGGGATCCAGACGCTCCGGAGCCCCTCTCCGGTGAAAACCTAGCCCCGCTGGAGAAAAACCAGGCTTATACGACTAATGCCAGTAATGGCGTCAAAATGGGGTAGAAAAGTGTAACTAGTTGCTTGGTTGTGTTAGGCTAGGCCCTAGGAAGTCACACCACACTGGTACAACCCAACTCTTGACAAGATTCCCTCATGTTTGTCCGATCTAGGACTTTCAAGCTATAAGTCATGAAACTCCCAAGAGAGAATTTGAAGCCGGTGAAGCAGGTCACACCCCGGACTACAATCTTGTCCAAAACCCATAACACCATTGTACACACATGGTATGGCACCCCCTAGCTTGTGTTGGGATCCCGACGCTCCGGAGCCCCTCTCCGGTGAAAATCTAGCCCCGTTGGAGAAAATCCAGACTTATACGGCTAAAGCCGGTACCGGCATCAAAATGGGGTAGAAAAGTATAACTATTGGTTTGGCTGTGTTAGGCTAGGCCCTAGGAAGTCACAATACAAAGGTATAACCCAATTCTTGACAAGATTCCCTCATGTTTGTTCGATGTCAGACTTGAAGGCTATAAGTCATGAAACTCCCTAGAGAGAAGTGGATGCCGGTGAAGCAGGTCGCACCTTGCAGTCCAATATTTGCCATCCAAAACCCATAACACACTTTTACACACATTGTATAGCACCCCCTAGCATGTGGTGGGATCCTGACCCTCCGGAGCCCCTCTTTAGTGAAACCCTAGCCCCGTTGGAGAAAAACGGGCTTATACGACTAAAGTCGGTAACAGCGTCAAAATGGGGTAGAAAACTGTAACTAGTTGCTTGGTTGTGTTAGGCTAGGCCCTAGGAAGTCACAAGACAAAGGTATAACACAACTCTTGACAAGTTTCCCTCCGGCTTGTCCCATCGGGGACTATCACACTATAACTGCATGTAAACTCCCTAGAGAGAAGTGCAAGCCGGTGAAGCAGGTCACACCCCGGACTACAATCTTTGCCATCAAAAACCCATAACACAGTTGTACACACATGGTATGGCACCCCCTCGCTTGTGGTGGGATCCCGATGCTCCGAAGCCCCTCTCCGGTGAAAACCTAGCCCCGTTGGAGAAAAACAGGCGTACACGACTAAAGCCGGTACCGGCGTCAAAATTGGGCAGAAAAGTGTAACTAGTTGCTTGGTTGTGTTAGGCTAGGCCCTAGGAAGTCACAATACAAAGGTATAACCCAACTCTTGACAAGATTCCCTCATGTTTGTCCGATCTGGGACTTTCAGGCTATAAGTCATGAAACTCCCTAGAGAGAAGTCGAAGCCAGTGAAGCAAGTCACACCCCGGACTGCAATCTTTGCTATCCAAAACCCATAACACACTTGTACATATATGGTATGACACCACCTAGCTTGTGGTGGGATCCCGACGCTCCAGAGCCCCTCTTCGGTGAAAACCTAGTCCCGCTGGAGAAAAACCAGGCTGATACGTCTACACCCGGTCCGTCATCAAAAGGGGGTAGCAAAGTGCAAATATTTGCTTGGTTGTGTTATGGTAGCCCCTAGGAACACCCAAAACAAAGTTATACCCAAACTCTCCAGAAGATTCCCTCCGCTTCGACAAAGTGGGAGTTTCCAGTTGTAAGTCTAGAAACTCACTAGGGAGAAACTTTTGATGGTGAAGCCGCCAACATCCCAGAGTGAAATCTTCGACATGTACAACCCAAATCACACTTGTACCCACTTGGTATAGCACCACCTAACTTTTGGTTGGATTCCGACGCTCCGGAGCCCCTCTTCGGCGAAACCCTAACCCCGCTGGAGAAAAGGCCATCACCCTTTATTGTTGATTTTGTCTTTGCTCATGATTTTTTTTAAATAGCTTGAACAATATGTATGATGATGTAGATGTGCTTCTCCTCTTCGAAACGAGCTAAAAAAGATTGAAATCCGAGTTCGATTGCAAAAGTTATGCTCAAAATGGTGATTAAGTTTAAAAAAAGGCTAGGCCGACGGCAATGCCATCGGTGTAGCTAAAAAAACTAGGCCGAGAGCATGCCATCGGCGTAGCTCCAAATTTTTTTTTTTGGTGGCCTGGTCGGGGTCTACGTCGACGGCACCGACAATTGGCCGTCGGTGTTTTGTGGTTTTCCCGTAGTGCATATCTTCTTGATTACTTGATTTTGACATTGTGTTTCTGTTTTTTAAGTAAAAACAGACGAAGCGATAAAAAAACAGATGAAGCAGCAGAACATCAAATGCGCTATTACTCTCCTTGCTGTCCAAGCTGAATATTGGATATTTCTGGCGCAAAAAAAAGTATTTGAATAATGCTCCGTATAGACGACCCTAGCAAAGTAGCACATATTTTCATGGCCGGGCAAATTGATTCCACTCGCAAAATTACTAAAATGGAGAATTTAGGACCTGATTAAATTAAGCCCGATCATAACGACAGATCAACCGAGTTATGTTAGAGGAAAGATGCGCAAGGAAGCATCCAAAAAAGGTACGTTGTACATATCCGGATTGCATGTGCAGTCATTGTGACGGAAATGCTAGTTGGACTTCTATATTCTCTTACTAATTATTAAGATCAAGATCCATCATCGCTGATGTCGACAAAATACCTACTCCACAGCTGTATAAGACGTATATTTAAGAATAAAGTACTCCCTCCGTAAACTAATATAAGAGCGTTTAGAATACTAAAGTAGTGATCTAAACGCTCTTATATTAGTTTACAGAGGGAGTACGCTATAACTATTTGAGAGGTGTCAAGTTGGTCCAAATTCTATGAACATGTATATCTAACTCCTAAAATTTTCTTATGTGTGTCACCCATGGTTCTATGCACGCCAGATAAGCTTTGACTTGCATGCTTGACAGGTGGACCAATGCCACATGGTAATATTTTATATAAAGCCCGCCTAGAAAATATTTTCTTCTAATTCCATGTCCCTTTTCTTGCCTTCTGGTATAAAAGCACCAAGACAGCGATGCCCAACCATATTCGCAACAAGGATTAGCATTGGGGCGGCTGAACTAGTTGCGAGAAAGTGACACACACAGGAGGTACCAGAGTAGATTGCATTATAGGCACGAGATAGTCACAAAAGCTCACTAGCAACTAGGAACACCCCGAACATGAGAACTGTAGCCAACACGCCCAAACTAGCTAGGATCTGATCGACTCTTTTTGACCAATTTGGTTGATAAGTACTGCACAAAGTTGACTATATGGATGGAACAAGTCGATTGATTCAGGTGCCAAACAACTCGCCAAAGCTAGCCAGACTAGAGGATTAATCTATGTGGTCATTTTTCGGTGTCAGCGATCAATCCACTCATGCAACCAGCTACATAAGTATTACATCCGTCCTAAAATACTTGACTCGGATTGGTCTAAATATGGATGTATTTAAACATTTTAATGTACACATACATCTATATTTAGACAAAGATAAGTCAACTATTTTAGGACGGAGGGAGTAGATAGCAGTAGTAGGACCAAATTGTTTAGGATATAATCATCCACTGTGATACTAGACATGATGATGCGATGACCGTAGAGCTGATTTAGCAGGTCGGGGCAAAGCTAGAGAGTGTCAGTTGTAGTATGACACGCCACAGTATAGACGTATCATGATGGTGGGCCGCAACATGTCGTAGCCACCCAATGGGTTTCGGCCACTTGGCAGTGGTCAAACTGCCACGCGTACAAGTCACTCTTATTTAAGCACAACTTGTCCATTTCTTAGTTGGCGGTGACAGGGATAGTTGTGCTTATGCTGTGCACGCTAGTTGCCATAATCCAGGATTGCTTACCAGACCACTCTTACTGATGCATGCATGTTCGTCCCACATCGCAAGTTGTATCTTTTTTTCTTTATTTTTTTGCGGATGTCGCAAGTTGTATCCTAGAGACACGGTTTGTGTAATTTTCTTGACCCGGTCTTGAAGACGTACCAGCAAGTGACTATTCATCGAATTGAAAGTCAGAGCTCGTGCTGTTTACTCGGAAAAGAATATTCATACAATTTAAATTAAATTAAATTGAATAAGTGCAAAAGTATCTTGTCTCGCGGGGTTCTAACCAAGAAAAACTGCAAACTCGATCAATTGCACGATGACTAGCACCACATTTTTTTACTCAGTCGTTGGCACGTCAACATCCCTATTTGTGTCTAGTTGGTCGTAGTGGGATTCGTGTTGATGAGGGCTACATGACCAAATACATTGGCTGCCTGCTGGCATTGACCGGTGATGTAGCCGTTGGCTGCTTGCTGGCATGTGCTACGACTGTGGGAACATGGCACGTAGAGGACACAAGTGGGAGGGCACAAGTGGGATCAAACAGGGAGAAGATGGAAATAGGAAAGGCAGGCTGGGAAATCCACTTCGGGTCATAGGAGCGTATGCTCCCTCTGGACAAAAATGCACTTTTTTTAAATGTTAAAATATTCTGAAAAAATATTAGGGTGTACATCATGTTCGCACAACAGATTTCATGAAAAAAAAGATATTATTTTTGGCTTATGTTAAAAAGACAATATCTCATGAAAACTCATTCTCAAGTACCGCATTTTGTCTTTTTACACAAGTGACTAAAAATGTCTTTTTCTCGCGATACTTGTTGCGTGAAGATAAAATGTCCGGATGTGCACCTAAATTATTTTGTCATATCTTTTTGACATTCTAAAATATTTTCTTAATGTATTTTACATAATGGGTGTATCCAGTCCTATAAGCCAAAACACCACCTCCAGGCACACTTGAAGAAATAGATAATACTACGAGTCCAAAGGTCATCTCACATTGCACTCTTCTTACAAGCTAGGGTTTGTTCATAGATAACCTGGTACAATTTTTTTTCCGCCGAAGGAATCTGTAGAAGTTGACGAAATGTCTATATATATTTTATAGTTTTTTTATCAAGACATTCATAGATATGCCCCTGTGAGATTAGGTGTTAAGGGCAAGGTCACGGAAAAATAGATGTGTTACAAGTAAAATAGAGCTAATAGTCAAGTACACAAGCACCAGATAAATAACTAGCGTGAAATAAATAAATCGCTTATGTGGCAAATAAACTTACAAATACAACTTACATCACACGTCCAGAAAAATCATACTACATCAATAATTCATCTTGCAAAGGGGCCAATTTCTCATCACTTCAATCATACATTTTTTTTCAAGTTGTTGCCAGCTCCTCCATTCACTATTGTAATTTTATTTGCCTCAAGCATTTCCTAAGGAGATGTAGGGGTCCATCATCCACTGCATGCTCCAGTGGTTGTTAACATTCTTGTAGGTCCAGTAAGCCCATCCAAATGTGGCTTTCCGATACACAGCCATCTGCGCATTTGCAAACCGTTGGAAGTCCTCTTTTGTTGCATCCTTTACCTGCCACTCAGCCACCCATTCACCTATACAAAACAAGACATGCATCAATTATTTTGGACCTAGGTTTCAATTGGGACACTAAAGTTCAGCCTGGAACCTTTATCAAAGGATAATCTAACTGTCACAAACTTACCAACAAATGTGAGAGGGCCATCTGGCCTATTTATAGCGTTGATTTCACTGGCGATGAAGTTGTTGAAATAATCAATGTTATCCTGCACAGTGAAACTATCAAACTTTTTATCGAACAACGCATAGTAGTGCATGTCGAGGACGACCCTGTCGAACTGTGAGGCAAAGTCGAGGAGCTCCAACGAAAATCCTGAAAGACGGTTGGACATGATCACATAGGCTGTAAGTGAGTGCCTCCTAACGGCATTGTAGCCTTGTTGGTAGTATGTTTTCAGGCTATCTAAGGACACGCCGGGAGCAACCGGCTCATTCATCAACTCCACGGCCAGGAGCCTTGATCTCTTGGCGTACCTGTATGTACGTCAAATGCAATGAAGGATAGCAAGGTGATCGAATTACATGGCTTCTTTGCGCGATCTAATACATGAAAACAATAATTTATTAAGTAAAAAATATAGTAACGGATTGTTAGACAAATACCTTGCGGCGAGGAAATCAATGACTTGCACAGTTTGCACGATTTGGGAGTCTCCCCATGTCTGCGAGCCATCCCTACCACCGCTATGCGCGTCGGGGTTCTGCGACCCAGGTGCGGCATGCAAGTCTATTATCACGTGAATGTTGTGCCTCCTATACATGGGTTAAAAAACATATAAAAAAGTTCAATGAAGACATTCTAGTTTGTTAAAGACTACACATGTATGTATGTACGTACTCTGCCCATGTGAACGCGATGTCCAATGCTTGGAGAGAGCCTCCCACGAATGGAGCTGGAGGGTTGGGGTCGCTGGCGATCCACCATCCCACAGGGATCCTCACCGCGTTCAGACTGTTTGCTGCCATGAACGCGAAATCGGTTTCCACGATATATGTGCTCCAGTGGTTCTGCCAAACATATATATGGAGTTAACGAAATTGAATTGCCAAAAATGATTGACACTTATATTTCGTGTTTAAGAAAATTCTACACCAAGATCAGTTGAACTTTCTGCCATCCTAATATATAAACTAGCTTTAATGTCTCTATCCTATATCTCAGAAAATTATGGAGAAAATTAAGATATCTTTCAGCATACATACATTCATGACTTGTGTAGCCATATCTTTGCCGTAGCCATTGCAAATCTGGTACTCCCCTTGTGGCCCGTTGACTATGTTCACTGCAAACACGGACGGATCATTGTCTCCCCAGGTCGTGCTCTCGCCGAAGTTGGCCGTCACCGAGCCATCTTTATTTGCCTGACGTGCCAGCCATGGAACATAGTGATGACTCATAGATGTTTAATCATGAACGATTGTGATTGTAAACTTTATTAGTCATAGTCAAAGTAACTTTTCTTGCTTGCTATGTCTGTCTGATTTTTCATACAATCAATAGTCTAACCTCGAAACATATAAAATACTACTACTGAGTGGAATATTAATTTACTAATTACCTGCAAGAAGGACCCATTTGATGCTCTGATCCTCATTCTATTCTTGTCGCCGTAGCTGCGCACTAGCTGAAACGTCTCAGTCTGCCCCGGCGCGGAGGCCGTGGCCACCACGTTAACACCGGAGACGGTCACAAACTGGTTGTTGGACACCTTGAAGTTGAAGGTGTTGTGGTTGATCCGCCAGAGCTTGAAGCTCTCCCAGCCGGAAGCCGAGGGACGGTTGGCGACCAACGCTGCGCCGCCGCCATTCTCGGCAGCCACGAACGCGTTCTGCGTCACGGACTTGAACTGCAGCTGTGTGCCATCCTGCTCCATCGATCAACCGAGATAAATTAAGAAAGAGGATGAGCGCCTGGCCTAAATTCAACCCACAAGGAGGAAACATTATCAAGGTTAACTCATTACCAGGAGATCTTTGTTGGGGATGCCATCGAAGATGGAGGGCACCCAATTGACTATAGTCACTACAAACACAGACGGATCATCGTCTCCCCAGGTCGTGCTCTCGCCAAAGTTTGCCGTCATCGAACCATCTTTATTTGCCTGCATTGTCAGCAAAGGAACATATTGATGACTCGTAGTTGTTTAATTAGGAACAATAAGTACCCTTCCATGCAACTTGCGGTTGTAAACTCTCGTACTTGTCATAGAGGGTGTTTGTTTCCAGGGACTTATTGGTCTAGGGACTTAAATAAGTCCCTATAAGTCCCATCTAAACCAAACATGAGGGACTTATAGGGACTTAAGGTGGGTATTTGAGACTTATAAAATAAGACTCTCAAGGAGGGACTTATAGTTGTAATATGGTCTTATAGAAACTTATAAGTCTCGGGAACCAAACAGGTGAAGACTTTTTAGGGACTTGGGACTAAAAAAAGTCCTAAGACTTATGAATCAAACAGGGCCATAGTCATTCACGATAAAGGAGCTTCTCCTGCTTATCCGTGGGACAATCAATAGCGACGCCGCGGACATACAGGGTATGCAAGTATGCCCCGGCATACCCCGCGTGAGGCGTCCAGCTTAGCGATTTGATCTTAGCTGGTACGGTCGCTATCGTCCTAGGACTCATGCATCAGTGATTTTAGGAGTATTTGACAAAAAATTATCATATTAAGGGTTGCCATTCCACAAAACTATCATATTCAAAAAAGTGACTGATAACTATCAAAAATTTCTAATTTTATGACTAAAAGCTATCATTTTTGAAAAATGGTCAGTTTAGACGATTTAAACACGTTTATGACATGCGGGACCCATCGTCAGGGCTGATGTGGCGGCAAAGTCAACTTTGTTTATTTTGACCGTTAGGTTGATCGTTATTACAAATGAGGCTCACCTGTCAGCATCACTCTTCTTCTTCCTACTCTCTCTGGCATTTCCTCAAACACCTCGTGTGCACTCGCAAGGCACTTCTGTCGTCCTCAACTGCCGGCGCCACCGGCATGCACGAACCAACCTAGCTAGTATTTGCACGAACCTACTCCCTCCGTTCCGAATTACTTGTCTTGGTTTTGTCTAGATACGAATGTATCTAGACTCATTTTAGTGCAAGATATCTCTATATCTAGACAAGTCTAAGACAAATAATTCGGAACGGAGGGAATACAAAGCACGAGCACGCTCAAGCATTGGCCAACTAAATTATTGTTCAAAGAATTAAACGGCAATGCACGTGCACGCTCAAGCATCGACCTTGGTCCGAGCTACCACATGAGCTCCTGGCGCTCTTCGTCGCCTGCCTCACGTCCTCCGTGCAGGTGCATCCGACACGCGAGGCCGCGGTGCCGGATGCCGCCAAGCTCGCGCGCCTCGTCGAGGAGCTGCAAGAGCGACAGTCCCGCCTACGCACCGAGTTGCTTGAGCACGTACCGACGGCTTTGGAGGAAATTCCGTCAGCTTCGGCGGCCGTTTCCACAGCTCCAACAGTCTTGGTTGCCCCGCCGTTCCAGTGCCCAACCAACGCCAGTGACGTACTGCGCCGGGGCGTCGCCATGGAGGAGTTCGGAGCTCAAGCCCCAATGCACACGAGGTGTTTGAGGAAATGCCAGAGAGACGAGGAAGAAGAAGAGTGATGCTGACAGGTGGGCCCCATTTGTAATAACGGTCAACTTAACGGTCAAAATAAACAGAGTTGACTTTGCCGCCACATCAGCCCTGACAAGTGGGTCCCGCATGTCATAAACGTGTTTAAATCGTCTAAACTGACCATTTTTCAAAAGTGGTAGTTTTTAGTCATAAAATTAGAAATTTTTAGTAGTTATCAGTCACTTTTTTGAATGTGATAGTTCTGTGAGACGGCAACTCTTAGTGTGGTAGTTTTTTGTCAAATACTCGTGATTTTAGTATTAAGTTACTTACCTGCAAGAAGGACCCATTCGGTGCTCTGATCCTCATCCTATTTTTGTCAACGTCGTTGCGCAGTAGCTGGAACATCTCTGTCTTCCCGGCCATGGCGGCCGTGGCCACCGCGTTAACACCGGCGATGGTAACGAATTGGTCATTGAACACCTTGAAGTTGAACGTGTTCGTGTCGATTCGCCCGAGCTTGAAGGACTCCCAGCCGAAGGCCGAGGCCCGGTTGGCGACCAATGCCGCCCCGCCGCCATTCTCGGCGGCTATGAACGCATTCTGCGTGACGGACCTGAACTGCAGCTGCGTGTCATCCTGCTCCATCGATCGACCATGAGCATGGCATTAATTCTACACGGACGACGAACGAAACAGCTTGGTGAATTCATTACCCGCAGATCGTTGTTAGGGATGCCGTCGAAGAGGGAGGGCAGGATCCAGCCCTCTGTGACGAGCCAGCCGCCGAGATTGGCTGCCCGGACGAGGGGAACAGGAGAAGCCGGGTTGGGGGGCTGGACGGCCATGAGAATATATCACAGGAGGACGAGGAGGAGGCACATGCAAGAGCTCCTCGTTATTTTGGCTGTGTCGTGTGGAGTTCTGGCTAGTCTGGTGGTCTCGCTTAAATAGGCGATAGATCAAGTGGATCAGCCAACAGAATATCAGAACCAGCGATCAACTGAAATCAGGGAAGCAACTTGAAGATATCGTGTGATGTGCGCCAAACTTGAAGATATAGTTTGCCAGTATGTCACTGTTGTCGCCAACCTTGAATTGACGTTGGAGCCAATGTACATCCCCGCCGTGTTAACGGGTAAAAGAATGAGTCGCACTCCGTGGTCACAAATGTGATGCCAGGAATCGTGCAAAACCTGGCTTCCGCCAAACCATCTTCTTCTCTCCGGTTTGCGGCACACCTTATTTCCAACAATATAAAGACAACAACCTGCACGGGGTTAATTCATTAAACTTGTTTGTTCTTTTTGGAGCTGAACTGTGGGTTTCCCACTGCATATTTTAAATAAATTATGGAAGGCGTAAGAATACAAGTACCATTGGCCAGTGATAGTTTAAGGGAATCTAATCTTGGCATTAACAACACATTGCACTGAACGAACCAGTCCAACTGTCCAAGCTGACTCAGAGTGTGGGGTCGAGGACAACCCGACAGAAAGCATGTGCTTGGCGTGTCTACACCTTGTTCTCGGAATCTGCGTTTTTTTTAAACATCAGTACAGACGCAAGCGCGCATACATACACGCAAAGCTCACCTTTATGGACGCACACACGCATCTGAAGTTCCTTGGCAGCACTAGATAGTGTTGAAGCTTGTGTCTCAAGTTGGAATTGTCAGACGTGTTATATCCAAGACTGAGACTAAACCTTGGCATAGTGTCAATATCTTTGAGTCTATTATGGCTCAAATCCAGGTGCACAGGCGTACATGCGGCCTGACTTGGAGGGGCCGAAAGAGGATAGCTCGTGTGTTTTTTTTAAACATCAGTACAGATACAAGCGCTCATATACATGCACATACACTCATCACTATGAACACACACATACGCACACTCTATCCCTATGAGCATCTCCGAAAGACTGAGCCGACATATCATCTTGAGATTTACGAAGTCACTGTAGGCGCCTCGTCGTCGATGAGAACGTCTCCTCCCACTCAATGCACATCGCTGGAAATCTTGAAATAAGTCCATGAATATATACGAGCACCAAGATTTGAACCCTGGTGGACTAGGAATACCATAGTCCCTCTAACCATCCAACCATAGGTTGGTTCGCTCGCTCGCGCTTATTTTTAAGATGTGTTATATCTAAGAAGACAAGACTATAGGTTAGGCATAGTGCTAGTATCTTAAATGGTATCATGTGTATATATAAGAGCAATGAGATGGCAACTAATTAAGGAAGAAATATGATTAAAGTAATATAGGTAGATACTATATTATAGCACGTAAACCAAGGAAATATAATGGCAAATAGATCTTATACACATATTTGTATAGAGATTCTACCAAATAATAAATAATCCGAGACTATGATATTACTACATAATACTATACATTATAAAGGCAAAGTATCACACGTGTATCATATGCATGGTACACATGTATGATACTTCCCAGCATGACCAGCCTAAAAGAAATTACACCGGCACCCCATAGTATAATTGGTACAGTGATGTTATGGACATAAAAATAGCCTCTAGTGGCCCTCCCATTGGTTCAGACGGTCTGAAAAACTGTCCGGACACGTCCTAAAATGCTCACGCACTCCGGCCACGTAAGACTTCAAAGGCGAGGCCAACCAGTCATCAGAACAATGGTCGGTCTGTGGTATTTAATGGAGCCCACAATTTTTGCAGTTCTCCAGGCGGGTGCTGAGGCTGGTCATAGTGCGGAGTAACATATACTAGTATCATGTATATGATACTAGTGTATGATACTACTGTAGCGACCAGACCTCAAACAATCTGATCTCTGTGCTCCGGTGTCATTCCTGGATCAGTAATGTTGACACCACACAGTACTCGAAGGATTTATAGCAGAGTAGCAATCACACACTTATTACATCGAGTGTCTCATAAGAGAACTTATTACAATAAATATGGCTTAAGGCCATCTAATAACGATAACAGCGAAAGACTTGTAAGATAAGTGAGTCCATCAACTCCAACGGCATCACTGAGTATAGAACCACGACCTAAAAACTCCTTAATCGTCGTCTGAAAAGTCTGGAACATTAACGTTGCAGCCCGAAAATGGGTCAGCACATGGAATATGCTGGCAATGCAACACATAGAGAGTAATGGAATGAAACAGCTATACTATATGCATATTTGGCTGGTGGAAAGCTCTATGGTTACAGTTTAGCGTAAAGCCAATTTTTTCCTACTTTAAAAGAATAGATTTATTTAACTATTATGGTAGTTGTTAAATATTGAGAATGGTTGATAGCATTCTCAATCCCAATTAAGCATCATCATTAAACATAAGCCAACAAAATTAATTTAGGGTAACATGTTGAGATTCACATGATAATCCAAGTACTAGATACTCAAGATGTCCATAACCGGGGACACGGCTAACCATGATTAGTTTATTACACTCTGCAGAGGTTTGCGCACTTTTCTCCACAAGACTCGATTGCCTCCGTTTGGTTTCTCGCACCACATGGTGTTTGAGAAGACGGATGACCGAGACATAGTCTTTCAGAAGCGCTAGCACCTTACGATCGGGTAGACCGTACCACCTACATCCCCTACATCTACTAGTCTACCATTATAAGAGTTCGCACGACTTAGTCAACTATACTAGAGCCCATAATAGCTTGTGGCTGCACATGGAAGTTTCTAATTTGAATAGTCTCATGATCCCTTTGAGGCTGGGTGACGGTCCAAAAGAAAAACAGGCAAGTCCTGGAATACCCAGGTGTCTCAATCCACCCAGATGTGTGTTTAAGTTGCCATCTTAGATAAATCATTAATTAACAATCTCACATCTTTCATGGATATCACTCACCCAATCCACGTCTACTAGCATAGCATGGCATAATAAGCAAACGTAGAAGTAACTCCCAAAGGTTTGATAATACACAAGTAATAGGTACTACCTCAACTACTTCTCATCCCACAATTTAATTAGATCCTAATCATGCAATGTGTGAGGATTGATCTAATGCAATAAAACTGGGTAGTAGGAAAGGTATGACCAAAGTGTTACTTGCCTTGCTGATGATCCGCGAAACCTAGAGATTCGAAGTAACAAGCGGCGCACTCCGGGTATTCTATCGCAGACAAACAAACAAGCATACAATAAGTACTCATCTAATGCACGGGTAAAACTCAAATAAGAGATCTAACCAGAAGATTCAACTTAATAACTCCGGTTGGCAAAAAGAATCAAATCGAACGAAGCAAAGAAAGTCAAACGGCGAAAGAAAACAACTTCATTCTGGTAATCTGGATCTAGGGCAAATTTTACAGTAGCAAAATCTCGTTTAAGTTGGTTAAACGGATAGAGGGTTTCGAGACGAAACTCTAGGCGCTTGAATCGCCTGATTCCGATAAACGAGTGAAAAGCTATACTAAAACGAAAATCGGATCAGGAATCGCGATCAGAAAAATCACGGATTTAATCCGAAAAAAAGAAAAACGACGAACGCTCGCTAGAACGAACGAACGGACGAACGCTCGCTATTTAAATAAACCGGAAAAACCGATCTATTTAAAAAAATCGAAACTAAAAAAACCGATCTATTGTTTTAAAAAAAAACTGATGGCACGAAAGTCGAGGCGCGGCGAACCTCGGCGGCGGCGGCGGCGGGCCGCGGCGGCGGCGCGTGGGGCGGGGCGGCTCGGGCGGCTCGGGGCTAGGGTTTGCCCGGGTGGGCTGCCCCGGCTTTTAAATCCTGCCGGGCCAGAGTCCCGGACGGACACGGCCCGGTTAGGTCGGTTCACTTTTTTTCGCTCGGAAGAAAAATAAAAAGAAATATTAAATGGACTTCAAAAATTCCGAAATAAATTTTCTCGGGCTTCTAAAATCAAGCTGCACAAGATGAACATTTATTTGGGACCTAAATACAATTTTGAAAAACGCACATTTTTCCTAAATTCAAAAAAAACACCGAAAAACTCCGAAATAAAATCTTATTTGATTTTATTATTAAATCCTCAATATTTATTTATTTTGGGAAAGTCATTTTATTCCCTCTCTCATATTTTTGTAATAGAAATAATTGATGATAAAATAAATAAAATCAAATGATCCTATTCTCAAAATTTGAGAAAAACTCAAATATGAAAATAACGAAATCCCCAACTCTCTCCGTGGGTCCTTGAGTTGCTTAGAATTTTCTAGGATCAAAACCCAAAGCAAATAAAATATGATATGCATGATGATCTAATGTATAACATTCCAAATTGAAAATTTGGGATGTTACAAACCTACCCTCCTTAAGATGAATCTCGCCCTCGAGATTCGGGTTGGCTAGAAAATAGGTGAGGATGGTCTTTGAGCAAATCTTCTTCTCGTTCCCAGGTGGCTTCATCCTCCATGTGGTGGCTCCACTGAACCTTGCAAAACTTGATAACTTTGCTGCGAGTAACTCGGCTAGCAAACTCGAGGATCTTAACTGGTTTCTTCTCGTAGGTCAAATCGTTATCCAACTGAATAGTTTCCAAAGGCACTGTGTCTCTCAATGGTATGTTAGCTATCTCCGCGTGATACTTCTTTAACTGGGAAACATGGAACACATCATGAATTCCTGACAATCCTTCGGGCAATTTCAACTTGTAGGCCACTTCTCCCATACGCTCCACAATTCGATATGGTCCTATAAATCGTGGCGCTAACTTCCCTTTAACTCCAAAACGCTTTGTTCCCCGAAGTGGAGATACTCGAAGATAAGCTCTGTCTCCAACTTCGTAAACTATCTCCTTGCGTTTAGAATCTGCATAACTTTTCTGTCTCGACCAGGCTACCTTGAGCCTATCGCGAATCAACTTCACCTTTTGTTCAGACTCTTTAATCAAGTCAGGTCCAAACAACTGGCGGTCTCCAACTTCGTCCCACGATAACGGTGTCCTGCACCTCCTTCCGTACAATGCTTCGAAAGGGGCCATCCTTAAACTGGTTTGATAACTGTTGTTGTAAGAGAACTCTGCATATGGCAAATTATCGTCCCAACTAGATCCATAATCTAGCGCACAAGCTCTCAGCATGTCCTTCAAAATCTGATTGACTCTCTTGGTCTGTCCATCTGTCTGTGGATGAAAAGTTGTATTGAATTCTAGCCTGGTACCCAAAGTTTCGTGCAACTGCTTCCAGAACTTTGAGGTAAACTGGGTTCCTCTATCTGATACGATACTCCTTGGAACTCCATGCAGACATACGATCCTGGTCATGTATATCTTTGCCAACTTAGCACTGGTGTAAGTGGTCTTTACTAGGATGAAATGAGCTACTTTCGTCAATCGATCAACTACAACCCAAATCAAGTCATAGCCGGAACGAGTCCTGGGCAATCCCGTGATAAAATCCATGCCTAGCTTATCCCACTTCCATTCGGGTATCGGCAAGGGTTGTAACAATCCTGCTGGCTTCTGATGCTCTGCCTTTACTCTCTGACATACATCACAAACTGCTACATACTCCGCAATATTCTTCTTCATTCCGGTCCACCAGAAAATATCCTTCAAATCCAAATACATCTTGGTATTTCCTGGATGAATTAAATATGGTGAATCGTGTGCCTCTTGCAAAATCAACTTCCTGATCTCCGGGTCATTGGGCACGTAAACGCGGTCTTCAAACCATAGGGTGTCGTGCTCATCCTCACTAAATCCTTTAGCTTTTCCTTTGCTCAGTTTCTCCTTTATAGCGGCAATTTCTTTGTCAGATTACTGAGCTTCCCTGATTCTATCCATCAAAGTTGACTGAATCTCCAATGCTGCTACATAGCCTCTCGGAACTATTTCCACACATAGTTCACGAAGATTATCTGCTAACTCCTTGGGTATTTCTCCCATCATTAACGTATTGACGTGGCTCTTACGGCTTAATACGTTAGCTACTACATTAGCCTTTCCGGGGTGATAATGCAATTTCATATCATAATCCTTGATAAGCTCCAACCATCTCCTTTGTCTGAGATTCAACTCCTTCTGTGTGAAAATGTACTTCAAACTCTTATGATCCATGTACACCTCACAGTGATTTCCAATCAGAAAATGTCTCCATGTTTTCAATGCATGCACTACGGCTGCTAATTCCAAATCATGTGTAGCATAATTTAACTCATGAGGCTTCAGTTGTGTTGAGGCATATGAAACAACTCTCCCTTCCTGCATAAGCACTGCTCCAAGTCCTCGACGTGAAGCGTCGCAATACACCTCATAATCTTTGGTCTGGTCTGGCAAAATCAATACTGGTGAGGTAACCAAACGTTTCTTCAACTCCTGGAAACTAGCCTCACATTCCTATGTCCATATGAACTTGGTATCTTTCTTTAACAACTCTGTCATAGGCTTCGCAATCTTTGAGAAATTCTCAATAAATCTCCAGTAGTATCCTGCGAGTCCAAGAAAACTCTGGATCTCTCCAACTGTTGTTGGGGCTTCCCACTTGGTCATGGTTTCAACTTTAGTGGGATCAACTGCTATACCTTCTCCAGATATAACGTGTCCGAGGAATCCTACTTCCTTCAACCAACACTCACATTTGCTGAACTTGGCATATAATTGATGTTCTCTGAGCTTTCCAAGTACCAAACGCAAATGCTCCTTATGCTCCTCTTCATTCTTCGAGTAAACCAGGATATCATCAATGAACACTACGACGAACTTATCCAAGAACTCCATAAACATTTTGTTCATCATGTTCATAAAATAGGCAGGTGCGTTAGTCAGACCAAATGACATAACGGTATACTCATACAACCCATACCTGGTGGTAAAAACTGTCTTAGGAATATCCTGTTCTTGAATCTTCAACTAGTGGTATCCTGATCGTAGATCGATCTTGGAGAATACCTTAGCTCCTTGCAATCGATCAAACAGATCATTGATCATTGGTAGTGGGTACTTGTTCTTGATCGTTACTTCATTCAATCCTCGATAATCAACAACCATCCTTAAAGATCCATCCTTCTTTTCCACTAGAAGTACTGGCGATCCCCAAGGTGAAGAACTTGGGCGAATATATCCTTTATCCAGTAACTCCTTAATCTGCTTCTTAATTTCCACCAAATCCTTTGCTGGCATCCTATATGGTCTCTTTGATATTGGCCCTGTGCCTGGCAATAGCTCAATCAAAAACTCAATATCTCTATCCGGTGGCATGCCTGGCAACTCTTCTGAAAATACTTCAGGGAATCCCTTACCACTGGTACTTCCTCCTGCACAACTCCTGTTAGGAAATTTACTTGAGTCCTCTTTGGCACATGCCGAGATACATACTTGATCCTTCTCCCTTCTGGTGTGGTAAGCAAAATTGACTTACTAGCACATTCAATATTCCCTTCATACTTTGATAACCAATCCATGCCTAATATCACATCCAATTCTTGAGATTCCAATACTATTAGGTCTGAGGGAAAAACATAGTTACCAATTCCTAATGGTAACCGATCACACCATAGACTAGCCACATACTCTGCTCCAGACGAGGTTACTAACATGGGTGACGTAAGGGCTTGGGTTGATAGGTTTATACTTATCCACAAATCCCCTTGAGATGTATGAATGCGATGCACCAGTATCAAAAAGAACGAGTGCAGTAAATGACTTAACCAAAAACTTACCTATTACTGCATCGGGCTGAGCTTCAATCTCCTCCACGCTAACATGGTTCACATGTCCCCTGTTGAAAGGGTTCGGCTTCTTCCCAGAACTTCCATTGCCATTTTGGCCTTTAGGACATTCATTGGCATAATGTCCGGTCTTCTGACACTTAAAACAAGTGACTTGGCTCAGGTCCTTCTTGGCTGGGGTTGAGGGGTTGGTGCGGTTCTGGCCGTTGCTTTCTCCATTGCCATTTCCATTTTTGGTGCCATTGTGATTGTGCGAGCTACCTCCCCCATGGGTATGCTAAAAATGTCCTCCCGGTCTAGGGGTAAAACGTGGCTTCTGCTGAGCTCCTGAAGTGAACTTTCCTTGTCCATACTTCCTCTTGCGATTCTCAATTTGCTGCTGCTTGCCTTCAATCATAAGAGCACGATCTACCAACTTCTGGTAGTTGTTGAAGGTGGCTACCATCAACTGCATGCTCAACTCATCATTCAGTCCTTCCAGAAACTTCTCTTGCTTAGCTGCATCCGTAGCGATGTCATTTGGTGCATAACGAGCTAACTTACTAAATTCCTCCACGTACTGGCCAACTGTCCATCCTCCTTGGCGCAAGTTGCGAAACTCACACTTCTTCATGACCATAGCTCCTGCTAAAATATGGGCAGTACGAAAAGCCTGCTGAAACTGGTCCCATGTGGCAGTGTCGACTGGGAAAGTGGCTGTGAAATTCTCCCACCATGATGCTGCGGGTCCTTCTAGCTGATGTGCGGCAAACTTCACCTTCTCCGCATCTGTGCATCCTGCTGTGGTCAACTCCCTAGCTGTCTTGCGGAGCCAATCATCTGCTACTATTGGCTCGGTGCTATTGGAAAATACCGGCGGATTCAGCCTAAGAAAACGGGCTAAGTGGTCAACAGGTGGTGGTGGTGGTGGTGGTGGGTTGTTGTTGTTGTTCCCCTGATTCTGATTCTGGACTAGCAACTGCATCAATGTATTCTGCTGCTGGATCAATTGGGTGAGCTCCGGTGGAAAGGCAAATCCGGGGTCACGTCTCGGAGGCATCTGAGGGTTTAGAAAAGATGAGATATAAGAATAGAGGGGTCTAAAGAGAAAACACTACCCATATGCACATGAGGCAAAAGCAAACAATTCACTTCATTCAATCAAACAAGGGCATACAATCGATCTAACTATCGCAAAAGTGCTCGAACTACTATATTTACATGGTGGACTACTACTACTGATGAGGTGGTCTACTAGAAATATTCTTTGGTTGCAGACTCCATGATATCTGCTTCAGCTTCATCAACATAGTCATCATCGCTACTATCTGGTTCTGAGTCGGTGTCGTCGATGATGATGTAGTCTTCCGGGCTAATTTCCTTGGATTCTTCGTTTTCATCTACTGGCGTAGGGCCTCCCATAAATATTCCAATCTTCTTGATCAGGTCGTCATTCTTCTCCACCAATACTTCAATTTCCTCTTCATAATCTTCACGTGTAGCCTTGAGTTCTTCCTCCAGTTCCTTGATTCTTGTCCTTGCCTTCTTTAGGTCTACCATGTCGGCGCACATCTGGTTCTCCTGTCGTCGAATGTGCTGGTTTAACTCCTGGATAAAAGCTTCGATTGATCTATCCTTCCTGGTGCTGATCATCTCCCAGTGCTCATCTCGGCGCCCACAAATCTGGTAGATACTATCCTTGAGATCCTGGCGGTAGACTTCTCCAATGCGTCCCATGGCGATGTGAGCTGCCATGCTCTGTCCTAGACTCCAAGTTGGTGCATCAAAACAAAACTCTATGGGCTCAGTGACTGGCATGAACGTCCTTCCTGGAACTTGAACTTGAATCATCCAGCGCTCTTCCTCAGATAAAGTGGCGTTATAAGTTCTTGTGAAGCTTGGTCCTCCTATGTTCAGATATCTAGTGACTTCCTTCAAGTGTCGTCCAAAGGGTGTATCTTCATCCGGTTGCGTGAACTTGTTCGTTGCATTCGCCATCCTAAAGAGTAGAAAAGATGAGAGGTCAGAAGAGAAGAGAGTGAATAGTGATCTAGGTCTTTTAGCTTACTGGTCGTGTCCTACAGTTAGCGTGTGCTCTGATACCATCTCTGTAGCGACCAGACCTTAAACAGTCTGATCTCTGTGCTCCGGTGTCATCCCTGGATCAGTAATGTTGACACCACACAGTACTCGGAGGATTTATAGCAGAGTAGCAATCACACACTTATTACATTGAGTGTCTCATAAGAGAACCTATTACAATAAATATGGCTTAAGGCCATCTAATAACGATAACAGCGAAAGGCTTGTAAGATAAGTGAGTCCATCAACTCCAACGGCATCACTGAGTATAGAACCACGACCTAAAAACTCCTTAATCGTCGTCTGAAAAGTCTGCAACATTAACGTTGCAGCCCGAAAACGGGTCAGCACATGGAATATGCTGACAATGCAACACATAGAGAGTAATGGAATGAAACAGCTATACTATATGCATATTTGGCTTGTGGAAAGCTCTATGGTTACAGTTTTGCGTAAAGCCAATTTTTCCCTACTTCAAAAGAATAGATTTATTTAACTATCATGGTAGTTGTTAAACATTGAGAATGGTTGATAGCACTCTCAATCCCAATTAAGCATCATCATTAAACATAACCCAACAAAATTAATTTAGGGTAACATGTTGAGATTCACATGATAATCCAAGTACTAGATACTCAAGATGTCCATAACCGGGGACACGGCTAACCATGATTAGTTTGTTACACTCTGCAGAGGTTTGCGCACTTTTCCCCACAAGACTCGATCGCCTCCGTTTGGTTTCTCGCACCACATGGTGTTTGAGAAGATGGATGACCGAGACATAGTCTTTCAGAAGCGCTAGCACCTTACGATCGGGTAGACCGTACCACCTACATCCCCTACATCTGCTAGTCTACCACTATAAGAGTTCGCACGACTTAGTAAACTATGCTAGAGCCCATAATAGCTTGTGGCTGCACACGGAAGTTTCTAGTTTGAATAGTCTCATGATCCCTTTAAGCCTGGGTGGCGGTCCAAAAGAAAAACAGGCAAGTCCTGGAATACCCAGGTGTCTCAATCCACCCAGATGTGTGTTTAAGTTGCCACCTTAGATAAACCATTAATTAACAATCTCACATCTTTCATGGATATCACTCACCCAATCCACGTCTACTAGCATAGCATGGCATAATAAGCAAACGTAGAAGTAACTCCCAAAGGTTTGATAATACACAGGTAATAGGTACTACCTCAACTACTTCCCATCCCACAATTTAATTAGATCCTAATCATGCAATGTGTGAGGATTGATCTAATGCAATAAAACTGGGTAGTAGGAAATGTATGATCAAAGTGTTACTTGCCTTGCTGATGATCCGCGAAACCTAGAGATTCGAAGTAACAAGCGGTGCACTCCGGGTATTCTATCGTAGACAAACAAACAAGCATACAATAAGTACTCATCTAATGCACGGGTAAAACTCAAATAAGAGATCTAACCAGAAGGTTCAACTTAAGAACTCCGGTTGGCAAAAAGAATCAAATCGAACGAAGCAACGAAAGTCAAGCGGCGAAAGAAAACAATCCGTTCTGTTAATCTAGATCTAGGGAAAATTTTACAATAGAAAAATCTTGTTTAAGTTGGTTAAACGGATAGAGAGTTTCAAGACGAAACTTTAGGCGCTTGAATCGCCTGATTCCGATAAACGAGCGAAAATTTATACTAAAACGAAAATCGGATCAGGAATCGCGATCAGAAAAATCGCGGATTTAATCCGAGAAAAAGAAAAACGACGAACGCTCGCTAGAAAGAACGAACGGACGAACGCTCGCTATTTAAATAAGCCGGAAAACCCGATCTATTTAAAAAATCCGAAACTAAAAAAACCAACGGAAAAACCGATCTATTTTTTTAAAAAAAACTGATGGCACGGAAGTCGAGGCGCGGCGAACCTCGGCGGCGGCGCGTGGGGCGGGGTGGCTCGGGCGTCTCGGGGCTAGGGTTTGCCCGGGTGGGCTGCCCCTGCTTTTAAATCCTGCCGGGCCAGAGTCCAGGACGGACACGGCCCGGTTAGGTCGGCTCACTTTTTTTCGCTCGAAAGAAAAATAAAAAGAAATATTAAACGGACTTCAAAAATTCCGAAATAAATTTTCACGGGCTTCTAAAATCAAGCTGCACAAGGTGAACATTTATTTGGGACCTAAATACAATTTTGAAAAACGCACATTTTTCCTAAATTTAAAAAAAACACCGAAAAACTCCGAAATAAAATCTTATTTGATTTTATTATTAAATCCTCAATATTTCTTTATTTTGGGAAAGTCATTTTATTCCCTCTCTCATATTTTTGTAATAGAAATAATTGATGATAAAATAAATAAAATCAAATGATCCTATTCTCAAAATTTGAGAGAACTCAAATATGAAAATAATGAAATCCCCAACTCTCTTCGTGGGTCATTGAGTTGCGTAGAATTTCTAGGATCAACCAAAATGCAAAATAAAATATGATATGCAATGATGATCTAATGTATAACATTCTAAATTAGAAATTTGAGATGTTACAAACCTACCCCCCTTAAGATGAATCTCGCCCCCGAGATTCGGGTTGGCTAGAAAATAGGTGAGGGTGGTCCTTGAGCAAATCTTCCTCTCGCTCCCAGGTGGCTTCATCCTCTGTGTGGTGACTCCACTGAACTTTGCAAAACTTGATAACCTTGCTGCGGGTAACTCGGCTGGCAAATTCGAGGATCTTAACTGGTTTCTCCTCGTAGGTCAAATCGTTATCCAACTGAATTGTTTCCAATGGCACTGTGTCTCTCAAGGTATGTCAGCCATCTCCGCGTGACACTTCTTTAACTGAGAAACGTGAAACACATCATGAACTCCTGACAATCCTTCGGGCAATTCCAACTTGTAGGCCACTTCTCCCATACGTTCCAAAACTCGATATGGTCCTACAAATCGTGGTGCTAACTTCCCTTTAACTCCGAAACGCTTTGTTCCCCGAAGTGGAGATACTCGAAGATAAGCTCTATCTCCGACTTCGTAAACAGTCTCCTTGCGTTTAGAATCTGCATAACTTTTCTGTCTCGACTGGGCTACATTGAGCCTATCGCGAATCAACTTCACCTTCTGTTCAGACTCTTTAATCAAGTCAGGTCCAAACAACTGGCGGTCTCCAACTTCGTCCCACGATAACGGTGTCCTGCACCTCCTTCCGTACAATGCTTCGAAAGGGGCCATCCTTAAACTGGTTTGATAACTGTTGTTGTAAGAGAACTCTGCATATGGCAAATTATCGTCCCAACTAGATCCATAATCTAGCGCACAAGCTCTCAGCATGTCCTCCAAAATCTGATTGACTCTCTTGGTCTGTCCATCTGTCTGTGGATGAAAAGTTGTACTGAATTCTAGCCTGGTACCCAAAGTTTCGTGCAACTGCTTCCAGAACTTTGAGGTAAACTGGGTTCCTCTATCTGATACGATACTCCTTGGAACTCCATGCAGACATATGATCTTGGTCATGTATATCTTTGCCAACTTAGCACTGGTGCTGATCATCTCCCAGTGCTCATCTTGGCGCCCACAAATCTGGTAGATACTATCCTTGAGATCCTGGCGGTAGACTTCTCCAATGCGTCCCATGGCGATGTGAGCTGCCATGCTCTTTCCTAGACTCCAAGTTGGTGCATCAAAAGAAAACTCTATGGGCTCAGTGACTGGCATGAACGTCCTTCCTGGAACTTGAACTTGAATCATCCAGCGCTCTTCTTCAGGTAAAGTGGCGTTATAAGTTCTTGTGAAGCTTGGTACTCCTATGTTCAGATATCTAGTGACTTCCTTCAAGTGTCGTCCAAAGGGTATATCTTCATCCGGTTGCGTGAACTTGTTCGTTGCATCCGCCATCCTAAAGAGTAGAAAAGATGAGAGGTCAGAAGAGAAGAGAGTGAATAGTGATCTAGGTCTTTTAGCTTAGTGGTCGTGTCCTACAGTTACCGTGTGCTCTGATACCATCTCTGTAGCGACCAGACCTCAAACAGTCTGATCTCTGTGCTCCGGTGTCATCCCTGGATCAGTAATGCTGACACCACACAGTACTTGGAGGATTTATAGCAGAGTAGCAATCACACGCTTATTACATCGAGTGTCTCATAAGAGAACTTATTACAATAAATATGGCTTAAGGCCATCTAATAACAATAACAACGGAAGGCTTGGAAGATAAGTGAGTCCATTAACTCCAACGACATCACTGAGTATAGAACCACGACCTAAAAACTCCTTAATCGTCGTCTGAAAAGTCTGCAACATTAACGTTGCGGCCCGAAAACGGGTCAGCACATGGAATATGCTGGCAATGCAACACATAGAGAGTAATGGAATGAAACAGCTATACTATATGCATATTTGGCTGGTGGAAAGCTCTATGGTTACAGTTTTGCGTAAAGCCAATTTTTCCCTACTTCAAAAGAATAGATTTATTTAACTATCATGGTAGTTGTTAAACATTGAGAATGGTTGATAGCATTCTCAATCCCAATTAAGCATCATCATTAAACATAACCCAACAAAATTAATTTAGGGTAACATGTTGAGATTCACATGATAATCCAAGTACTAGATACTCAAGATGTCCATAACCGGGGACACGGCTAACCATGATTAGTTTATTACACTCTGCAGAGGTTTGCGCACTTTTCCCCACAAGACTCGATCGCCTCCGTTTGGTTTCTCGCACCACATGGTGTTTGAGAAGATGGATGACCGAGACATAGTCTTTCAGAAGCGCTAGCACCTTACGATCGGGTAGACCGTACCACCTACATCCCCTACATCTGCTAGTCTACCACTATAAGAGTTCGCACGACTTAGTCAACTATGCTAGAGCTCATAATAGCTTGTGGTTGCACACGGAAGTTTCTAGTTTGAATAGTCTCATGATCCCTTTGAGCCTGGGTGGCGGTCCAAAAGAAAAACAGACAAGTCCTGGAATACCCAGGTGTCTCAATCCACCCAGATGTGTGTTTAAGTTGCCACCTTAGATAAACCATTAATTAACAATCTCACATCTTTCATGGATATCACTCACCCAATCCACGTCTACTAGCATAGCATGGCATAATAAGCAAACGTAGAAGTAACTCCCAAAGGTTTGATAATACACAGGTAATAGGTACTACCTCAACTACTTCCCATCCCACAATTTAATTACATCCTAATCATGCAATGTGTGAGGATTGATCTAATGCAATAAAACTGGGTAGTATGAAAGGTATGATCAAAGTGTTACTTGCCTTGCTGATGATCCGCGAAACCTAGAGATTCGAAGTAACAAGCGGCGCACTCCGGGTATTCTATCGCAGACAAACAAACAAGCATACAATAAGTACTCATCTAATGCACGGGTAAAACTCAAATAAGAGATCTAACCAGAAGGTTCAACTTAAGAACTCCGGTTGGCAAAAAGAATCAAATCGAACGAAGCAACGAAAGTCAAACGGCGAAAGAAAACAACTTCGTTCTGTTAATCTAGATCTAGGGCAAATTTTACAATAGCAAAATCTTGTTTAAGTTGGTTAAGCGGATAGAGAGTTTCGAGACGAAACTTTAGGCGTTTGAATCGCCTTATTCCGATAAACGAGCGAAAAGTTATACTAAAACGAAAATCGGATCAGGAATCACGATCAGAAAAATCGCGGATTTAATCCGAGAAAAAGAAAAACGACGAACGCTCGCTAGAACGAACGAACGGACGAACGCTCGCTATTTAAATATACCGGAAAAACCTATCTATTTTAAAAAAATAGAAACTAAAAAAACCGACGGAAAAACCGATCTATTTTTAAAAAAAAACGATGGCACGGAAGTCGAGGCACGGCGAACCTCGGCGGCGTCCGGCGGCGCCGGCGACGGGCGGCGGCGGCGGCGCGTGGGGCAGGGCGGCTCGGGGCTAGGGTTTGCCCAGGTGGGCTGCCCCGGCTTTTAAAGCCTGCCGGGCCAGAGTCTCGGATGGACACGGCCCGGTTAGGTAGATTCACTTTTTTCTATTTCGCTCGGAAGAAAAGGAAAAAGAAATACTAAACGGACTTTAAAAATTCTGAAATAAATTTTCACGGGCTTCTAAAATCAAGCCGCACAAGGTGAACATTTATTTGGGACCTAAATGCAATTTTGAAAAACGCACAATTTTCCTAAATTCAAAAAAAACACCGAAAAACTCCGAAATAAAATCTTATTTGATTTTATTATTAAATCCTCAATATTTCTTTATTTTGGGAAAGTCATTTTATTCCCTCTCTCATATTTTTGTAATAGAAATAATTGATAATAAAATAAATAAAATCAAATGATCCTATTCTCAAAATTTGAGAGAACTCAAATATGAAAATAACAAAATCCCCAACTCTCTCCGTGGGTCATTGAGTTGCGTAGAATTTCTAGGATCAACCAAAATGCAAAATAAAATATGATATGCAATGATGATCTAATGTATAACATTCCAAATTGGAAATTTGGGATGTTACAACTACATTCATAGTGCATAGTATCATAAAGTAGTATCATAGGTGGTCTCATTTATTGCCATGCATGACACATAGTAGCATAACATTTATTATGTTACGGTATCTACCTATGTTACTATGACCCTCGCTCTCTTCTTTAATTTCCTGTCACGTAAGCATGTTTGCGAGTCCCAAATATATGATACTAGTTATGTTACCCCCATTATGGCCAGCCTGATGCTTCCCCACGTGTTGGCAGCATTGAACCGACGCGTCACCCGGTTTTAAACGGTGGAACTAGCCCCCCTCCCCCCAAATCAACAACATAGACCCTTCATCTACCCTTATGGGCGCGATGTGTCGGATATTCAGCCCGCACCTCTTCATGCATCTACCTCTCCCTCCACGGCTGGGCACCTTCGACTTTGACACCTCTACCTCTCCCTACCATGGCGCACAACAACGAGATCGGCGGCTCGAAATGCTAGAGGCAAAGTCTCAGCGTCGACAAGGCGAGGGATCTTGTTGAGCTCAACATCCTGGCGCCGCCCGACGACACACATGTGGCATTACTTTTATGCATCAACGTCATCAACGTCGACATGTTAATAACTTAATTTTAAATAAAATTAATCAAGATATCCGGGAAACAAATAGCATAAATTCTAATTTTCTAAGAAAAAATAGAAATTTATTGAATTTGAAAAAAAAAATCCATGACTATTTACTAAATCACTTACCGTTTGAATACCAAAATAAAAAAACTTTTCACGCATTTCGGGACTTTTCCATACTAATTATGGGGATGGTTGTATCGGCTTTTCTCACGTTAAATTATCACTAGTACCAATTTTCTGAGAAGTAATAATATACAACCCTTTGGTATTTTCTAAACTTTTATCTAGGAAAGTCGTCAGTGTACAAACATTGAGATGGTTTCATTGAAAAGAGATTTTCCCTAACAATAACTAGTTTCTTAGTCCTCCATGAGAAGATCTTGATAGGATTATTCTTTTCAGCGGGGAAGTGAAGTTCACGTCGATAACAAAATATATGTGACGACTCGGTAAATATTGAATCTCAAGAAAGAAAGGAAGAAGAACAAGCAGAAATCACTACGGGACCTTTACTATAATAATTGGCAAAGTTTTAAATAGCCCGCTATAGCCTGGCTATAGCCCGAGTATAGCCTTTCGAGAGGCTTCGAGCTACGGCTAGAGCCTTCATAGGCTAAAATAATAATAGTCGCTAATAGCGCGGCTAAATGGATTTAGCCCAGACTTAGCCTCTTAGTGGCTATTTTCTCGCCTAGGGGCGCCAAAAATTTCGGCCCAAAATTTGACCGCACAGCCCAATTTCGTGGCCCAATTCGATAGCTATGCTAACCCTAACCCTCAAATCTCCATTTTATTAGTTATATAATATTTGGACTGAAATATGTTATAAATTGATGCTACTTAAACTCATGCTTATTATGTGACTATGTTATTACGTTATGCATTTGTGAATAATGGTATATATACGAATATATATGCTGCCCAAATTTTGAATTTTTTACATTATTTAGCAAAACCGCTATATAGTATAGCCGGCTATAGCCTTCTGTAGCTACTGAAATCGCCTGGACTAAATACAATAGCCCGCTATTTTAAACTTGTTATATTGGCCCAACTGATTGCAGAGATATTGTAACTCTGTATAGAAAGATGAAGTGAAATAGAATCGTTGACATGGCTATTACTGTGCCCCAACTGGTGCAACCCCTTGAACCAAGGAGTGCCCCTCGGGGTTCAGCCGTGGTGTACTGTAAATAAGTAATGTTTGCTGAATGACATCTTGTGTGTTTTGCAGCTTCAAGTGTGACCTAACTGGTTCAGTTAAACAGTACTGTCAAGTTGCTCTCCCGTACATGCTTGCAAAACTGGAGTAGATGTACTTGGTAAAACACATGTTTCGTGGTGAACTACTTTTCGGAAAATTCTCGCTTCAGTGTGACAGTCATTAACTCGAATCACAGAGACACACCTGCATTTTGTTGCGGGTCTTTAATTCCATGTCACCGGAGTTTTTTTTTGAAAGAATGTCACCAGAGATATGAAAATGAATAAATGCTCGAAAAGTCACCACGGTAAGGTCATTCAGTTCTTCAGATATACTCCGTACCTTTTTTAACTCACACTACTAATCTTTGGTTGGAGATTCCATCCCTAATATTCTGTTGTAGATTTGTCATGTCCATTATCCTTCAGTTCTAAACACTCTGGCTCTCGTAGCACAATCATATTTGAAAATCCTTCTCCGCTAAGCTTCTACCTTGCCATGGTATGTTCCTGGTTAAAATCATTCTATCTTTTTTGGGTACACATAATTAATTTCAACAGCAACAGCTCAACATTCCAGTAGCACCAGCCAAAAACATTAAGACATCGGAAACTGAAGCGAATCCAACGCTCATCTTGATAGCAGTAACAGTAATGCAAGGGTGATATGGTCCCACAAGAGTACACGACACAATTAAGCATACGGTATTTGATAACCACAAGAAGGAAACATGGTGGAAACTGAACCATTTACTAGTGTTGTACATTGCTACACCTAGACTTAATCACACGAACAGGTAATAGAGTTCGTTCTGGGATCAGAACCTCCTGTTCGTTTGCAAGCTAGAAAATACATTGGCTAACCACAAGGAAAAGTAGTGAAAGCTGAAAGTTCAGTTGCGTTCTCTAACTGACAACCCATTTATTTGCTAGAGCTTTACGTTGCTAACTCAACCCTGAAGTAACTTTGGGCTTGCTTTCGCTGAAGCAAATACAACACTTGTCTGAGGCGGTCCTTAATACCACATAACTAACAGCAGCTGCTCAGCTGCACCTTCACGGCACAGAGGAAAGCTCCACCGTAGACTTTCCTCATCTTGATGTGATCTCACTGTTCCAAGCAAAACAAGACAAGGATCAAGATCTAGAAAACTCACTATACAATGAAAGTCAAACATTTAAACTCAAAATGACAAAAACTGTTCCAGTACATGCAGTAAATAGCTTGATACTCAGAAGGGACTTATTTACAGTCTAGACACCGAAACGTACAAAATGGTCACGGAAGATTGGATGTCATGTGTTATAACAGGAAAAAATTCATGTGATATGTCTAAATAAAAAAATATGTATAATCATAAGCATGCCAGTGTAGAATGTCCCATCCATAATTTAAATGTGTGAGAGCATGCTCCAGCAAATTTAACTCTGTTATCCAACATACAAAATATACAAAGTTCTAAAACTCAAACATAATAACTTAAGGATAACAACTGAAGTGCTCACCCATACCCCTCTAATTTCTCTCTAAATCATCAAACAGGCATGTGAGCGGCAACTCACTCCATCAAAGTTATTTCTATTATAGAATATACTGAATAAACTAAATATTAAAAATGCAAGACATTACAGCTTGAGGAGCGCACTTCAAATGCTGACCCATATCCCTCTAATTTATCTTATCTATTCCCAATCCATATTGTCCTTCTCAATTTCCCTATCATGCACCTATGCATATGGGACATCCTTCCCGTGAAACTGCGGTATTATTGTGAATGCTTCTCCTCTAAGGTAACTCCAATATAAACAACTTCTATCACTTACAAATAAAACGAATTTTAGTCGCATCACCCAAGGGGAAAAGGAAAACCTTGCAATATCGTCCCTGCGCGTAGGGAATGTGGGAGGCCAGACCATAAAGAAAGGATGGATACGATGTAGTATACCCTCTCTTTCAATCCCATAAACTTTACGCAATGTCCTGCACTTAGTATCCAAGTAGAGTATAGATCGTCCAATCTACAAGAACACAAATCCAACATTGTTCCCCACTTGGTTATAAGGACAACATCAGTATGACAATTCTCAAATGTGTGATCTGAGATCTTGAAATCAGCAAGCATCTCTCGCAAAAAATGGTATCCTCCAACGACTATTTCTCCATCTTGTGGAGCCAAATGTCAAGTTGAAGCTGAAGGAAATATGCCCTAGAGGCAATAATAAAGTTGTCATTTATATTTCCTTGTATCATGATAAATGTTCATTATTCATACTAGAATTGTATTAACCGGAAACTTAGTACATGTGTGAATACATAGACAAACAGAGTGTCACTAGTATGCCTCTACTTGACTAGCTCGTTAATCAAAGATGATTAAGTTTCCTAGCCATAGACATGAGTTGTCATTTGATGAACGGGATCACATCATTAGAGAATGATGTGATTGACTTGACCCATCCGTTAGCTTAGCACTATGATCGTTTAGTTTATTGATATTGTTTTCTTCATAACTTATACATGTTCCTATGACTATGAGATTATGCAACTCCTGAATACCGGAGGAACACGTAGTGTGCTATCAAACGTCACAACATAACTGGGTGATTATAAAGATGCTCTACAGGTGTCTCCGATGGTGTTTCTTGAGTTGGCATAGATCGAGATTTGGATTTGTCACTCCGATTGTCGGAGAGGTATCTCGGGGCCCTCTCGGTAATGCACATCATTATAAGCCTTGCAAGCAATGTGACTAATGAGTTAGTTACGGGATGATGCATTACGGAACGAGTGAAGAGACTTGCCGGTAATGAGATTGAACTAGGTATGATGATACCGACGATTGAATCTCGGGCAAGTAACATACCGATGACAAAGGGAACAATGTATGTTATTGTGTGGTTTGACCGATAAAGATCTTCGTAGAATATGTAGGAACCAACATGAGCATCCAGGTTCCGCTATTGGTTATTGACCGGAGATGAGTCTCGGTCATGTCTACATAGTTCTCGATCCCGTAGGGTCCGCACGCTTAACCTTCGATGACGATTGATATTATGAGTTTATGTGATTTGATGTACCGAAGATTGTTCGGAGTCCCGTATGTGATCACGGACATGACGAGGAGTCTCGAAATGGTCGAGACATGAACATTGATATATTGGAAGGTTATGTTTGGACACCGGAAAGGTTTTGAATTAGTTCGGGCATTTTTCGGAGTACCGGGAGGTTACCGGAACCCCCCGGGGAGTTAATGGGCCTTGATGGGCCATAGTGGAAGAGAAGAGGAGGCGGCTAGATGTGGCGCGCGCCCCCCTAGGCCCAATCCGTATTGGGATAGGGTTTGGGGGGCCGCCGCCCCCCCCTTTCCTTCTCTCCCTCTTCCCTTCCTTCCCCCTCCTAGTTGGACTAGGAAAGGGGGGAAACCTACTCCTAGTAGGAGTAGGAATCCCCCCTTGGGGCGCGCCCTAGGAGGCCGGCCCTCCCCCTCCTCCACTCTTTTATATACGGGGGAGGGGGGCACCTCATAGACAAAGAAGTTGATTCTTAGCTGTGTGCGGTGCCCCCTCCACATATTTCCACCTTGGTCATATTGTCGTAGTGCTTAGGCGAAGCCTTGCTTCGGTAACTTCATCACCCTCAACACGTCGTCGTGCTGACGAAACTCTCCCTCAACCTCAGCTGGATCTAGAAGTTCGAGGGACGTCACCGAGCTGAATGTGTGCAGATCGCGGAGGTGCCGTGCATTCGGTACTTGATCGGTTGGATCGCGAAGACGTTCGACTACATCAACCGCATTACTTAACGCTTCCACTTTCGGTCTACGAGGGTACGTAGACACACTCTCCCCTCTCGTTGCTATGCATCTCCTAGATAGATCTTGCGTGATCGTAGGAATTTTTTTGAAATACTGTGTTCCCCAACAGTGGCATCCGAGCCAGGTCTATGCGTAGATGTTATATGCACGAGTATAACACAAAGAGTTGTGGGTGATAATAGTCATACTGCTTACCAGCATGTCATACTTTGATTCGGCGGTTTTGTTGGATGAAGTGGCCCAGACCGACATTACACGACCGCGTTCATGAGACTGGTTCCACTGTCGTGCTTTGCACATAGGTGGCTAGTGGGTGTCTGTTTCTCCAACTTTAGTTGAATCGAATGTGTCTACGCCCGGTCCTTGTTGAAGGTTAAAACAGCAAACTTGACGAAAAATCAATGTGGTTTTTGATGCGTAGGCAAGAACAGTTCTTGCTAAAACCCGTAGCAGCCACGTAAAACTTGCAACAACAAAGTAGAGGACGTCTAACTTGTTTTTGCATGGCATGTTGTGATGCGATATGGTCAAGACGTGATTATATAAATTGTTGTATGAGATGATCATGTTTTGTAACACAGTTATCGGCAACTGGCAGCAGCCATATGGTTGTCGCTTTATTGTATGAAATGCAATTGTCATGTAATTGCTTTACTTTATCACTAAGCGGTAGCGATAGTTGTGGAAGCAATAGTTGGCGAGACGAGAATGATACTACAATGGAGATCAAGGTGTCAAGCCGGTGACGATGGTGATCATGATGGTGCTTTGGAGATGGAGATCAAAGGCACAAGATGATGATGGCCATATCATATCACTTATATTGATTGCATGTGATGTTTATCCTTTATGCATCTTATTTTTCTTAGTACGGCGGTAGCATTATAAGATGATCTCTCACTAAACTTCAAGGTATAAGTGTTCTCCCTGAGTATGCACTGTTGCGACAGTTCGTTGTGCCGAGACACCACGTGATGATCGGGTGTGATAAGCTCTACGTTCACATACAACAGGTACAAGTCAGTTTTGCCCAAGTAGAATACTCGGGTTAAACTTGACGAGCCTATAGCATATACAGATATGGCCTCGGAACACTGAGCCCGAAAGGTCGAGCATGAATCATATAGTAGATATGATCAACATAGTGATGTTCACCATTGAAAACTACTCCATCTCACATGATGATCGGACATGGTTTAGTTGATATGGATCATGTGATCACTTAGATGATTAGAGGGATATCTATCTAAGTGGGAGTTCTTAAGTAATATGATTAATTGAACTTTCATTTATCATGAACTTAGTATCTGATAGTATTTTGCATGTCTATGGTGTTGTAGATAAATGGCCCGTGTTGTTGTTCCGTTGAATTTTAATGCGTTCCTAGAGAAAGCTAAGTTGAAAGATGATGGTAGCAACTACACGGACTGGGCCCGTAACTTGAGGATTATCCTCATTGCTGCACAGAAGAATTACGTCCTGGAAGCACCGCTGGGTGCCAAACCCGCTGCAGGAGCAACGCTATATGTTATGAACGTCTGGCAGAGCAAATCTGATGACAACTCGATAGTTCAATGTGCCATGCTTTACGGCTTAGAACCGGGACTTCAACCACGTTTTGAACATCTGATATGTCTCCAACGTATCTATAATTTTTGATTGCTCCATAATATATTATCTACTGTTTTGGACATTATTGGGCTTTATTATCCACTTTTATATTATTTTTGGGACTAACCTATTAACCGGAGGCCCAGCCCAGAATTGCTGTTTTTTGCTGTTTTAGGGTTTCGAAGAAAAGGAATATCAAACGGAGTCCAAACGGAATGAACCTTTGGGAACGTGATTTTCTCAACGAACAAGACCCGGGAGACTTGGACCCTACGTCAAGAAAGAAAAGAGGAGGCCACGAGGTAGGGGGGCGTGCCCACCCCCACCAAGCGCGCCCTCCACCCTCGTGGGCCCCCTGTTGCTCCACCGACATACTCCTTCCTCCTATATATATATCCACGTACCCCCAAATGATCAGAACAGGAGCCAAAACCCTAATTCCACTGCCGTAACTTTCTATATCCACGAGATCCCATCTTGGGGCCTGTTCCGGAGCTCCGCCGGAGGGGGCATCGATCACGGAGGGCTTCTACATCAACACCATAGCCCCTCCGATGAAGTGTGAGTAGTTTACCTCAGACCTACGGGTCCATAGTTAGTAGCTAGATGGCTTCTTCTCTCTTTTTGGATCTCAATACAATGTTCTCCCCCTCTCTTGTGGAGATCTATTCCATGTAATCTTCTTTTTGCGGTGTGTTTGTTGAGACCGATGAATTGTGGGTTTATGATCAAGTCTATCTATGAATAATATTTGAATCTTCTCTGAATTCTTTTATGTATGATTGGTTATCTTTGCAAGTCTCTTCGAATTATCAGTTTGGTTTGGCCTACTAGATTGATCTTTCTTGCAATGGGAGAAGTGCTTAGCTTTGGGTTCAATCTTGCGGTGTCCTTTCCCGGTGACAGTAAGGGCAGCAAGGCACGTATTGTATTGTTGCCATCAAGGATAACAAGATGAAGTTTTCTTCATATTGAATGAGTCTATTCCTCTACATCATGTCATCTTGCTTAAGACGTTACTCTATTTTTAACTTAATACTCTAGATGCATGCTGGATAGCGGTCGATGAGTGGAGTAATAGTAGTAGATGCAGACAGGAGTCGGTCTACTTGTCTCGGACGTGATGCCTATATACATGATCATACCTAGATATTCTCATAACTATGCTCAATTCTGTCAATTGCTCAACAGTAATTTGTTCACCCACCGTAGAATACTTATGCTCACGAGAGAAGCCACTAGTGAAACTTATGGCCCCCGGGTCTATCTTTATCATATTGATCTCCTACTACTTAGTTATTTCCTTTGCTATTTATTTTGCCTTTATTTTACTTTGCATCTTTATCATTAAAATCCCAAAAATATTATCTTATCATATCTATCAGATCTCACTCTCGTAAGTGGCCCTATAGGGATTGACAACCCCTATTTGCATTGGTTGCGAGGATATATTTGTTTTGTGCAGGTGCGAGGGACTCACGCGTAGCCTCCTACTGGATTGATACCTTGGTTCTCAAAAACTAAGGGAAATACTTACGCTACTTTGTTGCATCATCCCTTCCTCTTCGGGGAAAACCAACGCAGTGCTAAAGAGGTAGCAACGTCATGGAGCATAGGAGATGTTCCAGGAGTTGAAGTTAATATTTCAAGCAAATGCCTGGATTGAGAGATATGAAGTCTCCAATAAGTTCTACAGCTGTAAAATGGAGGAGAATAATTCTGTCAGTGAGCATATACTCAGAATGTCTGGGTACCACAATCACTTGACTCAGCTGGGAGTTAATCTTCAAGTTGATAGTGTCATTGACAGAGTTCTTCAATCATTGCCACCAAGCTACAAAACCTTCGTGATGAACTATAATATGCAAGGGGTGGATAAGACGATTCCCGCCTCTTCGCAATGCTAAAGGCTGCAGAGGTAGAAATCAAGAAGGAGCATCAAGTGTTGATGGACAATAAGACCACTAGTTTCAAGAAGAAGGGCAAAGGGAAGAAGGGGAACTTTAAAAAGAACAACAAGCAAGTTTCTGCTCAAGTGAAGAAGCCCAAGTCTGGACCTAAGCCTGAGCCTGAGTGCTTCTACTGCAAAGGGACTGGTCACTGGAAGCGGAACTGCCCCAATGTGATGCCCCCGATTTGACCGTTCACTAATCATACACACAAATGTGTATGATCAAGATCAAGGACTCACGGGAAGATACCACAACACAACTCTAGACAGAAATTAAAAATAATACAAGCTTTATATTACAAGCCAGGGGCCTCGAGGGCTCAAATACATAGCTCGAATACACAAGAGTCAGCGGAAGCAACAATATCTAAGTACAAACATAAGTTAAACAAGTTTGCCTTAAGAAGGCTAGCACAAAAGTAGCAACGATCGAAAAGGCGAGGCCTCCTTCCTGGCACCTCCTAACTACTCCTCGAAGCCGAACTCCACGTAGAAACATCCTCGGGATCCTCTTACTCCTGGAATCCATCATATGATCGCAATAACCAGGAGAAGGGGAAAAAGAAGTAGCAAAGCAACTGTGAGTACTCATCCAAAGTACTCGCAAGCAAGGATCTACACCACATATGCATTGGTATCAATGAAATGGGTTGTATCTGTGGACTGAACTGCAGAATGCCAGAATAAGAGGGGGATAGCTAGTCCTATCGAAGACTACACTTTTGGCAGCCTCCATCTTGAAGCAGTAGAAGAGAGTAGATGGTAAGTTAACCAAGTATCATCGTATAGCATAATCCTACCTGGCGATCCTCCCCTCGTCGCCCTGTGAGAGAGCGATCACCGAGTTATATCTGGCACTTAAAAGGGTGTGTTTTATTAAGTATCCGGGTTCTAGTTGTCATAATGTCAAGGTACAACTCTGGATCATCCTTTTACCAAGGGACACGGCTATTCGAATAGATAAACTTCCCTGCAGGGGTGCACCACATAACCCAACACACTCGATCCCCTTTGGCGGACACACTTTCCTGGGTCATGCCCGGCCTCAGAAGATCAACACGTCGCAGCCCCACCTAGGCACAACAGAGAGGTCAGCACGCCGGTAAATCCTATGGTGCAGGGGTCTGGGCCCATCACCCATTGCACACCGGCACGTTGCATGGGCGGCCGGAAGCAGACCTAGCCTCCCTAATACAAGAGCAGGCGTTCCAGTCCAATCCGGCGCGCGCCGCTCAGTCACTGACATTAAGAAGGCTTTGGCTAATACCACGACGTCGAGTGCCCATAACTGTTCCCGCGTAGTTGGTTAGTGCGTATAGGTCAATGGCCAGACTCAGATCAAATACCAAGATATCGTTAAACGTGTTAATTAAAGTATCCGCAGACGCCGACCAGGGCCAGGCCCACCTCTCACCTAGGTGGTCTCATCCTGCCCTGTCCCTCTGCCACAAAGTAATAATTGGGGGCCGTCGGGAACCCAGACCCACCATTACCTGGATGGAACCACCTGCCCCTTCAGCCCCCACATCGGAATCACTTGCGGGTACTCTATGAGCCGACCCAACTTTAGTCACCACATGTATCACATATTATGTACATAAGTATAAACCCCTGATCACCTCCCAAGTGATCACGGCCCGATAGTATAGCATGGTAGACGGACAAGAATGTAGGGCCACTGATGGAATAACTAGCAACCTATATTAAGCATTTAGGATTGCAGGTAAGGTATCAACAACTGTAGCAACAATGACAGGCTATGCAACAAAATAGGATTAACCGGAAACAGTAACATGCGACACTACTCTAATGCAAGCAGTAGAGAGAAGAATAGGCGGTATCTGGTGATCAAGGGGGGGCTTGATACGTCTCCAACGTATCTATAATTTTTGATTGCTCCATGCTATATTATCTACTGTTTTGGACATTATTGGGCTTTATTATCCACTTTTATATTATTTTTGGGACTAACCTATTAACCGGAGGCCCAACCCAGAATTGATGTTTTTTTGCCTATTTTAGGGTTTTGAAGAAAAGGAATATCAAACGGAGTCCAAACGGAATGAAACCTTCGGGAACGTGATTTTCTCAACGAACAAGACCCGGGAGACTTGGACCCTACATCAAGACACAAAAGAGGAGGCCACGAGATAGGGGGGTGCCCCTACCCTCCCAGGCACGCCCTCCACCCTTGTGGGGCCCATGTTGCTCCACCGACGTACTCCTTCCTCCTATATATACCTACGTACCCCAAAACTACCAGATACGGAGCCAAAACCCTAATTCCACTGCCGCAACTTTCTGTATCCATGAGATCCCATCTTGGGGCCTGTTCCGGAGCTCCGCTGGAGGGGGCATCGATCACGAAGGGCTTCTACATCAACACCATAGCCCCTCCGATGAAGTGTGAGTAGTTTACTTCAGACCTACGGGTCCATAGTTAGTAGCTAGATGGCTTTTTCTCTCTTTTTTGGATCTCAATACACTGTTCTCCCCCTCTCTTGTGGAGATCTATTCGATGTAATCTTGTTTTTGCGGTGTGTTTGGTGAGACCGATGAATTATGGGTTTATGATCAAGTTTATCTATGAACAATATATGAATCTTCTCTGAATTCTTTTATGTATGATTGGTTATCTTTGCAAGTCTCTTCGAATTATCAGTTTGGTTTGGCCTACTAAATTGATCTTTCTTGCAATGGGAGAAGTGCTTAGCTTTGGGTTCAATCTTGCGGTGTCCTTTCCCAGTGACAGTAGGGGCAGCAAGGCACGTATTGTATTGTTGCCATCGAGGATAACAAGATGGGGTTTTCATCATATTGCATGAGTTTATCCCTCTACATCATGTCATCTTGCTTAAGGCGTTACTCTATTTTCATTAACTTAATATTCTAGACGCATGCTGGATAGCGGTCGATGAGTGGAGTAATACTAGTAGATGCAGGCAGGAGTCGGTCTACTTGTCTCGGACGTGATGCCTATATACATGATCATACCTAGATATTCTCATAACTATGCTCAATTCTGTCAATTGCTCAACAGTAATTTGTTCACCCACCGTAGAATACTTATGCTCTCGAGAGAAGCCACTTGTGAAACCTATGGCCCCCAGGTCTATCTTCATCATATTAATCTTCCAATACTTAGTTTTTTACTTTTTGCTTTTACTTTGCTTTTATTTTACTTTGCATCTTTATCATAAAAATACCAAAAATATTATCTTATCATATCTATCATATCTCACTCTCGTAAGTGGCCGTATAGGGATTGACAACCCCTTATCGCCCTCATTATTTGCCATTTTCCTCTTGTTTTTCTCTCCCCCACTTCACCCTTGTCGTTTTATTCGCCCTCTCTCTCTATCCTCCTTCTCTTTCCCATTTGCCTCTTTTTGCCCGCTTGCTTTTTGTTTGCTTGTGTGTTAGTTTGCTTGCTTGTTGTTATGGCTAGCCCCTTATCTTCTCTGTTGTCTCCTGAAAATGAAATTCTAAATTTTAAGCAAAGGGAGAGAGAAAATCTAAAAGACGCTTGGTCTAGAATTTGCAATGCTCAAAATAGATCTACTAGGAAGCAATCTACTTCCGTTCTTCTTCGCAATTTTTATGTAGGCGTTACTCCTTAGCACAGATATTTCCTTGATACTATTACTGGAGGGAACTTCTTGGGTAGCCATACTTTTGATTCTTATAATGCTATGATAGATTTGTTTGGCTCACCCCCTCTTATGGTTAATGGAACTATATTAACTTTGGAGCATGTCATGCAAAGGCTTGAAATTATTGAAAATAAGGTTTCTACCGTAGAATTAATTGAAAATTTGGATAAAAAGATCCACAGCCGAATCTCTCAATATGGATCTAAAGTAGGAGTCACTTTGAAAATATTAAAGAGAAGGAACCCATAGTTAATGAGAAAATAAATCACGATTCCACTAGGATCGATAAACTTGAGGATATTATTACCAACTTGGGAACCACTTTTTCTTCCGTAAAGAATACTCCAAGTCCTCCCACTAAAATTGCCAAGCTTATGTATGTTCCTAAAAATAAGGGTGAATCCTCTAAGGAAACTGCAGATCTCAAATCTATAAGTATTCATCCCAATCTTTTTGCTATCATTAAGGAACCATTTGTCACAAATGAATTTTTCGATCTTGTGCCTAAAAGTTTGATAATCAATAAAAATAAAGAAATTCCTAACATGGTAGATGCCTCATTGAAGAATTACCAACCAAATATGGCAATACCTAGATCTATTCTTTCTTGTTATGCCTAGCTAGGGGCGTTAAACGATAGCGCTTGTTGGGAGGCAACCCAATTTTATTTTTATTCCTTGCTTTTTGCTCCTGTTTAGTAACAAATAATTTATCTAGCCTCTGTTTTGGTTGTGTTTTTGTGTTTAATTAGTGTTTGTGCCAAGTAGAACCGTTGGGAAGACTTGGGGAAAGTCTTGTTAAACTTGCTGTAAAAAACAGAAACTTTAGCGCTCACGAGAACTGCTGTAATTTTTATTTGGAAAGTGCTATTTAGTTAATTATTTTTTCTGATGATTAATAGATAAATTCCTCACGTCCAGAAATTTATTTTAGAATTTTTGGGGTTCCAGATCTCGCACTAGCTACAGATTACTACAGACTGTTCTGTTTTTGACAGATTCTGTTTTTCGTGTGTTGTTTGCTTATTTTGATGATTCTATGGCTTGTAAAATAGTTTATAAACCATAGAGAAGTTGGAATACAGTAGGTTTAACACCAAGATAAATAAAGAATTAGTTCATTACAGTACCTTGAACTGGTCTTTTGTTTTCTTTCGCTAACGGAGCTCACGAGATTTTCTACTTTGAGTTTTGTGTTGTGAAGTTTTCAAGTTTTGGGTAAAGATTTGATGAATTATGGAACAAGGAGTGGCAAGATCCTAAGCTTGGGGATGCCCATGGCACCCCCAAGATAATCTAAGGACACCTAAAAGCCAAAGCTTGGGGATGCCCCGGAAGGCATCCCCTCTTTCGTCTACTTCTATCCGTAACTTTACTTGGAGCTATATTTTTATTCACGGCATGATATGTGTTTTGCTTGGAGCGTTTTATATGATTTGAGTCTTTGCTTTTTAGTTTACCACAATCATCCTTGCTGTACACACCCTTTGAGAGAGCCATACATGATTTGGAATTTGTTAGAATACTCTATGTGCTTCACTTAGATTATTTTGAGAGTCTTAATAGCATGGTAATTTGCTTAAATCCTAATATGCTAGGTATTCAAGATTAGTAAAATTTTCTTATGAGTGTTTTGAATACTAAGAGAAGTTTGATGCTTGATGATTGTTTTGACATATGGAGGTAATAATATCAAAGTCATGCTAGTTGAGTAGTTGTGAAATTGAGAAATACTTGTGTTGAAGTTTGCAAGTCACGTAGCATGCACGTATGGTAAACGTTATGTAAGAAATTTGAAACATGAGGTGTTATTTGACTGTCTTCCTTATGAGTGGCGGTCGGGGACGAGCGATGGTCTTTTCCTACCAATATACCCCCTAGGAGCATGCGCGTAGTGCCGAGGTTTTTGATGACTTGTAGATTTTTTGCAATAAGTATGTGAGTTCTTTATGACTAATGTTGAGTCCATGGATTATACGCACTCTCACCCTTCCATCCTTGCTAGCCTCTTCGGTACCGTGCATTGCCCTTTCTCACATTGAGAGTTGGCGCAAACTTCGCCGGTGCATCCAAACCCCGTGATATGATACGCTCTTTCACACATAAACCTCCTTATATCTTCCTCAAAACAGTCACCATACCTACCTATTATGGCATTTCCATAGCCATTCCGAGATATATTGCCATGCAACTTTCCACCATTCCGTTTATCATGACACATTCATCATTGTCATATTGCTTAGCATGATCATGTAGTTGACATAGTATTTGTGGCAAAGCCACCGTTCATAAATTTTTCATACATGTCACTCTTGGTCCATTGCATATCCCAGTACACAGCCGGAGGCATTCGTATAGAGTCATCTTTTGTTCTAGTATCGAGTTGTAATCATTGAGTTGTAAATAACTAGAAGTGTGACGATCATCATTTTCTAGAGCATTGTCCCAAGTGAGGAATTATAAAAAAAGGCCATATAAAAAAAAGGGAGAAAGGCCAAATAAAAAAATGAGAGAAAAAAGAGAGAAGGGACAATGTTACTATGCTTTACCACACTTGTGCTTCAAAGTAGCACCGTAATCTTCATGATAGAGAGTCTCTTATTTTGTCACTTTCATATACTAGTGGGAATTTTTCATTGTAGAACTTGGCTTGTATATTCCAACAATGGGCCTCCTCAAGTGCCCTAGGTCTTCGTGAGCAAGCAAGTTGGATGCACACCCACTTAGTTTCTTTTGTTGAGCTTTCATACATTTATAGCTCTAGTGCATCCGTTGCATGGCAATCCCTACTCCTTGCATTAACATCAATCGATGGGCATCTCCATAGCCCATTGATTAGCCTCGTTGATGTGAGACTTTCTCCTTTTTTTTCTTCTCCACATAACCCCCCTCATTATATTCTATTCCACCCATAGTGCTATGTCCATGGCTCGCGCTCATATATTGCGTGAAAGTTTATGGGTTTGAGATTACTAAAGTATGAAACAATTGCTTGGCTTGTCATCGGGGTTGTGCATGATGAGAGCTTTCTTGCGTGACGAAAATGGAGCATGACTAAACTATATGATTTTGTAGGGATGAACTTTCTTTGGCCATGTTATTTTGAGAAGACATAATTGCTTAGTTAGTATGCTTGAAGTATTATCATTTTATGTCAATATGAACTTTTGTCTTGAATCTTTCAGATCTGAATATTCATGCCACAATTAACAAGAATTACATTAAAATTATGCCAAGTAGCACTCCGCATAAAAAATTCTGTTTTTATCATTTACCTACTCGAGGACGAGCAGGAATTAAGCTTGGGGATGCTTGATACGTCTCCAACGTATCTATAATTTTTGATTGCTCCATGCTATATTATCTATTGTTTTGGGCAATATTGGGCTTTATTATCCACTTTCATATTATTGCTGGGACTAACCTATTAACCGGAGGCCCAGCCCAGAATTGCTGATTTTTGCCTATTTTAGGGTTTCGAAGAAAAGGAATATCAAACGGAGTCCAAACGAAATGAAACCTTCGGGAACGTGATTTTCTCAACGAACAAGACCCGGGAGACTTGGACCCTATGTCAAGACACAAAAGAGGAGGCCACGAGGTAGGGGGCGCGCCTACCCCGCCTCCTAGGCGCGCCCTCCACCCTCATGGGCCCCCTGTTGCTCCACCGACGTACTCCTTCCTCCTATATATACCTACGTACCCCCAAACGATCAGATACGGAGCCAAAACCCTAATTCCACCGCCGCAACTTTCTGTATCCACGAGATCCCATCTTGGGGCCTGTTCCGAAGCTCCGCCGGAGGGGGCATCGATCACGGAGGGCTTCTACATCAACACCATAGCCCCTCCGATGAAGTGTTAGTAGTTTACTTCAGACCTACGGGTCCATAGTTAGTAGCTAGATGGCTTCTTCTCTCTCTTTGGATCTCAATACAATGTTCTCCCCCTCTCTTGTGGAGATATATTCGATGTAATCTTCTTTTTGCGGTGTGTTTGTTGAGACTGATGAATTGTGGGTTTATGATCAAGTTTATCTATGAATACTATTTGAATCATCTCTGAATTCTTTTATGTATGATTGGTTATCCTTGCAAGCCTCTTCGAATTATCAGTTTGGTTTGGCCTACTAGATTGATCTTTCTTGCAATGGGAGAAGTGCTTAGCTTTGGGTTCAATCTTGCGGTGTCCTTTCCCAGTGACAGTAGGGGCAGCAAGGCACGTATTGTATTGTTGCCATCGAGGATAACAAGATGGGGTTTCCATCATATTGCATGAGTTTATCCCTCTACATCATGTCATCTTGCTTAAGGTGTTACTCTGTTTTCATTAACTTAATACTCTAGATGCATGTTGGATAGCGGTCGATGAGTGGAGTAATAGTAGTAGATGCAGGCAGGAGTGGGTCTACTTGTCTCGGACGTGATGCCTATATACATGAGATACCTATATATTCTCATAACTATGCTCAATTCTGTCAATTGCTCAACAGTAATTTGTTCACCCACCGTAGAATACTTATGCTCTCGAGAGAAGCCACTAGTGAAACCTATGGCCCCCGGGTCTATCTTCATCATATTAATCTTCCAATACTTATTTATTTCCTTTTTCTTTTTCTTTGCTTTTATTTTACTTTGCATCTTTATCATAAAAATACCAAAAATATTATCTTATCATTTCTATCAGATCTCACTCTCGTAAGTGGTTGTGTAGGGATTGACAACCCCTTATTGCTTTGGTTGCGAGGATTTATTTGTTTTGTGCAGGTACGAGGGACTCGCGCGTAGCCTCCTACTGGATTGATACCTTGGTTCTCAAAAACTGAGGGAAATACTTATGCTACTTTGCTGCATCATCCCTTCCTCTTCGGGGAAAACCAACGCAGTCAAGAGGTAGCAGGGCTTGCCTGGTTGCTCTAGCAAGTAGGGGTCGTCAACAACGTAGTCGATCGGGGCACCAGGAGTGGCGTCAGTCTCGTGGTCTACCGGAGAGAAGAGGGGGAAGAAACAGTGAATACAATGTAAACAGATGCATATCGATGCATGACATGACAAGTAACAGTGCCAGGTGTGCCCTAACGTAGTAAGAGGTGATACTGGCGAAGGGGGGAAACATCCGGGAAAGTATCCCCGGTGTTTTGCGTTTTCGGACAAATGAACTGGAGGGGGAAAGTTGTGTGTTCGCTATGCTAGGGATGTGTGGCGGACGAACGGGATGCGTATTTGGGTTCGTCTCGTTGTTCTGAGCAACTTTCATGTACAAAGTTTTTCCATCCGAGCTACGGTTTATTTTATATTAATTTTAAAAGATGTAATCATTTTTAGAATTTATTTAATTATTTTAAATCAACATTATCCAGAATAGTGTATGCTGACGTCACCATGATGTCAGCATGACGTCAGCAGTCAACAGGGCGTTGACTGGGTCAAACTGACGTGTGGGTCCTAGCTGTCATACTCTGTTTATCCTAATTAGGGTTTAACTAATCTAATTAATGTTTAATTAATTAATAATAGTTAATTAGGTTAATTAAACATGATTAATTAATTGTTATTTTTTATTTATTTATTTTTAAAAATCTTTTTTAATAAACGTTCTAGGGCTGGTAGGCCCCGGCTGTCATAGGCCCATGGCCTAACGGGCGCGGCCCGATCGGGCGCACGCCCAGGGGTGCTCGGGCGTGGGCGCACATCGGTCGTGATCGGAGCAGTGGTGCGGCCGGGCCGTGGTAGGAGGCAGGCCGGCGACCAGTGCGGATGGCAGACAGCGCGACGACGTCGGCGGTCGTAGGAGGTTGCAGGAGCGGGGTGAGGGCGAGGTCGGGCCACAGCGGCTGCGGGACTCCGGGGGCGCGGGCGCCGGACGCAGGAGAGAGCGAGCAGGGGTGGCCGCGGTGGCGCAGAGTGATACGTCTCCAACGTATCTATAATTTTTGATTGCTCCATGCTATATTATCTACTGTTTTGGGCAATATTGGGCTTTATTATCCACTTTTATATTACTTTTGGGACTAACCTATTAACCGGAGGCCCAGCCCAGATTTGTTGTTTTATGCCTATTTCAGTGTTTCGAAGAAAAGGAATATCAAACAGAGTCGAAACGGAATGAAATCAACTGGAGAAGTTATTTTTGGAAGGAAACCTACCGGATAGACTTGGACCCTACGTCAGAAGATGAAGGACGTGCTCACGAGGGTAGGGGGCGCTCCCACCCCCCGGGGCGCCCCCCTGCCTCGTGGCCCCCCTTCGGTCCACCGACGTACTCCTTTCACCCATATATACCTACGTATCTTAAAACTTCCAGAGAGCACAATAGATCGGGAGTTCCGCCGCCAGAAGCCTTCGTAGCCACCGAAAACCAATCTAGACCCGTTCCGGCACCCTGCCGGAGGGGGCAATCCCTCTCCAGTGTCCATCTTCATCATCTCGGTGCTCTCCATGACAAGGAGGGAGTAGTTCTCCCTCGGGGTTGAGGGTATGTACCAGTAGCTATGTGTTTGATCTCTTTCTCTCTCTCTCTCTCTCTCGTGTTCTTAAGGTGATCAAATCTTGATGTATCGCGAGCTTTGCTATTATAGTTGGATCTTATGTTTCTCCTCCCCCTCTTCTCTCTTGTAATGAATTGAGTTTCCCCTTTGGATTGAGTCTTTAAAGATTTGAGAACACTTGATCTATGTCTTGCCGTGGATATCTGTGGTGACAATGGGATATCACGTGATTCACTTGACGTATGTTTTGATGATCAACTTGCAGGTTCTGCCCATGAACCTATGCATAGGGGTTGGCACACGTTCTCGTCGCGATTCTCCGGTAGAACTTTGGGGCACTCTTTGAGGTCCTTTGTGTTGGTTGAATAGATGAATCTGAGATTGTGTGACGCATATCGTATAATCATACCCACGGATACTTGAGGTGACATTGGAGTATCTAGGCGACCTTAGGGTTTTGGTTGATTTGTGTCTTAAGGTGTTATTCTAGTACGAACTCTAGGGCTGTTTGTGACACTTATAGGAATAGCCCAACGGATTGATTGGAAAGAATAACTTTGAGGTGGTTTCGTACCCTACATAATCTCTTCGTTTGTTCTCCACTATTAGTGACTTTGGAGTGACTCTTTGTTGCATGTTGAGGGTTAGTTTTATGATCCAATTATGTTAGTATTGTTGAGAGGACTTACACTAGTGAAAGTATGAACCCTAGGCCTTATTTCCTATCATTACAATACTGTTTACGCTCACTTTTATCATTCGTTACCTTGCTATTTTTATTATTTCAGATTACAAATACCTTTATCTACTATCCATATACCACTTGTATCACCATCTCTTCGCCGAACTAGTGCACCTATACAATTTACCATTGTATTGGGTGTGTTGGGGACACAGGAGACTCTTTGTTATTTGGTTGCAGGGTTGCTTGAGAGAGACCATCTTCATCCTACGCCTCCTACGGATTGATAAACCTTAGGTCATCCACTTAAGGGAAATTTGCTACTGTCCTACAAACCTCTGCATTTGGAGGCCCAACAATGTCTACAAGAAGAAGGTTGTGTAGTAGACATCAAGCTCTTTTCTAGCGCCGTTGCCGGGGAGGTTAGCGCTTGAAGGTATATATTTAGATCTTGCAATCGAGTCTTTTAGTTTCTTGTTTTATCACTAGTTTAGTTTATAAAAGAAAACTATAAAAAAATGGAATTGAGTTTATCTCATACGCTTCATCTTTTTAATATCTTTCGTGAGTATGATGGAAAGGAAAATTGTGCTCAAGTGCTAGAAGAAGAAATCTATAAAATGTTTGGCTCTAAATATTTGAATGATGAGCATGATTGCAATGTTGTTAGAATGAATTCCTTGAATATCCATGATGCTAATGATATGCAAAGCCACAAGCTTGGGGAAGCTATGTTTGATGAGGATGATATTTTTTGTCCCCCAAGTTTTGATGAGCAAATTTATTATGATGAAAGCATGCCTCCTATCTATGATGATTATTGTGATGACACGTATGCTTTAAAGAATGATGATAACCATGAAACTTGTCATCTTGATCTTAATTTTCAATCACATGATAGTTATTTTGTTGAGTTTGCTCCCACTACTATTCATGAGAAGAATTTTGCTTATGTGGAGTAGTAAATTTTGCATGCTTGTAGATCATGAAAAGAATACTTTAGGTGCTGGTTATATTGTTGAATTCATTCATGATGCTACTGAAAATTATTATTAGGGAGGAACATATTCTTGTAGGAATTGCAATAATATCAAATTTCCTCTCTATGTGCTTAAAATCTTGAAGTTATGCTTGTATTGCCTTCCTATGCTAGTTGATTATTGTTCCCACAAGTTGTTTGCTCACAAAATCCCTATGCATAGGAAGTATGTTAGACTTAAATTTCCTAGTCATATTGTTCATGATGCTCCCTGTATGTTTCAATTCTTATCTTTTACGAGAGCATCGTTGAAATCATCATGCCTAGCTAGGGGCGTTAAATGATAGCGCTTGTTGGGAGGCAACCCAATTTTATTTTTGTTCCTTACTTTTTGCTCCTGTTTAGTAATAAATAATTCATCTAGCCTCTGCTTAGATGTGTTTTTATGCTTTTAATTAGTGTTTGTGCCAAGTAGAACCTTTGGGAAGACTTTGGGAAAGTCTTTAAGATCATGCTGTAAAAAACAGAAACTTTAGCGCTCAGGAGAATGCTGCCATTTTTATTTCGTGAGTGCTATTTAGTTAATTCTTTTTGAAGATGATTAACAGATAAATTCCTCAGGTCCAGCAATTTATTTGAGAATTTTATGAGTTCCATAAGTATACGTTTGATCCAGATTACTACAGACTGTTCTGTTTTTGACAGATTCTGTTTTTCATGTGTTGTTTACTTATTTTGATGAATCTATGGCTAGTAAAATAGTTTATAAACCATACAGAAGTTGGAATATAGTAGGTTTAACACCAATATAAATAAAGAATGAGTTCATTACAGTACCTTGAAGTGGTGATTTATTTTCTTATACTAACGGAGCTTACGAGTTTTCTGTTAAGTTTTGTGTTGTGAAGTTTTCAAGTTTTGGGTAATGATTCGATGGACTATGGAATAAGGAGTGGCAAGAGCCTAAGCTTGGGGATGCCCGAGGCACCCCAAGGTAATATTCAAGGATAGCCAAGAGCCTAAGCTTGGGGATGCCTGATACGTCTCCAACGTATCTATAATTTTTGATTGCCCCATGCTATATTATCTACTATTTTGGACTATATTGGGCTTTATTTTCCACTTTTATATTATTTTTGGGACTAGCCTATTAACCGAAGGCCCAGCCCAGAATTGCTATTTTTTTTGCCTATTTCAGTGTTTCGAAGAAACGGAATATCAAACAAAGTCCAAACGGAATGAAACCTTCGGGAACGTGATTTTCTCACCGAACGTGATCCAGGAGACTTGGACCCTACGCCAAGGCATCAGAGAGGTGGTCACGAGGGTGGGGGGTGCCCCCCCTAGGGCGCGCCCCCTGCCTCGTGGGCCCCTCGGAGCTCCACCGATATATACCTACGTACCCCCAAACGATCAGAAGAGGAGCCAAAAACCTAATTCCACCGCCGCAACTTTCTATATCCACGAGATCCCATCTTGGGGCATGTTCCAGAGTTCCGCCGGAGAGGGCCGTCATCACGGAGGGCTTCTACATCACCATAGCCTCTCCGATGAAGTGTGAGTAGTTTACCTTAGACCTTCGGGGTCTATAGTTAGTAGCTAGATGGCTTCTTCTCTATTTTTGGATCTCAATACAAAGTTCTCCCCCTCTCTTGTGGAGATCTATTCGATGTAATCTTCGTTTTGCGGTGTGTTTGTTGAGACCGATGAATTGTGGGTTTATGATCAAGTCTATCTATGAATAATATTTGAATCTTCTCTGAATTCTTTTATGTATGATTGGTTATCCTTGCAAGTCTCTTCGAATTATCCGTTTGGTTTGGCCAACTAGATTGGTAGTTCTTGCCATGGGAGAAGTGCTTAGCTTTGGGTTCGATCTTGCGGTGTCCTTTCCCAGTGACAGAAGGGGCAGCAAGGCACGTATTGCATCGTTGCCATCGAGGATAACAAGATGGGGTTTATTTCATATTGCATGAATTTATCTCTCTACATCATGTCATCTTGCTTAAGGCATTACTCTATTTTTAAATTAATACTCTAGATGCATGCTGGATAGCGGTCGATGAGTGGAGTAACAGTAGTAGATGCAGAATCGTTTCGATCTACTTGTCACGGACGTGATGCCTATATACATGATCATGCCTAGATATTCTCATAACTATGCTCAATTCTGTCAATTGCTCAACAGTAATTTGTTCACCCACCGTAGAATACTTATGCTCTTGAGAGAAGCCACTAGTGAAACCTATGGCCCCCGGGTCTATTCTCATCATATCAATCTCCATCACTTTAATCTTGTTTTGCTTTTTTACTTTTCCTTTACTTTTTACTTTGCATCTTTATACCAAAAATACCAAAAATATTATATCTATCAGATCTCACTCTCGTAAGTGACCGTGAATGGATTGACAACCCCTAATCGCGTTGGTTGTGAGTAGCTATCATTTTGTGCAGGTACGGGGGGCTTGAGCGTGGCCTCCTACTGGATTGATACCTTGGTTCTCAAAAACTGAGGGAAATACTTACGCTACTTTGCTGCATCATCCCTTCCTCTTCGGCGAAAACCAACGCAAGCTCAAGGCGTAGCAAGAAGGATTTCTGGCGCCGTAGCCGGGGAGTCTACGCAAAAAGTCAACATACCAAGTACCCATCACAATTCCTATCTCTCGCATTACATTATTTGCCATTTGCCTCTCGTTTTCCTCTCCCCACTTCACCCTTGCCGTTTTATTCGCCCTCTCTCTCTCTATCCTCCCTCTCTATTTGCCTCTTTTGCCTTTTTGCTCTTGTTTTGCTCGTGTGCTAGTTTGCTTGCTTGTCGTTATGTCTAAAATTAGGGAAGTTATCGCCAATATGGGCGATAACAATATCATGGAAAATTCTGATGCTCCTGCTGAAGAACCCCCTACCTACCATACAAAAAGATTTCGAATCGATAGTGGTAATATTATTGGAAAAGGAGTTATTCAAGATTTCTTTACTTGTGCCGGTGCTTTGCCCTCTATGGGCGGTTCTATTCTCCATAGAACTAGTAGTATTGCGGACGCTATTGCTATGCTTATCGTTGAACTTGAAAGACAATTTATGCATATGCACCCATCTATACAAAGAGTTTTCCCAGAATTTTCTAATATCGAGCAATCCTCTGTTAAGCATGCCGCTACTATCTTTTTGGCTCATGAATTCAGATTTATAATAAAAGAAGCCTAAGAAATCTTTGCGCACTATAGGGTGGATGCTGGTCGTCCTCCCATAGAATCTATCCTCTTCGATCAAGAAGAAATTATGCGCTTTCAATCTCCTGACTATGTTGCTTTTAATGAAAACCTTAGAAAAAAGGTGCCAATCAATATTTTAATTGATAGAATCTCTGAACTTAATGATGATTTGGCTATTTTAAATAATGAGCTAGGATGCTCTCTCGATTCTAGGCTCACAAGGTTCTGTCAAAAGAATGCTTATAATGATGAATTGGTTGTACAATACGAAGGGCCGAAAGAGGAACCTATACCTCCTAAAATTGATCTTGGGGACTTCTGTCCTATTAAATTTAGCCCTTTTGATTACTTTTGCTTGCCTCAAAGAAAATTTGCTGCCGAACGTAGAGAATATGAAATGAGTTTCACCGATCTATCTTATTACTACGGCACAACCTAGATCTACCCTCGCTTTTATGCCTAGCTAGGGGCGTTAAACGATAGCGCTTGTTGGGTGGCAACCCAATTTTATTTTTATTCCTTGCCTTTTGCTCTTGTTTAGTAATAACTAAATTATTTAGCCTCTGTTTTGGTTGTGTTTTTTGTGTTTAATTAGTGTTTGTGCCAAGTAGAACCGTTGGGAGGACTTGGGGAAAGTCTTGTTGAACTTGCTGTCAAAAACAGAAACTTTAGCACTCACGAGAACTGCTGTCATTTTTATTTTAAGAGTGATATTTAGTTAATTCTTTTTTAAGATGATTAATAGATAAATTCCTCACGTCCAGCAAATTATTTTAGAATTTTTGGGGTTCCAAATCTTGCGCTAGCTACAGATTACTACAGACTGTTCTGTTTTTGACAGATTCTGTTTTTCATGTGTTGTTTGCTTATTTTGATGAATCTATGGCTAGTAAAATAGTTTATAATCCATAGAGAAGTTGGAATACAGTAGTTTTAACACCAATATAAATAAATAATGAGTTCATTACAGTACCTTGAAGTGGTCTTTTGTTTTCTTTCGCTAACGGAGCTCACAAGTTTTCTACTTTAAGTTTTGTGTTGTGAAGTTTTCAAGTTTTGGGTGAATTCTTTTGATGGATTATGGAAAAAGGAGTGGCAAGAGCCTAAGCTTGGGGATTCCCATGGCGCCCCCTGCCTCGTGGGTCCCTCGGAGCTCCACCGACGTACTCCTTCCTCCTATATATACCTACGTACCCCCGAACGATCAGAAGAGGAGCCAAAAACCTAATTCCACCGCCGCAACTTTCTGTATCCATGAGATCCCATCTTGGGGCCTGTTCCGGAGCTCCGCCGGAGAGGGCCGTCATCGCGGAGGGCTTCTACATCACCATAGCCTCTCCGATGAAGTGTGAGTAGTTTACCTCAGACCTTCGGGTCCATAGTTAGTAGCTAGATGGCTTCTTCTCTCTTTTTGGATCTCAATACAAAGTTCTCCCCCTCTCTTGTGGAGATATATTCGATGTAATCTTCTTTTTACGGTGTGTTTGTTGAGACCGATGAATTGTGGGTTTATGATCAAGTCTATCTATGAATAATATTTGAATCTTCTCTGAATTCTTTTATGTATGATTGGTTATCTTTGCAAGTCTCTTCGAATTATCCGTTTGGTTTGGCCAACTAGATTGGTAGTTCTTGCCATGGGAGAAGTGCTTAGCTTTGGGTTCGATCTTGCGGTGTCCTTGCCCAGTGACAGAAGGGGCAGCAAGGCGTATTGCATCGTTGCCATCAAGGATAACAAGATGGGTTTTATTTCATATTGCATGAATTTATCTCTCTACATCATGTAATGTTGCTTAAGGCGTTAACTTAATACTCTAGATGCATGCTGGATAGCGGTCGATGAGTGGAGTAATAGTAGTAGATGCAGAATCATTTTGGTCTACTTGTCACGGACGTGATGCCTATATACATGATCATGCCTAGATATTCTCATAACTATGCTCAATTCTGTCAATTGCTCAACAGTAATTTGTTCACCCACCATAGAATACTTATGCTCTTGAGAGAAGCCACTAGTGAAACCTATGGCCCCCGGGTCTATTCTCATCTTATCAATCTCCATCACTTTAATCTTGTTTTGCTTTTTTACTTTGCCTTTACTTTTTACTTTGCATCTTTATACCAAAAATATTATATCTATCAGATCTCGCTCTCGTAAGTGACCGTGAAGGGATTGACAACCCCTAATCGCGTTGGTTGCGAGTAGCTATCGTTTTGTGCAGGTACGAGGGACTTGAGCGTGGCCTCCTACTGGATTGATACCTTGGTTCTCAAAAACTAAGGGAAATACTTACACTACTTTGCTGCATCATCCCTTCCTCTTCGGGGAAAACCAACGCAAACTCAAGACGTAGCAATGCCCCGGAAGGCATCCCCTCTTTCGTCTTCGTTCATCGGTAACTTCACTTGGAGCTATATTTTTATTCGCCACATGATATGTGTTTTGCTTGGAGCGTCAATTTATTTTGTTAGGATTTGCTTGCTGTTATTTAGAATAATGTTTTGCATCTTTTATTTCAATAAAAGTGGCATTGATAGCCTTTACTATGCCTATGTTACAAGTATACATGTTGCTGTTTGAAAACAGAAGTTTACCGCTGTTGCAATAATTCCCTAGAAAAGTCAGAATGTGATAAAATGTTGAAACCTTTTGCATATTAATCTCTGATAAATTTACTACAGTGGGAATTTTCTTTCATAATTTTTGGAGCTAGAGAAGTATGGATGTTGCTGCATTCTTTACAGACTATCCTGTTTAGGAAGATTGCTGTTATGTTTGCATTGTTTGCATATGTTTGCTTCTTTAATGATTCTATTTGAGAATAGGACTATTAAATATGCAGAGGCGTTTAGTATGCAATGTTGAATAATAATTTTGGTGATTTTCTACAGTAGAGTATAGTAAGGTTTTTGCAATGGTTTATACTAACTTATCTCACGAGTCCTTGTTGAGTTTTGTGTGGACGAAGCACTTGAGATTTAGGGAGACCGTGATATGAGAGGAATTAAGGAGACACAAAAACTCAAGATTGGGGATGCCCAAGGCACCCCAAGATAATATTTCAAGAAGTCTCAAGCGTCTAAGCTTGGGGATGCCCCGGTTGGTATCCCACCTTTCTTCTTCAACAAACTATCGGTTAGTATTGGTTGATCCTAAGTTTTTGCTTCTTCACATGATGTATGCTATTCTTAGATGTCATTTTAGTTAGTTTTGCTTTCTGTTTGAATAAAGTATCAAGGTCTGAAATTATTGAATGGGAGAGTCTTCACATAGTTGCACAATTATTCGACTACTCATTGATCTTCACTTACATCTTTCAGAGTAGTGTGTCATTTGCTCTAGTGCTTCACTTATATCTTTTAGAGCATGGTGGTAGTTTTATTTTGAAGAAATAGATGAACTCTCATGCTTCACTTAGATTATTTGAGAGTCTTAAATATCATGGTAATTTGCTTAAAATCCTAATATGCTAGGTATACAAGATTAATAATAAAACTTTCTTATGAGTGTGTTGAATACTATGAGAAGTTTGGTGCTTGCTAATTGTTTTGAGATATGGAGATGGTGATATTAGAGTCATGCTAGTTGAATGGTTATGAATTTGAGAAATACTTGTGTTGAAGTTTGTGATTCCCGTAGCATGCACGTATGGTGAACCGTTATGTGATGAAGTCGGAGCATGATTTATTTATTGATTGTCTTCCTTATGAGTGGCGGTCGGGGATGAGCGATGGTCTTTTCCTACCAATCTATCCCCCTAGGAGCATGCGCGTAGTACTTTGTTTCGATAACTAATAGATTTTTGCAATAAGTATGTGAGTTCTTTATGACTAATTTTGAGTCCATGGATTATACGCACTCTCCCCCTTCCACCATTGCTAGCCTCTCTAGTACCGCGCAACTTTTGCCGGTACCATAAACCCACCATTTACCTTCCTCAAAAAAGCCACCATACCTACCTATTATGGTATTTCCATAGCCATTCCGAGATATATTGCCATGCAACTTTCCATCATTCAGTTCATCATGACACATTCATCATTGTAATATTGCTTAGCATGATCATGTAGTTGACATAGTATTTGTGGCAAAGCCACTGTTCATAATTCTTTCATACTTGTCACTCTTGATTCATTGCATATCCCGGTACACCGCCGGAGGCATTCATATAGAGTCATACTTTGTTCTAGTATCGAGTTGTATCATTGAGTTGTAAATAAATAGAAGTGTGATGATCATCATTCAATAGAGCATTGTCCCAAAAAAAGAGATAAAGGCCATAAAAAAAGAAAGGCAAAAAAGGCCAAATAAAAAAAATAAAAAAATAAAAGGGACAATGTTACTATCCTTTTACCACACTTGTGCTTCAAAGTAGCACCATGATCTTCATGATAGAGAGTCTCCTATGTTGTCACTTTCATATACTAGTGGGAATCTTTCATTATAGAACTTGGCTTGTATATTCCAATTATGGGATTCCTCAAAATGCCCTAGGTCTTCGTGAGCAAGCGAGTTGGATGCACACCCACTAGTTTCTTTTGTTGAGCTTTCATATACTTATAGCTCTAGTGCATCTGTTGCATGGCAATCCCTACTCACTCACATTGATATCTATTGATGGGCATCTCCATAGCCCGTTGATACGCCTAGTTGATGTGAGACTATCTTCTCCTTTTTGTCTTCTCCACAACCACCACTCTATTCCACCTATAGTGCTATATCCATGGCTCACACTCATGTATTGCGTGAAGATTGAAAAAGTTTGAGAACATCAAAAGTATGAAACAATTGCTTGGCTTGTCATCGGGGTTGTGCATGATTTAAATATTTTGTGCGGTGAACATGGTAATTTGCATGGTAATTTGCTTAAATAATCCTAATATGCTAGGCATCCAAGAATAATAAAAACTTTCATAGAAGTGCATTGAATACTAAGAGAAGTTTGATACTTGATGATTGTTTTGAGATATGGAGATAGTGATATCAAAGTTGTGCTAGTTGGGTAGTTGTGAATTTGAGGAATACTTGTGTTGAAGTTTGCAAGTCCCGTAGCATGCACGTATGGTAAACGTTGTGTAACAAATTTGAAACATGAGGTGTTATTTGATTGTCCTCCTAATGAGTGGCGGTCGGGGACGAGCGATGGTCTTTTCCTACCAATCTATCCCCCTAGGAGCATGGGCGTAGTGCTTGGTTTTTGATGACTTGTAGATTTTTGCAATAAGTATGTGAGTTCTTTATGACTAATGTTGAGTCCATGGATTATACGCACTCTCACCCTTCCACCATTGCTAGCCTCTCTAGTATCGCGCAACTTTCGCCGGTACCATAAACCCACCATTTACCTTCCTCGAAACAGCCACCATACCTACCTATTATGGCATTTCCATAGCCATTCCGAGATATATTGCCATGCAACTTTCCATCATTCAGTACATCATGACACATTCATCATTGTCATATTGCTTTTCATGATCATGTAGTTGACATCGTATTGGTGGCAAAGCCATCGTTCATAATTCTTTCATACATGTCACTCATGCATCATTGCACATCCCGGTACACCGCCGGAGGCATTCATATAGAGTCATATCTTGTTCTAAGTATCGAGTTGTAAGTAAATAAAAGTGTGATGATCATCATTATTAGAGCATTGTCCTAGTGAGGAAAGGATGATGGAGACTATGATTCCCCCACAAGTCGGGATGAGACTCCGGACGAAAATAAATAAATAAAAGAGGCCAAAGAAGCCCAAATAAAAAAAATAAAAGAGGCCAAAGAAGCCCAAATAAAAAAAGAAAAAAAGAGGCCATAAAAAGGAGAAGGCCCAAATAAAAAATGAGAGAAAAAGAGAGAAGGGGCAATGCTACTATCCTTTTACCACACTTGTGCTTCAAAGTAGCACCATGATCTTCATGATAGAGAGTCTCCTATGTTGTCACTTTCATATACTAGTGGGAATCTTTCATTATAGAACTTGGCTTGTATATTCCAATGATGGGCTTCCTCAAAATGCCCTAGGTCTTCGTGAGCAAGCAAGTTGGATGCACACCCACTAGTTTCTTTTGTTGAGCTTTCATACACTTATAGCTCTAGTGCATCCGTCGCATGGCAATCCCTACTCACTCACATTGATATCTATTGATGGGCATCTCCATAGCCCGTTGATACGCCTAGTTGATGTGAGACTATCTTCTCCTTTCTGTCTTCTCCACAACCACCATTCTATTCCACCTATAGTGCTATATCCATGGCTCATGCTCATATATTGCGTGAAGATTGAAAAAGTTTGAGAACATCAAAAGTATGAAACAATTGCTTGGCTTGTCATCGGGGTTGTGCATGATTTAAATATTTTGTGTGGTGAAGATAGAGCATAGCCAGACTATATGATTTTGTAGGGATAACTTTCTTTGGCCATGTTATTTTGAGAAGACATAATTGCTTAGTTAGTATGCTTGAAGTATTATTATTTTTATGTCAATATGAACTTTTGTCTTGAATCTTTCGGGTCTGAATATTCATATCACAAGTAGGAAGAATTACATTGAAATTATGCCAACTAGCATTCCACATCAAAAATTATCTTTTTTATCATTTACCTACTCGAGGACGAGCAGGAATTAAGCTTGGGGATGCTTGATTCGTCTCCAACGTATCTATAATTTTTGATTGCTCCATGATATATTATCTACTGTTTTGGGCAATATTGGGCTTTATTATCCACTTTTATATTACTTTTGGGACTAACCTATTAACCGGAGGCCCAGCCCAGATTTGTTGTTTTATGCCTATTTCAGTGTTTTGAAGAAAAGGAATATCAAATGGAGTCGAAATGGAACGAAATCAACTGGAGAAGTTATTTTTGGAAGGAAACCTACCGGATAGACTTGGACCCTACATCAGAAGATGAAGGAGGTGCTCACGAGGGTAGGGGCCGCGCCCCCTGCCTCGTAGCCCCCCCTTCGGTCCACCGACGTACTCCTTTCACCCATATATACCTACGTATCGTAAAACTTCCAGAGAGCACAATAGATCGGGAGTTCCGCCGCCAGAAGCCTCCGTAGCCACCGAAAACCAATCTAGACCCGTCCCGGCACCCTGCCGGACGGGGCAATCCTTCTCCGGTGTCCGTCTTCATCATCCCGGTGCTCTCCATGACGAGGAGGGAGTAGTTCGCCCTCGGGGCTGAGGGTATGTACCAGTAGCTATGTGTTTGATCTCTCTCTCTCTCTCTCTCTCTCGTGTTCTTGAGGTGATAAGATCTTGATGTATCGCGAGCTTTGCTATTATAGTTGGATCTTATGTTTCTCCTCCCCCTCTTCTCTCTTGTAATGAATTGAGTTTCCCCTTTGGATTGAGTCTTTAAAGATTTGAGAACACTTGATGTATGTCTTGCCATGGATATCTATGGTGACAATGGGATATCACGTGATTCACTTGATGTATGTTTTGGTGATCAACTTGCGGGTTCCGCCCATGAACCTATGCATAGGGGTTGGCACACGTTTTCGTCGTGATTCTCCGGTTGAACTTTGGGGCACTCTTTGAGGTCCTTTGTGTTCGTTGAATAGATGAATCTGAGATTGTGTGACGCATATCGTATAATCACACCCACAGATACTTGAGGTGACATTGGAGTATCTAGGTGACATTAGGGTTTTGGTTGATTTGTGTCTTAAGGTGTTACTCTAGTACGAACTCTAGGGCTGTTTGTGACACTTATAGGAATAGCCCAACGGATTGATTGGAAATAATAATTTTGAGGTGGTTTCGTACCCTACCATAATCTCTTCGTTCGTTCTCCGCTATTAGTGACTTTGGAGTGACTCTTTGTTGCATGTTGAGGGTTAGTTTTATGATCCAATTATGTTAGTATTGTTGAGAGGACTTACACTAGTGAAAGGATGAACCCTAGGCCTTATTTCCTATCATTGCAATTCCGTTTATGCTTACTTTTATCATTCGTTACCTTGCTGTTTTATTATTTCAGATTACAAATACCTTTATCTACTATCCATATACCACTTGTATCACCATCTCTTCGCCGAACTAGTGCACCTATACAATTTACCATTGTATTGGGTGTGTTGGGGACACAAGAGACTCTTTGTTATTTGGTTGCAGAGTTGCTTGAGAGAGACCATCTTCATCCTACGCCTCCTACGGATTGATAAACCTTAGGTCATCCACTTAAGGGAAATTTGCTACTGTCCTACAAACCTCTGCACTTGGAGGCCCAACAACATCTACAAGAAGAAGGTTGTGTCGTAGACATCACAGAGCGGTGGCAGCGGCCGGGGGCGTGCGGCTGGAGGCGGGCCGTGGCGGGCGGGCGCCGGGTATGTGCGTGGGCGGGAAGTAGGCGGCTGCAGCAGCAAGCAGGGGAGGAGGTGCGGCCTCATGGCGGAGTGCGGGGCGGCGAGCTGTAGAGGCAGGGGCTGCAGCAGCCAGCAGCGGGGACGCGCAAGGCCGCGACGGAGTAGGCAGGCGCGGCCGTGGGCGCGCGGAAGCGCGTCCAGGCACGCGCTGGGCGCAGCAGGTAGGGGGAGCGGCAGGCGCGGGTAAGCAGCGCAGCAGCAGAGCGAGGCGGAGCTCGGGCGCGCGTGCACGGGGGAATGCTGGGCGGGGCGAGGCCATGGCGGCGGCAGCGGAGCTGCTGGGAGGAGGCCATGGCGTGAGCGCGTACGTGTGAGGGAGAGAGGAGGAGGGGGAGCTCATGGGGGACCGTAGGGATAGGGCAGTGGGGCGCAGGGAGGGTGTAGGGGAGGCGGTCCAGTGACGAGTTGGCGGGGCGGTGCCGGCGAGTAGCGACGATAGGCAACGGGCGCGTAAGGTTGGGAAGGCGAACGCTGGGGCGTGGGGATTGATCCCGATCCAGATCGGGATGGGGGGAAGTGAGGAAGAGAGGCTAGGGTTTCTGGGTGAGGGGGTGTATGTGTAGGCCATGGTGGGCCGGCCTGATTGGGACGTGGCCTAGTTGGGCAGGGGAAATGTTGTGCTTTTCTTTTCCTTTCGTTAATTTTGTTTTCGTTTTGTTTACATTATTTTAGTTTTACAAATTATAAATGTTGCACTACAATTAGTTTTGTAAAATTTGTCACTGCCTCAAAAGTTTGGAACTTTAAATAATTTTGTTGGAATATTTTACTATTTAAAAGTATTTAAATAATAGTTTAAGACTCTAATTTAATTGTTTTATTGTATTTAAATTTTTTATAAAAATATGATTCCTCCACCAATATTACTTATAGATTAAGCGTCAAAGTTTGTACTTTCTTTAGTTTTGACTTTTTGAAAACTTTAAACTTTGACTTTGATTTAAATTTGTATTTGAACCGGCTTGACTTGAGTGAGATTAGCAACAGTAATGAGACTAACGTAGCATAATTAGAGGGAGATTACTGTATCTTAATTATCCGGGCGTCACACCCATGTATTTGGCGAAAAAGAAGGATGACAAAGTGAAAGGTATATTCGATATACATGTTATTGATGTGTACCTTACTAATGCTCGCAGTAGCGCCTGGGTATTTGATATTGGTTCTGTTTCTAATATTTGCAACTCGAAACAGGGGCTACGGATTGAGCGAAGATTGGCTAAGGACGAGGTGACGATGCACGTGGGAAATGATTCCAAAGTCGATGTGATCGCTGTCGGCACGCTACCTCTACATCTACCTTCGGGATTAGTATTAGACCTGAATAATTGTTATCTGGTGCCAGCATTAAGCATGAACATTATATCTGGATCTTGTTTGATGCGAGTGTAACACCCTGGATGTAACTTGCCATATTTGTAACTCCGACTCTTGCCTTTTCCAGAGATGCGATATGATTTTTCCTTCATGGTTGGGTTTTTGTCTTCGTTTTGCATTTTGTTCATGTCATGCATTTCATAGCATGTCATCATGTGCACCGCATTTGCATTCGTGTTCGTCTCATGCATCCGAGCATTTTCCTCGTTGTCCGTTTCGCAATCCGACACTTCCTCATGCACCCGGCGCACCCCTCTTATCTCTTTTCGTGAGTGGGTGTCGAACATTCTCGGAATGGACCGAGAATTGCCAAGTGGCCTTGGTACACCACCTGTAGACCGCCTGTCAAATTTCGTGCCATTTGGAGTCCGTTTGATACTCCAACGGTTAATCGGGGAACCGCAAAGGCCTCGTGTGTGTTGCAGCCCAACACCCCTCCAAAACGGCCCATTAACCCTTCTAAACCATCTCCATGTCCTCCGCCGTGGATCACGACCGCGTGGGCGAAAACTACACTCCATTTGGACACTCCTACCTCCTCCTAGCTATATATATGTGCACCACTCCTCAAATTCGCGGACGAAACCCTAGCTCTCCCTCTCCCTGCGCCGCTGGACGTTTCTTCCCCACCGACGGACGTGTCCGCCGCCTCCACCGCCGCCTCCACCACCGCCACGTGTCAGCGCGTGATTCATCGCGCCGCCCGCGCCCACATCACCGTGCCTCCGTGCGCCGGCCCGCCGGGGCCCAGGCAGGGCCCTCCCCGGCCCGCGCTCGGTCGCCGCTGCCCCGCGGGCTCCCCGAGCCGCGCCTCGCGCCGGATCTTTGCTCCGGCGACGCCCCACCGCCTCGTTCACCGCACCGCCTCGCTTCCTCGCCGGAGCCCACACCGTGCCTCGGCGTCAGTGCTCGCCGCCGCCCGTCTTGCTCCGGATCCGGCCGGACCCCGCGTCCCTGCGGCCGGATCCGCCAGCTCCCCACTGCCCCGGCCTTCTCTTCGCCGCCTTCGTCGGGCTCTCTCATCGTCACGGCTCTGTTGTCGTCCCCGCTTGCGGGCACATGCGCAGTCGGCCACATGGGCCCCGCGGCCCATCCCCGCCGACCTGCTCCATGTTGGCCCGATCTGCCTCTCCCTCCTCTCTAGCCCAAGTGGCCCAAGGTGAGCGAGCCCACCTAAGTCCCCGCCCGTGCGCACTTTAGCTTTCCTGCGCACATGTAATTTTGTCTAAGTCTGGAAAAATCCATCTCAAGAGTGCATGTTCATCATAGCATATCTATGTGCATTTTGCTCCATTATACATGCATGATATATCAAAATGTTCATTGTGAAATGCTCTTCATTTCATTCCATGTGGCATGCTTATTTGAGTCCATCTTGATGCCCAAATCACTGATGCAAGAGTGTTATAAATTGTTAGGTGCTGTTTCTTATCAGAGTATGAGGATTTGTCATTTTTGTCACTTTTGTTGTGTGCTGCATATGGGCATGAGCTCTACATGTGTTTTGATCTATGCCATGCTATATTTACAGGGGTGCTTGCCATGTGTTTTTGTGATCAATGTGGTGACTAGCACAAGCATGCAAACTAGGCTTCGTGATATTGCTGATTTCAGGGACTTAGGATTTCACTAAGTCATTTTCCTGCTGTTATTTTTATGCCATGTAACCATGATGCTACAGTGAGATCCATGCTTGTTTTGAGTTGCTTCAGTAAGGATGATTTGTACATATGATTATGCTCTATCCATCCATGCCTCTGTTTGCAATTATGGAGTGCCCTAGCATGTCTTAATATTGCTCTACTTTTGCTATAAAATGTTCCTGGCAGATTGTTTACATGTTAATCAATTTTGCCATGGTTGTTGTAGTTGATCCATGCATGCTATGTACTTGCTCTTGACATGGTTAGCTTCATGATCATGCCATCTTGTTGTTACTATACTTGTTTTGTCATGCAAGGCTTTGTGGTGAGTGATTTGAGCTCGCGAAGATGCCTTCATATTTCTGTTTATGCCATGCTCTGTTTTCTGCTAAGTCTGAATCTGTTAACAATTCTTGCTATGTTTACATGTGTGCCATCATATCTTCTGTGCCTTTTTGGCTCATGTTCAGTAAGGCACTTTTGTTCTATGCATTTAGTAGATTCATACTATGCCTTGTATTGCTATGTTCAGTTCCTATAGCATGTTGTTTGCTTGCTCTAAACATGGCTTCCTGATGTTATTCCTGTCATGTTAGTATTTTCACTAAGTCTGTGAAGCTCATATCTTTTGCACTTTTGCCATGCTTGTTTGAACCTGTTCTAGTTTGATTTAGCCGTAGCTCAGTATTCATGTTTTGTCAAGCAGCTTGAGTAGACCACTGCCATTTGCTTTGTTGCTATGTTGGAGTGCAGTAGCTTAGTTTCTTGTTGCATTCTAGATGGCATCGTGTTGTTAATCACAGAATTGTGCCATTCTTGTTTTGCTTGCCACTTGCAAACCGTGCATCCGATTCTGGTGATCTTTATATCGATTTCGACCGAAATCATCTCATCTTTCCAGCGGCACACTTGGTTTGTCAAGTTGATGCCTTGATCAATCTTTCCCTTCCGGAGCACGCATATGCATTGCATATCACATCTCGCATATCATGCCATGTTTTGCATCATGTTGCTTGTGCATTGCATCGTGGTTGATTGTTGTTCCTTTGCTTGTGTTCTTGCTTTGGGTAGAGCCGGGAGACAAGTACATGATCGAGGAACCTATTAAGTACGCTAACAAGGAGCAAGCTTTCGTCAACTATGAGAACTTTGCAAGTAAGATGACCATACCCTCGAAATCACTTCTATCTTTGCTTGCTAGTTGCTCGCTGTATTGCTATGCCGCGATACCTACCACTTGCTTTATCATGCCTCCCATATTGCCATGTCAAGCTTCTAACCCATCATTCCTAGCAAACCGTTGTTTGGCTATGATACCGCTTTTGCTCAACCCCTCTTATAGCGTTGTTAGTTGCAGGTGAAGCTAAAGTTTGTTCCTTGTTGGAACATGGATATGTTGGGATATCATAATATCTCTTATTTAATTAATGCATCTATATACTTGGTAAAGGGTGGAAGGCTCGGCCTTATGCCTGGTGTTTTGTTCCACTCTTGCCGCCCTAGTTTCCATCATACCGGTGTTATGTTCCTTGATTTTGCGTTCCTTACGCGCTTGGGTGTTATGGGAACCCCTTGACAGTTCGCTTTGAATAAAACTCCTCCAGCAAGGCCCAACCTTGGTTTTACCATTTGTCACCTAAGCCTTTTCCCTTGGGTTCTGCAGACTCAAGGGTCATCTTTATTTTAAACCCCCGAGTCAGTGCTCCTCTGAGTGTTGGTCCAACCTGTCAGCCGCCGGTGACCACCAGGGGCAACTCTGGGTTGGCCTACCGGAATCTTGGACAATACGGTGTGCCCTGAGAACGAGATATGTGCAGCTGCTATTGGGATTTGTCGGCACATTCGGGTGGCTTTGCTGGTCTTATTTTACCATTGTCGAAATGTCTTGTAACCGGGATTCCGAATCTGATGGGGTCTTCCTGGGAGAAGGAATATCCTTCGTTGACCGTGAGAGCTTGTGATGGGCTAAGTTCGGACACCCCTACAGGGTTTTGAACTTTCGAAAGCCGTGCCCGTGGTTATGAGCAGATGAGAATTTGTTAATGTCCGGTTGTAGAGAACTTGACACTTAACTAAATTAAAATGAATCAACCGTGTGTCTAGCCGTGATGGTCTCTTTTCGGCGGGATCCGGGAAGAGAACACGGTCTCGTGTTATGCTTGAACGTAAGTAGCTTCAGGATCACTTCTTGATCATTTATTAGCTTCTCGGCCGTGCTTTGCTTCTCTTCTCGCTCTCTTTTGCGTAAGTTAGCCACCATATATGCTAGTGTTTGCTGCAGCTCCACCTCACTACCCCTTTCCTACCTTTAAGCTTAAATAGTCTTGATCGCGAGGGTGTGAGATTGCTGAGTCCCCATGACTCACAGATACTTCCAAACAGTTGCAGGTGCCGATGGTACCAGTGCAGGTGACGCAACCCAGCTCAAGTGGGAGCTTGATGAAGATCTTGATCGTTGTTTTGTGTCTTTTCCGTTTGATCAGTAGTGGAGCCCAGTTGGGGAGATTGGGGATCTAGCATTTGGGGTTTTCTTTCTTTATTTTGGTTCCGTAGTCGAACCTTGATTGTATTGTGGATGATGTATGTTATATTTATGTATTGTGTGAAGTGGCGATTGTAAGCCGACTCTTTATCCCTTTCTTATTCAGTACATGGGGTGTGTAAAGATTACCCCTCTTGCAACATTCCTACCATGCGGTTATGCCTCTAAGTCGTGCCTCGACACGTGGGAGATATAGCTGCATTGTGGGTGTTACAGCGAGACGGTTATTTATTTAAATCAGAGAATAATGGTTGTTCTATTTATGTGAGTAATTGATACGTCTCCAACGTATCTATAATTTTTGATTGCTCCATACTATATTATCTATTGTTTTGGGCAATATTGGGCTTTATTATCCACTTTTATATTACTTTTGGGACTAACCTATTAACCGGAGGCCCAGCCCAGATTTGCTGTTTTATGCCTATTTCAGTGTTTTGAAGAAAAGGAATATCAGACGGAGTCGAAACGGAACGAAATCAACTAGAGAAGTTATTTTTGGAAGGAAACACACCTGATGGACTTGGACCCCATGTCAAGGAAGGAAGGAGGAGCTCACGAGGGTAGGGGGGCGCCCACCCCCCTGGGGCGCGCCCCCTGCCTCGTGGGGCCCTCGTGGCTCCCCTGGCGTGCTTCTTTTACCTATATAACTCCATATACCCTAAAACTTCCAGAACAGAGATTAGATCGGGAGTTCCGCTGCCAGAAGCCTCCGTAGCCACCGAAAACCAATCTAGACCCATTCTGGCACCCTGCCGGAGGGGGAAATCCTTCTCCGGTGGCCATCTTCATCATCCCGGTGCTCTCCATGACGAGGAGGGAGTAGTTCTCCCTCGGGGCTGAGGGTATGTACCAGTAGCTATGTGTTTGATCTCTCTCTCTCTCGTGTTCTTGAGGTGATACGATCTTGATGTATCGCGAGCTTTGCTATTATATTTGGATCCTATGATGTTTTCTCCCCCTCTACTCACTTGTAATGGATTGAGTTTCCCCTTTGAAGTAATATTATCGGATTGAGTCTTTAAAGATTTGAGAACACTTGATGTATGTCTTGCCATGGATATCTGTGGTGACAATGGGATATCACGTGATTCACTTGATGTATGTTTGGTGACCAACTTGCGGGTTCCGCCCATGAACCTATGCATAGGGGTTGGCACACGTTTTCGTCATGATTCTCTGGTAGAAACTTTGGGGCACTCTTTGAGGTCCTTTGTGTTGGTTGAATAGATGAATCTGAGATTGTGTGATGCATATCATATAATCATGCCCACGGATACTTGAGGTGACATTGGAGTATCTAGGTGACATTAGGGTTTTGGTTGATTTGTATCTTAAGGTGTTATTCTAGTACGATCTCTAGGGCTGTTTGTGACACTTATAGGAATAGCCCAACAGATTGATTGGAAAGAATAACTTTGAGGTGGTTTCATACCCTACCATAATCTCTTCGTTCGTTCTCCGCTATTAGTGACTTTGGAGTGACTCTTTGTTGCATGTTGAGGGATAGTTTTATGATCCAATTATGTTATTATTGTTGAGAGGACTTGCACTAGTAAAAGTATGAACCCTAGGCCTTATGTCCACACATTGCAATACCGTTTACGCTCACTTTTATCATTAGTTACCTTGCTGTTTTTATATTTTCAGATTACAAAAACTATTATCTACCATCCATATACCACTTGTATCATCATCTCTTCGCCGAACTAATGCACCTATACAATTTACCATTGTATTGGGTGTGTTGGGGACACAAGAGATTCTTTGTTATTTGGTTGCAGGGTTGCTTGAGAGAGACCATCTTCATCCTACGCCTCCTACGGATTGATAAACCTTAGGTCATCCACTTGAGGGAAATTTGCTACTGTCCTACAAACCTCTGCACTTGGAGGCCCAACAACGTCTACAAGAAGAATGTTGTGTAGTAGACATCAAGCTCTTTTCTGGCTCCTTTGCCGGGGAGGTGAGTGCTTGAAGGTATATCTTTAGATCTTGCAACCGAGTATTTTAGTTTCTTGTTTTATCACTAGTTTAGTTTATAAAAGAAAATTAAAAAAATGGAATTGAGTTTGTCTCATATGCTTCACCTTTTTAATATCTTTCGTGAGTATGATGGAAAGGATATTTGTGCTCAAGTGCGAGAAGAAGAAATCTATAAAATGTTTGGCACTAAATTTTTGAATGATGAGCATGATTGCAATGTTGTTAGTATGAATTCCTTGAATATTCATGATACTAATGATATGCGAAGCCACAAGCTTGGGGAAGCTATGTTTGATGAAGATGATATTTTTTGTCCCCCAAGTTTTGATGAGCGAATTTATTATGATGAAAGCATGCCTCCTATCTATGATGATTATTGTGCTGACACGTATGCTTTAAAGAATAATTATAACCATAAAACTTGTCATCTTGATCTTAATTTTCAATCACATGATAGTTGTTTTGTTGAGTTTGCTCCCACTAGTATTCATGAGAAGAATTTTGCTTGTGTGGAGAGTAGTAAATTTTCTATGCTTGTAGATCATGAAAAGAATGCTTTAGGTGCTGGTTATATTATCGAATTCATTCATGATGCTACTGAAAATTATTATGAGGGAGGAATATATGCTTGTAGGAATTGCAATAATATCAAGTTTCCTCTCTATGTGCTTAAAGTTTTGAAGTTATGCTTGTTTTGCCTTCCTATGCAAGTTGATTATTGCTCCCATAAATTGTTTGCTCACAAAATCCCTATGCATAGGAAGTATTTTAGACTTAAATGTGCTAGTCATATTCTTCATGATTCTCTCTTTATGTTACAATTCTTATCCTTTATGTGAGCATTATTGAAATCATCGTGCCTAGCTAGGGGCGTTAAACGATAGCGCTTGTAGGGAGGCAACCCAACTTTGTCTCTGTTCCTTGCTTTTTGTTCCTGTTTAATAATAAATAATTCATCTAGCCTATGTTTATATGTGGTTTTATGCTTTTAATTAGTGTTTGTGCCAAGTAGAACCTTTGGGAAGACTTGGGGAAAGTCTTGTTGATCATGCTGTAAAAAACAGAAACTTTAGCACTCACGAGAATTGCTGCCATTTTTATTTTGAGAGTGATATTTAGTTAATTCTTTTTGAAGATGATTAATAGATAAATTACTCAGGTCCAGCAGTTTATTTGAGAATTTTATGAGTTCCAGAAGTATACGTTTGATTCAGATTACTACAGACTGTTCTGTTTTTGATAGATTCTGTTTTTCGTGTGTTGTTTGCTTATTCTAATGAATCTATGGCTAGTAAAAGAGTTTATAAACCATAGAGAAGTTTTAATACAGTAGGTTTAACACCAATATAAATAAATAATGAGTTCATTACATTACCTTGAAGTGGTGATTTATTTTCTTATACTAACGGAGCTTACGAGTTTTCTGTTAAGTTTTGTGTTGTGAAGTTTTCAAGTTTTGGGTAACGTTTCGATGGACTATGGAATAAGGAGTGGAAAGAGCCTAAGCTTGGGGATTCCCTAGGCAGCCCAAGGTAATATTCAAGGATATCCAAGAGCCTAAGCTTGGGGATGACCCGGAAGGCATCCCCTCTTTCGTCTTCGTTCATCGGTAACTTTACTTGGAGCTATATTTTTATTCGCCACATGATATGTGTTTTGCTTGGAGAATCAATTTATTTTGTTAGGATTTTCTTGCTGTTATTTAGAATAATGTTTTGCATCTTTTATTTCAATAAAAGTGGCATTGATAGCCTCCACTATGCCTATGTTACAAGTATACATGTTGCTGTTTGAAAACAGAAAGTTTACCGATGTTGCAATAATTCCCTAGAAAAGTCAGAATGTGATAAAATGTTGAAATATTTTGCATATTAAGATCTGGTAAATTTACTACAGTGGGAATTTTCTTTCGTAATTGTTGGAGCTAGGGAAGTATGGATGTTGCAGCATTCTTTACAGACTATCCTGTTTAGGAAGATTGCTGTTATGTTTGCATTGTTTGCATATGTTTGCTTCTTTAATGATTCTATTTGAGGATAGGACTATTAAATATGCATAGGAATTTAGTATGAAATGTTGAATAATAATTTTAGTGATTTGCTACAGTAGAGTATGATAAGGTTTTTGCAATGATTTATACTAACTTATCTCACGAGTCCTTGTTGAGTTTTGTGTGGATGAAGCTTTTGAGATTTAGGGAGACCATGATATGAGAGGAATTAAGGAGACACAAAAGCTAAAGCTTGGGGATGCCCAAGGCACCCCAAGATAATATTTCAAGAAGTCTCAAGCATCTAAGCTTGGGGATGCCCCGGTTGGCATCCCACCTTTCTTCTTTAACAACTATCGGTTAGTACCGGTTGATCCTAAGTTTTTGCTTCTTCACATGATGTTTGCTATTCTTAGATGTCATTTTATTTTTCTTTGCTTGCTGTTTGAACAAATTACCAAGATCTGAAATTATTAAATGTTAGAGAGTCTTCACATAGTTGCATAATTATTCGACTACTCATTGATCTTCACTTATATCTTTCGGAGTGGTTTGTCATTTGCTCTAGTGCTTCACTTATATCCTTTTAGAGCACGGTGGTGGTTTTATTTTATAGAAATAGATGAACTCTCATGCTTCACTTAGATTATTTTGTGAGTCTTAAATAGCATGGTAATTTGCTTAAAATCCTAATATGCTAGGTATTCAAGAATAATAAAATTCTCTTATGAGTGTGTTGAATACTATGAGAAGTTTGATACTTGATAATTGTTTTGAGATATGGAGATGGTGATATTAGAGTCATGCTAGTTGAATGATGTCTACTACACAACCTTCTTCTTGTAGACGTTGTTGGGCCTCCAAGTGCAGAGGTTTGTAGGACAGTAGCAAATTTCCCTCAAGTGGATGACCTAAGGTTTATCAATCCGTAGGAGGCGTAGGATGAAGATGGTCTCTCTCAAGCAACCCTGCAACCAAATAACAAAGAGTCTCTTGTGTCCCCAACACACCCAATACAATGGTAAATTGTATAGGTGCACTAGTTCGGCGAAGAGATGGTGATACAAGTGCAATATGGATGGTAGATAAAGGTATTTGTAATCTGAAAATATAAAAACAGCAAGGTAACTAATGATAAAAGTGAGCGTAAACGGTATTGCAATGATAGGAAATAAGGCCTAGGGTTCATACTTTCACTAGTGTAAGTCCTCTCAACAATACTAACATAATTGGATCATAAAATTATCCCTCAACATGCAACAAAGAGTCACTCCAAAGTCACTAATAGCGGAGAACGAACGAAGAGATTATGGTAGGGTACGAAACCACCTCAAAGTTATTCTTTCCAATCAATCCGTTGGGCTATTCCTATAAGTGTCACAAACAGCCCTAGAGTTCGTACTAGAATAACACCTTAAGATACAAATCAACCAAAACCCTAATGTCACCTAGATACTTCAATGTCACCTCAAGTATCCGTGGGCATGATTATACGATATGCATCACACAATCTCAATTCATCTATTCAACCAACACAAAGAACCTCAAAGAGTGCCCCAAAGTTTCTACCGGAGAATCACGACGAAAACGTGTGCCAACCCCTATGCATAGGTTCCCAATGTCACGAAACCCGCAAGTTGGTCACCAAAACGTACATCAAGTGGCACGTGGTATCCCATTGTCACCACAGATATCCACGGCAAGACATACATCAAGTGTTCTCAAGTCTTTAAAGACTCAATCCGATAAGATTACTTCAAAGGGGAAACTCGATTCATTACAAGAGAGAAGAGGGGGGAAGAAACATCATAGGATCCAAATATAATAGCAAAGCTCGCGATACATCAAGATCGTATCATCTCAAGAACACGAGAGAGAGAGAGAGATCAAACACATAGCTACTGGTACATACCCTCAGCCCCGAGGGAGAACTACTCCCTCCTCGTCATGGAGAGCACCGGGATGATGAAGATGGCCACCGGAGAAGGATTGCCCCCTCCGGCAGGGTGCCGGAACGGGTCTAGATTGAGTTTCAGTGGCTACGGAGGCTTCTGGCGGCGGAACTCCCAATCTATGTTGCTCCTGGATGTTTTTAGGGTATATGGAGATATATAGGCGGAAGAAATACGTCGGTGGAGCTCCGAGGGGCCCACGAGGCAGGGGGCGCGCCCAGGGGGGCGCCCTCCACCCTCGTGACCTCCCCGGAAACTTCTTGGAGTAGGGTCCAAGTCTCCTGGATCACGTTCGGTGAGAAGATCACGTTCCCGAAGGTTTCATTCCGTTTGGACTCCGTTTGATATTCTGTTTCCTCGAAATACTGAAATAGGCAAAAAAACAGCAATTCTGGGCTGGGCCTTCGATTAATAGGTTAGTCCCAAAAATAATATAAAAGTGGAAAATAAAGCCCAATATAGTCCAAAACAGTAGATAAAGTAGCATGGAGCAATCAAAAATTATAGATACGTTGGAGACGTATCAGGCATCCCCAAGCTTAATTCCTGCTCGTCCTCGAGTAGGTAAATGATAAAAAGAGAATTTTTGATGCGGAGTGATACTTTGGCATAATTTCAATGTAAATCTTCTTAATCATGGTATGAATATTCAGATCCGAAAGGTTCAAGACAAAAGTTCATATTGACATAAAAATGATAATACTTCAAGCATACTAATCAAACAATTATGTCATCTCAAAATAACATGGCCAAAGGAAGTTCATCCCTACAAAATCATATAGTTAGGCTATGCTTCATTTTCGTCACACAAAGATGTTCCCAACTTCTATACCCCCGATGACAAGCCAAGCAATTGTTTCATACTCAAATAATCTCAAACTTTTTCAACCTTCACGCAATACATGAGCGCGAGCCATGGACATAGCACTATGGGTGGTATAGAATATGATGATGGGGATTGTGTGGAGAAGACAAAAAAGGAGAAAGTCTCACATCAACGAGGCTAATCAATGAGCTATGGAGATGCCCATCAATTGATGTTAATGCAAGGAGTAGGGATTGCCATGCAACGGATGCACTAGAGCTAAGAATGCTCAACAAAAGAAAACTAGTGGGTGTGCATCCAACTTGCTTGCTCATGAAGACCTAGGGCATTTTGAGGAAGCCCATCGTTGGAATATACAAGCCAAGTTCTATAATGAAAAATTCCCACTAGTATGAACAAGACAACTTATGAGACTCACTATATGAAAATCATGGTGCTACTTTGAAGCACAATATATGAGACTCACTACATGAAGAACAAGGTGCTACTTTGAAGCACAAGTGTGGAAAAAGAGATAGTAGCATTGCCCTTTTTATTTTCTCTTTTTTTGGGCCTTTCTTTTTTTCTTTTTGGCCTTTCTCCCTTTTTTTGATTGGGCAATGCTGTAATAATGATGATCATCACACTTCTATTGATTACAACATAATGATTACAACTCGATACTAGAACAAGATATGACTCTATATGAATGCCTCCGGCGGTGTACCGGGATGGTGCAATGAATCAAGAGTGACATGTATGAAAAATAATGCATGGTGGCTTTGCCACAAATACGATGTCAACTACAAGATCATGCAATGGCAATATGACAAAAGTAAAGCATGTCATGATGATGATGATGATGGTGGAAGTTGCATGGCAATATATCTCGGAATGGCTATGGAAATGCCATGATAGGTAGGTATGGTGGCTGTTTTGAGGAAGATATAGGGAGGTTTATGTGTGAAAGAGCGTATCATATCACGGGGTTTGGATGCACCGGCGAAGTTTGCACCAACTCTCAATGTGAGAAAGGGCAATGCACGGTACCGAAGAGGCTAGCAAATGGCGGAAAGGTAAAAGTGCGTATAATCCATGGACTCAACATTAGTCAAAAGAACTCATATACTTATTGCAAAAATTTAGAAGTCATCAAAAATCAAGTACTACGCGCATGCTCCTAGGGGGATAGATTGGTAGGAAAAGACCATCGCTCGTCCCCGACCGCCACTCATAAGGATGCACAAGCCAGGTACACTTCATGCTTCAAATTTGTTACACAACTTTAACCATACGTGCATGCTACGGGACTTGCTAACTTCAACACAAGTATTTCTCAAATTCACAACTACTCAACTAGCACGACTATGATATTATCACCTCCATATCTCAAAACAATTATCAAGCATCAAACTTATCTTAGTATTCAACCCACTAAAAAGAAAGTTTCACATATCTTGAATACCAAGTATATTAACATTAAGCAAATTACCATGCTATTAACGACTCTCAAAATAATCTAAGTGAAGCATGAGAGATCAAGTTTCTTTAAAACAAACCACCACCGTGCTCTAAAAGATCTAAGTGAAGCACTAGAGCAAAAATTATCACGCTCAAAAAGATATAAGTGAAGCACATAGAGTAAACTATCAAGCTCAAAAGATATAAGTGAAGCACATAGAGTATTCTAACAAATTTCAATTCATACATGGCTCTCTCAAAAGGTGTGTACAGCAAGGATGATTGTGGTAGACTAACAAGCAAAGACACAAATAATACAAGACGCTCCAAGCAAAACACATATCATGTGGTGAATAAAAATATAGCTCCAAGTAAATTACCGATGGAAGTGGACGAAAGAGGGGATGCCTTCCGGGGCATCCCCAAGCTTTGACTTTTTGGTGTCCTTGGATTATCTTGGGGGTGCCATGGGCATCCCCAAGCTTAGGCTCTTGCCACTCCTTGTTCCATAATCCATCAAAAGAATTCACCCAAAACTTGAAAACTTCACAACACAAAACTCAATAGAAATCTCGTGAGCTCCGTTAGAGAAAGAAAACAAAAGACTACTTTAAGGTACTGTAGTGAAATTGTTCTTTATTTGTATTGGTGTTAAACCTACTGTATTCCAACTTCTGTATGGTTTATGAACTATTTTACTAGCCATAGATTCATCAAAATAAGTAAACAACACATGAAAAACAGAATCTGTCAAAAACAGAACAGTCTGTAGTAATCTGGATCAAACATATACTTATGGAACTCATAAAATTCTAAAATAAATTGCTGGACCTGAGTAATTTATCTATTAATCATCTTCAAAAATAATTAACTAAATATCACTCTCCAAATAAAAATGGCAGCAATTCTCGTGAGTGCTAAAGTTTCTGTTTTTTACAGCATGATCTTAAAGACTTTCCCCGAGTCTTCCCAACGGTTCTACTTGGCACAAACACTAATTAAAAGCATAAAACCATATCTAAACAGAGGCTAGATGAATTATTTATTACTAAACAGGAACAAAAAGCAAGTAACAAAAATAAAATTGGGTTGCCTCCCAACAAGCGCTATCGTTTAACGCCCCTAGCTAGGCATGATGATTTCAATGACGCTCACATAAAAGATAAGAATTGTAACATAAAGAGAGCATCATTAAGAATATGACTAGCACATTTAAGTCTAACCCACTTCCTATGCATAGGTATTTTGTGAGAAAACAACTTGTGGGGACAAGAATCAACTTGCATAGGAAGGTAAAACAAGCATAACTTCAAAATTTTAAGCACATAGAGAGGAAACTTGATATTATTGCAATTCCTACAAGCATATGTTCCTCCCTAATAATAATTTTCAGTAGCATCATGAATGAATTCAACAATATAACCAGCACCTAAAGAATTCTTTTCATGATCTACAAGCATAGAAAATTTACTACTCTCCACATAGGCAAAATTCTTCTCATTTGAAATAGTGGGAGTATCATAGGAAAGTCGAATACTATAAATTGTTTCCATATTAAAAGAGTAATGTTCAGAGAAGGGGTAATCATAATCATGACAAGTTTTATAAATATAATCATCACTACTTTTTATAGCATAAGTTTCATCACAATAATCATCATAAGTAGCAACTTTGTTCTCATCATAATCACTTTGCATATCAAAACATGGAAGGCTAAAAATATCATCATTATTAAACATAGAATCCCCAAGCTTGGGACAGACATTAATTGCGGCAAATATATTCTCAAATATGTCATCCTCATCAAACATAGCTTCCCCAAGCTTGGGCCTTTTCGTATCATAAGCATAATCACTCTCATCATTAATAGCATGGATAGCACCAATAGTATAGCAATTATTATATTCTTCCAAGCATGTGCCAAAAAGATTTTCAAGATCATAAGAAGTATCATTATCTTCCCAATCATAATCATCACAACAAGCAATAGGCATAACGAGATCATCATCAAGTGTATCATCTTCATTTTCATGAGGCACAGCAATAATAGGAGCAACTTTATTTGGGAGAGATACCTTTTTACCTCTCTTCCTTTTTCTTTTCTTCTTCTTTACCACATCGTGTGTGGGTTCAATCCTCTTTTTGGAGCTCCTTATTAATGAGATTGGTTGAATAGGAGGCTCCTCCTCGTTGCCTGATTCATCATAAGAGATAATAGGAGGATATTGGGAAGTCTCTTCCCTTTCATTAGTATTCTCTTCATCTTCTATTTGTTTCCTTTTCTTTATGTAGTTGGCAATATAAGGATTTTCAATGCAATTCACCGCACAATACATATAAATATTCTCTAGATCAAAATCAAGAACTCTATCAAGATTAAACTTTGGAATACCCTCAGTTATACGTTTCATTTCTTCATAACCCAAAAGAAGGCTAAGCTCTTTATGATGCTCAAGGGTAATCAAATTATCACAATGTTTGGACACGACTTGATCATGAAACAAATAGCATTGGAGCTTTAAATGACCATGTTCATTGCAAAGTTCACAAGGGGCACGAAAAATATTGAATCTTTCAGCACATTCATCTAGACTTTCTTGCAACAATTTAGTTTCTAAGTACTTATGCCTCTTACAATATCTATCTTCCCTATTCGGTGTGTACTTGCAAACCCAATCTACTCCACAAAAATTGACATGTTTATAGGAGGTATTTTCATCATAACTAGTGCAATCATCATTAGCATCATGGATATTCAAAGAATTCGTACTAACAACATTGCAATCATGCTCATCATTCAAAGATTTAGTGCCAAACATTTTGTAGATTTCTTCTTCTAGCACTTGAGCACAATTATCCTTTCCATCATACTCACGAAAGATATTAAAAAGGTGAAGCGTATGAGACAAACTCAATTCCATTTTTTTGTAATTTTCTTTTATAAACTAAACTAGTGATAAAACAAGAAACTAAAAGACTCGATTGAAAGATCTAAAGATATACCTTCAAGCACTCACCTCCCCGGCAACGGCGCCAGAAAAGAGCTTGATGTCTACTACACAACCTTCTTCTTGTAGACGTTGTTGGGCCTCCAAGTGCAGAGGTTTGTAGGACAGTAGCAAATTTCCCTCAAGTGGATGACCTAAGGTTTATCAATCCGTAGGAGGCGTAGGATGAAGATGGTCTCTCTCAAGCAACCCTGCAACCAAATAACAAAGAGTCTCTTGTGTCCCCAACACACCCAATACAATGGTAAATTGTATAGGTGCACTAGTTCGGCGAAGAGATGGTGATACAAGTGCAATATGGATGGTAGATAAAGGTATTTGTAATCTGAAAATATAAAAACAGCAAGGTAACTAATGATAAAAGTGAGCGTAAACGGTATTGCAATGATAGGAAATAAGGCCTAGGGTTCATACTTTCACTAGTGTAAGTCCTCTCAACAATACTAACATAATTGGATCATAAAATTATCCCTCAACATGCAACAAAGAGTCACTCCAAAGTCACTAATAGCGGAGAACGAACGAAGAGATTATGGTAGGGTACGAAACCACCTCAAAGTTATTCTTTCCAATCAATCCGTTGGGCTATTCCTATAAGTGTCACAAACAGCCCTAGAGTTCGTACTAGAATAACACCTTAAGATACAAATCAACCAAAACCCTAATGTCACCTAGATACTTCAATGTCACCTCAAGTATCCGTGGGCATGATTATACGATATGCATCACACAATCTCAATTCATCTATTCAACCAACACAAAGAACCTCAAAGAGTGCCCCAAAGTTTCTACCGGAGAATCACGACGAAAACGTGTGCCAACCCCTATGCATAGGTTCCCAATGTCACGAAACCCGCAAGTTGGTCACCAAAACGTACATCAAGTGGCACGTGGTATCCCATTGTCACCACAGATATCCACGGCAAGACATACATCAAGTGTTCTCAAGTCTTTAAAGACTCAATCCGATAAGATTACTTCAAAGGGGAAACTCGATTCATTACAAGAGAGAAGAGGGGGGAAGAAACATCATAGGATCCAAATATAATAGCAAAGCTCGCGATACATCAAGATCGTATCATCTCAAGAACACGAGAGAGAGAGAGATCAAACACATAGCTACTGGTACATACCCTCAGCCCCGAGGGAGAACTACTCCCTCCTCGTCATGGAGAGCACCGGGATGATGAAGATGGCCACCGGAGAAGGATTGCCCCCTCCAGCAGGGTGTCGGAACGGGTCTAGATTGGTTTCGGTGGCTATGGAGGCTTCTGGCGGCGGAACTCCCGATCTATTTTGCTCCCGGATGTTTTTAGGGTATATGGAGATATATAGGCGGAAGAAGTACGTCGGTGGAGCTCCGAGGGGCCCACGAGGCAGGGGGCGCGCCCAGGGGGGGGGCGCCCTCCACCCTCGTGACCTCCTCGGAAACTTCTTGGAGTAGGGTCCAAGTCTCCTGGATCACGTTCAGTGAGAAGATCACGTTCCCGAAGGTTTCATTCCGTTTGGACTCCGTTTGATATTCTGTTTCCTCGAAATACTAAAATAGGCAAAAAACAACAATTCTGGGCTGGGCCTCCAGTTAATAGGTTAGTCCCAAAAATAATATAAAAGTGGAAAATAAATCCCAATATAGTCCAAAACAGTAGATAAAGTAGCATGGAGCAATCAAAAATTATAGATATGTTGGAGACGTATCATTGAGTAGTTGTGAATTTGAGAGATATTTGTGTTGAAGTTTGTGATGTTGGGGAACATAGTAATTTCAAAAAAAATCCTACGCACACGCAAGATCATGGTGATGCATAGCAACAAGAGGGGAGAGTGTTGTCCACGTACCCTCGTAGACCGAAAGCGGAAGCGTTAGCACAACGTGGTTGATGTAGTCGTACGTCTTCACGATCCGACCGATCCAAGTACCGAACGCACGGCACCTCCGAGTTCAGCACACGTTCAGCTCGATGACGTCCCGCGAACGCCGATCTAGCAGAGCTTCACGGGAGAGTTCCATCAGCACGACGGCGTGGTGACGGTGATGATGTTGCTACCGACACAGGGCTTCGCCTAAGCACCGCTACGATATGACCGAGATTGAATATGGTGGAGGGGGGCACCGCACACGGCTGGGAGAGATCAACTGATCAACTTGTGTGTCTAGAGGTGCCCCCCTGCCCCTGTATATAAAGGAGCAAGGGGGGAGGCCGGCCGGCCCTCTATGGGCGCGCCAGGAGGAGGAGTCCTCCTCCTAGTAGGAGTAGGACTCCCCTTTCCTACTACTACTAGGAGGAGGAAAGGAAGGAGGAGAAGGAGAAGGAAGGAGAAGGAGGAAAAGGAGGAAAGGGGGCCCGGCCCCCTAGTCCAATTCGGTTTGGGCTAGGGGGGCCGCGCGCCCTGCCTCCTCTCTTCCACCACTTGGCCCATGAGGCCCATTACTTCTTCCTCGTATTCCTATAACTCCTCGGTACCCCCGAAAATACCCGAATCACTCAGAACCTTTCCGAAGTCCGAATATAGTCGTCCAATATATCGATCTTTACGTCTCGACCATTTCGAGACTCCTCATCATGTCCCCGATCTCATCCGGGACTCCGAACTCCTTCGGTGCATCAAAACATATAAACTCATAATATAACTATCATCGTAGCGTTAAGCGTGCGGACCCTACGGGTTCGAGAACTATGTAGACATGACCGAGACACGTCTTCGGTCAATAACCAATAGCGGAACCTGGATGCTCATATTGGCTCCTACATATTCTACGAAGATCTTTATCGGTCAGACCGCATAACAACATACGTTGTTCCCTTTGTCATCGGTATGTTACTTGCCTGAGATTCGATCGTTGGCATCTCAATACCTAGTTCAATCTCGTTACCGACAAATCTCTTTACTCATTCCGTAATTCATCATCCTGCAACTAACTCATTAGTTGCAATGCTTGCAAGGCTTAGGTGATGTGCATTACGGAGAGGGCCTAGAGATACCTCTCCGACAATCGGAGTGACAAATCCTAATCTCGAAATATGCCAACCCAACAAGTACCTTCGGAGACACCTGTAGAGCACCTTTATAATCACCCAGTTACGTTGTGACGTTTGGTAGCACACAAAGTGTTCCTCCGGTAAACGGGAGTTGCATAATCTCATAGTCATAGGAACATGTATAAGTTATGAAGAAAGCAATAGCAACAAACTAAACGATCAAGTGCTAAGCTAATGGAATGGGTCAAGTCAATCACATCATTCTCCTAATGATGTGATCCCGTTAATCAAATGACAACTCATGTCTATGGCTAGGAAACATAACCATCTTTGATCAACGAGCTAGTCAAGTAGAGGCATACTAGTGACACTCTGTTTGTCTATGTATTCACACATGTATTATGTTTCCGGTTAATACAATTCTAGCATGAATAATAAACATTTATCATGATATAAGGAAATAAATAATAACTTTATTATTGCCTCTAGGGCATATTTCCTTCAGTCTCCCACTTGCACTAGAGTCAATAATCTAGTTCACATCGCCATGTGATTTAACATCAATAGTTCACATCACCATGTGATTAACACCCATAGTTCACATCGTCATGTGACAAACACCCAAAGGGTTTACTAGAGTCAATAATCTAGTTCACATCGCTATGTGATTAACACCCAAAGAGTACTAAGGTGTGATCATGTTTTGCTTGTGAGAGAAGTTTAGTCAACGGGTCTGCCACATTCAGATCCGTAAGTATTTTGCAAATTTCTATGTCAACAATGCTCTGCACGGAGCTACTCTAGCTAATTGCTCCCACTTTTAATATGTATCCAGATTGAGACTTGGAGTCATCTAGATCACTGTCAAAACTTACATCGACGTAACCCTTTACGACGAACCTTTTGTCACCTCCATAATCGAGAAACATATCCTTATTCCACTAAGGATAATTTTGACCAATGTCCAGTGATCTACTCCTAGATCACTATTGTACTCCCTTGCCAAACTCAGGGCAGGGTATACAATAGGTCTGGTACACAGCATGGCATACTTTATAGAACCTATGGCTGAGGCATAGGGAATGACTTTCATTCTCTCTCTATCTTCTGCCGTGGTCGGGTTTTGAGTCTTACTCAACTTCACACCTTGTAACACAGGCAAGAACTCCTTCTTTGACTGTTCCATTTTGAACTACTTCAAAATCTTGTCAAGGTATGTACTCATTGAAAAACTTATCAAGCGTCTTGATCTATCTCTATAGATCTTGATGCTCAATATGTAAGCAGCTTCACCGAGGTCTTTCTTTGAAAAACTCCTTTCAAACATTCCTTTATGCTTTGCAGAATAATTCTACATTATCTCCGATCAACAATATGTCATTCACATATACTTATCAGAAATGTTGTAGTGCTCCCACTCACTTTCTTGTAAATACAGGCTTCACCGCAAGTCTGTATAAAACTATATGCTTTGATCAACTTATCAAAGCGTATATTCCAACTCCGAGATGCTTGCACCAGTCCATAGATGGATCGCTGGAGCTTGCATATTTTGTTAGCACCTTTAGGATTGACAAAACCTTCTGGTTGCATCATATACAACTCTTCTTTAATAAATCCATTAAGGAATGCAGTTTTGTTTATCCATTTGCCAGATTTCATAAAATGCGGCAATTGCTAACATGATTCGGACAGACTTAAGCATAGATACGAGTGAGAAACTCTCATCGTAGTCAACACCTTGAACTTGTCGAAAACCTTTTGCGACAATTCTAGCTTTGTAGATAGTAACACTACTATCAGCGTCCGTCTTCCTCTTGAAGATCCATTTAATTTCAATGGCTTGCTGATCATCGGGCAAGTCAATCAAAGTCCATACTTTGTTCTCATACATGGATCCCATCTCAGATTTCATGGCCTCAAGGCATTTCTTGGAATCTGGGCTCATCATCGCTTCCTCATAGTTCATAGGCTCGTCATGGTCAAGTAACATGACCTCCAGAACAGGATTACCGTACCACTCTGGTGCGGATCTCACTCTGGTTTACCTACGAGGTTCGGTAGTAACTTGATCTGAAGTTACATGATCATCATCATTAGCTTCCTCACTAATTGGTGTAGTAGTCACAGGAACAGATTTCTGTGATGAACTACTTTCCAATAAGGGAGCAGGTACAGTTACCTCATCAAGTTCTACTTTCCTCCCACTCACTTCTTTCGAGAGAAACTCCTTCTCTAGAAAGGATCCATTCTCAGCAATGAATATCTTGCCTTCGGATCTGTGATAGAAGGTGTACCCAACATTTTCTATTGGGTATCCTATGAAGATGCACTACTCCGATTTGGGTTTGAGCTTATCAGGTTGAAACTTTTTCACATAAGCATTGCAACCTCAAACTTTAAGAAAACGACAGCTTAGGTTTCTTGCCAAACCATAGTTCATACGGTGTCGTCTCAACGGATTTAGATGGTGCCCTATTTAATGTGAATGTAGCTGTCTCTAATGCATAACCCCAAAACGATAGTGGTAAATCGGTAAGAGACATCATAGATCGCACCATATCTAATAAAGTACGGTTACGATGTTCGGACACACCATTACACTGTATGGTGTTCCAGGTGGCGTGAGTAGTGAAACTATTTCACATTGTTTTAACTGAAGGCCAAAACTCGTAACTCAAATATTTTACTTCTGCGATCATATCGTAGATACTTTTATTTTTGTTACGATGATTCTCCACTTCACTCTGAAATTCTTTGAACTTTTCAAATGTTTCAGACTTGTGTTTCATCAAGTAGATATACTCATATCTGCTCAAATCATCTGTGAAGATCAGAAAATAATGATACCTGCCGCGAGCCTCAATATTCATCGGACCACATACATCAGTATGTATGATTTCCAACAAATCTGTTGCTCGCTCCATTGTTCCGGAGAACGGAGTCTTAGTCATCTTGCCCATGAGGCATGGTTCGCAAGCATCAACTGATTCATAATCAAGTGATTCCAAAAGCCCATCAGCATGGATTTTCTTCATGCGCTTTACACCAATATAACCTAACCGGCAGTGCCACAAATAAGTTGCACTATCATTATTAACTTTGCATCTTTTGGCTTCAATATTATAAAAATGTGTATCACCACGATCGAGATCCAACAAACCATTTTCATTGGGTGTATGACCATAGAAGGTTTTATTCATGTAAACAGAACAACAATTATTCTCTAACTTACATGAATAACCGTATTGCAATAAACATGATCAAATCATATTCATGCTCAACGCAAACACCAAATAACACTTATTTAGGTTCAACACTAATCCCGAAAGTATAGGGAGTGTGCGATGATGATCATATCAATCTTGGAACTACTTCCAACACACATCGTCACTTCACCCTTAACTAGTCTCTGTTCATTCTGCAACTCCCGTTTCGAGTTACTACTCTTAGCAACTGAACCAGTATCAAATACCGAGGGGTTGCTACGAACACTAGTAATATACACATCAATAATCTGTATATCAAATATACCTTTGTTCACTTTGCCATCCTTCTTATCCGCCAATTACTTGGGGTAGTTCCGCTTCCAGTGACCAGTCCCTTTGCAGTAGAAGCACTCAGTTTCAGGCTTAGGTCCAGACTTGGGTTTTTTCACTTGAGCAGCAACTTGCTTGCTGTTCTTCTTGAAGTTCCCCTTTCTTCCCTTTGTCCCTTTACTTGAAACTAGTGATTTTGTTTACCATCAACACTTGATGCTTTTCTTGATTTCTACCTTCGTCGATTTCAGCATCACGAAGAGCTTGGGAATCGTTTCCGTTATCCCTTGCATATTATAGTTCATCACGAAGTTCTACTAACTTGGTGATGGTGACTAGAGAATTCTGTCAATCACTATTTTATCTGGAAGATTAACTCCCACTTGATTCAAGCGATTGTAGTACCCAGACAATCTGAGCACATGCTCACTGCTTGAGCTATTCTCCTCCATCTTTTAGCTATAGAACTTGTTGGAGACTTCATATCTCTCAACTCGGGTATTTACTTGAAATATTAACTTCAACTCCTGGAACATCTCATATGGTCCATGACGTTCAAAACGTCTTTGAAATCCCGATTCTAAGCTGTTAAGCATGGTGCACTAAACTATCAAGTAGTCATCATATTGAGCTAGCTGAACGTTCATAACGTCTGCATCTGCTCCTGCAATAGGCCAGTCACCTAGCGGTGCATCAAAGACATAATTCTTCTATGCAGCAATGAGGATAAACCTCAGATCACGGACCCAGTCCGCATCATTGCTACTATCATCTTTCAACTTAGTTTTCTCTAGGAACACATATAAAACATAGGGAAGCAATAACGCGAGCTATTGATCTACAACATAGATATGCAAATACTATCAGGACTAAGTTCATGATAAATTAAAGTTCAATTAATCATATTACTTAAGAACTCCCACTTAGAAAGACATCCCTCTAATCTTCTAAGTGACCACATGATCCAAATCAACTAAACCATAATCGATCATCACGTGAAATGGAGTAGCTTTCAATGGTGAACATCAATATGTTGATCATATCTACTATATGATTCACGCTCGACCTTTCGGTCTCAGTGTTCCGAGGCCATATCTACATATGCTAGGCTCGTCAAGTTTAACCTGAGTATTCTGCGTGTGCAAAACTGGCTTGTACCCGTTATAGATGGACGTAGAGCTTATCACACCCGATCATCACGTGGTGTCTGGGCACGACGGACTTTGGCAACGGTGCATACTTAGGGAGAACACTTTTATCTTGAAATTTAGTGAGAGATCATCTTATAATGCTACCGTCAATCAAAGCAAGATAAGATGCATAAAAGATAAACATCACATGCAATCAATATAAGTGATATGATATGGCCATCATCATCTTGTGCTTGTGATCTCCTTCTCCGAAGCACCGTCATGATCACCATCGTCACCGGCGCGACACCTTGATCTCCATTGTAGCATCGTTGTCGTCTCGTCAATCTTATGCTTCCACGACTATCGCTACCGCTTAGTGATAAAGTAAAGCATTACAGCGCAATTGCATTGCATACAATAAAGCGACAACCATATGGCTCCTGTCAGTTGCCGATAACTCGGTTACAAAACATGATCATCTCATACAATAAAATTTAGCATCATGTATTGACCATATCACATCACAACATGCCCTGCAAAAAGAAGTTAGACGTCCTCTACTTTGTTGTTGCAAGTTTTACGTGGCTGCTACGGGCTTAGCAAGAACCATTCTTACTTACGCATCAAAACCACAACGATAGTTTGTCAAGTTGGTGATGTTTTAACCTTCGCAAGGACCGGGCATAGCTACACTCGGTTCAACTAAAGTTGGAGAAACTGACACCTGCCAGCCACCTATGTGCAAAGCACGTGGTAGAACCAGTCTCGCGTAAGCGTATGCGTAATGTCGGTCCGGGCCGCTTCCTCCAACAATACCACCGAACCAAAGTATGACATGCTGGTAAGCAGTATGACTTATATCACCCACAACTCACTTGTGTTCTACTCGTGCACAACATCAATGCATAAAACCAAGGCTCGGATGCCACTGTTGGGGAACGTAGTAATTTCAAAAAATTTCCTACGCACACGCAAGATCATGGTGATGCATAGCAACGAGAGGGGAGAGTGTTGTCCACGTACCCTCGTAGACCGAAAGCGGAAGCGTTAGCACAACGCGGTTGTTGCAGTCGTACGTCTTCACGATCGGACCGATCCAAGTACCGAACGCACGACACCTCCGAGTTCAGCACACGTTCAGCTTGATGACGTCCCGCGAACTCCAATCCAGCAGAGCTTCACGGGAGAGTTCCGTCAGCACGATGGCGTGGTGACGGTGATGATGTTTCTACCGACACAGGGCTTCGCCTAAGCACCGCTATGATATGACCGAGGTGGAATATGGTGGAGGGGGGCACCGCACACGGCTGGGAGAGATCAACTGATCAACTTGTGTGTCTAGAGGTGCCCCCTGCCCCTGTATATAAAGGAGCAAGGGGGGTAGGCCGGCCGGCCCTCTATGGGCGCGCCAGGAGGAGGAGTCCTCCTCCTAGTAGGAGTAGGACTCCCCTTTCCTACTCCTACTAGGAGGAGGAAAGGAAGGAGGAGAAGGAGAAGGAAGGAGAAGGAGGAAAAGGAGGAAAGGGGGGCCGGCCCCCTAGTCCAATTCGGTTTGGGCTAGGGGGGCCGCGCGCCCTACCTCCTCTCTTCCACCACTTGGCCCATGAGGCCCATTACTTCTTCCTCGTATTCCCGTAACTCCCCGGTACCCCCGAAAATACCTGAATCACTCGGAACCTTTCCGAAGTCCGAATATAGTCGTCGAATATATCAATCTTTACGTCTCGACCATTTCGAGACTCCTCGTCATGTCCCCGATCTCATCCGGGACTCCGAACTCCTTCGGTACATCAAAACATATAAACTCATAATATAACTATCATCGTAGCGTTAAGCGTGCGGACCCTACAGGTTTGAGAACTATGTAGACATGACCAAGACACGTCTCCGGTCAATAACCAATAGCGGAACCTGGATGCTCATATTGGCTCCTACATATTCTACAAAGATCTTTATCGGTCAGACCGCATAACAACATACGTTGTTCCCTTTGTCAACGGTATGTTACTTGCCTGAGATTCGATCGTTGGCATCTCAATACCTAGTTCAATCTCGTTACCAACAAGTCTCTTTACTCATTCCGTAATACATCATCCCGCAACTAACTCATTAGTTGCAAAGCTTGCAAGGCTTAGGTGATGTGCATTACCGAGAGGGCCCAGAGATACCTCTCCGACAATCGGAGTGACAAATCCTAATCTCGAAATACGCCAACCCAACAAGTACCTTCAGAGACACCTGTAGAGCACCTTTATAATCACCCAGTTATGTTGGGACGTTTCGTAGCACACAAAGTGTTCCTCCGGTAAACGGGAGTTGCATAATCTCATAGTCATAGGAACATGTATAAGTAATGAAGAAAGCAATAGCAACAAACTAAACGATCAAGTGCTAAGCTAATGGAATGGGTCAAGTCAATCACATCATTCTCCTAATGATGTGATCCCGTTAATCAAATGACAACTCATGTCTATGGCTAGGAAACATAACCATCTTCGATCAACGAGCTAGTCAAGTAGAGGCATACTAGTGATACTCTGTTTGTCTATGTATTCACACATGTATTATGTTTCCGGTTAATACAATTCTAGCATGAATAATAAACATTTATCATGAAATAAGGAAAGAAATAATAACTTTATTATTGCCTCTAGGGCATATTTCCTTCATGTGATTCCCGTAGCATGCACGTATGGTGAACCGTTATGTGATCAAGTCGGAGCATGATTTATTTATTGATTGCCTTCCTTATGAGTGGCGGTCGGGGACGAGCGATGGTCTTTTCCTAGCAATCTATCCCCCTAGGAGCATGCGTGTAGTACTTTGTTTCGATAACTAATAGATTTTTGCAATAAGTATGTGAGTTCTTTATGACTAATGTTGAGTCCATGGATTATACGCACTCTCACCCTTCCACCATTGCTAGCCTCTCTAGTATTGCGCAACTTTCGCCGGTACCATAAACCAACCATTTACCTTCCTCAAAACAGTCACCATACCTACCTATTATGGCATTTCCATAGCTATTCCGAGATATATTGCCATGCAACTTTCCATCATTCAGTACATCATGACACATTCATCATTGTCATATTGCTTAGCATGATCATGTAGTTGACATAGTATTTGTGGCAAAGCCACTGTTCATAATTCTTTCATACTTGTCACTCTTGATTCATTGCATATCCCGGTACACCGCCGAAGGCATTCATATAGAGTCATACTTTGTTCTAGTATCGAGTTGTATCATTGAGTTGTAAATAAATAGAAGTGTGATGATCATCATTCAATAGAGCATTGTCCCAAAAAAAAGAGAGAAAGGCCATAAAAAAGAAAGGCAAAAAAGGCCAAATAAAAAATAAAAAAAATAAAAGGGACAATGCTACTATCCTTTTACCACACTTGTGCTTCAAAGTAGCACCATGATCTTCATGATAGAGAGTCTCCTATGTTGTCACTTTCATATACTAGTGGGAATCTTTCATTATAGAACTTGGCTTGTATATTCCAATGATGGGCTTCCTCAAAATGCCCTAGGTCTTCATGAGCAAGCGAGTTGGATGCACACGCACTAGTTTCTTTTGTTGAGCTTTCATATACTTATAGCTCTAGTGCATCTGTTGCATGGCAATCCCTACTCACTCACATTGATATCTATTGATGGGCATCTCCATAGCCCGTTGATACGCCTAGTTGATGTGAGACTATCTTCTCCTTTTTGTCTTCTCCATAACCACCACTCTATTCCACCTATAGTGCTATATCCATGGCTCACGCTCATGTATTGCGTGAAGATTGAAAAAGTTTGAGAACATCAAAAGTATGAAACAATTGCTTGGCTTGTCATCGGGGTTGTGCATGATTTAAATATTTTGTGTGGTGAAGATGGAGCATAGCCAGACTATATTATTTTGTAGGGATAGCTTTCTTTGGCCATGTTATTTTGAGAAAACATAATTGCTTAGTTGGTATGCTTGAAGTATTATTATTTTCTATGTCAATATGAACTTTTGTCTTGAATCTTATGGATCTGAATATTCATGCCACAATTAAGAAAAATTACATTATAATTATGCCAACTAGCATTCCACATCAAATATTATCTTTTTATCATTTACCTACTCGAGGACGAGCAGGAATTAAGCTTGGGGATGCTTGATACGTCTCCAACGTATCTATAATTTTTGATTGCTCCATGCTATATTATCTATTGTTTTGGGCAATATTGGGCTTTATTATCCACTTTTATATTACTTTTGGGACTAACCTATTAATCGGAGGCCCAGCCCAGATTTGCTGTTTTATGCCTATTTCAGTGTTTTGAAGAAAAGGAATATTAGACGGAGTCGAAACGGAATGAAATCAACTGGAGAAGTTATTTTTGGAAGGAAACACACCTGACGGACTTGGACCCCATGTCAAGGAAGGAAGGAGGAGCTCACGAGGGTAGGGGCGCGGCCCCTGCCTCGTGGGGCCCTCGTGGCTCCCCTGACGTGCTTCTTCTGCCTATATAACTCCATATACCCTAAAACTTCCAGAACAGAGATTAGATCGAGAGTTCCGCCGCCAGAAGCCTCTATAGCCACCGAAAACCAATCTAGACCCGTTCCGGCACCCTGCCGGAGGGGGAAATCCTTCTCCGGTGGCCATCTTCATCATCCCGGTGCTCTCCATGATGAGGAGGGAGTAGTTCTCCCTTGGGGCTGAGGGTATGTACCAGTAGCTATGTGTTTGATCTCTCTCTCTCTCTCTTGTGTTCTTGAGGTGATACGATCTTGATGTATCGCGAGCTTTGCTATTATATTTGGATCCTATGATGTTTTCTCCCCCCTCTACTCTCTTGTAATGGATTGAGTTTCCCCTTTGAAGTAATCTTATCGGATTGAGTCTTTAAAGATTTGAGAACACTTGATGTATGTCTTGCCGTGGATATCTGTGGTGACAATGGGATATCATGTGATTCACTTGATGTATGTTTTGGTGACCAACTTGAGGGTTCCGCCCATGAACCTATGCATAGGGGTTGGCACACGTTTTCGTCGTGATTCTCCGGTAGAAACTTTGGGGCACTCTTTGAGGTCCTTTGTGTTCGTTGAATAGATGAATCTGAGATTGTGTGATGCATATCGTATAATCATGCCCACGGATACTTGAGGTGACATTGGAGTATCTAGGTGACATTAGGGTTTTGGTTGATTTGTATCTTAAGGTGTTATTCTAGTACAAACTCTAGGGCTGTTTGTGACACTTATAGGAATAGCCCAACAGATTGATTGGAAAGAATAACTTTGAGGTGGTTTCGTACCCTACCATAATCTCTTCGTTCGTTCTCCGCTATTAGTGACTTTGGAGTGACTCTTTGTTGCATGTTGAGGGATAGTTTTATGATCCAATTATGTTATTATTTTTGAGACGACTTGCACTAGTGAAAGTATGAATCCTAGGCCTTATGTCCACACATTGCAATACCGTTTACACTCACTTTTATCATTAGTTACCTTGCTGTTTTTATATTTTCAGATTACAAAATCTATTATCTACCATCCATATACCACTTGTATCATCATCTCTTCGCCGAACTAGTGCACCTATACAATTTACCATTGTATTGGGTGTGTTGGGGACACAAGAGACTCTTTGTTATTTGGTTGCAGGGTTGTGTAACATCCCAAATTTTCAATTTGGAATGTTATACATTAGATCATCATGCATATCATATTTTTCTCGCATTTTCCGATCCTAGAAAATTTCACGCAACTCAAGGACCCTCGGAGAGAGTTGGAAGTTTCATTATTTTCATATTTGGGATTTCTCAAAATTTGAAAATAGGATCATTTGGATTTATTTAATTATCTTCATAAAGTTTTTCCTATAAAAAAATTTTAAGAGAGGGAATAATATGACTTTCCCAATATTTAGGAAAAATGAAGATATTATAAATAAATCAAGATTTGGTTTTGGAAGATTTATTTTGCTTAGGCAAAAATGAGCATTTTAAAAATTTATGCATGTTTGCCGTTTTTAAAGTTCTTTTTGTTCGACTCATTTTTAGGAGTCGGGGAAAATTTGTTTTATTTAATTTGGAGTTAAATTGGTATTTTTTTTAATTCATTTGGTTTAATTTAAAAAAAAAAATACACGCGCCCCCCCCTGGGCCAAGGCCCAGCCGGCCAGCCAGCCAGGCCCGTCCCAGCGCCCCGCCTCCCTCTCCCTCGCGTGCACG